>NC_086177.1:23885000-24485000 GCF_023053635.1 Elgaria multicarinata webbii
GAAGTATACCTACCACAGCCCAGCACTTAGACTTGGAAGCCTAAGTTATATAGCAGCAATGTCCTTTTTTGAATTATATAAACATTAGGATCATGTTTGCTAAAAAAATTGTTTTAAAAAAAATCTGTTCTTTTGTGCAGCTTCCATTCATTTCAATGGGGCATGCACATTCCCAGTGGGTCATGTCCTGTTTAAATAGCAGATTAAACACACAGTGATTGGGTTCACATGCTGAAATTGACCCACTGGGGCTAAAATAAGCCACCATGTTTCACGGGAGCCCATGAGCACTCATTCCATAACCCAAGTCCCACTCATGGAATCTCATGTCATCTGAACCTGGCGAGGATGGGTTGTTGAGATGGCTAACAAACAACCCCAACCATTAAAAAGCCCAGGGTTCAAATAACATGAGAACCTCTGAGTGGTGGTTGGGTTACGGAACAAGTGTCCATGGGCACCCACAAGCCACATTGGCTTATTTAAGCCAGTGTGGGTCAATTTGATTGTATAAATCAGGTTATTATTTACATGTTTCTTTCTCCATGCAAAATGCTGCATGGTTGAATATACTCACACAGAGAGACATTTTATAGCTAGGCATGGTAGCTTGGACTATTGCAACTATAGATTGATTCACCAAGGCAAGCACAGACCATCACCATGTATTGTTATCTACCGGGAGCTTGACAACTCTCCTCATTGTTCAATTGCAGCCAGGCAGCAAATAGGCAGCTCATCTAATTCCTCTTGGCTGGTGAACAGCATTTGTCTCAGTGGATCACAAGTGGCACAGGCCTGCTGTGAGCTAACAGTTTAGACCACTGTAGCTTTTTATATGAGGAGCACTGCAGACCATCTTAACCTCATTCAAATGTTTTGGTTCCCTGCTGACCACAATTTATCCTTACCAAGGCCTCGGATCTTCCAAAAAAAACCACAAGAACTTATCTCCTGCCTTATCCAAAGTCTATTATTTAACTCCCTAGTATGTATTTATTCTGTCTTTTGATAAAGTTACTAATTGTATATTCACTTAGTAGTCAAAATTTTATAGGCTCTTGGGAGAAAAATATTAAGCAATTATTCAAATATGTATTAGAAGGCTTTTTCTTTGCTTTTGTTTTTAAATTAACATAAACACAGCCCCATGCACTTGCTAATAAATTAAATAGGTATTAAGAGATTTGAAAAGGATAGGGGATATGGGTATGGGACACAAAGTCCCTGATCAGAGCCTTTCCTGTTATCCTTTGAATATGCACGATATACTGCTTGAGGAAAAGAGAAGAACTTGGCACAGTTGATAATTTCTCAATCTCTTGCTTTTAGTTTTTCATTTCAGACATTATCATTTCAGCATTTCAGTTTATGGCAGAAATGGTGCAAGAAAGTACTTAATTTGCTTGTAATCTTATTTTTGCTAAATTACTGAGGTGGGGGTGATACACTCCAGTTGTGAAATGTAATCCTAATCACATTTACTTAGAGGTAAGTCACATTGAGTTCAGTCGGGCATACATCCCAAGTCAGTGCGCCTAGGATTGCAGACTTAAACAAGTATATCCAATTGATTTCAGTAGTATTTTCTCCCAAGGCGTAGGGTAGCAGCTAAGCCAAATTTTCATGGATTTTGATTTTCACATCAAATGTTGTGCTTTCAAGTAGATATAACATGTCGAAGAAGAAGAAGAAGAAGAAGAAGAAGAAGAAGAAGAAGAAGAGAGTGGGAAAGTGGTGGATTTTTCAATGCTAGTCCCACAAAAAATGTATTGTTAATATCTAGAGGAAAGTAGAGAAATAGTTGGAAAAACAGAGGTGCATCCTGTTGACATAGACATTTATTTTAATATGGATACCAGATCCATGTAGGAAAGCATTGTGCGTGACCCAAGCAGCAACCTGAGGGTGATGGGTGCTGATGACAAGTATGATAAAGATTATAAAAATATCTCCTTAATAAACCCAGTTCAAACATTTGAAAATTCTTTGTGTTCTGGGGACACCCCAATGGAGGAAATCTCCCTGATCTCACCGATCCAACCATATTTTGTCCTACATAAGGTCCAGCAGGAATTAGGGTGATTTTTCCAGCTGAGTTTCTGGAAAGATTGAATTCCCCATGATATGTTCGTACTTTTGGAACCAAAACCTGTCAGAAGTTGCATCAGTTGTCTTCTTATTCCCACCTATCTTCTTACTCCCATCTTATGCACACAACATCTGATTTGTAAGCACTGATTCTTCAGGAAATATGCAATAAAAATGGAAGCATACAGTAGCCTTATCGGGGATAGGAGATGAAGCCACATTTGGTATTTGCTTCAGGCAGCAGATTCTAGAGGCATTGATATTTCCCAGTTTCTAGGGCTGATCTTCTCATGATGCAATATTAAACCGTTTCTTCTGGCTCCAGATTCAAGTGTTTTTTTTCTGTTTCAGATTTCTATCTCGATAGGGCAGATGGTTCCTATAGAAGTAGGAATAGAGTTAAATTCTGTTTACATTTTAATATAAACCGACCTAATTCACATTTCCTGGACTAACACATTATCAAAATTTTGATTTCAAGGTCTTCAGGGCAGGGATCATTTTCTCTGTTCACTGCCTTATGCATGGATGGTGTAATAACTATATTTATGGCCAATTTTATTGGACTTATATTGCCATGTATATTGTCCCTTTTGTTCACATCATGGATTTCCTACGCAGGATATTTGTTGAAACAAGTTATTCATATCTTGGTATTAGTTTAATATTAACAATATATTTAAATAATTTCTCAGCTGAAGTGCTAAAAGGAACTTTGTATTTCAGTTATTGTTTAGCATGCTGTCTTCTAAATATAGGCAGTTTCAAAGCATATTAGGTGAGATTTTCAGATTGCATGCCTTTGCTTCTCTGTGTTTATCATGCATGTCTATTTATATTTTTTACAATATATCTCAAATAATCCACTGTTTAGTTTTTTTGCCAAGCTTGAATCAAGCAGTTTCTGAAATGGTCCAAGCTGAACTGGGCTGTTTTCCAAAGCACTGATGCAAATCTGAACCAAATCTTGTGGTTGGTCCACAGCCCTAATAGAAATGTCCATTTGTCAATTGAAAAAAATAAAAATAAAAAGAGAAGGAAAATGGAAAACAGAGGAAGAGAGTGAGTCTGACAGCTTATATTAAGTATCCTGAAGTGGGAGGGACTAGTTCTTTAGTTCAATCTTTATTTTCTTTAAACCAAATGCCATCATAAAACAGGAGAGAGAAAAACTGGGAAATGACAAAACAAATCCCCAATTAGGGATGTTGGAGGACTCCATTTGGAGGTAGAGCTTGGCAAGTTTTGCAAGCTTGGCCATCTGGTTGCCAGCTCACTGATCTCTGAGCTGGCTCAACTCGAAACATTCTCATGATCACTGGAGAGTCAGAACCATCAGAGCCAGTTGGCCCCTCAGAAGATCGTGGTGCTAGCCATGATGGTCCGAAACCCTCAGGGGTGAGGCCTTTGAATCTGCTTTGTGGAGAAGCTGAGAGTTCAGTTTCAGAGGCAGAAGAGGATGCTGGGCCACCAACTAGCCCCCTAGAATGTTGGCACCTTAAAATCCATGAGAGGATGGATGGCAGGAGAAGGAGTGCTTGCCTACTAAAGAGGAATACTCTTGAGGAGGACATCTGACAAGCCTCTGATGGGAAGCAGTTGAATCCTGGGTGTAGTTCTAGAAAGCTGTTGGAAACAATGCTTCTGCTATTTCCAATATCTGCCACCTTGCTTTCCATGCCTTGCCCTGGTGTGATGTGGTGACCACATCACACCAGTCTTAAAATCTCTTCACTGGCTGCCAATTAGTTTCTGGGTGAAGTATAAAGTGTTGGTTATCACCTTTAAAGCCCTACATGGTTTGGGTCCAGCCTTCCCCGCACACTAAGGTCCTCTGGGAAGAATTTACTCCAGCCAACAAAAACAAAGCTGACAACTATTACCCAGAGGACCTTTTCTTCTGCCACTCCCAGTTTGTGGAATGGCTTGCCGGGAGAGATTCATCAACTTAACAGTCTTCCAGAATTTAAGAAAGCCATAAAGACTGATGTCTTCCAGCAGGCCTACTCAGCTGAATTTTAAGATGCCTTTTTAATGGTGTGCTGCTTTTAAGGATGCACTGGTTTTAAATGTTTGAATTAGTTTTATGTATTTTATGGTGGTTTTATTTGTGTTGTACCCTGCCTGCCTTGATCCAGTAACAAATAAATATATTATTATTATTATTATTATTATTATTATTATTATTATTATTATTATTATTATTATTATTATTATTGGAACTTCTGTGCTACTGTTTCTTGACCCTGCTTGACTAATTTACTGGCTTGTCTTTCTGCTTGTTACCGTGTCTATACTTGCTGTTGTTTGATTCTCATTGACTGACTGACTGACTGACTGTGTTCTGACTACTGCCTGGATTTTGAACACTCCTACCTTAGCCTAATCTTCATTGGACTTAAACCTGTTTGCTTAACCATCTGCTTGCCAAACTGACTGTTCTATTGCCAAGCTCTCTGTATGTGCTTGCAAAGAGCCAGGACTCATGCTAGAGCAGGACACCCATGCTGATTTGGGCAAGCTCACAGTTCATGCTTTTTTAAATTATTTGTGCCAATCCCAATTTGGTCAAATAGGGAATTACAAAAAATTGCTTCTTGCACAAAATCACAGCCATAAATAGCGTAATTTGTACAAAATGGCAGGCTTAAAGGGTTGTTTATGCCTGCATTTCCCCCCGCAAATCCCAATTTCTGTAAATATTCCCAGCCACAAATTTACACAAATCACGGCTCTTTGACCAAAAAAAAAAAAAAAGGTGCACGCTCTCACCGGGCGCCTGCAGACCATCTGGCAGCTTGCCCAGCATGCAAACCAGGGTCAAACAACTGACAGGAGTCTATTGAGCAGAGCATGAACAGGAAATAGGGGAGTTTGCCCATTCCTTTTCTGACTAACTTTAAAAGGAGCTATTGCAAAAACTGGAACTCAGCATGAAACATATGCTGCAACCTTCTATCTCCACTACTAGGCAAAGATGTAGCTCTTCCCTCACACCACATTTTTGGGTGTTTGTTCTTGTTGGTTCTTCTCTGCAATTGCACAATTTTGAAAGTCTGAAGGTTCATTGCTATGCTTTTACTCCTACTTAAATGTATGTAGCCCTAATTCGGATTGGGACTATGGTATTACGGGAGCGGAAGATTAAACCTTTTCTACACCCTCCCATTTTTCTCTTGAGGTTCCACCCCTTTGGGGGGGGGAGATAAACACACACACACACACACACACACACACGTCATTTTCAACCACATTGTTGTGTCTCTCAGAATGCTCGTACTTTCGATGGGAGGCAAATGATGAGGCTTGCTAAGTAATCCACAAAGCTTTTATTAAACAACAAATGTCTCTTCTACCTGAATAAAGGCTACCTCTTAGAAATGACCCCTGAGGCAAACTAAGAAAGACAATTGTCCATTCAAGAAGAGAAAGATATTACTTCTCAAATGCCCGTAACGTCAAAGCGCCTGGTGTGGTGGTCGGTTCTGGCGTAATTGAACCAACTTTCTCACGGCTTCTTTTTGCGCCATGTGTTTCAGCTTCTGGTGGATTCTAGCATCAGTTAGTGTTTTGGAACACTCGCCACCAAAAGCACACAAACTCCCCACTGAGTCTGTAGGATTTGGCCTTGAGGAGATAAGCTCTGGAGAGGGCTGACTTCCAGCTGGTGAATCACCCGTGAGAGCTTTCTCCCCACTGGTAAAGGCTGGCTAGTGTCTGGCGCTTCCTCCTCTATTTCCGAATCTGATTCTGATTGATTACCTGAAACACCTTCTTCCAAAACAGGAGCAGTAGGGTTAGACACGACACAGATGGAACAGAAAGAATTAATGACAGGAGTATGACAACAGAGATACCCCAGTTGACAGCCAGTATGTAGCAACTCCATGGTCCAGGTCTGCATCAATGCTCACTGTAAGGAAGTTTCTGGGGACCTCTATATTTGAGGGATGCCTATACTACATGCTGGCTGGCCATGCCATGTTCTTACTTATGCCTTCAAAGTGATAAGGCAAGTCTGAGCTGGTGGCCATCAGCCAAGAGATAACTCTGGTGGCCAATGTTCACTCCCTAATTAATATCACTGGGCACAGACAAATACAAAGAAATAATATTATATTATTATTATAGAAATAATAATAATAGAAAATACAAAGAAATAATATGAAGCACCTTGAAAGAAACCAGTCTCTCTAATAGGAATTCAAGCATAGATGGGCAATGGCTGTATACCAAATTATGTTCCTCGAGATACAAAGGTCTTCTGGTTTTATTTCCCCTTTCACTGGCACAGGATGAAGGCAGGAAACTAACAACATGGGCAGTACAAACATTCCCACAAACAAGGCAAACTTGGAGCACCTCAACCCGCCCTCCCCCCCAACTTGGAAGTACCCTTAGTTCAGAGCTCAAAAGATTCTCCCACACTTCACTGAGGGACTTCAAGTTCCAACGCTCAATGGCTTTTGAAAACGAAATATCATTCTAATCCAGAGGGAAAGGAGAAGAAAAGCACATGACTTCTTGCACTGCTTTGTTTCATTTTAATTGTAGAGACGGTACAAAATGTTGTACTGTAATATTAGCGTAAAGGGCACAGACGCAACTCATTGCATTTGAAGCAGAGGTTAATACTAATGAGAAATGTGTAGGCTTTAGAAGAAGAATATATCCCAACGTCCTGGATTTAGAATGTACTCATTATGTGGTACATTATACCTGAAATTAATACCATTACACCCAGTATTATTCACTAAGGTAGGTTGAAATCTTTAACACTGGTAATTATTTTTTTTTTAGCAATGTAATAACTGTATCTAGCAGTGTAGCCAGTCTTCAGTTGTGAAATGAATTGAACTCGATCAGCCTGATCCAAGGTATTTGTTTGTTCGTTTGCTTCCTTTGTTAGTAAAACAGGCACAAAGCTGAGACAGAATTTCTCAGAAAAGGCTTGTCAGATAAGATTTCTGAGAAATTTCTTTTGGTGACACCCCCACTCCAATCTTTTGGCTCTCTCCCTTTTCTTAAGAATATGCAGACACACACACACAGACATGCACACACCATTTTGCCACCCACAAATATGGCACAGAATTTCAGACACAACTGGGGATCATCTGTTATTTAATAATTCAATCGTTTTAGTACTGATTACTTTAATATTTTTGTAGACAGCAATGGAATGGTCCCCTTTGCCACCCAGTCCTTTTCTCTTTGCCCACAGTTGTTTTTTATCTGCCACATAGAAGTAACACTTTAATTTCAATCAGCATTAACCAACTAAAAAATTCTTAGAATAAAAGTTTCTGATAAATTTACTATGAATTTTATTACACACACACACACACACACACACCCAAAAAAACCTCTGTTGCAGATTTCCATCCCAGGGAAATGTGTGGCAAAGTACTCCCCATCTCATTTTGCTACCTAAGAATTTGGGGCTGAGAATTTTGGGAGGCTCTTTTTTACTCAACTTTATACATTGGACTGTAAAGCCCATTCATTTGAAGCAGGTATGCACAAATCAGAATGGCACTCACACCATCCATATATCATGAAACATCCCTGTCTTCGCATTCACCACCATGCAGCAAAAAATGACATTTTTTCCCCCAGCCATTGACTTCATACTGCTGCTCTTCAAACTTTTCATAGTTTGCAACTATGAGAACAAGGGACAAAATATTTATCATTTCTAATAATGAAGTTCCAGAATCCCAACCATTTTATAGCCAAAATGGGGCAGTCAGAAAAAGAGGAAAGTATCTGCATGCTCAGGTGAATCCTGAAGTCTGTGGATATACAAACAAAAAGAAGAAACCTAAGGGCAGGGAAAACTCAGATCGATTTCATTTATTTATTTATTTTATTTATTACATTTCTATACCACCCAATAGCTGAAGCTCTCTGGGCAGTTCACAAAAATTAAAATAATAGTAAGACAACCAACAGGTTAAAAGCACAAATACTAGGCATGTGCTCCGCTCCGATTAGAAGCGTAGAAGCAGGAGCGAATTGGCCTGCTCCACCTTGCCCAGAGGTGGAGTAGACATGTACCACGGACCCCTAGAAGCAAGGCGAAGAGAAGCGCCCATTTTCGGAGTGCTTCTCTTTCCGCGGACTGATCCAATCGCCATTTTGAAACATTTTGCCCATAGGATTGCATTGTGGAAAAGAAAAGGGGATAACTGTGTTGTTTTTGAAGCTATCTTTCTGAAACTTCTTGTGCTTATAGAGTCATGGCTGGGGGTCATTTTGAGACTACTCTCAGCTCTCTGCATGGTGCAGTTCTCTTGCTAGAATTTTTTAAAAAACCAGCGGGAAAAATAACTTTTCCGAAGGGTTGAGGGGCAGAGTCAACTCCCGGTCATGATCACATGATCCCAAAGTTGGAGGAGGGGATAGGCAAAATGGGTAACTTGGGATTCTGGGAACTTCTCTTTCTTAGTCTGAACCGACTTTTCCCAGTGTTTTTTTAAAACAGTAGCCCCACCAAATGCACAAACACAACCTGAAATCATATACTAAGCCAATAATAAGAGAGCACTGCTACCCACCCTAACTTTGGGGAACAACTGAAAAGATGTGGTGCAAGGGGATGAGCTCCCCTAGGGCATGCCATGTGGACGTGCCCTCACTCTCTCCTGTACTTGGAGGGCCATCAGAGCCCTCCAAAGAGAGTAGTGTGGTGAAGCAATGCCTTTCATGAGTTGAACTGAAAGCGTTGCTTCTTAAAAGACTGGTCACTAGGACCAGTCAAATTGGCAGCTGCTTCCCCCTCCCCTGGGCACGTCCCCCTCTTACTGGTAAAAGACAGATATAGCCTTTTTAAAAAAGTTCTTGTTGTTGTTTATTCAGCAACACTGCTGCTTTTAATTCCACCCCTCCTTCGTTTATTTATTTATTTATTTATTTCCATTTTATATGCATTACTGGCTTATCCTTGGCTCACTTCCTTATGCCCCCAGAAATGTCTGCTGCCTGCCTGCTTTCCCTCCATCCTCCCCTGCCCGCCTCGCAGGGATGGTTTGTGTCTGGCTTTGACTCAGGGGAGAAGTCCTTCCTGCGCTCACTTGGAGTTTTGGAAGTTCCAAATCCATTTTTCAAGTGTGGAAGAAGATTCATATTAGGTTGATGATCTCTACTCCCCAATTCATGGCATCTTGGGATTTCCTTTGAAATGGCCCCATTGAGCTGTCTGCAGGTTTAAGCCCCGCCAAAACTCAGGGGATGATGGGATTGCCTTGTACCTTGGCATGATTGTGGGTCTAGATGGCATCTGTGAGTGTGCCCACTTCCCTTTTTTTATCTGTCCAAATGTCAGAGAACAGTCCACGCCTGCAAATGGGGTGCTCCATTTTCATAAATTCCACAAAAATCAGGGGATGATGCAACTGCCTTGAGTCTTGGCGTGCATGTGTATCCCTGGATAAGCTGTCGTGGTGCCGAGTTTGAGGTAACTTTCTAACGTGCAAATTGACAGAGCTATCAAAAGGGGTGTGAATGGGGTGTTGGATTTTCTTAAATTCCCCAAAAATCAGGGGATGATGCGACTGCCTTGAGTCTTGGCGTGCGTGTGTATCCCTGGATAAGCTGTCATGGTGGCGAGTTTGAGGTTTCTAACGTGCAAATTGACGGAGCTATCGAAAGGGGTGTGAATGGGGTGTTGGATTTTCATAAATTCCCCCAAAATCAGGGGATGATGGGACTGCCTTAGTCTTGGCGTGCGTGTGTATACATCCATGAGGTGTCATGGTGCCAAACTTGAGGTTTCTAACTTTAACAGAAAAAAAGTTGTATACTTTTTTAGCTTAATGCAAGCCTATGGGGGGGAAACGGAGCTCCGATCCGGATCTGGAGCTCCGCAGCGGAGTGGAGCGGACATAGGCGGAGCTGGGGCGGAGCGAAGCGGCCCGATCCGCAAATCGCGGATCTGGAAGAGAAGCGGAGCGGGGGGTCCGTGCACACCCCTAACAAATACACAATACAATATGAAAAGCACAACCAGAATAAAAACCACACAGCAAAATTGATATAAAATTAAAATCCAGAGTTAAAAATGTAACATTTAAATTTAAGTTAAAATTAAGTGTTAAAATACTGGGAGAATAAAAAGGTCTTCAGCTGGCAACGAAAGGAGTACAGTGTAGGCGCCAGGCGGACCTCTCTGGGGAGCTCATTCCACAACTGGGGTGCCACAGCGGAGAAAGCCCTCCTCCTAGTAGCCACGTGCCTCACTTCCTTTGGCAGGGGCTCACGGAGAAGGGCCCCTGAAGATGATCTTACGGTCCGGGCAGGTACATATGGGAGGAGGCGTTCCTTCAAATAACCTGGCCCCAAACCTTTAAGGGCTTTAAATGTCAATACCAGCATTCGATGAGGGATATGGAATGGAGCATCCTCCAAGAAGCATGGCTGCCTGGTGCCAATGGAGTAGTTGAGAATGGGGGTTAAATTGCTGGCCGGAAACACTAAAGCTTCCATTTTTTTCTTCCTTCTCTTCTGCTTACCTGTATTTGGTCTCCCCTAGGCTTAGTAATAAGGAAAAAAGTAGATATATGCATATTAGGGGTATACTGCAACATTTTGCTGCTAGGCACCACCGGTCTATTTCTAAATGTGGTTGACTTTAGGTGGACAACCAAGAATAGAAATTGAACATAGAGACACCCTGTGGGGTTAAACTTTAACAGTTAAAGTGAGACCTACTTCCCAGTAGGGATGGTCCAAGCATCCAGTTGGGGCTTGAAGCTCAGCAATTTCTCACAGCTTGCCCCTGCCCCCAGATTTCAGTCCATGGATCCCCATGTTTTTCTGACTTGGCACATGCCAAGCAAGGCAGGTACTCAGCCACCCACTCCCTCGCCAAGCCACCATTTTGTGTAAAAATGGCAGCTTGGCCTTTTTCATAAAGGGCCATTTACGCAAATGGTGACCATAAAGTGGCCATTTACACAACATTACAGGCATAAATGGACTATTCACTTGGTGCAACGTGGACTGCCTGGTGGCTCACCATATGTGGTGAGCAGGGTCAGGTGGCCAGTGGTCTGGCGTGTGGGGTGAGCTACAGTGAGTTTGCCCATCTTTACTCTCCAGCCTCCAGATGGATGCCTAGATATCATGTGCCAAGTGAACCCCTCTTAGATATCATGTGCCAAGTGAACCCCTCATGTGCCAAGTGAACCCCTTTCATAGAACCCCTCTTAGATACTGTAAGCAATGTATGTGCCTGTCAAGATTTTGCTAAAATAGGAGGGAGTCAATCAGTGAGGCTTCTTGATTGCATAAATGCACCATATTTTTTCCCCATAATTTGTGCACTGAGATCATAGCCACAGGGCCATGCAACCTAGCCCCACCCCACCCCATGGACACAGCAGTCTTGTTCCCCCTTAATTAACATGTTCAGCCAGCATGTGAAGAAACTCTGTGCACATACGGATTTATGTGAACAGAGCTTGACGGGATTCTGGTAGGCCAGGGTCGTCCCCCACCCCTGCACATGTAAGTCCATACATAAGCATAAACTTCACCCACAGCTGAATGTGCCCATGCCTGGAAGTGTCTTCTCTGTGCAATAGGAGCAGAGGTAGCCCACATGGCCCCACGGCTTCCTTCACCCATTCTTTCAATGACTCGGTTTGTACAATTAATGGCACCCAGGATGGCTTAAACATGTGTCAGCTGTCATCGTGAATATTCAAGCTGTGGCTTATTGTGATGCTTATTGTGATGTGCAGATGCAGGCAGGGTTGCTTGCTACCATGAGTAACAAGCCATGCACCCCAAAGTGTGGGGTGATATTTGGATCAGGGTCAGTTGATTGCTATCCCTAGCAACTTTAATTAGTGGGGGGAGGGGGGTAGATACACACACACACACTTTGGCATTATTAAGGGAATAACAAACTTTGAAATAACTTCACCGGTGCTTTCACTCACATCAGGGTCTTGTAAGCTTCTTGCACAACTCGTCATTTTATTCCATGTTTTGTTCTGATAAATCAAAGTATATCGGCAAGCAGCCTGTTAGAGTAAAAATAGAAAACTTTCAGTTCAAAGTCTCCAGAAATAAAAAGGGTGAGAGTTGTAAGGGTGCTCCCACCCAACTTCCTTCCCTCCTCTACCCGTGCCTTCCAGCAGTGAAAAAAAAAAGCCCAACTCTGTTTACACTGTGACTGCTTCATTTACAATTCAATTAGAATGAATGGTACTAGAGGCAAATTACTGTGAACAGCATTTCTGGATTCATTTACAAAGATGCCTACTAAACATTGAAGGTTCAGTTACCAGGAGTTAGACTCCTACCAGAGAACCCTGGGATGTCTATTGGGGTTATATCCTTTTTAATCAGTGAAGAGTATGCATGAGGTGCTCTGAGCCCATTTATTCATCGCTCCTGAAATGCTTGATGCAAAGGCTTCAGGGCCTACTTCAAAAAGAGGAGGAGTAAAAGTGGGGAGGGGTTCTTTTAAAATATATATTTCTCTGCCATAGAATAAGTTAATGATGTTCAAACCTTCTACTTCTAGGGAACCTTATTCATAGTGACTTCTCTGCTAAGGAACCCCTCTGCATTGTAGAAGGTTGCGAGTGAAGGAGGCAAGAAAATAAAGAGATGGTGCAACTGTATGGATTGAAAATTGGGCCACTTTTATTAAATTAGATCTGCAAAGGGGGATTGCTGTACAGCTATTCTACTATGCCAGCCCTAGCCAGTCAATGCAATTGGGAGAAAAATTCTTTGCCTGCTGGATGTCGGCACCTCTCAGGATTTCCCCTTTTGGGGAAAGGGGGACATCCCCTGTCACATCCCCCTGGACTCTAAAACACCAGGTGTCGTAAGAGAGATGGCCCCACAGGTAACCCTTATCCCCCCACTGGGGCTGTAAAACCCTCAGCAGGAGGCCTCAGCATCACTTGTCACCACCAACGATGCCTCAGAATGATCACCATCCCTATCCAGCCAAACATAGCCTGCCCAAACGAGTTAGTATCACCCCATAAACCTTTCCTCCAGCTGGTGGCACTGCTGAACCCCACCAATGCTGGGGCTCAACAGTGTGTCCCTTCTCCCTCCCCTCATACCCACAATGGCCTCCTTGTGGTCAAGCAAGCTGAATGCAAGGTAGGGCATTTCTGATTGGGACACATTCTACATGCATGATTGGTTCCTATAAAATGTTTGTGACAGAACTGTAGGGCCTTTGATAAACTGAGGATACACCTTAGAGCTGAGTGGTAATGCCCCCATATATTGCTCCCCACCTTGCAAGCACTGAGAAAGGGGCATTCTATTGCCTGTCAACTTCTGTTGACCCACTTTTCCTTTGGCTCCATTTCCAACTCTCCTTCCTCTCTGTCATAGAGCAAAATGGAAGTCCTATTTACTCCAGCAAGTGGGAGGCAAAGGTAAGGGATGGAACTGGAGAGCCAACAGGTATGATCTATTTATTGTGATGTAGAAAGCTTTACCCTCACATTCCATTTTGTAGGCATTTCCTCAAGGGATCTACATACAGCTCGAATTCCTCTAAAAATGTGCAAGCAACATACTTGTAACACACCTTCATGCATTATCCTTTACGATTCGTAATGATGTGAAGGAAGAAAAATATGGTGTCAGCCCTGGCCCTCCAAAATGCTGATAAGCAGCAGTTATTGCCAACATGACCTGATTTTGTGGTCTCACATTTGCACTTTTCGAAATCCTAGAATTCATTTCATTCACGACAAATTCTGGTCAGGCATCCATTCTTAATCTTTTTTTTTTTTTTAAAAAAAAAGACAAAGTGTGTGACATGAGCTTTGACATAGGCACTGTGGGAACAGAACATAAATGTCTGGTGTCATTCTATCTTTAATGCTTATTGCCATGTTCGTGTCCCCCAGCTTTATAGTGGAGGTGATTCTAAAATGGTGCCTCTGTGTTGTGTCATGTTAAGATGCAGCCACCACAAAATAGACATAGAGTCTTACGATTCAAATAAAAGAGGCCTTGACAAAACAGGGTGAAACCATGCTGGAGTAACATAGGACTAGTGATGGCTCAGTTCAATTAGAAATTTTCAGTTTTTTAGGGGGGCAGGGTGAAGTTAACCTCTTTTTTCTTCTTTGCATCCTCTCTTTTTGTCAGACTTTCAAAAACAGCTAGCAAACTTTGAGACTTTTCAAGCCCTATAGTAAGAGCTTTTTAAAAAAGAGAGAGAGAGAGAGCATGTCTAGATGGGGTGATATCTAGGGGATTGTCCTGGGATCGTTCCTGTGCATCCACATGATGCACAGGGGATCCCGGGAGCAGGGAGGGATGATCCTTCCCTTTCCCCAGGATATGGCCCTACCCTTTAATCCTAGTTTTTCCCACGGTCCCGGGATGATAACGAGACCACGGGAGGTGTGGCCAGGTGTCCCTTTTTCGTCCCAGCTCCTCGTGAGTAACCGTGAGGAGCCGGGACCTGGGCACCTCATCAGGGGTGGGGTGGGGGCAGTGTGAGGTGGGTTTTTTTTTAAAAAAAAACACTCACTTTTTCGTTTGAGTGTTTGAGCACACATCTTCGCTAAAAAAATAATAATCCAAAATGGCAGGTGTGACGTCCTCCATCCTCCCAGGACGTCGCACACCATGTGTAGACAGAGGGGGAGGATTTTGTGATCATCATATCATGAGATCCTCCCCCTCCCCCCTCCCCTCTTGTCTGGACATGCTGAGAGAGAGAGGGGGGGAATAGACAGCTCCCACACTCCACTTGCACCCTCTATCATTACAATTCAATCTATTTGGTGGGATTAGCCTTACACAGCAGAGTATGTGGGCTTGGAGATATAAAGAATACATGACGAGAGACTGGTATTTATCTTAAAAGACAAACATATTTATTGGGAAAGATACATGGGATAGGAAAGCCTCATTCTGTCTAACTACAATGGAGAAAGGAGTGAGAGCAGCTGTATGGCAGTGCTTTGTTGAAAGAGAGGGGATTGTCGGATGAAGACAGGAAGTGGAAGTGATGATAGTGAAAACAAAGACATGCTTAAAGGACAGTAGAGAGAAGGATCAGGCAGGGACTCCTTGCTACCTAGAACTATTGCACCCTACTGGTGGCCAATAGACATAGCGAGACAATGCTTATTGAAGCCAACTTCTAACACTATTTGCCAGTAGAAGCAAGCTCTTTACATTGGTGTTCTTGAGGCTATGGATTAGACTGACCTTTATTCTGAACTGAAGAACTGTCCCTCTTTGCTTGTTCTTTTGTGAAGATTGTAAACCCTTCCCTTTTTCCTGATCTTTAGAATTTCACTCAGAGGAATGATGTCAATGGGCTGACGAACACATTTTTATTTATTTTATTTGGCTGTATCTTGTTTCATATTGATTTTATTATGCCCATTTTCATTTCCCTCTGGTGAATGTCTCTTTGAACACTGGTTGGAAAGACAAAGCAGCTTATTTTAAAATTATACTGAGAAATTATATTCTAGATGGGCCTTTGTGTTTTTCATTTGAGTTTCCATAACAATAATTCAGGCAAGACTACTGTAAAGCCCTCTAAGTGGGGCTGACATTAAACATGTTTGGAAACTTTGGCTTGTGCAAAAGAATATGGCTGCCCAAATATGGATGGTTTATGTGACTTAGGTTTCCAGTACATTCCCAAACCCAATTCAAAGTGTTGACCAATATTTAAATTCTTTAGAAGTTTGGATCAATGTTATTGGAAGAACTGCTTTCACATCTAACAGCCTGTCCAAACACTGAGGTCAACCACAGAGGACCTTCTCACTTGCTCACTGCCAAGGGTCATTAGGCTGATGAGTGCAAGTGAGGGGGCCTGTTCAGTAGTGGACCTGTATATTGGAAATGAGCTTTCATTGGAGGTTCATCAGGTCCTTTCTTTTTAAACCTTCAGAAAAGCTCCATTTGTTCTTATTAGGCCTTTTCTTAATTGTATTTTGGGCTAGCCAGTTTTATCGTAATTCCTATTTTATGCACTTTTCCCTTTTTGTATTGTTTCTTTGTGCTGCCTTGGGAGGGTTCTACCCTTAAAGCTGGCCTAAAATTTTAAGATAAATACAATAAAATAAATAACTTTACAATTGCCTGTGCATCAGACTAAAAAGCATATAAAATTGTTTTAGTTTTCCTTTAAAGAACAAAAACTCAATCAAGGAACTGGCAAACTACTTTTGCTACCAATAACATCAATACCAGTAAAATGACCAAACGCAGTCAATAGGATTCACTTTGGAGTAAACATGCACAGACTCAGGCTTTTAGGTCAACAACTATTATTATTATTATTATTATTATTATTATTATTATTATTATTTATTGCATTTTTATACCGCCCAATAGCCAAAGCTCCTTGGGCGGTTCACAAAAACTAAAACAATTCAAAGTGTAAAACAAACAGTATAAAAACATGAGATAAAATACACATTAAAACAAATTAAAACATACCATACATGATTAAAACATCCTGAAAACATTCTAAAATTTCACTGGATAGACCTGCCGGAATAGATCAGTCTTTATTGCTTTTTTAAATTCTAAAAGACTGTCAAGTTGATGAATCTCCTCCGGCAGGCCATTCCACAGTCTGGGAGCAGCAGAAGAGAAGGTCCTCTGGGTAACAGTTGTTAATCTAGTTTTTGCCAGCTGAAGTGGATTCTTCCCAGAGGATCTGAGTGTGTGGGGCAGATTGTACGGGAGAAGGCGATCCCGCAGGTAGCCTGGACCCAAACCATGTAGGGCTTTAAAGGTAATAACCAACACTTTGTACTTCGCCCGGAAACTAATCGGCAGCCAGTGAGCCGATTAACTAGTCTTAAAGATGACCTGAGGTTAGACTAGTAACCATACTGGTCTAACATTATTCCAGAAAAATCTGCTGTAGTCTGACTTGGTTTTAGACATACTGTCTGTTAGTGTTTAATGGTTTAAAATTTTGTATATTGTTTTTGAAAATGTAATCTTTCATAAACCAGCCAGAGAACTTCAGCTATGTGGTGGTATTGCACAATATTATTATTATTATTATTATTATTATTATTATTATTATTATTATTATTATTATTTCTGAATTTAAGCATTATAAGTCCCTGTGAATTCAGTCCAAGCTAACCATCAATGTCAATCAATTGGTCTTTAAGGCAATTAAATGTAGCAAAAGAACGTACTTATTGGATCCAGTAACCTGGGTTCCACTATTGCTCTGAATCTGTCATTCTGTATTCTGAATTGCCAGCACCTTCTTGGACAGTTTTTTAAAATTCTTGACCACAAGTAATCTGAGCAGGTGAGTGAAAACTGATGAGAATCTCACCCCAGGTGGTGATATTGCCCCAGGTAGTATATCTTTCAATGCGTAAGTAAGTACTTTGCTTTTCAATGAAATGGAAAGAAGTGGTAAAATTACCATGCCATAAAACTACTACAAGAGTGAGTAAAGATCAATACATTCAGCAAAGCTCATTCTCTCAGGATCCACTTCTCCCGAAAATTGTGTGTAATCACAACTTGAATGCCCTCTTTGTTGTCGGCAATCATTTTACTCAGTGGGGGTGCCAAGTTTATTATTCCCTATATATATGATACACACACACTACACACACTTCTCTTGACATATGTTGTATTTCTGTTTTTAAATCTTATCCAAGCCCTTCTCTCCTGTCTAAATTATACTGGATGCTAAAGGAAGAGACATTATTTGTACCTTTATGATTAGTTATATCTACTCTTATTAATTCCCGGTGATGCTTCATTGAACTGTGGTTGAAAATAAACCTAAACAGAACAGAGAAACCCCATTAGTCAAATCTCCCTGGTAGCTTTTACATGCACAGCAAACCAACAGTATTTCCTAAAAGATACCATACTGGGGATTTGTTTCACACAAAGATATGCATGATTCTTTCAAAGGCCGTTGGTTTCAGATTTGTATTAGGCCCCATTTAGAAATCTTGTTTACATAGGTAAGAAACACCAAAGTACTTTTGAAACATATTCTTACCCACTATCTGGACTCATTGCTCTTGAAGGTTGACATTTTGTGCCTGCCACCCTCTAGCCAATTCCTGTTGAGACAGCTAGCCTTTTCCCATTTCTATGTAGAGTCTGCTATTACCAAAAATTGGGATAGGGCTGGCCTTCCCTGAAGCAGGGTGCTTCAGATGGCAGCAGGAGTAGTAAAAGGCAAGAGTTAGGCCTTAGCGAGGCCTTAGGTTTATCCTGGGATCATCCCGGGGTCATCCCTGTTCATGTAAATGACACACAGGATATCCCGGGAGCAGGCAGGGACAACCCCAGGATGATCCCGGGATAAACCTTAGGTCTAGCTAAGGCCCCAGTCTCTGAATGGTGTAGCAAGACTTTTTAAAGTGTTGACCCAAGCTGGACAGGGGATGCCATTTGGACTGCCTCATGCAGCAAAGTGTCTTGGATCAGGACTTGATTGGGAGGAGAACTAAGTGAGGAAGCAACACAATTTTTCTTACATGTGCGTTAAATAATGTGTATTTTTAGGGACTGTGGGCAATATCCAACTGTGTCATTCCATTTGCACAAATGATGTTGCGCTAGTGGAAACTAGGTTCTGAACTATGTGCAAGAGGAGAATCCAACTAAAGTTAGCATGTCTGGGCAAGTAGTTATGCATAATGCTTGTGCAATCCATTGTGCAACCTGTTGTGCATAACTCTTGTGCAACCCATTGTGCAACCACTTGCAAAACCAGTTTTGCTTATGTAATGGCCAACCACTTGCGCAATGGGAAAAAAAAAAACAGTGGACCTCCGCTAATGCTAATTGAATTGGTGGAATTACACTGTTGGATAGCTCCCTCTGAATTGTTTATTATGCTCATTCTTTTTGTATGGTGGTGTGGTGAACTATTTACAAACTCATAGATGACATTACTTTGATGATACACTGTTCACAATAACACCTATTTGTTTCATAGGTTGTCCACATCCCCATTTACATACATATAAGTATTTAGCAGTAGTAAATAAATATGATACCCATAATAAATGTAAATGCCTAAGCTCTTTTTGAGACCACAACCAACTCATAATATCCTTAATAACTCCCACAGCAAAACTGGTTTTCTCAGAAATGTGTTCCCCTTCTTTATCATGTATATAGTTGTCATCATGTTTTATCCCAGTCTTGTGTAGAATGGATTGTAAAATGCAAATTATCAAGTGGAATTTATTTTTAGATAATTGGAAAAAAAGTACAGATTAGTAAAATGCATCAAATCTACATAGCAGCAAGCAGAGCCCCAAGAACCTTTAAGATACTATATTTTAAAAATCCAACTGGGGTACTGAAGGATGATCCCCATGTAAATTCATCTTTAATTATTATGTACATTCCTCTTTCCTGTTTTTGAATGCAGAGGTTATTACTTTTTAATATGACATTTATCATATGGTAGAGCTGTAATTACTGTGGCCATGTTTGTTTTTGAATTCCATATGAATCTGACACAAGAGTTATTAGCCTCCTACATTATGGAGAATTCTTCAGTCAAACAGATGGCTCCTATCTGCCTTGAGAACTTTCTCTCTTATCAGCCAACTGGTTTTGTAAGTACTAAACAAAGCTGAAAATCTGTCCCCTCCCTGATTGTATTTTCTTTAGATAAACACATCACCATTTAAATTAACTACACTATTTAACTAATGTATGTGACACTGTGATCAGATAGGTCTGTGTTGTTTGGGGAGAGGAGGTAAATTTGTCACTGAATATTTCATTTCTTCTCATTGTTTAGAATAAGTATGAGGTAGAATTTCATTCAATCTGCATTTTAAGTGAACCAACCTAATTCACACTTTCAAGACCAATATGTAGACTGGAACACAGTTATCTTTCTAAAAAACAAACACTAAGTTTGAACACTAAGTTTGAACAGAAGATACTTTTCTGCTGTGGAATGAGCTCTCTAGAGAAATTCAGCTGGTATTAACATTGTACTCCTTTCAGCATCAGGTGAAATAATCCACAAGATCCCACAAAGAATTAAAGTAGCAGTGAATGCAAAATCTACACATTAGATAGATCTGTGCAGGCAAGGGACAAGCAGAGCTGATTTGGCCCATGGAAAGACATAATATCACAATTGCCCATGGAAAGACATAATACCACCTATTTTAAATAAATAAATAAATAAATAAGGGAAGAGACAAATCCTTGCTCTTCGTTCATAGGTCATTTCTTTTCACCCCTCTCCTCATACAAATGTTCAGGAAAAAATGGGTGAAAAGACCAAGAGGGGATCTACACTAGTTAAGTTAGAACATTTCTTACCATTTTTAAGTTTCCTTTTCGTAGTATTACGCCACATGACGTTCAGTTTGTGATGTTTTATTGTTGTCTTTTCTCCAGTTTTTATTTTGAACTTATCTTAAATAAGTCATTCTATTTGGTATGATGTGGCCGATTTCATCGTATTAAATGGATTTCCTGTATTTCTTCATAAGCCAATCGCATTCCTGAAGGGCATGTTTATGTAATTTCTGCACCCAAAGTTGGAGCTTTTTTTCTTTTTTTTTCCTTCTTCTTCTTTCGGGCCTCTTTTTTGCAGACACTTCCAGTTTCACTTTTGGGAGGCTACTTGGTGGATTGTTTGTAGGTGGAGCATTGTCTCAGAGAGAAGAGGAAGTGGGAGGGGAAATTGGCAGATGGGGAAATAGAACAAACAGATTTCTTTTCTTAGTGTGTCCAAATGGAATGCATTCCCACAGAAAGAGAAAACATAAATAAACGTTTTAAAATCTGCTACATTTTAAATCGTTCAAAACCAAAATGTTCAATGACTGTAACAATGTTTCATATACTAGTGTAGATCCCCTCCAGGACAGCCTTATCTAAAACCATGTAAGATATTGGCCAACAGCACATGTTGTGGTTCCATAAGTTAATTATACACTGTGTGAAGAATTGCATCCTTCTATCACTTATGAATCTGCTGACTACTTCCTTCTTTGGATAACCCTGAATTCTAGTATAATGAGAAGGACAAATATCTTCCCTCTGTTCTCTCCAGTCATTAATAATTTAAACCTCTGTCCTATCCTTTCCCTAAGATATTTTCCCCCTAAACTATAACGCTCCAAGCTGTTTGTGCTTTCCTCCTGGTATACCTTGATTATATTTGCTTTTCTGCACATTTTACCATTCCATGTTGGGCATATCTACACCTTAAGGGTGCAGGGAGGGAGGGGGAGGATCACGGACTTACCTGCTTCCATGATCCTCCCCCAGCATCTTGACAGGCACGTTGCAGTTGACATTTATTTTTTTGTAAACAAGGGAGAAGGAACGCAATTGCGCTCCACCAAAAAGGAAACCACTCCCCACCCCCCCACCCCCGATGGGCACGGACTGCCCCTGCACAGCTCCACATCCATTTTAAGAGCCCCACTGCTCGCAGGGAGGAAGGGACAACTCAGGAGCAGCAGCCACACAGTCCACGCTCCTCAGGATGGTCCTGGGACCATGGGAATTTTTAGTTTGCTGCAGTTTCTGATATCCTTGGGAAAGTCCCAGGTTGCCCCCGGAATGCCCTGTGCATCTTTTGGATGCACAGGGACAGTCCAGTGATAACCCTGGGATATAGGCATGGTGTAGACATGCCCATGTTCCTTTTTTGAGATCAGATGCCCAGAATGGTACACAGAATTCCAAATATGGCTGCCTCACAGACATAAAGTCATTATGGTTGCTTAGGTGGTATTGATTTGTTTGGGGGGGTGTTCCTTTGCTTCTGGGAAAGACCCCAACATAAATAGAAATGAACTCAGGGTTTTGCTAGACCTGCCGGGATAAGCCGGCAGGGAGATGGGGCGGCAGCGCGCTGATGTTAGGGATGCCGGATCCCTGCAGCGTCCGCCATTTTTAAAAAAAGTTTAAAGGGGCCACGTGCAGCCCAAAGACTGCGGAGAAGGTAAGGCACTTTTTTTAGTTAACCCCCCCATCCGCTCCTGTGTCATCTCCCCTTCTCCCTGTGTGTGTGTGTGTCTGTCCTGTGTCGTCTCCCCTTCTCCCTGCATGTGTGTGTGTCTGTCCTGTGTCGTCTCCCCTTCTCCCTGCGTGTGTGTGTGTCTGTCCTGTGTTGTCTCCCCTTCTCCCTGCGTGTGTGTGTGTCTGTCCTGTGTCGTCTCCCCTTCTCCCTACCAGGATCTCCCCCGGCCGATGGGCACAGTGCTCAGTGCTGTGGCCAGTCCGTGGCTTTTTGCAGCTACTCACGAGTAAGCGAGTAGCCGCAAAAAGCCACGAAAGTAGCTAGACATTCCCCAGCCCCAGCCTCAGGCCAGGGCTGGGGAAAAGGCGCGCCATAAGCGACTTCGCTTATGACGCGTTAGAGGAGGCTTCAGTGCGGCCTGGAGCCGGATTCCCCTGTGCGTCATGTGGAAGCACAGCAGGGAAACAGGCTCTCAAGGCGTGCTAAGGCCTCGTCTAGGAACGCCCTCAAATCATGTGTCCTGTTCCTCCTATGCAGGACAAAGTAGAAAGAATATTTGGCAACTGAAATGTATTCTGCAAATTCATTGGGTAAATATAGTTTACCACTTTCTGGGGGTTGCGATATTACTGTGAGAAGATAGCCTGGGCCTGTCCTCCTTTTCATATGGTCACCCTACCAGCTGGCAAAAAGTCAGTGAACTCTAACACCACCACCCCCCGAAACGGATTCCTCCTACTTAAAGGTTTGCCACTGTTCTGTATTAAATGTATCTAAACTAGTTCAAAATTGAGTTAAGTAAACTGGTTATCAAATCAAGTTTTGATATCATGGACTGTGCAATCATAAATTTGTCTATTAAAAAACCATCCCCATTGAGTTCACTGAAATTTGCTCCTAGATTAGATCTAATGAAATCTGGAACCCCCGTCTTCCATTAAAATGGCACCTTTCTTGAAAGATGAGTGGCTGCCGGTGCTCTTTGTGGTTCGGTGGGTGGGAGTTTGTTTATGAGCACAACAAAGCAGCTTACTAAGTATGGCTGAGTCTGGATCCAATCCACAGTGTCAGAAATGAGAGTGTGCTCATTTCTCTGTGTCCAGCATATCCCTAGGTTATCATTAGGTTTTCCTAAAGCAACATCTTCTGAGGTAAAATATCAATATCCCTATCAAAACGTCTCAGGGATGTTTTGCATAATTTTACCTTGTATTGTTCTTATAGATGCTATATGTAGTGGAACTGTTGTTGGCCAGTAACACATGCAATTGTCTACTTTCCAGTCTGCAAATATATTGCTGGATTAAAAATAAAAACAAACAAAATATATCAGCTCCCTACGATGGAAAATAGTTGTTTATGTACAGTTTATGTACAGAAACAGATATGGGTTTTTCTCCATTGGTATACTTTGATTATTTAACTGAATTGCCTGATCTGAGTCCCTCACAAATCATCCTGGGACTTCAAAGTTAATTGCTTATTGATTTTGTAATAAAAAATAATCATGGGTTTAAAACATAACACTAAGTTTTCAGAATGAAAAGAGTGCCAGCTATCTAGTCCTGGTTATCTTTTAAAATGACGGCGGCAACAACAGCAGCAACTTTGAAGACCATCATAATTAACGAGTTTTGGCAAAGGCATAAACATGCTCATTCCTGGCCTTTCCAGAAGAACTGCTCTAATAAGAGCAAGATAAATTTCCCTAGAAAGATGAGAGAGAAACGTAGTCCTTAATGGATCATTTTGGCGATGAAAAGAACATGATACAAGCTTGAGGCATCCACATCATATCATCAGAATAATGCCATCATGACTACTTAAAATTAAGATAATGCATGACATGTTAGCAGCAATACCACCATTATGAAAGTGGAGAGGATATAATTTAGTATGTACTGGGAACCATCCACCCAGAGTTAAGCAGTTTTAAGATGCATTGATTTCAATGGGAGTGATTAATGCAGGTACTTAACACTCCCATTGAAAATCAATCGGACTTAAATGTGCTTAACTTTGGTTGAGCCATGCCTATTTGTTTGTTGGTTTATTTATTAAGAGCTTAGCCTGTTCTACCATGAGAACTCAAGATATATTACAAGTAATTCAGGCTAGATATTTACTAAGTCTCCCCAGCTAAAGAGAAATTTTTGAGAGGAATTCATCTTACCTATAAGCCAAAAATGGTTTTCCTCTGAAATCCAGGCTTCTCGTACTAGCTTGATGTATTGCTGTCTTTGAAAAAAACTACATGGTGACACCCACTCCTGGCCCGTATCTCCTATATCTGATATTTCCAACTCCCCCCCCCACACACACACATAGTGGCAGCCAATCTTGTGTTGAGTTGTGTAACGTGTTGTTGTGTCATGTGTTTCTTCCCTGGACTGCATGTTACAGGATGAGAAGGATGAAGTGACCGTGGGTTGCCATCTTGGCAAGAACCCCATGATTGCTCTCATTTCTAATTCCCATTTGAAAAATGGATTTGTTGCATTGACATCTCCCAGAAATAGGGAAGCTAATGCCTAACACTCCCACTGAGCAGCAAAGATCAGCTTCGTAAGTTAGTAAAGCAATTAATAGGCTGAAAGAAAAACTAGACTCTGCATGAGTTAGCCTGATGCCCCCTAGAATTCCCTTCGGAAAAGAGTTGTAAAACATATAAATGTGTGTGCTCTGAGGTCAACAGGCAACAAAATTCTACTGTTTATAATTAGCAAAGCATATTAAACCATCCTATTATGAATGTTCAAGCACCATATAATAAGCACTAATTTACAAATTCATATTTGTTATCACATTAATCTCCACAGAGACTGAAGACTCTGATACCCGTTATTTTGATTATATCTATTAAATGTAAGCTATTGATTTCAGTAGAGTGTTAGCCATCACAGCTTTTCCTGCAACAAATGGGATTTACAAGAAAGACCCATGACAGAGAGTCAAAACAGGTGGTTGGTTATGTTGGTTATCTATATTATTGCAAATTCTCTTTCCGTGCAGTTAGCTACTGTAACAATAATTCATCCTTGTGTTTTAGGGCCACTCAAACCAGAAATCTCTGGCCACTGCTCCCCTAGGACAGTCCACCACCCCATCCACCAATTCCCTCACCTAGTCAAGGGATCAATGATCGTCACATTGGAAATAAAAAATGGTGCCTTTCATCCCCCTATAGTTTGCTGAATGCAGTCCTGACTCCAGGTTTTTGAGGGCCTTTGGCAAGACACCCTCAAGGAGTCCCTTCCTTCAATGAATTTATCTTCTCACCCTCATTTGTTAACAACTTTTATTGCTTTCCCACCTTCTCACTGACCCTTGTTTTTTGCCAATCCATGTTGGGGTCTCCTGGCTCTTCAAATCTCTTTTCCTGCTGTTATCTCAGAGAAGCATTGCAAAGTCTTACAACCTGCCTCCCCCCCCCCCGAAAAAGTTAATACCCCTGATTAGCATTTCATTTTAATGGGTCTTGTTTTATCCCCCTCAACAGTGACTTCAATATGTTTTAACCCTACCTTCCAGATGCCATCTCGGGAGACAACTTCCTCTCATCCTTATAACTGCCTGTTGTTATTTTTATTTCTGACATAAGGAGAGTGATTTCCAGAGACAGCTGATGAAATAGATGGTTTAACCGGAAAATTAGTGTGTGCAGAAAGAAGAGTGTGCAGAGAATATGGAGGGAGAAAGGAAAGGAAGATAAAACAGCATAAGATCATGAGTTTTATATTTAAGAATATCTTATCTGAATTTGAATTAGGGCTGCATGAGAAATTAATTTCAATTCCTTTTTGACTAGGATACACCCATTTCACCCTCGCTGAAATGGACATAAACCTGAACACAATCTGTGTTCAAGGTCTACATTTCCAAGCTTGAGATGTGATTCACAGAACAAACAAACACAACTGTATTTGAAAAAAGCAAACCTATGACAAGCACTTTTGAATAATGTGCACACACATATTTTAATCAATGGGAGAAAATGTGTACATTTTTAAAATGTGCATAATTGATGCGTACATTTGGGGGAAAAAACTATTGAAAATACACATGATTTTTTGTGCAAACAAACAAATAAACAAAAACAAAGGTTACGATCTGATATAGACCTAAATAAGAATGAACTTCGAAGTGGAAGTCAGAGAACCTCAATGAGCTCACGTTTTGCTGATTCACACATTTATTAATTAATTTATTAGAACATTTATATCCCACCCTATATCACAAGGATCTCAGTTTGGCATACAGATAAAATCATACATATAAAATAGAATAAATATACAATTCCAAAACAAATCAAACTATTAATAAGATAAAGCCAATATGAAATGTTAAAAGAGTAAAATTCAAATAAAATACAGAGCCTCGTGTGGTGCAGAGCGGTAAAGCAGCAGTTTTTGCAGCTGAAACTCTCCCCACAGCCTGAGTTCGATCCCAGCGGAAGCTGGTTTCAGGCAGCCGGCTCTGGTCGACTCAGCCTTCCATCCTCCCGAGGTCGGTAAAATGAGTACCCAGTTAGCTGGGGGAAAGGTAATAACGGCTGGGGAAGGCAACGGCAAACCACCCCGCTATAAGGCCTGCCAAGAAAATGTCAGCAAAAGCTGGCGTTCCTCCAAGAATCAGTAATGACTCAGTGCTTGCATGAGAGGTTCCTTTCCTTCCCTTCAATTAAAACATGGCAGTGTGCAGGCTGGTGGATTTAGCCATCAAAGGCTTTGTTTAAAAGCCATGTCTTAACCTGGCCCCAAAATGAAGCTAGTGATGGTGCCAGTTGGGCCTCCAGGGGGAGGGCATTCCACAGGTGGGTTGCCACAACAGAGAAAGCCCTCTTCCATGTCCCACCATAGTGTATATCTTGCATTGATGGGGCATAGAGAAGGCCTCCTCCAACAGATCTCAGGTCTTGACCAGGCCAATATAGGGAGAGGTGCTTCCTCAAGTATCGAGGTCCCAAGCCGTTTAGGTCTTTAAATGTCATTACCAACACCTTGAATTCTGTCTGGATATGTATTGGCAGCCAGTGCAATTCCTTTAAGACCAGTGTTATATGGTCTCTATGAGATGTTCCAGTCAGCATATATATTTCCGTAATTTAAATTTATATGAAGGCAATAAAACACCCAAACACTAAAAGTGAAAATTAAAGATGAAATAAAGGAGTGAAAAGACCCTTTCCTGCAATTAGGAATTACAGAGGACCTGATGCTCACCCTGGAAATCAGCCAAGCCTCTGGAGTATGTCACACTTCCAAAAAAATTAAAAATCTTTTGAATTTCTCCAACATTTGCCAGGAATTTGCTCAGAAGATCTGATTAATAGTGAACCCTTGTTAGTCATGTCCCACTGTGGAGAGGGGCAGAAATAGTAAGGGCAATCCTTACAAAACTATAGCATGGAACTGAGACTGCCCAAAGAGCATGAGCTATTGAATGTGATACAAATGCAGGGGGGGGGGGGAAACCCTCCCAAGGAGAAGAAAACTTTGGTTTGGCTTTTAAACAGGATGAGGGGGTGCTTCCAAACAAAGGACTCCTAGTACTATCAGTCAGAAGGAATTGTGCAGCTGTTCATTCTTTTTCTTCTTCATGGATTTTCTGTGCTAAGACAAAAAATGGAGGAAGCAGTAGGAAAACACATAAGGGTTATGAGTGGAATATGACATAATCTGGAAGCCGACTTCATCTAGACCTCAATTCCATGAATGAGGCAGCACAATGGTGCACTGAAGGCCTTTCCAGGAAGCACCCTGATGTGCTGTTTCCTGTTGGACTGGAGGGCTGAGATTTCTCTTGGCCTGGATCTCTAGATTCTGGGATGAGGAAAAAGACAAATACATATTTGATATTTTGGCCAGCCAGTCCTTGACCAAAGTATGTGGCAATGGACCAGTATGGAAAAGGTTCCAAGCTGGATACTTCCTGAACTGTGGGAACAGATCCTAGGATCACATCAATTACTCCAAGGTGCCATTTCTGGGCAGTAAAGAAATTCCCTTCACCCACATCTTCCATCTATCAACACAGAATTTTTTTTTTAAGTAAATGGTAGAGAAAAATGGAAACCAGCCAGAAAGCTGGAAGAGGTGCTGATGTGTTGGGCAGAAGCGAAAAGTGTCGTGTTTACATTGTGCCCCATTTTAGCTGTGCTGAGAATTTTGTCTGGAACTCAGAGAAAATGGAGCCAAGCTTTTTGATGTCACTCTTTTTGCTTGTAGTAATTTTTACAGTGGGTTACATTTTTCTGTGCTGGATTTTCAACAGATGCTCTCACAGTTCTGATTTCACTTTGCGTGATTTCTTTGAGATTCCCAATTCCCCTCTGAATTATTTTACACATATTTTTGTGCTTTCTTGGTACCAGTTGGTGTTCCAGTTTATCTAATTTTCTGAACATGAAAATGCTGGTTTTACACTGCACTACTTCCTTATCAGAACAGTCCACCGAAACCTTTACACAGAGCTATTTTTTTTTCTGTATTCGATCCTTAATTCATGGACAACCTTGAATTGACTGAGTTTTTATATGTTTTCCTTCCTCTTCTTTTACTGTATTTTATGGAACTCATGCTTCATTACTGTATTTTAAAACATTTTCCTCAATGCCCACCTTGATTATTTTTTCTTGGATCTTCTAGCCTGGACATCAGGTTTATTTCTAGTAACATCCATCTGAACCCACATGAGCCTGTCTCCTCTGCTTGGCATAGATAACTATAAGACTTCCCTCCATAGCTTTCACTAGGGAGCTGGTAGAAGACAGAGTGTAAATGTGGGGTGTTTGTTTTATATAAAGGGCTAATTTTAGCTAATTTTGCTGTAAGCTTTGTATGTAGGAATCGTCTCAGTTTATACTTTAATCCAAGTTGTCCCACATTTCACTTTTCATTCAATTATTGTATTAAATCTTCCCTAAAACATATTTGTATATGGTGTGCTTTTAATTTCCTTTGATTTCTTATGTAGTGTGCCTTTGTTCAATAAACCTGCTTCTCTATTTATCTGCTGTTATTTAAATAAATCTTTCAAATTTATTGCACCCATAAATTAACTATGTTCATATCTGGCTACACCCTACTCTGCAGTGAATCTGTTAAAGGACCTAATCTTCAGCCCTCCTTACTCATACCCCTCTAGAAAAAAGGCTTCTCCAGGTGCAGTGGTGCTAGGTAGCAGACCTGCCCCCACCCCACCAGCACTAGATGACATTCTTGAGCTGCAATTTTATACCTACTTACTTGAAGTAAGCTTCAATGAACTCAATGGGACTTACTTTTTGAGTAAGCATGCATAAGATTACATTATTAATGCCCTTTCCCTAAATTCTAATTGTTACAGATACTTTCTAAGCTATGTAAGATATTTATCATACTCTCTAAAATTCTCTCTCTCTCTCTCGTTCACTTGTTTTAAGGCAAACTTAAAATAGGTGAACAATGTTATACATGCATTGTTAACAGTGCAATGTTATACAACTTTACTGAAAAGTAAATCCCATTGGGCCCATTCAGAAGACACCATAAACCATTGCTTTAACCATGGTGAATAAGGCTTTTTGCTTCATTCAGCGTGGTTAAAGCCATGATTTAAGGTGTCTTCTGAACACAGCCTGGCTTTCTGGCTTAACCATCATGGTTAAGTCATGGTTGAAGGTGCCTTCTGAACAGGTCCATTGTGTTGAGTGGAGGTTAGTTAGAGGTTCATATACATAGGATTGCATCATGAGAGGTCATTTAAGATGTCATTATTACATGATGGATATTAATACTATCCAGATGGGTACCTTTCAAATAATTCTTTGTAGGTGTTCAGGAAAACTCTGAAGACCTACAAAGAAGGTCTTCTCATTTCATTAGCCTTCCCATAGTGGCTTTGGATGCCTTTATTGTCTCTAGTTTGTATGGCTTTTATCTTACTGCCTTGAAAAGGTTTCACCATTAAAAGTGGCTTTAAAATGTTTTTAAATGCATAGATAAATAAAATGATTGTGATAAAAATGGGTCAAAGTTTCACTCAGCACTTACCAAAGTTAGCCTTTTGCTGAGCACAATGGGAGGTTGACCTGAGCAAGATTTGAGGGTTTGGTTTGTGTTAATAAGATTAATAGCAGCTCATCCATTATTACTTTGCTTCTGATAGCCTTTCTTTAGCAATAAATAAATCTTCACCTGCAGATTCAGAGATAAGTGCAACATTAATCTGTGATTCTATTGGGGAGAAAAGATGAACCGAATCCTTATTACCGTTATCACAATTGCTTATTTACTGTAAATTTTGCTGAGTTTGAAAGTACCCCAGGCAGCTGATTGCTTTGGGATGTGAGTAGAAGGTATAATATTTCTTCTCTGATAACAAGCAATAATAATGAGCAGGTATGGGTGCTGGCTTTTTAGGATGAAGTAATGAAATCTGTGAGTTCATTTTATTTTGTGGGAGAAGAAAGAACCCAGGCTACTGAGGCCCATCTCAGTAGCGATGTAAGGGCCATTCTGTCACACCCGGCACAGCCTGGGCATGGGGAAGCATTTGTGAGCAAGGGAAGAATAGAGATGAGCCATCCAGCTATTGGCTCTGAGCAGGTGGTGCCACCAAGTGGGAAGGGGTATAACGGTGGCCTATAAAAAGGCACTTACCCCTCCCACTTTCCTTCTTGTTCAAGCAGCTCCCTTCCTCCCTGTATGCAGTGTGAGTTCTCTGGTTGCCATTTGGAGCTGAGTAGGATTTTTTTGCTCATGTTCTAAATTGTTCATGAGTTTTTCACCTACACCACACTGTAAGACAGCCAGGGAGTATAAATAGGTTGATTTGGTGTTGCTTATTTATTTGGTTACATTTGATGATAAGCAGGAAGGAACGGGCATCCAGAGGGATTTTGTAATGGTGAGCATTCATAGGCACTGTTGCGGTGACTGGTAATTCCTGAGGGTTCCCAGCCTTGAGCCCCGTGGCTGGGCTGGAATATAAGGGTTACCTCTGAGACCAACCTTCCTCACCCACCTTGAGCCTTGTGGCCTGGGTTGGGGGTGACACCGGAAGGTCTCCCTACCCCAAAAGGGGCAGCCTGTGGGAGGGTGAATTGTACAGCCCCAACCCATGGGACATGCATAGCTCACCCTACTCAGAAAGGTCTGAAAACCAGACCAGACTTGATGCCCCTTTAGGTTCCCCCTTTGCAGATCTTTAATAAAATGTGGCCCTGTTTAAACCCAATGTTCTGTGTGTCATTTCTTTATTTACTGACCTCTGTCTCACAATGGGGAAGCATGCATTTTCTGCCAAGCTGCATGTTCCCTCACATCTGTTTAGAACCATGCAACAGGAAATACAATTGGTGGGTTCACATCATCTCCCTGTCCCCACTTTTTTCCCCTAGACTGACATGTTTTTCTTTTCTGAACTACATCTTCAGGGCGAGATACTAGTCAACAGTGGCCATGTGACTTGCTCTAGCATGCACTTCGGACTTTAGACAAGCCTGGTACCAGCATGCATCTTGGGAAAGTACTGGGGATCCAGAAGGCCCATGACAGTTGAGGCTGGCTGCAATAAAAATGTACTGAAAATGTGGGGCAAGAATTCTCATTCTCACTGTGAGGAAAAGTAGTACATAAATAAGTAAATAAGTATACATTAATAAGTAAATAAGATAAATGTCTTGGGTTGTATCTAATGATGTTCATCCTCCAGAGTAACAAGCATCACTAGTGGAATGGATTTCTCCTCCCGCTGTAACCCTCACATGCTCCCCAAATCTACTAGAAAACTTGGTGGACCTTTTGGAGCAGATTTGGGGTCACGTGTTGGTTGGAGGGGGAAACGGAAAGTCCTGTTTTATAAGTGGACATCTGCTCTCACAAAGCTGGATGCAGCCTCATCAATATCCCCAGACAAACCAGTTATTCATAGTTATGGCTGTTGATTCCAACAATAAATATATGCTTGCTTAACTATGGACTGCTTTAAAAATAACAAGAATTTGAAGGAGTCATTATTTGTGCCTGCATTATTTTGTAGTTTAACTACATTGCATAGAAATTTGAATAGAAAATCAGTGCCTATTTTCATATGAATTGTGCATTTCAAAACAAAGTCCACCACTGTTTTATTAAAAGTTATATGCTAATTTAATATTTTCATCTCCAAGATAAAATCTATTTCAGATGGTTCTGTTTTTACACAACATTTGATAATAAAGAAATGGAGTTTCCTACATCAAGGCATTTTACTTTTGCATGAACGAAATGTTTAAATACGATGCTTGTGTTCCTGAATTCATGGCAATATTGCTTCTACGTTATTATTCATTAGGCTTTATTATCATTGCGTGTTCGGATTTACATTAGCTAAAACTTTAGCTGTCAGTTGCAAAGAACACAGTGTTTCAAAGAATGCCTTGATCCTAAGATTCAAATAAAGTATCGGTGGCAGCTTCCCAAGATCTTGAAAAGCATTTCCTCCCTAGAAATGTGCTGCTGAGCAAGTAATGCTTATCCAAAGCTCATTCTTTCACCCAAATCTGTTACAAGTTTTTTTAAAATAACAAAATATGAGATCTTAGAGCCATTTCGCACAATCACTTTCTGATATGCAACACTGTATCCACTGATCAGGTAATCACTGCCAATACTAGCTTCCTGAAGGTGTATGAATATGGTACATGCCATTACAAACTCATTCATGGCATAAAATCAGGTGTCCACCCAGCCCAAAGGCTTGGGCAGGAAGCCGGCTGTTGCGAGGAGGAACAAAATGAAGGCACCCTCATGACGTGAAAATGCAGGCCACGTGAGGTAGGGTGGGGCTGTGCCTATAAAAGGCAGCCCGCCTGAGGCATCGGCCTCTTTAAAATTTGGCTCTGACCTTTCTTCTAGTATGGGATTAGCCAGTTGCTCCCTTTGGAGGGGAGGCTGAGTAGGATTTTTTTTCCATTCTTGATGGTTTTGCCTACTTCATACTGGAAGTCTTACATGAGAGGGTAAGTAATGAGGTTGATTCGTGGCAGGAATGTGCGGTTATTGACTATATTAGATAGGGACGGTGAGCACTCTGGCACCTTTTGGTGATTGGCATAGCCAGAAGACCTGCTCCTCGGGGGCTATGCAGCTCCCATGCCAGGATATGGTATGCCTTTAGAGACCCTCCTATCTTCACCTACTTGCTGTTGTTATGGCAGTGGGCAGGGGTGTCATAGGGTGGTCTCCCCACACTTACAAAGTGTCACATGAGTAAGGAGCAGGATTTCCCGACCCCTTGCTCTGGAGAGTGGCTCACTCATAAGCCAGGCAAGTGGCCTGAGATAAGGACTTAATTCCCGCACTTTCACATGCAGATCCAGGGAGGATGAATCTAATTATTAATAAAGAGGCTTTAGTTTAATCCAAGCTCTTGTGTCCGTGTCTTTATTCTATGCTTCCACTTCCTCTCACAATAGATAGATAATAGATAGCAAGGAAGAGCTACACTAATGTTTAGTGTGTTGTGATTCCAAGACCTTCCACTTAGATATGAGACAATAAAGAGGTCTGCTGTGCAATCCACAAAAAACTTTATTCAGTAAAAAGATGCCTCTTCACACCTGAAGGGAGTGATAATGCTAGGAGTTGTCCTTTAAGCTTAATTAGCCTAACAAAGCAAAGCAGTTGTCTATCAGCCAAAATCGACACTTTCCAGCCATGTACAACAGCCATGTGCAAGCTGTAACCTCTGCTGTGTTGCTAATCTGGCAGACCACTTCCCACCTTCTCTTAATTCCACCTGCTTGACCCTGTAGCGGACTCTGGGATCTGTAAATTCTGATGCATCCTCCCCTCTAAGACTGAGTTCCCAGGTATAGGGAAGAGGGGGAAGGAGATCTCTGAGCCTGAGTGTCCTGTTTGATAAGCTCCTGGGAGGATTCCTTCTTGACTCCTGAAGAGTCTTGGAGAATTTCCTCCCATGCTTCCTGTCTCAGCTGGTCTTCTTCTCCAGGTCTGATTCAGAATCTACACCACGGTGACTGGGCCTCATCCTGACACAAAGAGCCTTGCTAGACGAGGCCTTAGCGCACTTTGAGGCCCGGTTTCCCTGCTGTGCGTCCACATGACGCACAGGGGAATCTGGACCCAGGCCGCACTAAAGCCTCCCCTAACGCGCCATAAGCGAATTCGCTTATGGCGTGCCTTTTCCACAGCCCTGGCCTGTGCCCATCGGGCCAGGGGGGGATCCCGGGGGGGGGGGAAGGCCGGACCTGGCAGGAGAGATTGGGATGGTGCAGGGTGACACGGGACAGGGAGGGAGGGCGCAGGGCAACACATGGGACAGGGAGGGAGGGCGCAGGGCGACACAGGACAGGGAGGGAGGGCGCAGGGCGACACACAGGACAGGGAGGGATGGCGCAGGGCAACACACGGGACAGGGAGAGAGGGCGCAGGGCGACACATGGGACAGGGAGGGAGGGCGCAGGGTGACACACGGGACAGGGAGGGAGGGCGGGGAAAGAGTGGGCAGGGGGCTTAATTTAAAAAGGGTGGGGGGCTTAAGTAAAAAAAAAACTTACCTTCTCCGAAGTCTTCGGGGCGCACGTGGCCCCTTTAACAACAACAAAAATGGCCGATGCTGCAGGGCTTCCATAGTCCCTGTGCATCGGCCGTCTAGGAGGTGGGGCGGCGTGCGCTGAAGTTAGCGCGCCGTCGCCCGGCCTCCCTGCTGGCTTATCTGGCAGGGTCTAGCAAGGCCCAAAGAGATGGTATAAACTGGAGGGGAAGTATTGGCAGATGATGAATTTTTGGTCTGTATCTGTTTATCCCTCCTCCACCCACCACTTTTCCCATCCACTTTCCTATCCTCCTAGATGCTTTTCCTCAAGAAGAGCCAAACAGATGCATGAGAAATCTATCTGGGGAAACATGAGAGAGAAGTAATATTGTGTATGGGAAGGTTAAACATTTCTCCCTCCTCCCTCTCCCCCACCAAATTATATTATCTGCTGCTGCTTTTAGTTCATTTGTGTTTGTTTAAGAAAAATGGAGAGATTGTAATAGGAAGAAACAAACAACAGTACCTTCAGCCACCTCACAGTGATTAGGTAGGCTGAAAAAAATCACCAAAACAAATTTAAAATCCCACCTCTTCCCTGGAGCTGGACACAACACTGCCCCTTACACCAGCTATGGGGCTGGCATGGAAGTAGCAGTATTATCAGCATTACAGAAAAGATGTATCCTCAATAATCCCTCAGAAATTCAACATTTGGGAAAGCCTAGAGATGGTGCTAGACCCTGAAGAGCTAAGCGAAAAAAAAAAAAAAAATCCCAGAAGACATTTTTTCTTAGAAAAGTTCTGCGTTTTTTTTTTTTTTTACTCCCCTTGAAATAAAGGGCCACTTTGCAGAGTGTTTGAAAAAATTCTTAACCCACAATGCCCCAGAATGATACTATAGTGTACTGTAGAGCATCCTCTACAAAATGGGATTGGGGCAGACTACCAACACAATTGCTACTGTTGCCACTTGTAGTGGCAGTGCAAAAAGATCCCAGAGCTTTAGGAAGAATAGAAAGAAGTTGTGCTAGTAGCCCTGCCAATAGTAAGACCAACCTGTGAAAAACTGTTAGAAATTTCCCCTTCACCTGGAAAAAATTGTTGAAATTATCTCACCACCCCCACAAACACAGTGCAGAATTTTGAGATGTGATTTGCACACTGCTCTAATTTGTAGCAAAAAGAGTTTAAAGCATTGTGGCTCTTCAAGTACATGGGCCATCTTCTCTTCATGTTGTCCCCATTGGCTAGCTCTTTTGAATAATGCTTGTGATTAAAGTTTCTTTCTGTTTGATTGCCTTTTGGGAACCTGAATATTTTAACTTGCTATGGAACGTTTTGAACAAGGATGTCTCTCAGGTCATTGCTCATATCCTTCCAAAGTAGAAATGAGGAGGTAAAGTCAGAGGCAATTGTGAGCTACTGTAACTGTGCATTTCTTCTTCTTCTTCTTCTTCTTCTTCTTCTTCTTCTTCTTCTTCTTCTTCTTCTTCTTCTTCTTCTTCTTCTTCTTCTTCTACATGTGCTGACCAACTGGAATAAGAGTTGCCTCCTCACTCCCACCACTTCTAAGTTCAGAATCCTCAGATGTTTCTCCCAGTGTATCTAATTCTACAAACTTCAGAATAGCCCCTTTGGACAGAACAGCTGCACCAGAAAGGTTGTTTATTTCCTGCTGCAGAGTATAGTGAAACATTTTAGAGATGGAAGTGTTGGTGGAAGAAATGTTGCTGTATCCAAATAAAAGGTACAAAACTAGGCATCTAAATGCAGCTCCAATTCAGACCACTCTGTAGCCCTCACACAATGAAGCACCACAAAAGCCACATTGATGTGCATTGTGGCCTCTGCATAGTTCAATTGTTGCAAAGGTTACACAGGGCTCTCGAAATCAGAGCAATTTCCATCCAATACCGCATAGTATGGTAGCCACTGTTGCAAAACTCTTTGATTCAAATTTCAAAGGTAGAAACGTTATTCTCCTGCATTTGTCTGGATTGCTAAAGTATAATCTTAATATTTCACAAGTAAAGATAGGGACAAGCTTGTATCACTCCAATTCCAGGGTCCTGCATGGGCTCTGTATCCACCACCACCACCCTGCCTGGTACAGTGGCACCACTACTCAGGTATGAGGTTCACATCTAGTTGTTCACATAAAGTTCATGTGGTCTGGGGCTGGGCAACTTGTGACCCTCTAGGTATTTTAGCCAAAACTCCCATCAGCCCTAGCCACGTGGTGAAGGATCATGGTAGACCAGAACAGCAGGAGTGCGACAAGTTGCCCACTCCTGCCTTGAGCCAATCACAAACTCTCAGCCTAACCTGCCTCACAGGATCATTGTGACAATCATCATGGGCAGGGGGTGGGATCCTGTACAATACCTTTAGCACCTGGAGAAAATGGTAGGATATAAATGAAATAAATTAAATTAAAAAAATAGATATAGTTTGACAGATATGGTTGTCTTACAATAAGTTATCAAACAAACCATCGTAGCATGCAAAATGACCACCTGTCTATTCCATAGTGCTTTCCAATGTGCACAGATATAGGATACATCCAAAACTTTAGAGAGACACCTTGGGAAGCTGAAACCCTATTCCCACTTTCTCAGAAGTAAGCCCAATTGGTCATAGTAGAACTGATGTATTAGTAAACATGCATAGGATTGTGTGACAAAGCCTAAAAACTGACATGAACTAGGTGTCCTACTTTACAGAGGACAGTCCTCTGTTTTGGAGAGCTGGCAGAGGACAATCCTCTTTTTGAAGGTGTCCTCTATTTGATGGGCTGTCCAGTCCAGGTCTGGCTTAAAATTAATGAAGCATAAAAGAGAGAGACGGAAGGCCTTGAAACTGCCCATCGGCAATAAACACCTGCACAGCAGACTGAGCAAGGCACACAGGTGACCTGGTCACTCCTCTTTTCTATAGTGAGATGAATTGTATTTCTATTTAAATTATAGCTATTATTTCTAAATTTGCACCAATACATTTAAATGTGCATCTGTGAAGGTTATGGTAATTTGTGTCCCTTTTTATCCTCTTTTTGATGATACATAAGTGGCAAAGCTAGATCCACCTCCAGGAATAGATAGATAGATAGGTTAACAATTGTGACTGCAGACTGCAGCAGGGTACAAAATTATGATGTCATCACTTGGCACCCATGCAGGAAGGAAGGAAGGTTCTAACTGCTTCGCTCTCAAATGTACAGTGATTTTTCCAAAAAAAGAAAAGGTGAGAATATTTATATCCTTTTTTCTTTGCAGGGTTGGATTAAAGGGATGCATTCTTACCACCACCACCACCACTACCGCCACGAGTCATTACACTGTGATGGCAAGCAGTTTAGAGGAGGAGTGTATAGGTCCCGGAAGGGTAACAGAAAATCAGTAACGTTGTCATACATCATCTGGATATGACTAAAAATATTCACAGCCCTGAGGGGGGGGGGAATGGAGAGGCTTAATAAATAAATAAATAAATAAATAAATAAATAAATAAATGTCATGCAAATTCCAGAAGAGTATTTCCAATCCATCTTCATCATGTACTTACACCAATATCAGGTTGCAACACAACCCATTCACTGGCTGGCCAGAGACACTATTTAAGGGGGGCTGCTTGGAGGATGTTGTCCCTCAACCCATGTATCAGACCGTTTGGGGATATTTTTCCCCCTTAGGAGCCCTTGCATCTCTTGCCAACTAACTGGTTCCGCACAGTGAGCAGCTATTGTTACAAAGAATTAAATCGTGTTATGCACTATGCATGCAAAAAAGGCAGAAACCCTTTTACTATCAATATAGGATGTCTGCTTGTCCTGTGTTGATAACATTGCCATAGTTATTATGAGGTATTAAAAAGTAATCATAACCAATGCTCTTAAATTACACTCCTTTTTATTATTATTCATTGCAATTTACATATCCAAGAGTTGGCCGTTAATCCTGCCACAATCCCTCACTTCGAGGCTTTCTAAATGCTGAAACGGCATCGCTGTACCTACACTCTGGAAGTCCCTGCTAACAAAGTGAACAGGCTTTCTTGTTTCTTCAAAAATTTGTGACGCGCCAAAACCATTGAAGCTAATCTCAGACCCATTTAGGAGAACTCGACTATCAAGACATGATTGCAGGCAGGTTTTCAAGAGCGTATCAAAAAACAGGTTTCCGAATTACCATTAGGGCAAAATAGCATGTAGCACTGTTTACTCTCCCGCCCCAGCCTATCAGAAATTGCAAGCATATGTTTTGTGATCCGCTTTGCATCCATTTCCCAAGAAATGGTACATCTTCTAAAAGAGGCCTGTCATGCTCAGATGTAGATCTGCTTCAACAAATAATAAAGGAAGAGAGGAAAAGTGGCAAGCTCTTTATAGTACGGTCCTGAACAGGCTTTGATAATAGGATGAAGCCCTAACACAAATTCTAGCATGTAGACACAAGCAAGAAAAAGCTTTGAATGTTTCATTAGGATTTTGTTTTTTCCCTTGGGAAAACATTTTGTTGGATGTCGGCTTGTAAACTCTCCCATAAAAATCATCCAGCCTCGTGAATTAGCAAATGTTTCTTTGAAGTGCGTAAATAATGCAGACATTTATCTGTCCATCAACATATATAAAAGCTAGTTACAAGGGTTCTGTCAGACTCTGTTATAATGCTCGAGCATCAGTCTTGGGCCTGATCTAAAAGGGATGTAAGGAAACGTACACATGCAGTATGCTGCCATCTCATTTAAACTGGGTCAGCCCAATGGCCCATGCTGTGTTAGTTAATATACCTATCACATAGAATGCCAAACACTCAGACAGAAAGCTGCCTTGTACCAGATCACATCATCTAACAAAACCATGGAAGGTTTTGTTAGATCCCAGGCCAGGGACTTTTCCATCACATGCTATCTGGTTCTCTTTTACTAGAGATACAAGAGACTGAACCGGGGACCTTCTGCATGCAACACATGTGCCCTACCAGTAAGAAATGGTCCCTTTACTAAAGCAATTTCTCCTCACTTATCCAGTGTCATGTTTTAATCAGGGCAAATAAATGGCAGGTAGCATGGGTATGAAATTATGAGGAGATGGGGCTAGACAGATATGGATGAGTGCAGTTCCTTGCTGTCCCATATAACCAAATGGGAGACAAATAGGTTGTAATTTGGAATACGATTGAAAGAGGACAAAACTTACTCCTTGCCTTGGACACTGGCATCACCAGGGACAGGAGGCAGGTTTAATCCTCACCTCAGTGGTGTCTTGGAGTACATATGTTTTAATTTCTTCCATATAAGTGGATGGCTGCCTTGGTACCAGATGCAGTGGGAGCAAAAACTGCCTATTATCCATGACAGTAGGCAGCCTGGTCTCAACTAACAAGGACTCCAGGGCACTGGAACCAAAGACCCATGACTAATTGATGATGATGTATGTGTGTGTGCGCACGCATGTGCACATTTATGCATGTATTCTGCCCTATAACAAAAGTTTATCAGGGTGGCTCAGACAAGGAAATAGGTTAAACAACAAATACAAGAGGGAGAAAATTGAAGATCTTTAGAAATAAAATCACAATAATATAAATCTAAAATGCCTGGGATGAATCTTTGCCTGGTTTCGAAAAGATAAGAGTCTAGGCATCAGGGAAGCCTCCCTTGAGGAGGCATTCCATAAATTTGGCACCTCTTTCCAGTAACCAGCTGTCTGAATTCAATGGTGACACCTGGTGCAGGGCAGGTTCCTGTTCCTGTAGATACGCAGGATGATATGATTATAACTCTCATTGATAGTGCCTATCTTAGGAGTTGACAGGACAAGAGTCATGGATAGGGTGACCATATGAAAAGGCGGACAGGGCTCCTGTATTTTTAACAGTTGTATTGAAAAGGGAATTTCAGCAGGTGTCATTTGTATATATGGGGAACCTGGTGAAATTTCCTCTTCATCACACCAGTTAAAGCTGCAGGTGCCCTGCCCTCTTTTAAATCTGGCCACTCTAGTATAGCTCCTGCACCTTTAACTGTTGTGATGAACAGGGGATTTCACCATGTTCTCCATATATACAAAGGACACCTGCTGAAATTTCCTTTTCAATGTTAAAGATACAGGAGCCCTGTCCTCCTTTTCATATGGTCACCCTAGTCATGGAGTCATTGTCCATTCCAAAATACCATAATGGTCTGTGTGCAATCCTATGCATGTTTAGACAGAGCAGCAATGCTGGGAGTTGTAGGTGTTTTCTCTGTCTAAACATGCACTGGCTCATCTATATTGCATTTCCTAATATGTTCTAACATGACAGAAAAGACAAAAATACTGCAGTTCACCAGAGTCAGCCTACTACACGACCAGTATTTAAGGTTATAATATTCCTATTTGCATATTATAAAAATGGCTGAATATGCAAACTCCAGTACATTTTTAAACATTAAAAACCATAAAATGTCTGCATACACCAAACTTAAGGTTAGAAAAATGAGAAAGTGAGATAAACTGAAATTCAGAGATTCACTTACCCGTATTTAGCAACTCCTAAACTTGAACTACTCGTGGTTAACTACACATGGTTAATGGGGTCTGTGTATGTCTGGTTAGGGAAATGGAGTTGAAGAAGGCTGCAAAGTTGATTGCTTCAGTGACTCTGGGGAAGAGATGATTAACAATTCCTCTCTGAGTTGCACACCAGTGACAAGGAGTGCCTGTTGCCAGTTTTAGCTGGTGTGCCAGCTACAGCCATTCCTAGACAAGGATAACTTAGCCACAGTAACCCAGTCATGTGCCTCAATTACTGTACTATGCTCCATGTGGGGCAGTCCTAACATGTGGTCTAGAAGCTGCAGCTAGAGCAGAATGCATCAATAACGTGAGGAGGCAGGCGTCTGCCACATAACACCATTTTAAGATTTTGGTATTAACCTTCAAAGCCCTAAACAACTTGGGACTAGAACATATGAGAGAACACCTTCTCCCATACAGATCCCACACAACTAATGTGATCATCACCAGAGATCAACCACCGGGAAGAGGTGGTGGTGGTGGTTGTACTATGAGTTGTTCCAGAGTGGCCTCTGGAAGGCCTCCCTGGAAATAAAATATCTGCTGACTATATTATAGGTGAGTTTTATTTAAAAACTATTTGCCTTGGTGTTTGTTGATTCATGAAACCTGTCTTTATGATTTTGAATCTCTGGCTGATGACATCATCGTATAAATAATTGTTTTATTTGTAATTTATATTTGTACTGCAGTTTCCATCACTGTAAACTACCTGGATATGTTATGCATGATGGGTGGCATAGAAATATTTTAAAATAAAGATAATAAATAATATGAAAATAGATAGAGATAGATAGCTAACAACACTTGAATGCATACATTGCAGAGTTGTCATGTATTACTCACCTGCTCCATCTCTCTCCCAATATGGGTATTATTTATGATTTATTATTATTTATTTATTACATTTCTATACCTCCTGACACCTGAAGCTCTCTGGGTGGTTCACAACAATTAAAACCACAAAACATGAAAAGATCAAATAAAGTATAAATGTTTAAAAGTGTAAAGGGAAGGAAAGGAAAGGAACCTCTCGTGCAAGCACTGAATCATTACTGATTCTTGGAGGGACACCAGCTTTCGCTGATGTTTTCTTGGCAGGCCTTATAGCGGGGTGGTTTGCCGTTGCCTTCCCCGGCCGTTATTACCTTTCCCCCAGCTAACTGGGTACTCATTTTACCGACCTCGGGAGGATGGAAGGCTGAGTTGACCCGAGCCGGCTGCCTGAAACCAGCTTCCGCTGGGATCGAACTCAGGCCGTGGGGAGAGTTTCGGCTGCAGAAACTGGTGCTTTACCGCTCTGCACCACATGAGGCTCTAAAAGTGTAAAACTACAGAATAAATAAAATAATGTCCAAATAACATCTAGCAGTAGTGCAAAGATTTAAAATAGAGTAATAGATTTAAAAACAATTATGGATGGGTGAACTCACTCCTGCCAGTGAACTCTCTGTGTGGAAAATGTGAATATAAACTGTATACATCACATTTTGCATATTAAATATTTTAAAAAGCTTGACCTATCTCTTGATCTTTTCTTCTGAGGTTCTATAATTCAGTTAATGCAAGTTAAAATTTATATTGCTGCCGGGGGGGGGGGGGGGGAGAGAGAGAAAGAAAGAAAAATCCCAGTCTTTTGAGAAACATGTATGCAGTGTGTGGTTTTATTTTTATCCAGACTATGATGTGCAAGGTTTTGATATATTATATGTAGCCAGCTGTTGGTTGCTTTAATAACTTCTTACAAGGAAATTGAAAACAAAGGCTTAATGAAGGAACACTGCCTGCTAAAACATCAATTCATTGTACTTCATATCAAGGGTATTGTGATCAGATTTGTCGAGATTAGGGTGAGGTATAAAACTGACTTCTTATCTCAAGGAAATGATCACTTAATTTTTTAAAACTATTAATTGAAACCTGGACTATGGAGAAAATGAAAAGAAACTCTAACGTAATGTGTGGTGGCCCAGACGAGTTTTTGCCATTTTCTGATTTACGTGCTAAATATAATTTACCTACCACAGCTGAATGGCAATACTTGCACCTGCAACACTTACTGGAATCTAGGCTTGGTCCAGCTACTTTCACAGCTTCAGAGCCTCCATTATTGTTAGAAACACTAATAGCAGCTTAATAGACATATTGACCCATGACCCATATATATTGTATTTAGTAGTAGTAAATAAATTATACCCATTAGGGGTGTGCAGAGTGGGTCTTCTCTGCTCCGAAATTCAGGATGGAGGTCCGCTAAGGTGATTCTCTCCCCCAATTTTGGAACAGCTCCTCTTACTCTGCCCCATCGGATTACCCATCAGAGAACCACTCGTTTCCCTAGTCAAGGGAAATTAATCAAATGTTTACAGGTCCCTCATTTTTAAAGATAAAGAGATGAAACTTGGCACAGTGATAGCTCTTAAGGAGAGCTTTAGCCTTGCCAAGGTTGAATCAGATCAGTTCAAGTCTGGATTTTATAGGATTTTTGTAAAAGTTTGTCATTTTAAAATCATTATTTTTAAAAACCACTGTAATTTTTAAAGATAAAGAGATGAAACTTGGAACAAAGATAGCTCTTAAGTAGGGCTTTAGACATGCCAAGGTTGTAGCCCATTGATTTTTAAAGGATTTTTAAAGTTTCCCCCCTCAACCCATTATCCTCCTTAAACAAATGCACACATTTCAATCCACCCCTGCACATTTATGGAGGGAGCTTTTTATCCTTTACTTTGCTGATGCAGCACTCTACTGCTGCTGCTGGAAGTTTCTACTCCAGCCTTCTCCAAACTGGTACCCTTCAGTTCTATTGGACAGAGCTTTCCCCCCTTGCACTGGAAGCCCAGCCAGCCAACAAAAGTAATAGTTTAACTGAAATAAGAGCCTGTGGAAATGTGAATGATTGACTTCTATGAGTCCAAGCAAACAATCCCGAGACCACAGGAAGAATTGGATTTTCCCAGGGGGTACTTATCACTGGGAAAACCCATTTTCATCCCTCCTTCCTCCTGGGGGTCTCTGTGCATCGTTTGGATACACAGGGACTTGACCATGACAAGCCCACATTTTCAGGCTGGTGTAGAATGCGCCCCTCCCCCCCTACACACAGAGATCTTCTTATGGATGCTTCTTTGGTGGGGAATATACAGTAATAACATTCAAGGAAAAGCCAACATAGTTGCTGATAACACTGCTATTGTTATTGTGAGGTATTTAAAAATACTCACAAATATGCTCTGGAAATATAACTCCTTTTTGTATGTTGATCTTAAGTGAACCGAAATGTGAGCCTTGACTCTCCTTACCACCTTCACCAGTCAAATATATTTGCCACTTTCCAAAGACTGAAGATAATGCTTCTGAATTTGTGTTTGAAAATACACTCATCCACATAAGCGGTTATAGGTCATTGCATATGAAATTGTTAGCTGAGAAGGATCACCTAAGAATAGTAGAAGCCCTACCAAAACACTCTGGTAATTTGTCCATAAGAGGCCAATAAAACAGTGTTATATTCAAGCACTGGATTCTCCTTATACTCCCATTGACGAAATTACACATTCTGCCCATTTAGCCAATTACAGATAAGCAACATCCTTTAGTTTTTCTGTCATTTCTACCTAGTGTGGCATACTATTTTTCTTAATGAAAAATTATCTCTCTTCTTCCACCCTACCAATTGTTATGTAATAAAACTGCAATTTATATTTCTTAGAAAGAAATGACATTATTGGCTTGTAAATACAATATTACAGCAGAGATAATGGTCAGATTTCAGTCTCTTCACCTGCCTTGTTGAGCATCAGCTTATAAAACCACTGCTGTGTGTAGAAATGCAGCAGCATTTCAGAAATTTAATTTCAATTAAAAACAACAACCCTCAGCTTTGAAATTACCATGGTTCAGATACAAAGAGTACCTGTCCCTATATGAGATTCCTCTTTGACTATGCAGATCATCAAGGACGGAGTTTAATCCAGGTGAGAACCAAGGATGAGAAAGCAGTCTAAAAATCTCTGGAGCACAAGGGACCATGAAGGTCAGGCATGTCAGGTCTGGTGTGGCTTAAGTCCTCTTGCTTTTTCAATGTTCTATCATTATAATGCCTAAAAATTTCAGTTCAGTGTAAAAGCAAGGAGAGCTATAATATTCAGCGGAATGAATCTACCTGATGAGGGATATAATTTGGTCATAGCTGAGAGGAAAAAATACTGAAATTTGCCTCAGTTTTATGGAAAGTGTGGGTGCATCGTGGCTAAACTATAAAAGAAGACAATATGAGACTCGGTATAATCCTACCCCCCACTTTCCAGTGGAAGTGGTTTAGTTCCCTTCCCCCTTGTGAGCCTGGAATGAGGAGCACATAACAAGGGCCAACTGGTGACATGTGATCAAGGCTGGCCAATAGGAAGTGGAGTGCTTCGCTCTTATAAGGGGCATCCCACCTCAGCTACAGCCTCATTCAACCAGCAGACCCTAGGTCATATGGGATTAACTAGCATCCCTTCAGGAAGTTGAGTAGGAATTTTGGGGAACAATACCTGATTGGCATTTAGCCAAATTTGGCTAATTGGCTCATCTTTCCCCCTTTTTGTGAAGGAAAGAATAATTGTTGCCATAGTTCAAAAGTTATTATTGAAACATCTTTCCAAATTCAGGAGAAGGTGCACTTTAAACGTAAATCTCTATTAAAGGAGATGAGTAAAACTGCTAAAATGGCCTGTTTCTTCCTCGACACCATCCCACTGTCCCTTAGGTCTAACAGACCTTCTTAATATGTTACACCAGTTTTAGCTTGTTTGCCTTTGAGGTCTGATGTAATTGTCAGCAAAATGAGTTTCTGGAGTGAGGAAATAACATATATATATATGAAGGGTAATGAGTTTTATCCATAAAGGAAGAAGAAAAAGAAAAATGAAAAACATTTGAACAAGAATGAAAGAGAGAGGGACACAAGAGACCCCAGGATACACAAACATTTATACACAAATCCCATAAGCCGTTGACACCAACAAAGTTAAAGCCACTCGAAGAGATACTTCTGCTTGGGCAAACTGTAAATTAAAAAAAAATCTATCAAATGGTAGTAGAAGCAGATAATCAGGAATGTAACAGAAAGAGAACTCATACCTGAAGAAAAAGTAAAAGACTGCAAGAGAGCCAAATGCAAAGATGGGCAGTAAATAAATCCCAGATGTTTTGTATTTCAACTGCCTGCATTCCTGATAATGGTAGCAAGGGCTTCTGTGAGTTGAATTCCAAAACATCTAGAGATCTGCCTTCTGCCAGCCCCAACCTGATTAATATAAAGTCATTTAGGTGATACACATGGGTGATAATTTCCATTGGTTCATTTTTTTTAAAAAAAAATAAGAACTTTCACCAGCTCCAACAATTGCAAATTTCTTCCTAAACAAGAGGAAAAGAATGTTAAAAAATAAATAAACCTGAATGTGGTAGAAAGAGAAACAGACAGATTTGTCCACCTCTAGTTTTACATATGTGCAAAATGGACAAGAATATCACCCCCACTGCTTTAAGAGCCAAACTGAACATTCTACAAATCAACATAGCAGAGCTGCTATTTACTTCAGTGTAAGCATGTGTAGCCCCAATTCAAATGACAAATATGGTACTCTATGAGGGGGGGGTGTGTTAAGCCTTTCCCTTCACATTTTCATCCTGAAATTCCATCCACCCCTTTCAGTGAGGTTAAAAACAAGGGAGTGGAGACACCACGGAAATCAATTAAGGTGTTTCCCCCTTATTTTAACCCCTCCCCCCAGAGTGGTCAGGGGATTTCAGAATGAAATCGGGAGGGAGAAAGTTTAAATCTTGCAACCTGGAGCACCATGGTTTGGATCTATATTAGGGCCCTACACACTGAAATAAATAATTTAGTGGCCCATAGTTCTGCTAAGCATTATTTGACTAACATTTTAGCATCAAAGCCCATAGATACCAGAGTGATGGCATTGAGTGGTGTAACAGCAACAGGTTTTTCCTGGTCTCCATTCTAGTATCTCTAGGACAAGGCCTAGAGCAAGGATGAGGCACCTCTATCCCACAGGTATTCACCATTCTGGTATCTTCTTCCCCTGGTCCCACACCCCCTCCAATGAAGGACAACACTTTTATCTCCAATCAACAGGCAATCAGAGATAAGTGCCTTTTCCTGCTTAGCACTGAATAAGGCTCCCTTTCTCAGTGCTTAGCAGGTGGAACCACATATCTCCAATTAGTTGCTGGTAGGAGATAAGAGTTTTTCACTGCAATGCAGAGGAGGCAGGAATCTGCTGAGTAGTCAAGCAGATATGCAGAGGCTTGTCCTGCTTACTTGTGAATGGACATGGGCTGAGTTCAGATGACACACTAATCAACTGTGGTGGTGGTAATAGGAACAGAATGGGAAACAACCATTGATTAGCATGTTGTCCAAACTCAGACATGGTATTCATGCTTACTTCTGAGTAGAAATGCAGAGACTTGATATTTAGGATGCTGTTTGCAAGTATTTCTGAATGATTCAGGCATGCTTACTTCTAAGTACACTGTCAGAGGCTTGTCCTACTTACTTCTGAGTATAAATTTGGGATTTTTTGTGGGGTAGGGGAGTTGGATTTTTCAGTCCCACCACTTGTGTCTGTGGCCATGCCTACTTTTGGAATTCCTACCACAGGAATTGATTCTTGGACATTTCAGTTTTTCTCAGTTACTATTTTTTTGTGATCGTAAATTCATTTTGACCCATTTGCAAATTCATCAAAAAGGCATGGATCAAAATTTATAATCAGTTTTGTGTGTATTCCTTCTAATGTTCACATTTTTGTGTGGACTGTTTCTGTTTTTCTCAAATATATGTTTTGTGCATGGTTTTCACTAATACACGCACCTTTGACCACACTCCCTTAATATATGCATGTTTGTGTGCTTTTTTTATGTTGCAAATTGCACTGCAAATTTTAATGTGCATGTTTGCTCAGGTTCATGTATAAGTTTGGGAGGTGTGAATCCTACACACACCAGACAGCTTCATTGGTGGGGTGGGGAGAGAGAGGATATTTCAGTTTCCTGGCTTCTGAGCTCAGAAACAAGGCTCCAAGCCAGAAAACCAAACTCCCCACCCCCACCTCATCCCCCTCAGAGCCAGCGCAGAGAGAACTGCACTGGCTATCTCTCTGTACTCCCAAAATGGAGTGTGGAAATGGGGGCCAGGAGAAGAGGAAACTGGGGTGGCTGCCTTACACCATTTTCTATGGCCACCTCAGCCTCTGTCCTTCCCCCTCTGAGGCACCACTGCCAGATGGGCAAAATCACTCCTCTAGCCAAAATGCAGGGTGGCTGAAGCACAGAGCCACGGCTATCCATAAAATACATAGAATTATTATGAATTTAAAATGTTTTAGTAGTGAGGTGTGTTTAATGATATTTTCAACTTTTGTATATTTCTATTTATAGGTTTTAACTGTATAAAGTATGTTTTAATTTTGTAAAGCAGCCTTGAGGCCCAAAATTGGGCAAAAGGCAGGATACTACTACTACTAACAACAACAACAACAACAATCTCACACCCTGCATTGGATACTTGTCAGCATCCCAGTTTGGAGGCTGTTGACTATCTGGATTGATTCAGACACATCAAATTTCTCTTCCATCCCTAGATGTAATTCTTTCTCCTTGGAAAGTCAGCATGTAACAGGGAAGGAAAGTGTTTGTTGCAAAGGCATATGTTGTGGTTTGTTTTACTGCATTTTTAACTTATTATAGAAAAATGAGACTTTGTCCTTAAAGACATAAAAAGAGTAATCAAATGTGAGAATGAGGAATATGAGATGAAATGAAAAGTATCTGGATTTTTTGGGGAATGCATTATTCTGCTTCACTGTTGGCTCCAAGCTGCAGATGAAGAGGATTGAGTCTGAGAGATCAAGGCAAGGAGCAAGTGCAGAGAGCATTAATTGTAAGTGGACACTCTATATGTGTGACAGTACAGTCTCTTTATTGCTTATATGGCAGGAACCATAACTTACAATTTCCATGCTTCCTGGAGCATGAGTGAATTTGTTAGCCTTAATTCATTTCTTAAACAGAAAACCATTTTGATCCTAGAAACTCTAAGTAAGGCTGTAATCCCAAACATATTTACTAGGGAGTAAGTGCCATTGAACACAGTGGAATTTCTGAGTAAACATATATTTATTTTATATAACATATACCTCGCCTTTCAATAGGGGAAAGCATGAGAAATTCTTTCAGTTCATTTTTATCAGGATTTTACTCAGTTCTCACCATGGATGGTGCAGGCATCCAGTTGGGGCTCATAGGCATGCGCAAGGGTTGTGCCAGATGTGCCCAGGCACACCCTAATGTCTCAAGCAATAAGCATTGAATTGAGGAGGTCTGTGAGTAGGGATCTAGAGGGGGATCCAGACACCGAGGAAATAGTCCTCTGGCTGCCCTTTAGCTGTTGTGTCACCGCACTGAAGAAGCGCTGTCTCTGAGAGAGCACTGTTGGTCTTGGCAGCAGGAGTGAGAAGGAATCAATCTGCTGGGAGACTCTCTGTTGGGAGCTGTGCTTCAAAGAAGCCAAGAGGAGGCCCCCAAAGGCTAATATCCCATTGCAAGCCCCTCCTCCAGCCAGTGTCACCACAACACCCCATCAATGCTAGGGCTTGAGGAATGTCTCCTCAAGCAGCAGGCCTCCCATGCTTAGGCAAGCCAAATGCGGAGTAGGGCATAAGCATCTACAGTGTTTAATAAATAAATGAATAAAAATATTGTCCTTATGATTGAGTATTCAATAAATGGTCACCTTAAAAATATATATCCTTGGGTGTACACCATAATGAAATGTGCTGTACATGCCTATGTTGGGGCTTGAAGCCCAGCAAGAAGTCACTGGCTCAGGCCCCCAGATGCTAGTCCACAGACCCCAGTACTTGCTTGACTCAGTGCTTGCTGAGCCAGGAAGCATGTGGGAATCCACCATCTTAGCAAGCTACCATTTTTTCATGGAAAGGGAGGTTCATTCCTGGCTGTAAATATCCTCTTTTCATAAATGATGCCCTTAAAGTGGCAATGTATGCAACATCAAAAGTGTTAATGCCTGTAATGTTGTATACATTGCCCCCTTGAGGCCGCCATTTGCACAAATGGGACATTCATGGACAAGAACAAACAGTCATTTCTGGGGGAAATGATGGCTTACCATGTGAGTGGTGTGTTCATCCCATACCACCCACTGGGGCCAAGGAAGTGGTGGAGGTTCAGCAATTGGTGTTTGGGGCAAGCATGGGGGTGGCGGTGTCCATCCATTCCTAGTTCTCACCTTCTGGGCAGAACATGGACTTGGACACAATCTGTATATTTTCAAGCTTCCAATATGTCTTGCAGACCAAAACCAAGTGTTTTCATTTCAAAAATGTGCACAATTATGTTTTAATCATGGGAGACGAATGTGTACGTTTCAAAACTATGCCCAACTACTGTGTATATTTGGAAAAATACCATGGATTTTCATGCAAAAAGAAAAGGAAGCAAAGCTTGCAATCTAATATGGACTTCATTTGGAAAGTGTTTTGAGATGAAATTCAGAGAACTTTGCAGAGCTTGAGTTTTGCTGATTTGCACATCCTAACCAAGCCTCAAAAAAGGCCCCCAAGATCTCTTCCAGATTGAACACATTAAAAATGCAACTAAAACAATGAGATAAAAAACAAATGCATTATGGAAATTGGGGCAAAAATCCTATGCATGTTGACTAGGAAATAAATCCATTTAATGTAGGAGAACTGAACATCTGAGTAAATATGTAAATTTCTCTGTAAATCATTTAACAGCACACACACAAAAACACACAAAACAACTGGCATGTTATAATGCATAGGAATTTGCACTGTAAGCCAGTTTACAGCATTCTCACATGGTCAAGAAACTATGGCCACAGCTAGACCTAAGGTTTATCCTGGGATCATCAAGCGTTTGCCCCTGCCTGAGCACTGGATCCCCTGTGTGTCACCTAGATGAACAGGTTTGACCCCTGGACAATCCAGGGATAAACCTTAGGTCTAGCTATGGCCTATGAGAACCTGGAGAAAGCACACATTTGATTCTCATTGTCTGGCAACACTAGGAGCAGCGAGCAGAATTAGTTACCCAACCCCCTGGTATCCCTGAGTATGCTGGTTTACTTTTTCAAATATAATTGAACTTTTTCTATTCATTCCTATAGAAAGAATGCAAAGTTCTATATTTGAGGGCCCTAAGAGAGTGAGGGTGAAACCTGTCCTCTGTCACTTCATTCTTAAGAAAGACCCCACATTCACAATGTGTATCAATTCTCCGAATTTTCAAAATACATGTCCTTTTATATGCAAATATAACACCTGCTGATGGGCAATTTGCCAGGGCTGGCCCAAGACATGTTGCTGTCTGAAGTGGAATCTAAAGAATGCCCCCTTTTTGCTAGGGTGAACACTATAAAAGTCTTGCCACACCACACTAGAACTGTGCCATTTCCTCCACTTTTTTTTAAAAAAAAACCCACTCTCATTCAATTTGATAGAAAATGAACCCTTGACAGAATCAAAGGAGAGGAAAAATTCGGTAAAATTCTAAAGGATGGGGTGTAGGGTTCTTGCACTTTCCTTAGTTAGGAGGTGGCTGAGGGGTGTGTGTCTGAGTGTGTGTGTGTGTGTGCGCGCGCACGCGTGCGTGCGTGCAAGTGTCCTGTCTTTCAACATATAATTGTCTCTCTGGAAGTTGGTAGCCTTCCCAGCTTCCTGCACTTTAATTAAAGCATAGGGAAAGACATTATGAGGTAATTCCTCCTAAGAAGCATTTTCAGATGAGAGAGCCTGGTCAGCTGGGAAGCTGCAGAACAATGAAGACATACGAGAAAGAAAGAAAGAAAGAAAGAAAGAAAGAAAGAAAGAAAGAAAGCCCCAGACAACACCCACAGCTATCCCATAATTATAACTTACTGTAAGCTCAAAAACACCACCAAAAGAAATGCAGAAGACATTCTAAAGTGCCCTGAGAATGAGGCAGAAAAACTGAAGCCTGTTTTGCATAGAAAGCGATTTTTCAGGAAACAGGAGGACAAATTTTGGCACAGCACTAATTCTGACACCAATTACTTCCTTTATCTTTCCACTCGCTCTGTCATGGTGGAACATGAAGCAGGTGACTTCACCCTGCTGTGTGGCAAGGCCAGCCCCTGCGTTTTGCTAGTAAAAAATAAATATGGTGGTCATTTTATCAACATAAATTGCTGTTTGAACAAATTAATGCCATATAAAAGTTTCTGTGTAGGATTAATTGCAGGTTTTGTCACAGCAACTTTAATTAAACTACTTTAAAATAAACTGTATGCAACTGAATCCATTTTCTTTGTGAGTGGGCTCTTCTGTAACAATGAATCTGAAGATAACATTGCTTGAAGGAGCATTAAAACTTTCCTATAACATTTACTGAAACACAGTAAGGCAGCATGTGTACATTAGCAGCAAGGTAATTTTTGGAGAAAACCAAACACTTATTTTACCTAACTTGAAGCTTTTGAAGGGAGGTAAACAAACTAGAAAAAAAACAGCTAAAAGTGAGTTAGTTTCTGAGGGACCATCAAAGATGATGCTGTTAACATAACTGTCAAGAATCACTGTTGAAATTTGACTTGATCTAATTAATATCACAAAAAAATCTTTACAACTAGCTAAATTATTGCACATCTTCCATGCACAATAATTTAGACCTAAGGTTTAATAATTTAGACCTAAGGTTTATCCCTGGATCATCCAGGGGTTATCCCTGTTCATGTAAATTACACACAGGGGATCCTGGGAGCAGGCTGGGATGATCCTGGAATAAACCTTAGGTCTACCTAAGGCCTTAGAGAGATATGACTGCTTTTGCAAAGAATATTGAGGTACAGAGAGAAAAGGCTGGATCCAGAGTTGAGCAGCGCAGGACTCCATTAACTGGCTCCTCCTGTGGGCAGAAGGGAGGAGGGAGGCAATGGTGTTTACTAATATCCCTCCTCCTGAAACCCCCTTTGCTCCCAAGAATCTGTTCAGGAGAGTTGAGGGACTCTCCAGAACAGTGTGTGAGATAGCACTGTTGAAGAAGATCACCCAAACCCTTTCTCCAGTTGGGAGATTCAACTGGATCCCAGTTCCTTCCACCAATGAAAGGAACTCTTCCATTTCTGGAGGGTCAACTCTGTTACCAAGCCATAATGTTGGAGAGCAATATTCTGAGACACCCCTGTGATTAACGAGAGTTACAAAAGAGAATGCATTATACTGTCCCAGATATAAGACTAATATTATGTACCAACCAATCTTTTAAATGTCTAAATATATATTAGAACAATAAATGACCCTTTGATCTAAACCAACAGGTCATTTCTGCGGTTTCACACTCGGCCAATCCTAAAATATGTACTCAGAATTAAATTCCACCGACTTCTATGTGATGTCAAGCCAGCCTTGCCATGCAGCTGGATGAAGAAATCTGCCTCAGACAGCACTGTGCAGGAGGAAAAGCTGAAGGCAGGACTGGGTGTCTGAATGGTACAGCAAAACTTTTTAAAGCCTTGGCCCTAGCAGCAAAGCTGCATTTGGCCTTCATTCCTTGCAACAAAGTGTCTTGGACTAGCACCATGGGATATGGCGCTCTGTCTATTCTATATTAACCTTGTAGTGATGCCACAGTGGTGCTCTGTTGTTTATATGACACAGCCACCAACTTGCAACCACGTTGGGCTTTACCCACCCAAAACTGCATTTTCAAGGTCTCGATTTACCATGACTTTTCAATTTGGTCAAAGGTCAGCACATTTTTTCCTGGCTTGGGTTATTATTATTATATTTATTTGTATCCCGCCTTTTGCCCAATGCTGGGCCTCAAGGCGGCCTTACAAAGTTTAAAATATACATGGGGGGGGAGGGAGGGAAACAAAACCATAAACAATTAAAAAAATACACAACAAAATTATAAGACATTAACATAGATGGAGGGCTGGATTATTCTCCAAAGGCCTGCTTGAACAAAAAAGTTTTAGCCTGCTTCCGAAAGCCCATCAAGGAGGGAGCCAGCCTAGCTTCCCCAGGAAGAGAGTTCCAGAGCACCGGAGCAGCCACCGAGAAGGCCCTCTCCCATGTTCCCACCAAGCGTGCCTGTGAAGAAGGTGGGACTGAAAGAAGGGCTTCTCCAGAAGATCTCAAAGCACGGGCAGGCTCATAAGGGAGAATACGTTCTTTCAAATAACCTGGACCCGAACCATATAGAGCTTTATAGGTCATAAACAGCACTTTGAATTGTGCCCAGAAACAGACTGGGAGCCAGTGGAGCTGTTTTAACAGGGGAGTTGTGTGCTCCCTGTAACCAGCCCCGGTCAACAATCTGGCTGCAGCTCTTTGAACCAGCTGGAGTTTCCGAACACTCTTCAAAGGCAACCCCACATAGAGTGCGTTACAGTAATCCAATCGGGATGTAACTAAGGCATGTGTCACCATGGCCAGGTCCGACATCTCTAGGAACGGGCGCAGCTGGCGCACTAGCTTTAACTGTGCAAATGCACTCCTGGCCACCGCCGAAACCTGGGCATCCAGGCTCAGGGCTGAATCCAGGAGTACACCCAAGCTGCAGACCTGCGTCTTCAGGGGGAGTGTAACCCCATCCAACACAAGCTGAATCCCTATTCCCTGATCTGCCTTCAGGGTTCAGGTTATCCAGTGCACGTAGCTCTGGGTAAGTGTCCCTCCTGCCATCTAGCTTTTTTGTTTTCACCTCACAGCAGCGATGCTACAGGCTTTTGGACAATCCCCTTCCAACACAGCATCATATCCACACACCCCTGGGTTTGCTAAGTATATCCAACTTCATTCCATTAACGCATTTATTTATTTATTTATTTATTTATTTATTTTATTACATTTATATACCACCCAACAGCCGAAGCTCTCTGGGCGGTTTACAACAATTTCCAAGTGTATGTGTTGGACTGATGTCTTAGGGCAGGGGTGGGTTACTTGTGACTCGCAGGACATTTTGGCCTACAACTCCCATTTCCTTCACCAGTTCCTATGGTGGTTAGCACTGATGGGAATTGTAGGCGAAAGCACCCGGAGAGCCACAAGTTGGCTATCAGTGTCTTAGATTGTATAAGACTATACCCTTACTCAAGAGTAAACCCTACTTAACTCCCTTCTGCCTTCTTGAAGGGAAGAGAACTTTCTCAGACATATTCAGGATGGGGGGTGCTGCTCAGCTTTCTTAACCTTATGAGATGTCAAGGGTTTTCCAGGACCCCTTCTTCACAGCAGCATGAGGCTCTCTCCACAGCTTCCTGTTGACTACATTTCTCAAAATGTCTTGGATGAGTGGCACAGCATGAAGTGATCGGAATCTAGGCCGAAAATCTCATATCACTGTGAGATTTTGAAAAGGGTTCTTTTTTTCTTTTTAAAAAGAAAGTTTTTAACCCAAGAAAACTCTTAGGAGCCATTCCTAAGCTTAATTAAGCGAAACAGCAACCAAATATTTCTCTCTCTCTCCAATTTTTCCCTAGGATTTCAGTGTCCACACACACACACACACACACACACACACACGGCAACCAAACAGTCAAAAAGGGAAATATTAGAAATGTTTGGCACTGCTCTAGTATTATTACTATGTTTAGGATTGTAGCCTTTGTGGAAGAATACAGAGAAGAAAATGTGGCTGAAGAAATATTGAACGCAGTGAAATTGAATCGAAAAGGCTCATCCATTTTTTAAAAAGATATGAAGTCGATGTTCAACACAGTTTGATTATTGAGGTTAAGATTTCACATCAACCAGGTTACTGAAAAGGGAAACAGGTTAATAAGGACATTAAATTATTAAACCCTTAGGGCTGAATTGTGAATCTGAAGTTCAGCTATTTTTGGCTTCAGATAAAGGTTCACTGCATTCATACACTGGGTGTAATCAGTGAGATTTCATAGCAGCAAATTATCTTAGCATTGGTTGAACTAGGTCCTGTAATTAATGCTGTTTGAGATACTGTAATAAGATTTTTAATCAAGCTCCCCACTGACCTCAGAGGCTGAGACAAAATGGGAAACCACGGTTTCTCACTGTAAAGGAAGCCCGAGTCAATCAGGTCTTCCCAAGGGTTCCCTCAGGGTGCCTCCCCCAATCCCCCATATTACGGGACCGGTATAACCTTGGAATAAAGGCACACAAACACGCAGAATAACCAAGATAAAAGTTTAATGTGCAAATACAAGTACTAAATAAGAACTTGGTTGGTAGCAGCTACAAACATAACAATAAAAAGGGCAATACTGAGAGGCAGAAGGGAAAAAGAAATGAGGTAGATATAAACTAGGCAGAACCACCCACAAATCCATCAAAAAGGGAACAGGCAGCCTCTCCGCTAAATCCCCCCCTTCTCAGTCAACAGCGACCAAACTTGCCTTTGGAAAACCAGCCTCTACAAAACAACAACACTCTAACTCGCTCTCAGCTCCCAGGCTGGGCAGCGGCAGACGTCCATGCCTCCAGGCTGAAGACCTGGCCCAACTTAATCCAATCAGCCTTTTTATCTCTCTCTCCCCTAATGAGGGTGCTTGCTCTTTCTTCTCACACAAAGCCCAATTAGCCCAGGCAGGAGATAGCCCCCAGGTGCAAAGCCTCTGCCTGACCTCGGGAAGTTTGACTCCCACCTTTTCCCACATACCAAAGCTGGGTCCTGGCGCCGGTTGAACCATAAACAAGCTGGCCAGATTCCTCCCATAAACATATCAAACTATTCCCTATCTATCTGTCACCACTATGGTTTACTACCTGACAGGAAGACATGGTTTACTACCTACAGGAAAACAGATCTAACTCAGAAACAAATGTAATTCAGAACTCAACTGTCTTTTATAACCCCCCAGTCCTTCACACTCACTACATGAATGAGGTGAATGGGCCGTGACAAACCATTCACATGTAGGCTTTCCATAACTCCTCTTTTTGTACAGAATAGGAGGAGATCAGAAGCTTCTGATATGAAATATTCCACAATTCTCTATTAAGTTCAAACTTAGCCCACAGTGGTTTGTTTCAACCACTGGTGCAGAGGCCCAGGTTCTACGTTCCTCAGACACAACCCCCTTTCTCCCAACTGTAAGGGGAAAATGCATTCTGTGTTTGTCTACTTTATTAGCCCAGCTGGCTCAAATGTGACACCCTGTCTATTATTTTTGTTAAATCTTGTTTTCTTATTTTGTGTGAACTGGACCAATATGGCAACCTGTCCATACGTTACTTTAGAAGAAAAGATTAATCAGTGCACTTGTGTTAGGGATTCAAACCAGGAACCTGAAAGTGGCCAGACGTTTAGTGAGCTACCATGAACTGCTTTGCCATTTCTGCACAGGTGTGCATTTTTAAACAACTACAAAACAACAACAATCTGTATGGAAATTAGTACATGTTTTCTGTGCATTTTCCCTAATGTATTCATGCTTGCATTGATTTTTTGAAATCTACACATTTCTTCCAGGTTCTTTACCTTGCTGGAATGCAGGTTTGCTGCACTTTTTATTCCCAAACATATGCATTTTGTGCACACTTTCCCCTAAAATGCAGATTTTGTCTCAGCTTGCAGAAACGCTTCAGAAGTGTGAATAGGGTAAATCCATTTTAAAAAAAACCACCCCTCTATGAAGTGAATGTCATACCTATCTCTACTCAGAGCCCTATCCAGTTGCAGAAGCAATTAGAGTCATATAGTATCTGCCCCCTTGAAATTAGTAGGTAGTATGAAGCCACTGAATTGATCAGAACTGACATACATTTTGAGGGGAAAGGCCTGCTGCCTTGGCTTAATCAACAGAGCAGTCTGTTTTTTCGCTGCCACGTTTCCAGATCCAGCCGTTGGAGAACACAATTTATGGTTCTAGATTTGGAAATGGATGACAATAGTTCCATTCTGGCCCCAGTGGAGGAAGCAAAGTTCCAACCGTATAGGAGAAGACTGAAGCCTTGTCCATGGAGAGAACACGATTTCTGTGAATTTTGAAAATTCAACTGTTCATGTGAACCATCCATTACATACCTCGTTCAAACTACTGAAGGCTTGTTAAAATTAGAGATATGTGAACCTGAGTTAGATCTGGATGTACTCAGCAAGCTCTTTTCTTCTCCTGAAAATAAACCTTTCGTTTACTAACATACCCACAGATTTTAATTTATATTCTTCTTTTACGGCAAAATGTGCAGCGGCTCACTTTGAAACTGTATAAGTCATATTTATCATTTCAAAGGTTTATATAAAGCTACAGTAACTAAAGCGTACACATGGAAATTGCTCAGTTTACCTATGAAATTTCATGACGTTGTTTTGTTGTTTTGTTACTGAAGCTGGCAATAATAAAAAAAAGTGATGCGTTGGAGAGAAGCTCATAACGCATTTTCTCACTTTGGGGAATGCTTAATGCTTAATTATAATCAGATGATCTACAACAAGCAGAAGCCAACATAATAGAACTGTCCTGGCTGTTGTAATGGGAATTCCAAATGGAAAAGGAAGATAAATTAGTTCTGCTTATGTGTTCGAAATTCTTGATTCAGCACTCTTAGATTGCATTATTATTTTAATTAACTCTAGACAGAGTTATTTCATTACGCTCACCTGGCTCCATGTGCTGGCCTACCAGCGTTTTCACCTCCTAAGCTCTGAATTATTGATTTTTTGGGGACGACAAATTACTTTTAAACAGGCCCCTAATGTGTTCTTCTAATGACAGTGTTATGAAATAATAGTTGCTGCATGTCTTTGCTGCTCAGCTGACGGTCTCTTAACAAGGATGGTAAGTGTCCCTTTGTTGTATACCAGAGTACTGGTGCTTGTCCCAATTTCTTGCCTGGTTTGGTAGAATTGTTTTAAATTATTGTAATGGATTGTACATACATCTAGGGACCAAAGGAATAAGGATTAAAATTCCATGAAAGAAAAAGTACAACTAACATCCCATATTCTAGTGATTCTAGTACCAGAACTGTAAAAGTCTGAGGAAGGTAGGGTCAGAAGCATAGGCTATGGCTGGGCCTTGGGGCTGAGGTGCAGGGACCCGTATCCCAGACACAAACTCAATTTTATTTTTGTCATCATGATGGTGATATGAAGTAAATCAGTTTAATTTGCGAACCAACCGAGAGATCCAGGAAGGTCAACAGGCTAGTAATCCCCCTGTCTTTCATCCAGAGTAGGTCATCGGTCAGAGCAGCCAAGGCTGTTTCAGTGCCATGTCCTGACCTGAAACCAGACTGAAATGGGTCCAGATAGTAGGTTTCCTCCAAGAACGTCTGAAACTGCCCAGCCACCATATGCTCAAGCACCGATTTCAGCAGTCCCTATTCACACATCCCTAACTCTGACCAGAAGTAGCTCCCAAAGGCCACACACAGAGTAGAACCATTCCCATCACCTGCTACCTGATCATTTTAACTGGAGATGTCCAGGATTTAACTCAGGCCCTTCTGTGTTGAAAACAAGTCAGATATGGTTCCAACCTCTCCCTAATTGTTAGGTTTTTTAAATGGCTGCTTCAACAACAGAAATGGTTCAAGATATTGTTGGTGCCTGAGGCAGCAAAGCCAAATTGTAGCCCTGTCCCTCATCATAAAATTGGGTTTGATTTGTTATCTGTTGCCGTTCAGTGATGTCCTAGATTTGCCCACTTGAGGAGAGCTGTGTCACCCTGTTTGGTGGGGCCGTCCTTGGTGACAGAGACATCAACACATACATATGCATGCACATCCAGGATTTTCAAAGATTGATTAAATACATCACAGCAGATTTCACTTATCTCTGTAATAGCCTTCACAGATTTATGCACAAAGACTAGTGTGATTTCAAGGTACAGTAATTCGATCTAGCACTAACACAAATCTTGTTTGCCTTATGAACCAAAGACATTAGATATAAAACCTTTGATGGAGAGTAAATAATATGGAATGTATTGATGACATTTTTACAGGGTCACTTTTCTGGTCCACAAGTATAATAGCTATTGCATATCATCTCTCTCTCTCTCTCTCTCTCTCTCTCTCTCTCTCTCACACACACACACACACACACACACACACACACACACACACACACACAAAGTGTTTTGAGGTAATATTTACAGACCTTTTACTTACTTATACATCACCTTATACGCATGAGGAGAACATTTGGGCTGCAGTTCTGTTAATATTTACCTAGAAGAAAGCTCCATTGAACACAGTGGACATGCTTCTGAGTAACCCTATTTATTCTGATCTGATCCATGCATATTGATACTACACAAAAAAATAAGTTCCCTGACAATGCTATCCTACTCATGTTTACTCCCTTTCCCTGGAGATGGATACAACACTGTGCCACCCCCACCCCACCCCTCAAACCTGCTTCAGGGCTTTCAGGTAAGGAGCAGTGTTGCCAGGACCTGAATTGAAGACAAGATGTTTTCACAATCACCCCTGAGAAATGTAACATTTGGAAGACCCTAAAGAAGTTACTGAACCCTAACAAAAAGACAACAAGAGCTGAGCAAGACATACATTGTGGTGGGACATGGGAGAGGGCTTTCTCTGTGGTGGCACCCCGGCTGTGGAATGCCCTCCCCTTGGAGGCCTGAATGGCATCCCAACACTAGCTTTATTTGATGCCAAGTTAAAACATGGTTTTTTTAAAACCCTTTGAAGGCTAAATTCTCCAAGGTTGTATATAGTTTTAATTGTTTGCTTTTAAATAGGGTGACCATATGAAAAGGAGGACAGGGCTCCTGTATCTTTAACAGTTGCATAGAAAAAGAAATTTCAGCAAGTGTCATTTGTATATATGGAGAACCTGGTGAAATTCCCTCTTCATCACAACAGTTAAAGCTGCAGGAGCTATATGAGAGTGACCAGATTTTTAAAAAGGGCAGGGCACCTGCAGCTTTAACTGTTGTGATGAAGAGGAAATTTCACCAGGTTCTCCATATATACAAAGGACACCTGCTGTAATTCCCTTTTCTATGCAATTGTTAAAGATACAGGAGCCCTGTCCTCCTTTTCATATGGTCACCCTATTTTAAACTTTTCTACTGGATTTAATTTGTCAATGATTTAATAAATTTTAGATCTCTCTCTCTCTCTGTGTGTGTGTGTATATTTTTTTTTCTATGCAACTGTTAAAGATACAGGAGCCCTGTCCTCCTTTTCATATAGTCACCCTATTTTAAACTTTTCTACTGGTTTTAATTTGTCAATGATTTAATACATTTTAGATCTCTCTCTCTCTCTCTCTCTCTCTCTGTGTGTGTGTGTGTGTGTGTGTATTTTTTTTCTATGCAACTGTTAAAGATACAGGAGCCCTGTCCTCCTTTTCATATAGTCACCCTATTTTAAACTTTTCTACTGGTTTTAATTTGTCAATGATTTAATACATTTTAGCGCTCTCTCTCTCTCTCTTTCTCTCTCTCTCTCTCTCTGTGCGTGTGTGTGTGTGTATATATATATATACGTATTTTTCTGATTTTATCTGTATGGCACACTGAGAACCCAGTGACATAGAATACAAATGTTTAACTTTTTTCTGGTCTGTGAATTACACTGCAAGCTTGGATATGTATGGACTTCAACTGCAGATTGCATTTGAGTCCCTGTTTAGACTGGATGATGTGAACCAGGGAAAATTCTGATAACTGAAATGAATTTCTCAGACAGTTCTAGTTAGAATAGTCAATACTGAGCTGGATGGATGAATAGTCTGGCCTGGTATAAGGGAGCCTCCTATGTTCCTAAGTTCTGAGAAAAAGGTGAAGAGAGAGAGAGAGAGAGAGAGAAAGAGAGAGAGAGATGATATCTACATCACTAAAATTAAATTCTATCATAGCATTGCAACAAGTGAAAATAAATCCCTGGCCCCAGCAACATTAGATGTTACTTCTTGAATAGAAGGTACCTGGAGCAAAGCTTCTCCGTCAGTTTTAAGAAGTCAGGGAGTTCCAAAATGTGATTTTCCATTGCATGCACAATGTGCTCACACCTTGTAGAAGCATCAGTACATATGGAGCTTCGTGAGCGCATAGGAGCCACCAGATCATGTGTGCAAATGCCATTTTATCAAATGTAACTGGAACCAAATGCTTATAGAGCTCTATACAATGAAATGGTTGGAATTTGTACAGATACATTTAGTCATGTATCCATGGATGCCAATTGACAACATGCAAAGTACATTTGACCCCAACAAGATTTATTCTGGCTCCTGGGACACTCATCAGCTTTTAATCTAGGTAAGGTAAAATGTTTGCCCACAGACTCACTTGCAAAACAGGACAAGTACATGTTTTCAGGTTATAGTAATTGTTACATCTCTCCTTTGTTACATCTCTCCTTCATATGCAGTATGTAAAAATGTACATATGTGTATGTAATGTTATGGCTGAGCATAGATACTCCACAACTGTGAAGCCTTCACAGCTGCAAACTTTAGCACTGAGGGAAAGATGAATAGTAGCTATTACTGTGCTGCTAGCAAATCTAGTACAAATGCAGTACTTACAAAGTACAGACAAAAGAGACAAAAGTTAAGGAAAAGAAAAGAAAAGGTAAGAAGAAGCCCCTCTCTGCAATTGTACGCCACCTGAGCTACAATTTGCCACCTGAAAATTGGGTGGCAAGCATTGGGTCGCCATTTTAACCTCTCTATAAAGACTCTGTGGGTGCTAAGCCATTGCTGGGAGAGAGCAAGGTTATTTTAAGTGGAGGCAAGTTACACAGCATGTGTTGATCCCTGAAAATTCCTTTGGTGGATTATCAAGTGCTTCCACACACATACTCTGCAACAACTCCCCCCCTCTGCACACGTACACATATTGGGTATTGTTGTGCAATTCTGCTGTCAGTCAGGCCATTCCCACAATGCAAAGCCTGTCAGAAGAAGTCTTGCACAAGCCACAAAACAAGCTTGACTGTTCTTTGGCCATGGTTGATTTTGCCCTCACTGTTCTGGCCCACACCTGCTGCAGATGAACTCAATTGGCTCCTACCTTTAATTTACTTCTGTAATGTTTACATGCCACTTTTGTATTAACTATATCCAAAGTGGTTGATGCCATACTACATCAGGCCAGAAGAAAACAGTGGGCAAAGAAAGGAGGCATAGCCTGAGGATCATGAAGCTGGGAGAGTGATGAAGCAATAATAAAAGTTCTAGCCAGGCTCAGTATTGGTTGCAGGAAGAGAAAGAGGAAAGAAAAGAGAGATGGAAGAAAAGAAAGAAGGAAAGGAAAGGAAGATCAGGAGCTGAGTAAAAGATACAGGAGTCATTCTAGCTCCAGTAAAGTCACTCTGATACAAATACTTCCAAACACAGAACTCCCATCTTAGAAGAGGCATTCCTCCTTCTCCTTTCCAAAGAAAGGGATGCGCATATATATAATATATATACACATACACATACAGATTTAACTGATTGATTGGTCTTAGAATCAATAAATTGACTAGGATTTCTTGAACGGGGTGACAGTCATTAGCACCACGAAGAATAACTGTAGATTTCTTACAGGTGTGAAGGAGAAAATTCCCTGAGATTGGAAGAGCAATATCCCACACAAAAGGCAAGCTAAGGCTGCCTTCTATTCTTTGAAAAATCAATCGTGCTCAATCTATCCTTGGGTTTTTAGCTGAAACTTTCCTTCTTATTTTATGATCCTTGCAATCAAAAGATGGTGTCAGCATCAACAGGATGGAACAGCAGGTCAGAGGAAAGGTAATACAGAGGTGTGCAATATGTAAGAGATTGCTGCAATATTTTTCTGAGAGTATTGGAATGGCAATTATTTGCAACTGCTTAGAATTCCTCTTGAAGTGAAATGGTGATGGTGGAGGGGGGGATAAAAAAAGCGCTGAAGAATCAGTATTTTAAATTGCTTGGCAAAAGGGACTTTGAAGGTGAATTTCTGTGCTTTTGGACTTCTTGTGTAATGGTCCCAGCATATGTAATATTTAAGGATCCATTTGAACTGACATATTTCCCGTGATATTTCCCTGGCAAAGCAGGTGCCATTTGCATTATATTCTGAGTGGAGTCACTGATCTCTGTCCCAGTTCTGGCTTTGGCAAAATGTTAAAAAGAAGAAGAAATAATCTGGTATTTCACATGACAGTTTGCTGTTAGAAGCTGCTCTTTAAAAGATGCTTTTTAAAAAATGTATCTCTTGGACCACCTCATAATTGTAAGTTTGCAAAGGGAACTACATACCTGAACATCCCCAAAGTTGTCACCTCCAACTTTGTCCAGAAGGATGGTCCAATAAAGGTGGTGGCGGGGATATCCGGATCTGCTCTTCAACCACAGCATACAGGAACACACCAGAATTCAGCCCAAGGGTCATGCCTCCCCCCCCAAAAAAAATTACAAGAATTGTAATTTGATGAGGATGCTAAGTATTCTGTGTTAGACATCACTGGTCCCACTCACTTCCCTGGGCTGCCTACAGAGAGGGAATGACTTTCACACCAGTTTAGCTATGCTCTAGATGTGAATAGGGATGTAAAGGATTGTGCAAAATATGTTCTATCTGTGTTTCACGGATTTTCAGGTGCCTTTTGTTCCATCATCTGCCCATCGATGGGATTAGATTGTTTTCCTTTTCTGAATTAGATTGTAGGGGAAATGCACACTTTTGTCTGTTCTTTTATTTTCCTATGATGGAATTTGAACAAAATTCCCAAAGATGAGGAAAATGGTCTGCAAGACTGCGGTCTCTACAGAACAGAGAAAAAGTCAGAGTGCTGCAGAATCTGTGAGTGGGATTCATAAAACTCCAAACTCATTTTGTTCCATTGTGGGTTACTCCAATATCCCTAAATGTGAATAACAAAAATCAAAAAATCTACCACAAAGGTTTCCTCATAAAATAGGCAGCAATAGCACCTGTTCCAGACATTGAGAGAAATGGAAGAAAACGGAAGAGAATATAAAATTAACACCCCGATTCTAAACACCTTCATGTCTTATTGATTTCAGTGGAACTTACTTCCAAATAAAGTTAGACTATAAAAGAAGCACTCTTCCTAACCGAGGGCATTAAAATGTCCTTCATGAGCGCAATCTACCAATCAATATGAAATCTTCCATTGTAATCAATGTAGAAACCCCGGAAAAAGAACATCAGCCAAATAGCTTTCTAAATATATGGGCTATTAATTCAAATAATGTTATGGTGAGTGATTTGAGCTCCTTCCCTGACTACTTTGATCAAACTACAGATAAATATTCATTCTACCCCATTACAGTAAATGGACATTGTAGACTCTGCCTACATTGAAAGCTTCCCTAAAGCAGTTACCAAGAAACCATGAGAGTAGCTAACTAATTTCAGGTATGCAGTTTTACATGATCCTAAAGATATCTACCCATGGCCTGTAGCTCAAGTCTGTGAAGTTCTGTATGAAGAGGCTGCCTCATTGTTTCAATTTCAGGAAATCCTGAAGGGAACTCCACCACTTCCTCCTACATCAGTCCCTGTTTGCCCAGAGCAGGCCAGATCTACACCAAGCAGGATATGACACTTCGAAAACAGTTTGAAAACTGCTTATAGAGTGTGTCCTGGACCTCAACAATTGTCACTACTGCTATAAACTGTTTTAAAGCAGGAGTGTAGATCCTGCCTGTGTTTGTCTCAGAAATTTAGATCACTTTTATAGATGCCTTTGTGTATTACCTGTACAGACAAAGGCCATTGTGTTGAAAGGGCAGCAGGGCTGTGCTGCTGGGCTTGCCCTCATGTGGTGTGGCTCCTCTCACTCCTGACATCCATGAGTTAGGCACAGGCATCTGAGCTGGGGAAATCTACATCCACAGGCTTCCACAGGAGCTGGAATCCTGTATGAACCCAGATAACAGATGGCCATCAGGAGCGGGGAGCTGCATGATGTCAAGAGCAGGGCCCATGGATTCCCTTCCATGAATGCATGAAGGAGGTTTATCTCTTCTCTGTATACAAACCCATTCCCTGCATTCTATCCCACTCACCCAATACTGCCTTAGTGGGACCAAGAAACAAGACTCTGAAACCGGGGTCAGTTTTTAATGTCTCTGAAGGCGTATCCCAAATGCTATCTCCAAATATTTCTCACAAATAATTTAATATCTATCATCCATTTCTAGTGGGGAAAGGGAATGAATTACTCTCAAAGATAATATGGCAAGCATACCGGACATGGCACAGCCCAGCCACCACCAACATATAAACCACAGGAAGGTCTCCTTCCTTACTATGATGAAAGCTACTCTAGGGTTGAGAATACTAGGGGCAGTATCCCATATTTCTGCACCTATGCTAGTTCTGTTGCACCACCACAACTGACCACTAGCACAAGAGGAACTAATGGTTCCCAATATAAGTGTGGAATTGAATGACAACACTCTTTTCCAGAACAGGTCAAGTCAGCGGAGCTCCCTTCTGGAAGCTCTGCTGATTTGCCCCATTCTAGCCATGAGTGTTGCACTAGCAATCAATTCTACTAGCATGGGGGAAGAATAGGATACTGCCTAATGTATTTCTGAAGGTCCCCCGCCAGTCATTTCTATTGCTCTAGTACAAATGAGATTGCGGTGAGGGGTGGGTTGTTCCTCCTCACCTTCATAAGGATGTAAGAAGAGCCATGCTGGATCAACCCAAGGATCCATCTGGTGCAGCACTCTGTCCACACATTGTCCAACCAGCTGTTGACCAATAGCCCACAAGCAGGACAAGAATGACCTCCTGCCCATATTCCCCAGCAACTGGTGTAAATAGACTTACTGTCGCTACTGGAGGTAGCACATAGCTATCAGGACAAGTAGCCATTGATACCCTTGTCCTCCAGGAATTAATCTAACCCCCCTTTTAAAGCCATCAGAATTGGTGGCCATCACTACATCCTATGTTACTAAATTCCATAGTTTTAACTATGTGCTGTGTGAAGAAGTACTTCCTTTTATCTCCTGAATGTCCCACCAATCCGTTTCATGGGATCTTGGGTTCTAGTATTTGAGGGGGGGAGGAATCTCCCTATCCACATTCTTCAAACCATGCATAATTTTGTACATCTCTATCATGTGTCCCCTGGGCTTCCTTTTTTCCCTAAATGAAACAATCCCAGGTGTTGAAACCTTCCCTCATAGAGGAGGCACTCCAGCCACTTGATCATTTTAGTTGTCCTTTCCTGCACTTTTCCCAGCTCTACAGTATGGAGGGTATAGTCTATTTAGGGTTAAAGGCGATAGGAGATGTTCAGAACAGAATGTCTTCCCCTGCCCCTTGCTTCTTCTGATGCAATTGACTTCAATGATGGAGGAAGAAACTCACCATCCCTTCTTCCTTGCCATCCTATTTGAGGCCAGGTTAGAGAGGGCCCTGGGCAAAGCAGTCTCTGGTGGGTCTGCCCTTAATTTGTGGGTGTGGGTGAGCTAATTGGGAGGTGGTGGTGGGCTGCACTGCACCCAAGTAGTGCTGTGCAGTTTGGTATAGCCATTATTTTAATTTCCAACAATGTCCCTGACATAATGTTGCTCTGGGGCATTGAAGGACATTGAAATGGCGCTGCTTGGAGTCCCTGGACAGAAACATATATTTTTTAAAAGGGATAGCCCATAAGTGATATATCCTGCTAGGGTGTTGGGGCTGTGGGACCTCTTTTAGGATGCTTGGTGCTTATCATGGCTCTGATTCCATTCATAACAGAGTCTGTTGTAGTGACCAGAGCATGAAGGGGGACCAACCAGCTTCTTCATTGAGTGGCTTTCTGGGGAGACATGTGCTGGGCTGGAGAAAGGAAATGAGGTCTCCATATGTCTCCCTCCCCTTGATAAAGTTTGATGGGCCTTCATAATGCAGAGCTTCGTATGTTCACAGGTATTCCATTGCAAGTTGGGGCAAACAGAATTCTGTGACTGCCATGTGGTTGTCACCATGCCAAGGAGGCCAATTCATAAATCCCAGTTATGCTCAATCTGCATGGGATTGGAAAAATTATTGAGAAGTGCATTTCATTTCTGTTTGTGAAAACCATTTGCTTTGTTTCCTCTCCCTCTGCTACCTATAAGATCACTACAAGAGCTGGTGTAGCATAGTGGCTAAGAAGCTGAGCTATTAATCAGGAAGTCCCGAGTTTGAATCCAGTCTTTGCCATGAATTCACATGGTCACCTTAGTCAAGCCACTCCTCAGCCTGCCCCCACCCCAAGCTACAATATGAGGGATGATAATATAGATTTACCTTACATGGTTGGCTGTAACAATTACAGCTAGATAATGCACTTTAGACTTTAAAGCACTTTGGTCACTTGAGCACACTATACAATTGATGATGATGATGATGATGACGACGACAAAGATGATGATGACAATGTATTGTGATTATTTTTTCTAGCTATTTATAACTACTGATAGTATTAGATATGTGTGGCAAATAAAATAAGAATATAGGAATGCAAGAAGCTGGAGTTAAGCTTCAGCCCTAAGTCTCTGAAGATCATTTCTTTGTTTTCTATTCTTTGTTATTGCTAGAGATCGGTGAACAAGTCAAGATTCTCCAAAGCTCACTACTCATTTCTCACTACTCATTTCTCCTTGAATTGTGCTTGCGTTGGCAATCACTGTTTTGCATGGATAGAAAAATTGCACAGAAGGAACAGCTAGAGAATGTGAAAGTTGCATGAAAAAAATCCAAAATTTGCACCCATTTCCAATTTTGCTCAAATTTCCCCATATACTAAAATGTGGGTAATTTTAAACCTGTGCATTTCGAGAAAGTTGTTCATTTTGAGAAAGTTGTGCATCCACACCTGTAATATGCTGTCTCTGATGCACTGGATGTTTAAAGGGTTCAGTGTTCAGCTTGAAGTGTACTTCAAACACTTATGGAGCCATGGGGACCATGGGCCTATAGACTGAGTGTTGGAAATTGTTCACAGAGGATCACCGCCAAGCTACTGAAGCTCTGAGTTGGTGATGCCAAACTAGACATGAGGACATTCAGGTCAATATATCAAGCCATTTCAACTCTTTGAAACTGTAATCTCTATTCATTTTAGGATAATGATTCCAATGACCTGTAAATGGGGGTGGGGTGGGGCACAATCTTTGGAGAAGCAATTGCAAATTCTTCCCATTTTCTCTCTGTTCAATTTGAGATCCAGCTTAACACCACACTCAAAGCGTTGTAGTGCTGTGCTCAAATCTTTACAAAATCTATTATAATTGTGCCTTAATCATGAACATTTGCCTCTACTCCATAGGACATCCCAAACTAACATCCAGCTCAGTGGAACTTTATCAATCTAAGTGGTCATTAAATTGTCCCCCTAGTTGCCTCTGTGGTTCGAGTTCACTTTTTAAACCTGTGCAATTTGTTTGAAAGATGCAGCGTAAGTAATCTAGACAAAGGAATAGTAAAAGCTCTTTCACAGAGTTGAAATATATGAAGCATCGAGATAGTTATTGCAAAAGAAAATGCTGTTTCACTTTAACAACGCTGCTTTGAAGAAAAATATCCCTCAGCTAATATTTTTGTGTATGGGGGGAGGGGGAAGAATGATGAAATTCTGGGAATATTTCAAAAGCTAGATGGACAGATGGGTCTTAAGCCAAAGACTACTTCCATTAGTTAATAGTCATGTTTCATCAACATGACACCAGAGAAGTGAGCAAGTTGTCCATCATTAGTTCAATAATAGTTTCAGTTAAAGGTGCCTTTAAGAAGCACTTATTTTAATGCCATATCAGGTGCTATCCATCAATGCGTCCTTGATCTCATGAAAAATTTGATTCCTCGTGTCCAGAGCACCAAAGAAAAGGCAATCCAGATTTCACATTTTGAAAATGAGTTGTGTGACAGCTGTAATCATTATCTCTTACACATTGATCCATGTGCCAACACAGATTTTATATTAAGTGCTGAAGGAGAACTAGTGGCCTTTGGGGTTATGAAGCCTGCTGTTGCCAGTGGGGACCCCGGCAGAAAATCTTGTTTTTCAATAACTTCTCTGAAGAATTGTGGATGGGTTTTCCCTTTATTTCCCTCTGGAATAAATATGTTCTGCTCTTTCCCATGAATTTTATAAAACAAGCACCACCATTAACTAGTCAGGATGAGAAAGGGAAGAGCTAGGTTTTGTTGTCTTGGTAACTGAAGGAGACAAATATAAATAAAACTGGCTATTTTGCTGGCTCTCTTCCAAAATGGAATGCAGACTTTTTAAAATGGAAACTTATAATATCCAGCTGGCAAAATCTGGACAATCGTGGCCAACAAAGGCCAGGCCCATCACATCACAGGGACACTCCTATTTGGCAAACAAGTCATAAGAACCTAAGAAGTGCCAAGCTGAATCAGACCAAGGGTCCATCTAGTCCAGCACTCTGTTCACACAGTGCCCAACCAGCCATCAGCCAGGGATGAACAAGCAGGACATGGTGCAACAGCACCCTCCCGCCCATGTTTCCCAGCAACTGGTGCACAAAAGCTCACTGCCTCAAATACTGGAGATAGCATGCAACCATCAGGGCTAGTAGCCATTGATAGCCTTTGCCTCCAGGAATTTATCCAACCCCCTTTTAAAGCCATCCAAATTGGTGGCAATCACATCTTGTGGTAGTGAGTTCCATAATTTAACTATGTGCTGTGTGAAGAAGTAATTCCTTTTATTTGTCCTGAATCTCCCACCAATCCGCTTCATGGGATGACCCCGGATTCTAGTATTTTGAGAGACAGAGAAAATGTCTCCCTATCCATTTTCTCCGTACCATGCATGTCTCCCCTCAGCCTCCTCTTCTCCAAGCTAAACAATCCCAGCTGATGTAACCTTCCCTCATAGGGAAGATGCTCTAGCCCCTTAATCATTTTACTTGCCCTTTTCTGCATTTTTTCCAGTTAGGGTGTTTTCCAGAGTGAAAATCAAACAGAGTGAATGAATATGGGCATAATGTTATTCTAAATATCAAAGTACAGCAGTCCTGGCTTTAAATGTGAGAATATGAGCTTCATCAGAGGGGGATGGGGGAATCACGGTTCCCTACTGTTGCTTCTCTATCCCTGCTTCTGTCGCACAATACTTCCTCTTTCTCAAGTGAGAAGAAAGAGGAAGTAAACAATGACCATGGGGCCCATTCAGTGGGCGTTTTTATCATGCCGCTTCTGCACACAGCAGGAGATTGCAGCAAGTTCCATTTCTAAAAATAAATCCAACTTACCAAGGACTTTTTTTGACATGGAACCTGAGCGGTTTTTGTGAACCGCCCAGAGAGCTCCGGCTATTGGGCGGTATAGAAATGTAATAAATAAATAAATAAATAAATAAATGGAAAGAAGGCCAGAAATTACGGGAGATGCAAGGGAGGTGAATGATGTGAATAGGACCCACGAAAATCTGTGCATGCCCAGTAACGAGTGTGCTATAAAATGCTGGTTTGATTATCCCCTATGACTGTGAGATTCAGTATGTGACTTGGGAGTTGTTGTTTTGTCTACCACTTTTTCCCAAGTAAAGTCTACCACTTTTTCCCAAGTAAACTTCAGACCTGTTTGGTATTCAGTTACACAGAAAATCACAGAAGGGTGCTGTGATGCCGCTGGATAAGAGACCATGGGAGTTTCACACTTAATTAATTGAGAAAGACTTCCAAGTAGTTGCTGGAACTCCACATTTCAGAGTCTATCAGGTGGCCTTGCTGTGTTACATGAAGAGTAACCTTTGCATCCTGTGGAATGCTGGCTATTTAAAGTTAAATATCTTCTGAAAGCAGACAGTAGAAAAAGCCTTTTAAAAATGTGATACATGAATTTTGTTTGATCAATAACTGGAGGATATTGTTAAGGCAAATGGCACAAAGGGGTGATCGTGTTGATCCACCCCATCAGAGTTCCTTTCACAAAGTGGCAGGAACTAGCAACTCTAGAGCCAATTGGATTTTGGCATGGAACTATTTATGAAATGGCTTTCACACAGGCATATTGTATAAATCCTAGTGCAGACATACTGCTGAATCAATGACTTTGAAATATGTCAGCTGTCTCCCTCTTTTATTATTAATGTGGGTGGAACCATGAACTGTCATTTACATATATTTCAAATATTTATCATTTCAAAGCTCTGCATTGGCATACCCTTATTATTGTGGATCATGTCCATGATGACTTAAAAAAAAAATCATTATAACAGAAAATATATTCATTATCTTGTACCACAAGATTAGGCTCACTTACTTGAGCCAGCTGGAACAATTTGCTTTGTAGATGTACCTTATTCTCATTGGTTTTGGTACACAGAGGGCATGTCTACACCTGCCTTTTCCCCCAAGATCGTCCCTGAATTGTCTGTATTTGTCCATGTGACACACAGGGGATCCCAGGTGCAGGCAGGGATGATCCCTCCATTTCCCTGGGATTTCTTGGAACACTTTATCCCCAGTTTTTCCCATGAACCTCTGATGATCCCTAGGCCACCCATCCCAGCTTCTTCTCTCCTCCCCACAAGTAGCAGGGGTCAGCAGAGGGTAGGAGCTAGGCCATGGGGAGTCCAGGGACATCGGGGGGGGGAGCAGGGTCAGGGCTTACTTTTTGTTTTGTTTTTGCTTACCTTTTCACTGGAGCACAAGTATGCTCCAGCTACTTTCGTGGTGTTTTTTTAAAAAAAAAAATATGTCGGGCGTGACAACGCAACATCCCTTTTCACTTCTGGGATGTCATACTTCTGTTTAAATGGTCAGGGAGGATCCCAGAAGCAGGAAAGTCCAGGATCGCTGCCCCTCCCTCTACAACATATGGTGTAGACATGCCCATGGTCTAGCTTATATTGGGGATGAGGGCTGTAGGACCTGGGTCATGATAATTAGTGCTGTGCTGAATATTTTGATTCTTCTGTTTTTGGCATTTTTTGTGGGGGGGGGGGACTGTGGCAAAAGAGGTTGGGGGAGATGAGAATTTCAAATAACTTTCTCCTTGGAGAAGAGACATAATTTCTACTTATGTTGATAGGTGAGGTATCTTCTTTCTTTCCTTCCTTCCTTCCTTCCTTTAAAGCACCCCCTGCACTTGCAGTAATACAGGACACTTTATAGAAAGGCTTCTTCAGCTGGGAAGCTCTTTCTGATCTCCCATGAGACCACGTGACCTTGGCCATTCCTGTAGGCATTCAGGAAGTGATCCTAGGATAAAAAGTTCTCTCAACTGCAATCCCAAACAAACGACTGAATGGTAATGATTCAGTTTTACATTGGGTGGGGTACTTGGAGTTGTTCATATTTATTGAACTCACATTCAGATACAAAAATCTGGACATTGTCCTGAAAGAAGAAACTTTGTGGTTCTGAGAAAGTTCATGTCTAATTGATCTTCTTTGGTTTTCCTCAAAATTCTCTCACCACCTAAGCCCCCGAATTTGCTTCAAATTTCACATTAGGCAGCATTTTGGTGACAAATTTGTCCATAGAGCTATCAGTAACTCCCACTGTCTCATTCTACTGAAATCCATTCTATAATGTTTCTAACCCAAAACGTGCAAAAAAGCTTGATTTTATTTATATTCATCTTGTTCAATAGTCTGTATAAAAATTACTATTTTGTTCCCACACTCAAAAACATTAGCATTCACTTTAAAATGTGCTGTTATAAAATAGCATTCATGTTCAATTGTAGTAAAACATACAATATTCTAAACATAGTGATGAAGTGAGACTATTTATAAATGAGCTCCGCTCAGCTCTATTGTTAAACTGAATGTAAGTGTCATGTATGATATTTGTTGTTTTGAAGACTAAATTATGAAATTCGGCAGCCCATTCATTTCTAGCTTCTACTTTAAGACTGTTACGTGTAGATGAAATGCACAGTATGGTTAGAGAAGTGTGTGGTAAAGCAAGCAAGCATGTATATGTGTGTGTGTATGTTTGTGTATGGAAGTGAAGGGTGTGAGGCCAAAATTAGATATAGGGAGCAATCCTAAGCTCCTTGGAAAGCTGGCCAAGGGACCACTGAGTGTTGTATACCACCCTCTCTGCTATCAGACCTTCCTCTCTGCAGGTGGGGAAGAAGCACCACTGCTGGAAGCCTCCTCATTGCTGTAGGAGAAAGCTCTATCACCATCACTGTCCCACCATCGTTGGGCATTAGAGGGGAAAGGCCCATGCTGGGGTTTGTTAGATTGAATCTGGAGAGATCTGGGATGTGGTTTTCCTCATCACTGCCTCCCCACATAAAGGATGAAAAAGTGTGCCTGCCCTGCAGTGTGCATACTTAGTTTTTCTCCCATTGGTAAATTGGGGGGGGGGGTTCTCTCTCTCTTTTTAAAAAAGAATAACCAACAGAGGGGGAGTGAAGAAAGTGGGGGAGTTGCCACCATTACCTTTCCTGGCTGTCCCAAGCCTGATAGGACTTGGGAAATGGTGATCTATTCACCATGGACTTCCCTCCCCATAGGCTTGCTCTGCTAGTGGTAAGCAGTGGCTTTACCACAACATGCTGGTAGTTAGACTTTGGAAGAAGAAGAAGAAGAAGAAGAAATTCAACACAAGGTAAGGACAAAAATTACATTCAGGTATATACTTAGTTATTAAACCATCTGTATCCTACCTTTCAATAAAAAAATCCACAAGGCAGATAACAGTAGCATGAGATCCACTACATGCACTAAAACAATATTAAAAATGTTTTAAAAGAATACTAGTAAAACAGCAGACGTAGCTAACTGGACTGCAGAAACCAAGTGGTACCATCAACCGGACATGAAATCAACAAATTAACCATCTCCCTCCAGAATATTGACCTTTGCCTGCAGTTTAAAAACAAGCAGAAATAGGGTGGAGCAGACTTCACTGGAGAGGGAGTTCCAGCATCTTGACACCACTGCTAGGAAGGCCCTGCCCCAAGTCAGCACCCACTGTACATCAGATGAAACACTAAGCACAAGTCCCAGGGAAGATCTTGATGTGTGAGCAGGTTACTATGGGAAAAGGCAGTCCTTTGGAAGTTTGTATATGTCCAACAGAAAGACACTCACTCTCTCTCTCTCTCTCTCTCTCTCTCTCTGTGTGTGTGTGTGTGTGTGTGTGTGTGAGAGAGAGAGAGAGAGAGAGAGAGAGAGAGAGAGAGAGAGGCCTCCAAAAGCAGTACATACCTGTTTTTGTGTGTGGAAATTTAATAAATATCCATTAATTTCTTTGGCACATTAATGAAGCCATGGAGAAGTACACATTAATTATCCCCCACTCCCAAACTGTGGCACATTAATTTCTTATTCCCCCCTGGACACTTCTTCATAGAGAAGTCAGCTGAGATGAGTCTCAGAAGCACCTTTTACACATTCTTAGTAAAGGTGCTTGTTAATTTATAACATTGATGAAGGAGGCCCCCACTGTTTCCAAGAAGTTTCTGCTTCTGGAATAGTTTTTCTGTTTTGGACTAGTTGTCATGTTGGCAACTCAGGAACCGGCATGCATAAGTCTGATTTAGAATACTGCTCTGAGAATATTTCTTTGAAGTTCAAAGAGACAGAGACCTTTGCGCCCTTTCGCTTCTGAGATCCATATCAGCATGAAATGCCCAAGATTTTTGTTTTTTTTTTGTTGTTGTTTAAAAAAAAACAAAAAAAAACACCAAATGACTTGAAAGGAAATGTACTGTTTTTCTTCCTTCCTTGTTTGGTTCATTAACACTTCCTTGAAAAATGGCAATTATTAATAAAATGCCTTTTTAGAAATATCTGTTGAAATGCTGCTCAGTCCTAGGCAAAGATCTGAAGGTTTTAAACACTGTCCAGGCTCCATGCCAAGATCCAATGTTAAGCTGAAAAGATAGGTTGAATTTAATAATAATAATAATAATAATAATAATAATAATAATGTAAACAAAAGTTTCAGCCACTGTAAAAAGATGCTTGAAGCTTGATAATAAAGACAGCAGGCTTATCTCTTGCCTTGCCTTCAGAAATGAAGTGGTGGACAGTTTCCTGTTGATTAATTTTCGAAATCTTTCACTGTCATGTTCAAACTTGCTGTGACCTTTGCTAGCATTTCTATTTTTCTTTCAAGTGGGTGGCTCAATTCTTGCCAGCACTTTGTTGGTTCCATTTTGAACACACACACACACACACACACACACACACACACACACACACACACGTACGTTCTGGAAATCCTCTGGACATTCTAATGCAGAATTTTCATTGTTCAACTGATGAGGCAAGTTTGTCAGCCCTACAATTTTGTTAATATTCAGAGCGTCATCCAATGAGCATTTTATAGCACACGTGTTACTGGCACTCATGGATTTTTGCGGGTCCTTTTCATGACACTGTCCGCCTTATGTGCACCTTCTGCTCTTTCTGGTCATTTTCCCATTAAAAAAAAAAAAGACCCTGGAAAATGCGACTTCTTCTCCTACAGCGAAATGTGCCACCATTTCCTGCTGTGTGCAGGGAAAGTAGCACAATAAAAGCACCCACTGAATGAGCCAAGTGGTCTTTGTTTACTCCCTCTTTCTTCAATGTGTAAAGAAAGAGGAAGCCACTCATCCATATAGCACAAAGCAAAGTAGCAAGAGGAAAGCGCAACCCCCCTCCCCTTCTGAAGAAGCTCAAAGACTGCCAACAGCACTAATGCTCATTCCTTTGTGGAAACACAAACAAAAGAAGGGAGTTTTGAAAATCTTCCAGACATTCTAATGCAAAATTTTCAGCTCTCTCTCTCTCCCCGTCTCTCTCTTAATATAAAAACTGACTAGTTGATATCAGCCTTAGCTAGACTTAAGGTTTATCCCAGGATCGTCCAGGGGTCATCTCTACCTGCTTCTGGGATCCCCTGTGTGACGTTTACATGAACAGGGATGACCCCGGCACGATCCTGGGATAAACCTTAGGTCTAGCTAAGGCCATCTACTTCTGTTTTCCACCAACCGAGGAGACAATCTGGCTTACCCAGGATGGAGAAGCCTTTGCGTTAACAAGTGGATTTTATGTTTTCTAAAATGGAGGATGTACAATTGTCTGCTACTTTTCCTTCGCAGTGCCCTAGGGGCATGGAAACCATCACAACACCTCGCAGAGCCCAATTTGAATGCCTTCAGACCCTCTTCCTCTACATCATCTTACCACTTCCTATTTCCCCTCTCTCCACCAACCTGCTTTTTGAAATATTTTGCCTGATGAAGAGCTCTCAAGATCTCAAAAGCTTGCACAGTTTTTGTGATCTTTGAGTTACCTAATAAAGGTATTACACTATATAGATTTTGGAATCCTTGTATCCTTTATAATACTGTATCATTTTATTGGGTTGGACTCAGAATTAGTAATACTTACAGTAGAGTCTACTCAATGGGTCTACTTTGATTATTACTAAATCTGGATCCAATCCATTGTGTGTACGGATCCAAGTGGTTTTAGCTATGTCACTATATTATCACACTCATGACATTTCAGGATTATAATACTGGCTACATTACAGGACTATTGTAAGTTTTATGACGATAATTACTGAGATAAGAATGATGGAGAGAATGTCTTTTCTTCCCCCTTTGCTTCTCCAAGTTGCCACAATAAATCATTGTATGGTCAACATGCTTTTGAGTAGTTAGAGAAGTCAAGTTGCACATAATGTCATGAGTGTGCAGTATGACTTTTTGTTTTATTCCAATACACAAGATACATAAAGTCATTTTAATCCCCTGTGGTGCTTTTTCTTCTATCAGAGAAGTAACACTCAATAATATTTTAGACACCATGGTTATTTTACAGCTACAGTACTGATTAAGAATGTGTGAACACCCCTGGAGAAATTTCACCAAGGGAAACTCTTCCAACTCCCCCCACCCCCCTAATACCTCAGATGTTTTGCCTGAGGAGGAACCAACGCATTTGTTTTGAATTTTGCTTTAGTTGAAATCTGGTGACAACCCATAGATGTATGGAAGCCCTTGAGAAATGATGCTAATTTTTAGTGTGTGTGTGTGTTTTTGTGTGCTTACCTCAGAATTCCTCACAAGTTTCATCTGAGGAACAATTTCCAAATTTGCTCTATCATAGATGTAATTTCAGTGGCAACTCTAGTACCCTGAGGGAAATCAGAAGGGAAATCAGCATTCCTTTTCTTTCATGGGCAGAGAGAATGTGTGTGTGTGTGTGTGTGTGTGTGTGTGTGTGTGTGTGTGTGTGTGAGAAATGCACTATTTCTATATGTATTTTTTTGTCCCCTGAGGTAAATATGAAGCACCAAAAGGTTGTTGTATTTTTGATGATGAATTGTACTACTTATAGCAAATTTCTGTACAATATCATTACATTTCCCATTCTGGATTGCAGTATTGAAAAGAATGGTATGTTTTTTTCTTTCTCACTCCAGTACCATATTCTCATCTGGCTTCAGTGAGCATGTGCAGGCCAGAGACATACACTTCTGAATAATCCCTACTAAGAATGCTATGAATGTATCAATATGTATTTATTACATTGATATCCCACTTTTACCTCCAAGGAGCTCAAGACAGCATACATTGTTCTCCCCCTTTTCATTTTATTGTCACAGAAACCCTGTGATGTAGGTGACTGGCCCAATGTCACCCAATGAGTGTCATGTCTAGCTCTACTCTCCCTATTTTGGAAGAAGGTCTTTCAAGTAACCAATCAGAATCAGACTCTGAGGTAGAGGAGTTGGCACCAACGCAGGCCAGCCTGTACCAGTGGGGGGCAGAGCTCTCACGCTTTATTTATTTATTTATTTATTACATTTCTATACCGCCCAATAGCTGGAGCTCTCTGGGCGGTTCACAAAATTAAAACCATTCACAATATAAAACAACAGTATAAAACCATAATATAAAATACAATAAAAAAGCTCAACCAGATAAAAACAGCAGCAATGCAAAATTACAAATTTAAAACACCATGTTAAAATGTATTTATAGATTGTTAAAATGTTGGGAGAATAAAAAGGTCTTCACCTGGCATCTAAAAGCATATAATGTAGGTGCCAAGCGAACCTCCTTAGGGAGCTCATTCCACAGCCGGGGTGCCACAGCAGAGAAGGCCCTCCTCCGGGTAGCCACCTGCCTCACTTCCTTTGGCAGGGGCTCACGGAGAAGGACCCCTGAAGATGACCTTAGGGTCCGGGCAGGTACATATGGGAGGAGGCGTTCCTTCAGATAACCTGACCCCAAGCCGTTTAGGGCTTTAAATGTTAATACCAGCACTTTGAATCGGGCCCGGACCTGGACTGGCAGCCAATGAAGCTGGAAAAGGACTGGCGTAATGTGGTCTCGTCAGCCAGTCCCTGTTAGTAAGCGTGCTGCCCTGTTTCGTACCAGTTGAACTTTCCTGACCATTTTCAAAGGCAGCCCCACGTATAATGCATTGCAGTAATCCAAACGAGAGGTTATCAGAGCATGGATAACTGTAGCTAGGCTATCTCTGTCCAGATAAGGGAGCAGCTGGTATATCAGCCTGAGCTGATAAAAGGTGCTCTTTGCCACTGAGTTCATCTGTGCCTCAAGTGACAGTTCTGGATCCAAGAGCACCCCCAAACTACGGATCCGATCCTTTAGGGGGAGTGCAACCCCATCCAGGACAGGGCAAACATCACCTCGCCGGACAGAAGAACCACCCGCTAACAGTACCTCCATCTTGTCTGGATTGAGTTTCAGTTTGTTAGCCCTCATCCAGTCCATTACCGTGCCCAGGCACTGGTTCAGAACAGCCACTGCCTCACGTGGGTTTGATGAAAAGGAAATGTAGAGCTGGGTATCATCTGCATATTGATGACACCTCAGTCCACATCTCCAGATAACCAGCTTTCTCCTCCAGCTGATCCTGATCTCTCTCCAGAGCTTATCTCGTCAAAGGCAAATCTTACAGAGGCAGTGAGAAGCCAACATTCTTCAGGAGAGGACACCAACAGGCTAACTGATCCTAGGGTCTGGAGCAAAAGGAGGGTGTGAGGAAGTCAGCCAGGCTTGCATTGCACCAGAAACAGCCTCTCTGAAGTAATGTGCTTTGAAAAAAGGCTTTCTGTTCTCCTTGATAGGACAATTGTGTCGCTTAGTTTGCATAGTTTTTGCCTATGGGGAAGATTCCAAGAGATTAGACTCTCTTTAGGTGGGAAGAGATTTTATTGTTTAATAAAAGCTTTGTGGATTACTTAGCAGGCCTCGTCATATTCTACCTTATTTATTTATTTGCCACCCAACTGACAAATGCCCTTGGGTTGGTTTCCCAAATCCAAAGCAATAACAGGGTTTGCATTATATATCAAAAGTAATTAGATGTTGTGTTTCCTAGTTTGTTGGAAGCCAAATAAATTTTACCTGCAATCCTGCAGTCAGTACTCATGAACCAAAGGCAAGAGAGGCTGAAGCAGTAGCTGGAAGTCAAGGACACAAGATGGTATTTTGAGATGCAGTTTGTAGGCCATACAGTTATCCAAACCAGTATCATCTTTCCTATAATGGAAGGAAACTACAGGTTACAATGGTAGGTCAAGAAAGGGAAGTGAGTTGACAAGGAGGTAGGTGCAGAAGGCAAAAGGACGAAGCTAGAGACAGAGAGTGGGGAAGAGGAAGTGGTAGGAGAGTCTAGAAATGTAGAATGGCCACGTAGTACCTTCTCTTATCAACAAGTTACCCAGAATGAGGAAATGCAGCAATACTACAGCAAGAATTCATTCTCCTGGAGATCTTGACTCCAGAAAATGCAAGGATTGCTTTACATAATTTTCTGCATCTTGGAACAAGCTGCCTGCAGTTTCCTTTGCTGACTAGAAGCCTTAGTAGCATAGGGAGTATAGAATAAGTTCTTCACAAGGCTCATGGTTGATGTCAGTAACACATCTCCCTCTAGATAATGGAGCAGGATGATAACCTTTCCTGGGGGGAAAATGGCATCTCCCATAAACTGGAACAGCAGGGGTGCCAGGGTAGTTTCAGAAATGTTCTATGACTTGGCATGTTCACACTTTTAAAGGTTTAGTTTGGAAAGCAGATCTACATAATTAGGCTCACTCCCATTGCAGAGAAGCTTTTGTTTAAGGCATGTTATCCACAGCATGCCTGCTTAGAATGAAATCAAAGTTTGAAGCAAGATAAAGGTCCCCTTTCTTAAAGAAATATAGCCCTCAGTCCCACACTTATATGAACACCAGAATTCATTTGTATATAGCGAATGAAGTTGTAGTGGGAAATCTATTAAAACGTGTTTAATCATTCACGTCTTTGATTTAACATCTGTCTAAAACCTAACATCAAAACTGAATAATTTATCATGTAATTGCATAAAAGCCCAAGTAATGTATGACATTAATTAAAAATTAATATAAAATTCATATGAAGAAAGTTTTTAGCAGGCACTGTTTGATTACCCATTCGTCCGGGTGGTTAAAGTTACTTTCCAAAGAGGAACTTAGCACATTAAAAAGAACTGCAATGCCATACTTTGTGTAGTACTGAAAGCTTCTTCAAAAAGTTAGCTTCTTAATGCATCACGAGTACTTACCATGTAGTGCCGTCACCTAGCCAATACAAGTCATCATCATAATATGCACTATGAGATCCCTGATGCCCTGGGATCGTAGTGAGGAGTCTTTCCCTGCCTTACATGGGGACAACTGGAATTTAACCCGCTACTTCTATGTGTAAACCATACATTCTGCCACTGAGACACGACCCTACCCCATGAACATGACAGCAATTCTGACATGCTGCAGAAGAGGAGAAATACTCAGCACAGGGATACTGTTTTTGGAAGCGGCACCGTGTGCTTTTCTAAAATGTAGTTCCCCTCATAGTTCCACCTATACTGATGGCATTTAACTTCACATGAAGAAGAACAGCAAGTTATGTGCAGGGGAACAGCAAATTAGATCATGATGTGGAAAATATAGAACTGACACAGAACTTCTCTGTCGTAATGATTCTCACTGCTGAAAACTAAGGGTCTTTACATCTCCTAGAGTCAACTTGGTTCATGAAAAATTCCTAGCAAACACCCCTGCAGTAGGTGGACATGGTGATTCCTGTAGGCCATGAAGATAGTTGTATTTCTTTCTATACAAACTCAGAACCAAGCTGCATGCTTAGGGTAACCATATGGAAATGAGGGCAGTATCTTTAACAGTTTAACTATATCTTTAGCAGTTGTATAGAAAAGGGAATTTCAGAAGATGTCATTTGTATATATGCAGCACCTGGTGAAATTTCCTCTTTATCACAATAATTAAAGCTGCAGGAATCCTGCCATCTTTGGTATCTGGTCAAGAGGGCTGGACTCCTGCAGCTTTAACTGTTATGATAAAGAGGGCATTTCACCAGGTGCTGCATGTATTTAAAAGACACCTGCTGAAATTTCTATACGACTGTTAAAGCTACAGGAGCCCTGTCCTCCTTTCCATATGGTCACCCTAACCATGAAGCTGAGTTCTGAGTTCATGTTTTCCAGCGTATAAGACGACTGGGCGTATAAGACAACCCCCAACTTTTAAGAAGATCTTCCTGGGTTAAAAAGTCATCTTATACTGGGCGTATAAGATGACCCCCAACTTTTGAGAAGATTTTCCTGGGTTAAAAAGTAGTCTTATATGCCAGAAAATACAGTATGTTAAATATGTAGTGTGCAGCTCTATTTCTGTTTACCTATTTTACTCAAAAGTGAATGGGAAGGGGGAAGAAAGATATAGATCTGGACTGAAGTCCGCAAAAAGGGAAAGTTTCACCATAACCATTAACCACACATGATCACCACTAAATGGCAGTTATCAGGAAAAAATTCTGATTTGTGCCAATAAAACTGCTACTCCCTCACCACCTTTACTGCACACATACACAGATAAATAAATAAATTGTAACTTTGGACAGATTCTACTTTTACAAATCCTCTTAACGGCAGATAATTAAAATTTGAATGCATATCTATTCTAGACAGATTGTCCAAAAGAGATTTGAGTAGTAATGGAAAAGAACAAAGTAAGAGACTTCTGGGCCACAGCTAGACCTCAGGTTTATCCTGGGATCATCCAGGGTTCGCCCCTGCCTGAGCACTGGATTCCCTGTGTGTCACCTAGATGAACAGGTTCGACCCCTGGATGATCCAGGGATAAACCTTAGGTCTAGCTATGGCCCGGGTTACCAATAACTGTGACTTTGCATCAGCAGAAAAGATAGGAAATAATGGCAATTAAAATCTCATGAAACTTGGAATGCCAGGATTCTAAATTGTGTAGGGGGTCTTCCCAAATACAGAAGTTTCCATGCTGCAGAAGTTATCCATCAACACATATGGGGCTTAGAGAATCTGATGAGCCGAGTGATCTCAACGGCAGGTCTGAACATGTGACCCAGCAGTCTCTTTGTATCTGTGTTTGCCCTTTGCACAAGTGCCACTGAAGTGAGCTAAAATCACATCATCATTATCATCATCATCACCATCATCATCATCATCATCATATTTCTTACCCGCCTCTCCGTTTTGATCAAGGCGCAGAACAACAATAAATATAAAATACCTAAAACTGAATTAAAAAACTTAGTATACATTATTAAAACACCCTAAAAACATCCTAAACATCCAATGTCTGTGCCAATAGCTTGTGACATGCTTCTTAACATTCAAAATTGCTGCCTTGTTGACCAACAGACCTAAACATAAGCAACAATTCACAGGAGTACTCAGAATGGAGGCCATGGCAATTGCTCCTCCTAGCTCTGGCAAGTATCTCTGTCCTCCCTCCTCTCTGATGACAGAACATGGTCAAGGCAATTCACTTGTGAAATGAGGCCCAGTACCTTGTCTTTGCCAATCTCTGCTAGCAGGGATTCCAGACTAAAAACAAAGAGAAGGGAAAGTGGCTAAAATTTGAGCATAACATTTAGTTTGACTCTCAAAAAGGGAAGCGTTTTTGAAATGGCCACCACCGTTTCCACGTTCTTGCCATATTGTTGGAAATGCAAAAGGGTGCATTACAACTGACAGAATGACATTTATTACTCAGAAGTAAGTTTCACTGAATTCAGCGGAGCTTACACTCAGGCAATTATGAATCGTCACATTAAAGGAACGAAGTCAAAGTCTGAAGTCAGAAACAGTTGGACGTTAGCAGATATTATAACTGGAAGATAGCAGATTTTCCTGCTGACTTTTAAACACTGGTCTTTATTCAGTGCTTTTGATATAACTTTCAGGGACCATTCTGAGAGCCTTACTGGTTTCATGATTAAAAAAAATAATAAAACGCAGAGAATAGTTTTTCCAAACTTCATGGGCAGAGAGTTTCACTGATATCCCTTCAAAAGCTACCTCTGAGAAGTATACTTATGCCTATGAAAACCCATGCTGCCAAAGGACTTCTGTATCTTGAAAAACTTGTCATTCCTACTTGATTTTTTAAAACAACAACAACACTTGGTCATGAATTGAAAATAGCCAGAAATCCATGTTTTCTCAACATTTTGGGTCTTGTTCCAGAAATGTCGTGTAAGATCGTATCCATTAAGAAAATTATATATTTGTGTATGTGTTGGTGTTGTGAGAGAGATTAGCTTTTAAACATTAGAAAGGAAAAAGCAGGCAAAAGTGCTGAAATGAAACAGATTAAAAGTTTTTAATATAACCATTTCATGTACTCATTAAGCTACGTTATTCATGCATTATTTCATTCAGTCTGATGAAGCAGATCTTTTCTTTTTATTTGCTTGCTTACTTATTAACTACATTTAGACCCTGCTTTCCCCTAACTTATGTCAAGGTGGCTAATAGCAATAAAATCTACAATGAAAAAAAGTCATGTAACAAACACTCCGAAATCATCAAATCAGCAAAATGGATATAGGATTATGGTGCAATGGGGTTTCATATTTGGCTAGTAGAAAATAATCATTGGATACTAAAGTCAGACAAAAGAGTAAACATAACACATGGAAAAGATAGATTATTTTTAAAAGCATGAAAAGACTTAAATCTCTTTGAGGATAATCAAACCGGGGGGGGGGGGGATTGTGATCCCGTACCAACATGTACCATTACTATGCACCCCGCTTCCCTTCCGCATTGAGGATGAGCACAAAATACATGGGAGAGTGTGCAAAAACCATGCGCTCCCTACAGAATAATCGGAACAGCACCCTTTATAGCAGAACTTCCCTGCACATGGCAGGAAATCCCCACAAATCTTGGCTTATTTTTTTAAAAAATGGTTTTCTGTGGCTTATTTTAAGATGTGAAAGCCGGGAAATGGAGCAGGAGACATGTGGCAGGGTCACTTTATCAACGAAAAGACCCACAAAGATCCATAAGGGGCCAGTGGTGAGCATGGGATAAATCACTTGTCTGGTGACAGTCTCAGGATTGTATCCAATGGTGGCAATGTGGTAGTGGAAAGTGCTTTCACTCCCACAGGGTGGGGCTCCAAGTTATATCTCATGCAGTTCCAGAGGTTTCCCCAACCCTCAGGAGCAATTTTTAGAAGGCAATGGACGTTGCAGTGGGCAGGGAAATAGCCAAAATGCAGGTGCCTCACCTTGCCCACGTGGAAGTGCTTTCTGTACTTAGTTGGATACAGCCATTTTATTGTGAACTGAATTGCATTTCAATAATAATATTCGAAGATGCACACAACCCATTGCAGAAAATACTTCTGACTGTTCAGTTGAAATATTGTTCTGATGCTTAATAAATGCAAAATAACAATTAATAACAATTATGGCTGCAAATTATAGGAAAGAGTAGCCTAATTATCCAATTATCTGATTTGCACAGAGATTCAGGTAATTAGGCAGTTCAGTTGTAAAGTTTGCACCTGTAATTAATTATGTGTGTAAAAATGTTAATGGTTTAATGCAATTTATGTAAGATTGCATTTATTTATTTATCATTAGTGCATGAATAATCTCAATGAAGAAAACCTTCATATCCACTCTGTTTTATAGCCACATTATCTGAATTTATGTTATGTTCCTGTAGCAAGCCTTTCCTTCTGGTTTGCTTCGTTGTTTAAAATGTAACACATCTGGTATTGCAATTGCTCATTAACATTATGTTGATGATTCTCTACTAGTTGCATTTGTTCTATGAATATTAACTGCTTAACACTTTTTTGGCTGGAAGAGACTTAATAAATCATTTCTATCTAAAGGAATCTTGAATTTGTAACATGTGATAACCAATCAAGGATTTCAAATAATCCTTTACCAAGCTCTCTTATTGTAGTTATACCCAGGGGCTAAGATTAAAAGGTTTCAGTGTTCCTGAATATGTTAGAAATGTATAAATACAACCTGACAAATTTGGCTAATCTTATCAAAATTCTTATCTTATATACCTAACATAATATACAGATGTTTTCCTTGAGCATGATCCAGGTACGCCTTCACATGTAGAAGTGTAGGCACCCTCACCTCAGACATCTACTCTAATGCGTGGGTGATGGATGTGGAGACAGGAGAAGCCATCCCTTCTCAACGCATGGCCCCACTGCCTCTTCAATCATGTGATGACCCTTCACACAAGGAGTGAGTGAAGACTGCTGCTGTTCTTAAGGCATTTGCTGCAGAAATTCATCTACTCAAAGTATGAAAACATTCATTGACAGAACCTCTAAATCTCCTTTGGACAGTTATTGTGCTTCTGAGGGTTCCACATGCTCCTGAGGTTTGCCTCAGAAGCACTTGCATTAGAGCATTGAATGTTGCAGTGCCCACCCTCTGGAACATTTAACCAATTGACATTAGGCAGGCCCTCACAGTTCTGACATTTAGATGTCTTCTTAAAACTCATCTCTTCACACAGGCTTTCCCTGAAGTGTGACCCACTCAGATAAAGTTTGTAGCACACAGTAGAAAATGTGGTTTTACTGCTGATGAATTTTGTATTCTGTTGTTTTATTGTTATATTTATTTTTTGTTTTAATGCCATTGCACTTTACGTTCACTGCTTTGATACCTCTGTGGAAAGCAGTATATAAGTGTGAGTAATAAACAAATGAATAAATAAGCTATCTACTATAACTAAAATTGTTTGGTGTGTGTATGAATTTGTCCCTTCATCAGTAAGGGAAAATCATACTTCTCTATATAGCATTATTCCATGACTACACATCACAGGAGATCAGTGAACTTCAGTAAAGCATGTCCACTGTTAAAGATCCTCTCAGTGAAGAACACCTAATAAGTGTACAAGGAATCCCAGGATTTCCCAGAATATAATGTGAGAATGAATGTGTCCTATATAATCCTGATTTATTTTTCAGCTAACACCTTTTCTTATATTCATCATCATCATCATCATCATCATCATCATCATCATATTTTCTTTCCTTGAAACCAGCTTTCTTTTTCCATTTTTTCTTCTTTCCTAGACTTTGGGTTGGATCCAACAGTTGCATGACTGGACACCCACTCATACAACAGGATGTCAGTTCCTGCAGTAGGAACTAGTTCCTGCAGAAATCTGGTCATATGGTCACCCTAGGGTGACCATATGACCAGATTTGCCCAGATTTGTCCGGATTTTTGATGCCAAATCCGGGGGGAGGAGAAACCCTGAATTTTTTTCAAAGGGCAGCTCTAATGGGAATTAACAAAAATGCTTATAACTCTGTCATTTTTAAAGATAAAGACATGAAACATGGCACAATGGTAGCTCTTATGAAGGGCTTTAGTCATACCAAGTTTGAAACAGATCCGTTCATCCATTGATTTTTTAGGAATTTTTTAAAAATTGAGGTTTTAAAATTATTATTTTTAAATTGTCATTTTTAAAGATAAAGAGATGAAACTTTGCACCATGAAAGGGTTTAGGGAGAGCTTTAGCCACACCAAATTTGAAACAGATCCGTTCATCCATTGATTTTTTAGGAATTTTTTAAAAATTGAGGTTTTAAAATTATTATTTTTAAAATCGTCATTTTTAAAGTTAAAGAGATGAAGCTTTGTACCATGATAGGATTTACATAGAGCTTTAGCCACACCAAATTTGAAACAGATCTGTTCATCCATTAATTTTTTAGGATTTTTTTTAAAAAATGAGGTTTTAAAATTATTATTTTTAAACTGTCATTTTTAAAGATAAAGAGCTGAAAGTTGGCACCATGATAGCTTTTAGGTAGAGCTTTAGCCGTACCAAATTTGAAACAGATCTGGGGGCAGTAGCAAACCCTGTTAACAACAACAGCAGCTTGCAATGAGTGAAGATACAGTCAGAAAAGATATTTGAGGGAAGGGGAGAATGTAACACACAGAGTACAGCAAAAGCTTCAAAGTACAGCAAAACCTACAAAAGTAGGAGTGAGTGAAGTTAATTTCAGATACATTGAATCTCTCACTTGTTCTTTATTTCAGTGATTTTAACATTAAGATGCTATGTAGAACAGATTTGTCTTAAATGTGTGCTGTAAAATCAGACATGTGACCAAGGCTATGTTCTGGTGGGCACGCCCCCTTTGTACTGGACACGCCCCCTTGGGGGCGACCATGTTGTCCTCCTTTTTGGTTTCCAAAATATGGTCACCCTTGATTTCTCTCCACCCCTTTCAGCCCCCATGTACCCCCCAATTCTGCTGCAAAGTTGGAACACCCACAGGGGGAGTAGATTTGAGGACACATAAGGAATTGGGGGGAGGGAAATCCATTCCTGAGTGGTTTCCCTTCCACTGATGGAATGACAGCATTGGATACAATTGATTAAAAAATTCTTAGTGCTAAGCTTCCTTCTGAACTTGATTTATTGCTCAATTCCTCATTAATTTCCATTACCTCCTCCTCCTCCCCTATTATATTTTGTAGTAGAGATTGTGTGCCTTAAAAAAAAAAAAAAAGTTGTGAGAGACATTAGCAGCCTGGATGAGGAAACCCCTGATTAACACCTTTCTACTCCACCAGACAAGAGATTAAGGAATAGTGTGAAACATCTGAGGATTAGAGGATTTACTCATCTATAGAAATCGTTGCCTGTTTTATTGTATTTTAAAGCCACTTTGGGGGGATCTACACTACTGTTTTAAAGCGCTTTAAAGCGCTTTATAACAGTTTTGACAACTGTTGGGGCCCAGGACACACTGCATATACAGGTTTCAAAACGTTTTCAAAGTGCTTTAAAAGCAATAGTGTAGATCTCCCCTTTGAGAGCTTTGGTTAGTAGGTACGGCACAAATGATCCAAATGATCCAGAATTTATATGTGTATAACTTTCCTTTATGAAAATAAAGGAAGATGGTGGCAGTGAGGAGACAGACAGACAGAGGTTCTAAATGTCTGATCTTAGAAGCTACTGCGCTGAAGCAGGAATTCTCCCAGAATCTGGGGTGAAGGTCCATTGAGAGTTACATCCTAGCCCCATCCACCCCCGGCCACTGCCTTGGTACCTATGGTACATATTGGCCATTATACTGGTGCATGATGTAGTTGAAATTGCCAGCACAGGATCCCTCATCCTCCCTTAAAATGACATTCTACAGTATTTTATTTATTTATTTATTTATTTATTTATATTTATTACATTTATATACCACCCCACAGCCGAAGCTCTCTGGGCGGTTTACAACAGTTTAAAATGGTAAACATTAAAAAGTATACAAAATTTAAAAACCATCAAAAACATAAAAACAACAGTATTAAAACATCAGTATCCATTTTAAAAAAAATTTAAACAATTCTGGGGGCTGCTTCCTTATAGCACCAATATTCCCATTCCCTATCATACTGTTTTGATAATTCCCCTCCGCCAGGTATAAAATGGTTCTTCTCATGAATTTACCAGACAATGATTGCTCAGTCAAAATATTATAGGCTGTCCTTTCAATTGTTGGTCTTGTAAATTTCTTCCTTCTAGCACTGACTGAAATAATTAGGAAGCCAATGTGTTGATCTACTTGGGACCATACAGACTTTTGGCCTGATAACTCAGCAATCTAATCCCCCCCTCATGAGAACCATAGCCAGCATCAGTCCTGAAAGCATCCTTTCATGTCAGCATTATTAAAGACCTCTTAGGCATTGGGTTTCTGATGAACAGAAATACATTTGGGAACCATTTGGACCAATTCAATATGATTAAATTTAAAGCTTTAAAAATATGGTGACAAAGAGTATCAGTAAAATATACACTCTCATTGTCACATATGAAAAACACTCCTACCTTGTAACAACAGGACTCTGAGTGGCCAGATACTGTTCAGCATATTAGAAATACGTCATGAGCTGGAGGGTTGTTTTTATTATGTGTTTCCAGAGTATCTCTTTATAAACAATGGTTCAGGTAGCTGTGGAAATATTTTCAATGGCATGTGAAGTCTGGATGGAAGGATTTTGGAGATTTATTATTGATTTATTATTTATTTATTGCATTTCTATACCGCCCAATAGCCGGAGCTCTCTTGGTGGTTCACAAAAATTAAAACCATTCAAAGGATAAAACAACAGTATAAAACCATAGTATAAAATATTATGGAACATAAGAACATAAGAAGAGCCATGTTGGGTCCATATACTACAGCACAGTGACCCACCAATTGTCAGCCAGGAACCCACAAGCAGGAAACAGGTGCAACAGCACCTTACCATCCATGTTCCCCAGCAACTGGTGCATATAGGCTTACAAGGGATATCTCGGGAGTCTGAGATGGGTGGGGGAGAGAGTCTGCCAGCCTCCTGGAATCTGGTCAACAAGCCGCTACCACTTATTGGAACCCTTTCATCAAGTGACATGTGGTCTGAGAGCACATAGCAGCTCCCGTTCCCTTCAACAAGCCAACATTTTGTGTAAAAAAAATAGCAAGCTCTGGGTTTTCCAGGAATGTAATGTTGCATAAATGCCCGCTGTAAAGCAGCCATTTATGCAACACTGCATTCCTGGAAAGTCCCGAGCAGCCATTTTTATACAAAATGTTGGCTTGTTAAGGGATTGGCAGCCTCATAGTGCTCACTGGGTGCACATTGAGTGCTCCAGTGGCTCATGCAGGCGGTGGCGGTGGCTTAGTGAGCGCCCAGTGAGAACCAATGGAGGTGAGTCCGTCCATCCCTATCCCCAACTCATATTGGATTGAATCAGAAATAAGATTTCAAATAAGATTCCCACCAAATATAGGGACAATTCACATGCTTAGTACAACTTCTATCCTCCTAGATCCTCCTAGGTGCCATGGCTACTTCTTTGAAATCACCCTAATAGAATATAGCTCTTGGCACAATATAACTGTACAGCACCATGTACATTGATGGTGCTATATAAATAAATAAATAATAATAATAATAATAATAATAATAATAATAATAATAACAAAGATTATTCATGGCTGAGTACCATTAAAAACCATCAAATGGGACCTAAGCCCTCCTCAAGCATTCACTGAAGAGGGCTCCACTATAACTGTGGAGAGAGCCAGGGATGTGTGCTCTGCGTTTGCCCCCTCCGCATCTGAGGTCTTCATGGGGAAGGTCAACAAATGGCACTGTAATCACATTCAGCTGAATGCAGTTACAGAGCTCTGATAAGCCAGGGCTCCTGGTCACATGGAGTAGTGCAAGCATGCTCAGCTTGCACTGTCCTCACAGACCTTCCCTGTCAACACAAAGTGGTTGGGAGTTTAGGGGGTGGGACCAAAGCATGACACCCTCCACAGTTACAAGAAAGGCCTCTTTGGAGAATGCCTGAAGATGTGTTTAACCATGATTCATTATGGGATATGGTTGTGAGCCATGAACCTTTGTGAGAGTGTGCCCCTTGTGCATTGTGTTCACAAAAGCTTTGATGCTTTTTTAAAAAAATAATAATTAGCAGATGTGTTAATTGCCTTTCTACTAATCACGCAAGGTGATTTACACTCAACAAATATAAATGTGGAGTTAAGTACATGTTGTTTCTATCCTCTCCCTCCCCCCCCCCCCGTGTGTGTTCTTCCAGTAAATGTAGATTGCAAGCACAATTACAATTCCAGATTAATTTACAGGAAGGTATGCCTTTTTATTGTCTTCACAGAAATTATATATTGTTTCAAATGTGTGTGTGTTGTCGGGGGTTGTTGTTGTTTTGTTTTCTGTTATCCAATTAACCTTAGGTAAAAGCCAAATAGAACATTCCCCATTTCTATGTAATTTAAATCAATAAGAAATGATTACATTAAAGAGAGCAATATCTTCATTTACTGTAGGAACGGTGTTGGAGTTCATTAAATGAAGGACACCCTCCAAGCACTGTAATAAGGAATCTGTCACAGATACAACACACAATTTATCTCTCATCTTACATGAAGAAACAGCCACTGGGAGAATCCTTCAGCTTGGTTTATATTGGTGTAAATCCACTGTAGCTCTAGTGAAGTGAATATTAAATTCATAGGATCAAATTAATCAAACCTTGTTTCAGAGCTTAAATTCTAAAATGAGAGTTTCTACAGCTCAGCTCTGCCTTGAAGTCATAACATATGGCCTTGAAACCCAAGGTTCTAAACCCAGATAAGCTGTGACTTGCAGTGGTTATGTGGCTAGCATGGAAAGTAATTCTAAGTACTATATTTTACTTGTTCTAAGATGGGGACCCTGTTCAAATGCTTTTGGACCTCCATAACGTTGATGCACTTGGTACTCCATAACATCGATACTCGCAATGCACATGGTGCTCCATAACATTGATGCATATGGTGCTGCTGGTACTCCATAAAAATGATGCATATGATGTACATGCACATGGTACTCCATAAAATTGATGCATCTGGTGCTGCTTGTCATACTCAGTTTCTAACTGGCATCATATAGAGCTGCTTGTTACATGAATAATTTTATTGATTGTAAATCACCTTGATACATCCACTAAATAAATAAATAACTAAATAAAATGCAAGCAGTGGTCATATGGTTGTGCAGCTTACATGATCACAGTGGCCTACTTTGATGTAGTCAAAGCAGGCTGATGAACTGATGAACTGTCTACATTACTGCGCTCTTCGAAGCCTTCCACTTGTTCTTGTGATCTGATTCCTTCTCGAGTCTTTATTAATCTTATTCCCGCTATCCTCCCTTCCTTGCTTCATATTATTAATTTTTCTCTGTCCTCTGGTTCATTTCCTTCTGCTTTTAAACATGCTACAGTCTCTCCTATTCTCAAGAAACCTACTCTTGATAGGCTATCTCTGTCTAACTACCGACCTGTCTCTTTGTTGCCTTTTGTTTCAAAGATCCTGGAGCGTGTGATCTACTCTCGTTGTCTTGATTTTCTTTCTAGTAACACTGCTCTGGATCCTTTTCAATCTGGATTCCGTCCTTTGCATTCCACTGAAACAGCCCTTACTAAGATCACCAATGATCTTACTGCCAAGTCAAAAGGCCTTTATTCCGTTCTTATTCTCCTTGATCTAACTGCAGCCTTTGACACGGTTGATCATGATCTTCTCTTAGATTCCCTTCATGATCTTGGACTTTGTGGCTCTGTCTATAACTGGTTTGCCTCCTATCTAGCGGGTCGCTCTTTCAGCGTGTTGGCTAATGGCGGCTTGTCTTCCTCTTTTCCCCTTTCAGTAGGGGTTCCGCAAGGCTCGGTGCTTGGCCCATTGTTGTTTTCTTTATACATGTTGCCCTTGGGTAATCTCATTCAATCTCATGGCCTCCAATATCACCTGTATGCCAATGATACTCAATTATATCTTTCATCTCCGGAACTTTCTCCTGATGTTCACGATCATATCTCGGCATGTCTTTCAGATATCTCAGCTTGGCTGCTTCATCGTCGTTTGAAACTTAATATGGCAAAGACTGAATTGCTTGTTTTTCCTCCTAAACCTTCTCCTCATCTCTCATTCTCTCTTACTGTCAATGATGTCACGCTTACTCCAGTCAAGGAAGCTCATAGTCTTGGCTTTATATTTGATTCCTCGCTCTTCTTTATTCCTCATATTGAGGCAGTAGCTAAATCCTGACATTTTTTCCTGTATAATATTGCCAGGATTCGATCATTTTTGTCTGTCTCTTCTGCCAATACTCTTGTTCATGCACTGGTTATTTCTCGGTTGGACTACTGCAACCTTCTTCTCTCTGGCCTTCCTTCTTCTCACATCAGTCCGTTGGTTTCTGTTCACCACTCTGCCGCGAAGATCATCTTCTTGGCTCGCCGCTCTGACCATGTTACTCCGCTTCTGAAATCTCTTCATTGGCTTCCAATTCACTTCAGAATCCAATATAAACTTCTCCTGTTGACCTTCAAAGCTTTTCATGGTCTAGCTCCTTCCTATCTCTCCTTTCTCATCTCACACTATTGCCCCGCTCGTGCTCTTCGCTCCTCTAATGCCATGTTTCTCGCCTGCCCAAGGGTCTCTACTTCCCTTGCTCGGCTTCGTCCATTTTCTTCTGCTGCCCCTTATGCCTGGAACGCTCTTCCAGAACATTTGAGAACTACAAGTTCAATCGCAGCTTTTAAAGCTCAGCTAAAAACTTTTCTTTTTCCTAAAGCTTTTAAAACTTGATGTTGTTTGGACTTTATACTGTTAGTTTTACCCTACCCTGTGCCTGTTTACCCTACCCTGTGCCTGTTTGCATTCTCTTCCCCTCCTTATTGTTCTACTATGATTTTATTAGAATGTAAGCCTAGGCGGCAGGGTCTTGCTATTTACTGTTTTACTCTGTACAGCACCATGTACATTGATGGTGCTATATAAATAAATAAATAAATAATAATAATAATAATAATAATAATAATAATAATAATAGTCATATGAATTACAGCAGCAGAGTTTCTGCCTCATACCTGGTGACACCAGTTCATACAACCTGCACCTCCCATAGGCAATCACAAGGTGGCAATGAGTGTTTGAACCAGCAGGTAAAGGCCGGGTACACCTATGTCTGGCATCACATACTTCTGTCTCAGAGCTGACCCACAAGAGTCAGACATGACTCTTTTTTTGAGCTGTATGTGAATCCCCTCCAGTGTCTGCAGCTATGTGGCTGGATAGATCATGGCGAAGGTTTTAAAGGAATATTATGTGAAAATCGACCTGTGGCAAGTTTTATTGCAGAAGCTCCAGTATGCATTTAGTATGAAATATTTTGATATACATATATATTTAATTTTGTGACCTAAGCTTTCAACAACATCTTCTCAACTTGGCTGTACTAATCAAACTGAACAAGTGTCACCATTTTCTTTTTTTTAACCAGACAAATGTGATTGCTTTTTCATAGAATTGCAAAAAATTACTGATGATGGGAGAACATTATATGTAATACACATTTGCAATTAATTTGGTAAAGTAGTTGATACAGCATGCTATAAAAATCATGCATCCAATATTAATTTAAATTGGTTTAGATATGAAAACTGTCATTTGGAATGAATGCTGGTGAAGGATTACAAACAAAAGGAAATTATGAGCATTGAACTATTGAGTTAGGAGGAAGTCACTACTGCTGATTGCCAGAATTGTTAGATCAAGTTCTGTTTAATTTCTCCATTAATGGCCAAGATGAAGGAATAAATATCACAGTAATTACTTTTTGAGACCTTATTAAAAGAAATGAATAAGGAATTAGGATTGCCAATACTTATGTGAGGAAACCAGAAACAAACCAGTAAAGTGGGGTTTGCAAAAAAATGTTGCTGCCTGCTGTTCAATATTTCATCCATTTTATTCAATCCTCCTTCTCCACCCAGTTGAGTGTTATTCCTCTCAACACTCAAGGCTCCTTCACATGGAGCTTATGAAGTGCAACTAAGATGGGTTACTGACAGAAGTTTCCAGACCCTTTTCATGATGTCATCATCCTACGGTGCCTCTCCCTCTGTTTTTGAGGTTTATTCTGCAGAAATTGAACTCTCCAAAAATGGAGTAACAAATATACATCTTTATAAAGGAGCTGGTGTACTTCCTGGATAGCAGAATATTTATGTAATGTTGCAGTACTATATGCTGGTTGTTTAAATGGAACATGTGGAATTTCCCCAACACAGGAACCACCAAAAAAAAAAAAAGGGGGGGAGGGAAGAAGAAAGGAGAAGGGACATTTATTGTGCTCATTGTAATTCCCAAATGGCTCTGCAAGAAGAAAGCCCAGTAAGGGAACAGGTTTTATCACTCCTTCAGAGATGCTCTCAGTTAGCATTCCATGACCACTGAGCATGCACAGTCTTTATTCAGCTGGGTGTGTGTGTGTGTGTGTGTTTGTTTGTTTTGGTATTTTCCCTCTCCTTCTCGCTCTGTGTGTTTGTGTGTGTGTTCTGTAAACTTATGGACTCTCTGAGACTGATGATACATCTCTCGTACATGAATGGTGCTATTCTGACTACATAAGAGACAGCCCGAACAGTGGAAAAGTATAGTGTTTCTGTGGCAGTCTTCAAAACTCTCCTTTCTTGGGCAGGAGGCTGGACAGGTGGGTACCAGCTGTTGAGGGAGCAAGTGATGGAAAGCACTGGCTAGCTAAAGAGCAAGTGAAGAGGCAAGCACCAGCTGGTTAGTGAGAAAGTGAAAGGGTGGGCAGCAGCTGGTAAGATTGTGAGTGACTATGAAGGCACCAGCTGGCTAAAAAGTAAGTGAGCAGGTGAGTGCCTTTATAACTGTCTCCCCAGCCTCCTTCCCCAGGCACTCTGTTCAATAATGTCTTTCACCTGGGTTTCAGGGTTTTCTCCCTCTCAATAGACAGTCAACATTCTGTTTGCACTAAGCATGTTCAGTCCTCATTGGGTTGTTTTGAGACCTTCCTCTTAAGCAGGGTCTACACTACTGCTCTGAAACATTTTATAACAGTAGTGACAACTGCTGGGGCCCAGGACACACTGCATAAACAGTTTCCAAGCCCCTTTCAAAGTGTCCTATCCTGCTTGGGTTTTCTTTTCCTAAGTGTAAACCTTGTGATTACCCTGCCTGCATCTGCTGATGCCTCCTTCTTATGTGTAGCTGTTTGGTTATAAAAGTGATGACATTCAGAGAATTGAATCCAAAATATAGGGTGATTTCTATATTGCAAGTCATTTTTGTCCCTGCGATAGTCCTCTAGAATCCTCCTAGAACATTGCAGAGAGCTCAAGTTCTGTCCTAGTTCATATGAGGCTGAATGCCAAAATACAATACACTCCATAATAAAATACCCTCTACATGTTTTGACTTACATTATTATCTTCACTGTCAGCTGAACACAGGCTGTGGTAGTTGTTTGGGGATTAGTGTTTCTCCCCCCCCCCTATAATAATAATAATAATAATAATAATATAATAATAATAATAATAATGAATTCCCTTGCTGCAAATCTTACAGGTGGTTGATTTTTAGATTACTGGTTTTTGACAGCCAACATCAATATCCTGGGAGAACCTATGCAGTTTCCTCCCTAAACTAGTTGCAAGCATCATAAATATCCTGATGGTAAACCACCTCTCACACTAAGGAGAATCTCATGCAAAGTGACCAGATGAAACCACAAGCTTAGCTTGTCCTTAAATATAGATGCAAATGACTAGGACTGTATGCCAGTGAATGGATGGATCGTAATTTCTTAACAGTCCTGTGACGACGCTGAAGCATGAAGCACTGGCTACTAGTAGAAAGAGTAATATGATGGGCCAAAGATCTGAGATACTGCAAAAATGCTTAGCAGGACTTAACCAAACTTAGGCCTCAGCTAGACCTAAGGTTTATCCTGGGATCATCCAGGGTTCACCCCTGCCTGAGCACTGGATCCCCTGTGTGTCACCTAGATGAACAGGTTTGACCCCTGGACGATCCAGGGATAAACCTTAGGCCTAGCTATGGCCTTAGTCTATATAACTTACTAGTCTGGAAATCTTTAGTAGCCCACCCCTGTCAAACATACATAAGAGTAGTGGGTTCAGATGGCCATATGAAGAAAGTGTGAAAGATCAAAGCTGCACACATTAACCATACCTCCCACAACCTGCACATTCAGCAGACATATGTACCATTGTATGTACTCAGAGCTCTGTCCCTTCCCTGCTAAGGGTTTCCCTCACTTTTCTCCACAGTGAACGGAAGTTCTTCTGATCTCTGCTAGTACAACAAATTTTAGCTTCCCTATTTTCATAATGGAGTAATGTCCTACACTCATATTGATGTACTCTTGAAAACTTAGGAGTTTTCAAAAACAGTGTGTCATACATGCCAGGAGCCTGCTGTTCAGAAAAAGAAAAGGGGAAATCAAAAAGTCCACTCAGCACATGCAGGCCCTTGTTTGTGCTTAAAGTAGCTCTTTGGATCCTTGCCACAAAACATGTACTTGGGCTGTTAAAAATCACTTTAATTTAATTGTCATTTATGCAGAAACCAGACATTTACAGCAGCTCTGTGGTTCCTCTGAAAGATGTCAGTGAACTTTGCGATGCTCTCATGAACATAGGAAGTATGTATTTATTTATTGCATTTATATACTACCCCATAGCTGAAGCTCTCTGGGCAGTTTACAAAGATTAAAAGACTGGACATTAAAAATCAATATACAAAATTTAAAACCATAAAAATATAAAAACAGCTAACATTTAAAACAATTTTAAAACTCTCAGCCAGGCCAAAGACAGCTAACAACATATTATTTATTATTTATTTATTTATTACATTTTTATACCGCCCAATAGCCGAAGCTCTCTGGGCGGTTCACAAAAATTATGCTGTTAAATGCCTGGGAGCAAAGAAAAGTCTTGACCTGGTGCTGTTCCGTCTATATGTAATTTTCAGTTTGATGTTTTCCAGTGTTGTCTTGGGATATTCACAACTTCCATCTGTACAGATGATGATGTGAACAATTATGTTCTTGATGGGTTTTTTTGTTTTTTAAAAAATATGAAGTTCAATTTAACTTTCCCCATTTAGTTTTATTTCCCCCAACCCTCCGCCTGCCCCTCCATTTTGAAATCACCAGGCAGTACTTTTGTATGTTTATTGCTGCCTTAGTGCTTGCACAATTATTTTAAGAAATATTATAAAAAGAACAAAATGAACTATTTAAGTCAAATGAACAAATGCTCCTCTGCTTTGTAATCTCACAGGTGGAATACTGTGTGTATCTATCGATCTTTCTATCTCACCATGATCTCTTCTGTCCCCTAAAAAATCCATGCAAATGGAATTACTAAATACACTCCTTCAGTAATAAGGCATCAAAGTACACAACTCTAAAAAGAGCACTTTAAAACAAGCTTCCCAAATACAATTTACAGCCCTAAGAGCTACCGTGGTCTGTTTACCTTGCTAAGGTTCTTCCTACTGTCACTACAGCTTACCTTTATTTAATCCTACTTGCATTTTTATTTTGCTTCTGGAAGCAAAGATCTCAAGCTGACTCTGTTATTTACCTCAGTGGGATAGAATTGTGTTGAGATATATCTGGAAATTAGGCATTGCTTAATTCCACTTCCTCTCTCTTTTTATAAGCTACTTTTCTGTAACTATCTGACAAGTCCATGGGTACTTAATCTGATTTCTTGTGTTTGCTCAAACGATTTATTATTAGTGCGTCTCAATTCAATCTTCAAACAAAGTCTACATATAGTCAGAATAGAAACAGCCTTGGAGTTCTTTGAGTGATAAACCCTGACCAAATGGCCTTAACAAACTGGAATCAAGTACCTGCTAGTTAAAGAAGGCCTATTTTGCATTTGCTAACAGAATATGACTTATGTCATATTAGGATTGTGTTCTTGGAATTGGGCTTGTGTACATGGAACATAAGAAGAGACTTGCTGGATCTAAGGCTGATCTAGTTTCCCATGCTGGCTAAACAGACGCTTATGGGAAGTTCACAAGCAGGGCATGAGGGCAATAGCCCTATCCTGCTATTATTCCCCAGCAATTGGTACTCAGGGCATGTCTACACCTATGGCTGTAGAGTGAGGGAGGGGGGAGGATCTCACGATATGCTGATCGTGAGATCCTCCCCATGGATTCACATGCGGTGCGTGATGTCCAGGGAGGAAGCAGTGGTTGTGGCCACCATTTCTTTTTTTTTGGGGGGGGGGAACCAGCAGGGCCAGTCACACAAGAGTGAGGCCCTGCTCCAACAACAAAGTAGGTAAAAAAAATCTCCCCCCCCAAATTACCCCCATCCCCTCCCTGCCATCCCAGGGGTTGTGAAATTGCTCCCCTCCCCTCTCCTAATGGTCACGGAGCCATGCAACATGGCTTCATGCCCATTTCTGGTGCTGCGGTTACTCATGAGTAAGCAAGCACCAGGTGGGACATGTGCCAACACCTCTCACGATCTCGGGACATTTCTGGGACTAAGGGCAATATCAGCAAAAATGGAGGGGTCATCCCTGGTTGCCCCCGGGTTCCCCTGTGCATCATGTGGATGCACAAGGATGATCCAGGGACAACCTCGGTAAAAAGGCATGGTGTAGACCTGCCCTCAGAGGCATGCTACCTCTGATCCTGGATGTAGTACATATAACCATCCTGACTAGTAGCCATTGATAGTCTTATCCTGTTTGAATCATCCTTCGAAGCCATCTAAATTGGTGGCTATCACCACACTATTTAACTATGCACTGTATGAAGAATTACTACTCGTATGTCCTGAAATTCCCACCATTCATCCTAATAAGTTTACCCTGGGTTCTAATACCAATGCAGGATTTCTCCTCATATTAGCCCAGGACATTTTTATTCTTTTCATGTTTACGTTGTCCTATCAAATTGAATGAGAACGGTCGAAATTCTCATGGAAGACATTTTTGGCCCAGCTCTAGTGAAAACTGCCCTCTTCTGTCAGGCATTTGAAAGCATACAATGAGTTTTAAATTAGGTGTTGGGTCGTCTTTGGCTGATGGTTCAACAAATTGATTTTAGATATATGTTCTCTTTGTGTGTGCTATCTGTTTATATGGTTTTGTGTAAGTGCCTTTCCTTTTTTTTTTTTTTTACAGAGGAATGAAATATCAATACATAACATTTTAACCTCTCTGCTAATGTCTCTAATGCTGTCTAATTATTCAATTGTAGCAGTTGTTAATTATACATGCTAAGAATAAAAAATACTGTCATTATTGAGACAATACAGGCAGTGTGGTTTTATTTAATTTTGTTTTTATTCTAGCCGGATCTTTCTCTGAAGGCATGGAATCATTTTTTTCTTCATCCTCGACTTGATTGTTCAGTATATTGGTTGGATTCACAGAGTGTCATCAGATTGGGGGGGGGATTGCTTTGCTGTCCCACAATAGGGATAAATCGCTTCCTCTTTCTTTGTGTGGGGAAGAAAGAGGAAGCCAGCAACAACGATGTGGGTGTTTTTATTGAGCTGTTTCTCCTGCACACAGCACGAAATGGTGGCAAGTTTTGCTATAACCCCCCCCCCCCAAGTTGGATATTCTCTGTCTTATTTTATGACAGAAAAAAGACAAGAAGGAGTGGGAGACAGACAGGAAGTGGACGACATCATCAAAAGGACCCACGAAAAACTGTGAGTGCCCAGTAACAAGGGTGTGATAAAACGCTCATCTGACGATGCTCACAGAATCCTGAATATATGCCTGTGGATGCTATTAACCTCATTAGGCTTATCTCATGTCTCAAGCTTCAATTCTTAGCAATTTCAATTGTAAATTACCTAGTTATAGACTAGGGACCACTTATGACTAGGTGCATACTAGAGTAAACAAAGGAGTGGGAGTTTCACAATAAAAATAGTATGGACTGTAGTTTCCAATCGCGTATGGACTGGACTGGATTCACTGGTATGGACTGAAGTCTCCCAATCGTGGTATTTTAGGGTTTAAATAAATCATTACAGCTGGGAGCTTTTTCTGGGTATCTCCTGTTTGGGGGTATTGGAATGGGCAATCCTAAACTCCCAGTATTCAGAAACAATCCAAAGTTGACTGGAAGCCTCAAATGGCTGAGAGCCCTCAATATGGGAATGGACCAAGAGGAAATCTGCTCAAATACACCGGTGTGGTAAAATGGATAGAGTATATCCACAACACTTTGACTAGGGAGATGTGTGTTCAAATTCCTGCTCAGCTGTGAAACTCAATCTTTGACAGCCTCATATATATTGTGAGGAAAAGGTGGCAAAAATCTAATGTATGCCACCCTGACTTTCTGGGGGGAGTTTGTGGCATCCAAATCTGATATTTCTCCAGATACTCTGGAAGCACTAAAGGGTCATTCAAGCAACACCTTGAGATGCACTTCCCCTCATACCAAACATATAGTTTTCAACCATACTGGACTTTTAGCAATGAGCGCTGAAAGAGGGTGCCAGTGTAGGTGGTCACCTTTTATTCCTCTTTGTGCTCTTTTTTAGGAGTCCATAGGTTTCCTTATGTCTTTCTCCTTTAGGCCCGCAGCTCAGTGGTAGAATCCTGCCTGAACGCTGGAAGGCTGCTGCCATTCAGTATTTGTCAGTACTGGGATAGACGAACCTATGATGTGTCATAGTACAAGGCCGCTTCCTATGTTCCTATGTCTTGGGAAAGATTCCTGCTTTTCCTGAGCTTTGGTCATCCTGACCTGCTCTTGCTCTTTCAACAAAAGGCACTAATTCTGTCACCTGGTTGAATCCTTTCTGAACGAGAAATAAACATGTTCCATAAATTTATACTTTTTTTCTTTTTGCATAAATTAGTTTAAACAATTATGGCAGTAACATTTCTTATCAGATTTTTAAAAGTCTTTCTGCTGTATTTGTTCTTTGCTATTCTAAGTATTGGGTTTTTTGTTTTGTTTTGTCTTTTAAGATGATGTTTCAAATCTGCAGTCTGATCCAGCCAGGACCAATACTAAACAGATTTGAACGTACCAATATGACTCATGTAAACTTGTGTGAGAGAATGATACAATTTATTGCTGGAAAATGGATGAGGATAAGCATAGTACCAACATTTGGTGTCAGGGTCATGGGTGCCCACCCATGGCACATCACACTGAAGGGCTCTAAAGACTGATATATAAGGTGCCTGAAAGCATGCAACTACCCAACACACTAGTGAAGAGAGATGATCAACAAGAAACCGATTTATTTACAATTATACAAAAGTTATAAAATGGCTGATGTATCCCATAGTAGTTTAACAATAGTGGTGTTGGGTACTATAATACAATAACACAATAAATGGAATGACATTCCTATTAAAGACTACACAAGTCTATAATATAACCCAACAAAATCACACTAACACACTTCAGTATATTTGACACATATGGCAATAACATCAGTACATAGCATATATTCACAGATATAATGTAAATAAGGTTTGTTCTTATTATATTTTGTTCTTTCCAGCATTGTAAGTTGATATTGACAGGATTTTGCAATATATTTCCCATTTATTGTGTTATTGTATTATAGTACCCAACATCACTATTGTTAAACTACTATGGGATACATCAGCCTTTTTATAACTTTTGTATAATTGTAAATAAATGGGTTTCTTGTTGATCATCTCTCTTCACTAGTGTGTTGGGTAGTTGCATGCTTTCAGGCACCTTATATATTAGTCATTTAAAAACTACTGCCTCCTATTTATTTTTGGGCTCTAAAGACTGTGCATGTCCTGATGGTGAGGGTTTCCCACGTGGGGCTTAAGGTGTGAACCCTTGTTGTTCCTTTTTTTAAAAAAAGACATTGGGACATTGAACCACAGATAATGTGTAGTTACAGCCCTAAACCTATTGGATTTCGAACTTTTTTTTAAAAAAAAAAAAAATTAAAAGTGCAAGCTCATACATTTCCAATTTGAAATTCCTGATATCCAAAATGCATAGGAAAATTCAGTGATTTACAAATATTTGTTAATGTTCATGTGAAAATGCAAAAAAATAATAAAAATGCTATCCCTCAGCTATGTTTATGCAAGCTAATTCCATTGCTCAGCTGCTGGAGACTTAAACATTTGCTTACCATTTCCATGGAATTAAAAATGATTAATTCTGTCTAGATCCTATCCCAAGATAATGATACCAGCATAGTGCATTTTACCTATTGCCTTCATTAGGGCTCCTTTCTATGTATCATTGCCAATGGCTGAAGATCAGGCTATCCATGTATTAAATTTATGGAATTTTCTGTAGCAAAATAGGATTATGCCTCAATATCAGTTCTTAGTTTTATTCTTTTATTAGTTCCATCTAGTTTTATTCTCTCTTTTTTCCTTCTGCTGAAATAACCTGGTGAGTTTTGGAAGTCTAATATGTTTAAGAAAAGAAAAGCCTGCTGTGCTAGTTAATGAGTTTTGTGAAGAGGGACCAGGATAGTTTCTGAGAGATTGTTACACCTGTTGTCTTGTCAGAGCTATGGAGAATCTGACCTACCCACTAGTTACATGTCATTGGTAAGGAGAGGAACTGGGATCTCTATTCATGAGAGTAGCCGTTAGGGACTATGAGAATGCCAAAAAGGCATGGAGGAGTGAAGCAATCAGAGTGTAACAGGTGCCATCACATTATGTAGTTTGACAGGGTGACATTTGAATTGCACAATTACTTTTTGATATCTGACAGTATTGGTTTCATGAAAAAGAGAATTGTTATTGAAAAAGTCACCACAGAAGGATTGACTGGAATATAATCCAGGATCTGCACAAAAAGGGATTTTTACAGGTAATACTGAGTTCATGTTTATTCCCTCTCTCTCTCTCTCTCTCTCTCTCTCTCTCTCTCTCATTTTATTTCAAAGACAAATGAAAAGTTGTTTACTTCTTAACAGAGGCATTGTGAGGTCCAAATCATACATTATGCCTACTGCATGGCTTGCAGCATCACCATCTGGTTTTCTTTAATTTCTACAGGAGCAGTGGGGAATTCTTTCAGAGACTCACAGTGTGCAGGAAGAGAAGGTTTATCCCTTCTTCAACAGCCATGGCCACCTGAAAAATGTCCCCACCCTCACCTTGTGACTATGAACAATAGAAAAAAGTTCCTATTGTCACATAGGGAAATAATTTTGGAAGAGGTGCTGGGTGACTGGAGGAGGGCTAGTGTTGTCCCTATCTTCAAAAAGAGCAAAAAAGAGGAACCTGGGAATTATGGACCAGTTAGTCTCACATCAATCCCTGGGAAAAATTTTGGAGCAGATTATAACGAAGTCAATCTGGAAGCACCTTGGAAACAATGCAGTGATTTCCAGAGAGCTTCGGCTATGGGGTGGTATATAAATGTTCATCATCATCATCATCATCATCATCATCATCATCATCATCATCATCATCATCATCCAGAATGGATTTGTCAAGAAACAATCCTGCCAGACTAATCTGATCTCATTCTTTGATTGAGTAACCTCCCTTGTGGACTCTAAGAATGCTGTGGACATAATATGTCATGATTTCAGCAAAGCTTTTGACAAAGTACCACATGGCATTCTGGTCAACAAACTAGCTAAAAGTGGGATACATGGAACAACTATTAGGTGGACCAACAGTTGCCTATGGAATCGGACTCAAAGAGTGCTTATCAATGGTACCTTCTCAAACTGGGGGGAGGTAACAAGCAGGATACCACAGAGCTTAGTCCTGGGCCCAGTGTTCTTCAACATTTTTTATTAATGACTTGGATGAGGAGTGCAGGGAATGCTTATCAAATTTGCAGATGACACAAAATTGGGTGAGATAGCTAATACCCCGGAAGACAGAAAAAACCTTCAAAGTGGTCTTGATAGGCTGAAGCACTGGGCTGAAAACAACGGAATGAAATTTAATAGGGACATATGCCAAGTTTTTCACCTAGGGGAAAAAAAACCCCGAATGCACAGTTACAAGACGGGGGATACTTGGCTCAGCAACATTACTAGTGAGAAGGATTTTGGAATTGTAGATCAGAAGCTGAATATGAACCAACAGTGTGATGTGGCTGCAAAAAAAGCAAATGCTATTTTGGGATACATTAATAGAAGTATAGCTTTCAAATTGTGCGAGGAACTGGTTCCCTTCTATTCGACACTGGTTAGACCTCATCTTAAGTATTGTGTCCAGTTCTGGGCACCACACTTTAAGAAGGATACAAACAAGGTGGAGGGGGTTCAGAGGAGAGCAACGAGGATGATCAGGGGTCTGGAAACAAAGCCCTGTGAGTAGAGACTTAAAGAACTTAACATGTTTAGCCTTGAGAAGAAAAGGCTGAGGGGAGACATGACAGCACTCTTCAAATACTTGAAAGGTTGTCACACAGAGGAGGGCCAGGATCTCTTCTTGATCATACCAGAGTGCAGGACACAGAATAATGGGCTCAAGTTACAGGAAGCTAGATTCCGGCTGGACATCAGGAAAAACTTCCTGACTGTTAGAGCAGTATGACAATAAAACCAGTTACCTAGGGAGGGAGTGGGCTCTCCCACAATAGAAGCCTTCAAGCTGCAGCTGGCACCCATCTGTCAGGTATGCTTTAGGGTGGATTCCTGCACTGAGCAAGGGATTGGGCACGATGGCCTTGTAGGCCCCTTCCAACTTTACTATTCTATGAATCTAGGTTCCCCTCCCTGCACATTGCAATCTCCCACTAAATTGATCCCACCAGGACTTTAGAAATTAAAGAAATATACAATATGAAGCTCTATACTATGTAGTGTGAAATTCCAAGAGATGGGTGGAGGGGCCCTGTGCTCAGCCTCCTGGATTCCAGAACATGGACGACACTATTTAACTGTCTCTGTTTGGCTCCCTAGAGAAGCCGCCACATGGTCCATGGGTTGCCCAACCACTCAGCAAGCTCCCATTTTGCATTAAAATGGTGGCTTGTTGTTTTTCGTAAAAGGCCTTTGATGCAAATGATGGCCATAAAGCACAAAATGCTACAGATATTTATGCAAGACAGTCCATTCCCACCTGAAATGTTGTCTAAAGAGCCCCAAATGGCTACCATTTATGTCAAAAGCATTTTACAAAAAAAAAAAAAAAAAAGCTACCATTTATTTATTTATTTTTACAAAATGGCAGCTCAGTGAGAGTTTAGGGGACTGTTCGGAAGCCAGTTCAGGGAGCCAAATGGACTGGCCAGTTGGACAGGGTACATTGTGCGGCACACGGTATGGATGGTAGTGAGTCCATCCGTCCCTAATTGTGCATAATACATAGTTTTGTCCTGACTTATCCTTGACAATAGGATGGTCACTTACAGTTTGCTCATCTGTGATAGATGATAGATGATAGATGATAGATAGATAGATAGATAGATAGATAGATAGATAGATAGATATTTGAAGGGAGGAACATGGATTAGATTTGATGCAAAAACAAACAAAAATCATAAAATGGAACAAATAACTCACAACAGTCATGTTGTGGTCTCTAGATTTAGTAAATGTAGAGCCAGTGCATTGTAGTGGCTAGAGTGTTGGACTAGGAGTCAGGAGATCCAAGTTCTAGTCCCCACTCATCCATGGAAACCCACTGGGTGATTTTGCACAAGTCACAAACTCTCAGACCAACGTACCTCACAGGATTGTTGTTGCGAGGATAAAATAGAGAGGAGGAGGATTATGTATGCAGCCTTGGGTTCCTTGGAAGAAAAAAGGCAGAATATAAATTCAATAATAAATAAATAAAATCTCAAATGTAAGGACACTTATTTGGAAGTAGGTTCCAATGTAAACAATTGATATTGTTTTCAAGTAATGTATTTAGCATCATAACCTCTGGCTCACAACTCAATTTTAAGACTTTCTGTACCAGCTAATATACACGTTATCCCTACTGCTGTACCAGCAAAGTGTCTTAAACTATAATATAATCCTTGCAATCCCAGTAGATTTACCAGGATAAGAGGAAGATATCCTGCTACAGATATTTTGGCTTGGTAGGAAAAGATCAGCAAATATTGGGATCCTCCTCACAGGCAAACCCAGCAGCAACAGTTCCTTCCTTCCTTTGATGAGGATTAGAGAAGTTTACATGGGCCTCCCTGGAGTCTTCCATCCAGGCACTAATGAGGTCTCAACTCCCTTAGCTTCCATAATGCTACAGCACTGGATGCTCCAAAACCATTTGTGGGTCTTACTTGAAATCATTTGTTACATCCTGGAAACAACTTATTCCATGTCTGTACACTGTGTTGTACTTTGTATGGAAGAGCATATAGGTATTTACCAGGCCAAAGCAGCAACAACACAAGACACGGTTCTGGTCACAAATGAGGCAACCTACAAATCTGAAGTTGCTGGACTCACATGGAGGTGCCTTTTATGTGAACCATTCCAGTGATGGACGTAGAATGCTTCTGCTATTCTCCTGGGAATCAGGTACCTTATATTCTACATGACCCAAATGGAGGCTCTGGTTTACCCAAGGGCATTCCAGCTGAACCCCTGGTATTGTCTCTGGGAACACCTGAAATGATTGTATGGGGTTTTGTTCATGTGTGACCTAGCCCCATATCTTCATTTATCCAGAGGATTTTGTTTAAGCATTTAATTGTTTAAAGCTTGCTGATGACTAAAGTAACACTCGTGCTGGCACTTATCAGCTAGATTTTTAAGGGAGACAATGAGCCGGTGGATTCTGGCCATGACAATCTTTAATAAATACCTATGACAGTTTGACAGTTCTGTAAATTAAACAAGACTGACAGGATCTGAAGTGCTGCTTGAAATGTGGATGCCCTTTGAAAATTGCAAGGAGATGGTGCTACCGCAAAGGTGCATAACTTATACTTTCTGAGCCATGAGCAAAAATAATCTAATGGGACTCAAGGTAGGCTAATAAAGATGAAAGGTTTGGTATAATCTATTGCCAGTTCCACAGGTGTAATAATAAAAATAAAAATGTGTGGTTTAAACTGGCCTTAAATGACTGGGGGCCTTCCCAGACGAGGGTTTAGCCTGGTGCGAGGCCCGGGCTCCCTGCTGTGGGTGCAGATGACGCACAGGGGATCCCGGGGTCAGGCCGGGCTAAACCCTCCCTTGACCCGGGATAACTGGATCCGCTTGTGGCCCGGTTTTTCCGCAGCCCCGAGCTCAGCCCGGAGCTGTGGAAGGTCTAGCCACTTCCGTGGCTTTTCCCGGCTGCTCGCTTACTCACAAGTAGCCGGGAGAAGCCGTGCACAGGGCACAGTGCTCCATAGGAGTGCTCTTCCCATTGGGCTGGTGGGGAATCATGGGGGGGAGATGGGGGCCGGGAGGGGAAAGAGCGGACCCGGCGGGAGAGATGGGGGGAAGAGTGGGGAGATCACGGATGGGGGGGGAGTCTCCTCACCGCCGAATTCGGCGGTAGGTCTAGCAAGGCCTCCAGAGTAAACCCAGTTAAGGGTTGGCATCACATAGTACACTTAGGACTCATCTACACCTAAAGCCCTTTCGATGGGGGCGGGGGATGATTGTGAAATTTTCTGCTTCAGTGGTCATCCCTCACGGGGCACATGCCAGCGAACTGGCCCGCAATTTAAGGAGAGCCATTCCAGGATGGATTTTTTTTTATGACACCTGACTCTTGTGCAAGAGCAGAGTTACGATCCTGTGCAAAAATGAGTTCTTAAAAAAAACACATTCACGCACACACACACACACACACACATACACTCAGTGCTGAAAAACCCCAAGACCCATCCAGAACATGTTGACAATGCTCTCCTCCTCACCCAATACCCATGGGCTCACTCTGCACAGCTGCTTTCCTGTTTGCTAAGGCCCGCTACTCACGAGGAACAGCAACAGCTTTGTGAGGGGAGGCAACACCAGCCACGCATCTTGGGATTTTTGTGAGAGTGGGGGGAAAAAATGACACAAAAGCTGCTGTAGATATCCTGGGAAAACTGAGGGGCCATCCCTAGATCACTGCGATATCAGCTGTGCATCATGTGGTGCCATAGGGACGACCTTGATACTATTCTGGAATAAACGGCTGGTGTGGATTAGGCCTTAGTCACATACTCTGTTCAAATGTGCAGAAAGCACCCCCTAACCATTTTTATCTTATGTGAACCACCCAGAGAGCTTTGGCTATAGGGTGGTATACAAATGCAATAAAATAAATAAATAAATAAAAATAATATTCATACGTAGGATTTCAGCCACTGAATTCCTCAACAAGGCTTTTTTTTTCTTTTACATTTCCAGCTTTAATAACCATTTCCATAAGTCTGCATGGGTCAAAAGTTTAAGTTGTCAGCTTTGTACTTTCCTGAGTATCATTATAACTCTCTCTCTCTCTCTCTCTCTCCACCCACCCCACACACACCCTTGTTATACTGGCTACCAATCGGGAAGCTGAATTTTAGACTCATACCTTACTTGAAAGTTCAATGATTTTATATTCGATTTCTTTGAGAACTCTCCATGCCATTCAACTCTGGTGATTGGTTACTTCTCCGTTTCTAATTGAGTGCTAAAACTTTAGTCTTTCTCCCTTCACATCAAACACTCCAGGCACACTTTTCCTAACCAATGCTTCAGATGTGGGCATCTCTCCAGTACTTTCTGCGGTGAGGACTGGCACATAGAAATCCGTTTAGCTACTCTCTTATTTCAGTGGTTGTTTACACAGTTCAGCTAATAATAATATAGAAAAGAAAAGAAATGTGCCTCTTAGCATATGCAGAGTACCGGGATTAATTTCTACCATGTCTGAAATGACAATAGTGACAGCATGGCTTCTATTTATGTGCTGAACAGGCACTTTTCACTCAGTGTGCTGTAGTGGCTAAGGTGTTGGACTGTGAGTTGGAAGATCCAAGTTCTAGTCCCCACTCAGCCATGGAAACCCCCTGGGTGACTTTGGGCCAGTCACAGACTCTCAGCCCAACCTACCTCACAGGGTTGTTGTTGTGAGGATAACATGGAGAGGAGGAGGATTATGTACGCCGCCTTGGGTTCCTTGGAGGAAAAAAGGTGGGATATAAATGTAATGAATAAAATAAATAAATAAATCATGGGATGTACACACAGAGACAAGGAGAAGAAGTAACTCCACTTTTAATAATAGCCGTGCAGTAAGACTGCATAGTTGAAAAGTACACAACTCCTTTTTACATTTAAGTGATTGGCAAATTCTGCAGGAAGTGTCAACAGGTTGAAGTTTGCTAGGCATGATAAAGCTAAGACAAAAATGTAATATTTATTTATTTTATTTATTATTTTAAGGATTTTTATGCCGCCATTCAGCCAAAAAAGGCTCTCACGGCGGCTTACAAAAGTATTTCTTGACAGTCCCTGCCCACAGGCTTACAATCTAAAAGACATGACACAAAAGGAAAAGGGATTGGGAGGGAGGAGGAGGAGGGGGGAAAGGAAAGCAAATTCAGGCACTACAATCTTAGTTGCAAAGTTCAGCAGTTACAGTTGACAGCAGGAGGGAGGGGGCTCTCAGCTGGAGCTGGACCCAGGCACAGTGGAGAGGTGCCTGGCTGCTGCTTCCTCCCTCACTGGTGGCTTCTGCAGAGACAGTTGGTAGCAGGAGGGAGGGGACTCTCAGCTGCAGCTGGACCCAGGCCTGATGGAGAGGTGCCTGGCTGCTGCTTCCTCCCTCACTGGTGGCCTCTGCAGAGACAGTTGGTAGCAGGAGGGAGGGGGCTCTCAGCTGGAGCTGGACCCAGGCATGGTGGAGAGGTGCCTGGCTGCTGCTTCCTCCCTCACTGGTGGCCTCTGCAGAGACAGTTGGTAGCAGGAGGGAGGGGGCTCTCAGCTGGAGCTGGACCCAGGCACGGTGGAGAGGTGCCTGGCTGCTGCTTCCTCCCTCACTTTTTTGTTTAATTTAATATTTCACTCTACATATATCATGAGGTTACCCTCCCCTATCCCAGCATGCCCGGCGTATCTGTTAAAGCACAGCAATTAGAAACATCCAGTCAGAAATAATAAATAGGAAGAAATGAACCCCTTTCTCTCCCTCTCTTTCTTAGGAAAGTTGCTGACCCCTTTGGGTGCCTAAACAGTGTGATCTGCATCATGATAGAAAAATAATCCTTATTTCAGGTGGCTGCAAAGCTGACTGCCACTTATCACTTTAGATAGCAACTTCAAGAAATACTTTTGTAAGCCGCCGTGAGAGCCTTTTTTGGCTGAATGGCGGCATAAAAATCCTTAAATAAAATAAAATAAATAAACTTCTAATGAAATAAAAGCCAAGACCATGGCAACTCTTTCCTCATTAACTCTGCAGTCAGTTCTGTGCAACTTCTCATAGCTGTAAATCCCTTATCTACAAGAAGGGTTAAGGATTCATCCAACAACATAGTCCAAGGCTGAGAAACACATTTTAAATTCCCAGAGCAATTTAAAGATTCCCTTACTCACAGCTTCTTTATGACGAAGATATGGCAGCAGTACCAAAAAAAGAAAGAAAGAAAAGGATTTTGCACTGCCTTCTAATGAATACAAAAAAGGAGTTTAGAAAATGAGGATTTTAGGGGCAGGTCCATAGATTTATGCCTTTTCACTGCCCAGGATTCTCAAAATCAGGGAAATTGCACCTTGGACAGCAGTTCAGTAATAAGAAATGTAAGGTTGTCTTATAATGCACTGTCTTTTTGATAGCATTGTAGTACAATGCCACTAGCCATTAACCTTAAAAATACCGCTTCTGGAATCACACGATTGGATTAGGAAGATCCATTACCCTAGTTCACACAAGTGTGATTCTTTCTACAGTTAACTACCAGAAGGAATAATAAATAATTTCTTTGAGGCTAGTGAAATTTCCAAAGAACCGCTTGCAGATAGTTACACAAAAGCAATTCACCATGTGCCAAATTACAGAAGATCTATTCAAATTGCATTCTCAGGACGTCAATTTGAATATGGGAATTGCCCCCCTCATCACAACCTGTTCCTCAGAAAATTTAACGACATTGTATCTGAAATGTATTTCTTCCCAATTACCTTCATAAAAATGAAAAAGGTAGTATTTCATAATATGGCCAAAAGGAAAACACACACATACTAATGAACTAAATTGTATTCTTTGGTTTTTTTGTTTTTTAAATGACAGTTTTTATTTTTGTAGTAATTGTAGCAGATTTTTCTCCTTGATTCCTGCCGATCGTGACTATACTAAAAATAAATAGAATACTGGAAGTTATTTCTAAATGCACTACTCATGCTAACACTGAGGCAGATGCACTTCTAATTAATCAGCTTTCCACCTACCCATCCCAAAAAGCACTTTAAACAAGCAAGTTAAATCACAATTAGGCCATCTGAAGACACCGACTATAAATAATTCCTCCCAATTAATCTCCCTTTAAAATGTAACACAATGTGGTGTAAGTAAAAACAGTTTGACGAGCTTACAAGGAGCAGCCGTTTCTCAGTCTTTGGCACTTTAATAGACTCGCTTCATTATGAATAAATCAAAACCCAAAGTTTTTTTTTGTTTGGTTTTTTTTGGAGCAGGTTCCAATAGATAGTTGTAATAAACATAGCAGTCTTGGATGTGGGCTCCAAAACACAGAATCATAGAATCATAGAATAGCAGAGTTGGAAGGGGCCTACAAGGCCATCGAGTCCAACCCCCAGCTCAATGCAGGAATCCACCCTAAAGCATCCCTGACAGATGCTTGTCCAGCTGCCTCTTGAAGGCCTCTAGTGTGGGAGAGCCCACAACCTCCCAAGGTAACTGATTCCATTGTCGTACTGCTCTAACAGTCTAACATGTCAACTGACAAAGCAGCTGATATTCAAAAATACTACATCGGATAAGTTTTCCATTTTGGAAAATCTGTACTGGCAATTTTATTTAATCCCCTTTCCTGTTTCTAAAAAAGCCATACAAGTAGTCATCATTTTATGTAGACAACATAGAAGTACATGGCTTGATGAGCCCCTAGTCTCTGCGGTGTGGGGCAGTGCGAGACGGCAAGGCACTCCTTCCAACCATCTACAGCAGAAGGAGCACAGTTGCAGGCTTTTCAGTAGGTGCCATCGCCACCTGCCACCCCCCCCCCCCCGAGCACACACGTGGCAGTTCCGGGGCACCTGGGAGCATTTGTGCCCCATCTCCCAAAGTGAGGGTTTTGTTTCGTTTTTCCTAAAAATGGCCTGTTGATTTCTTTTTCCCCCATTTCTGGGGTTTTTTTTTTAAGCTGTAAAAATGAAAGTTCACATTTATGGCCAAATGGCAAGGAAACAAGAGGGGAGGAATGGGGTGCTCCCTCCCTTGCAGAATATCCAACTCTCCCTTTATTTATTTATTTTATTTTATTTTTAAGAAGGGTTTGCGGAAGTGCTGAGCCTTACTCCAAGCTAAAACAGTTGGGGTAAGTGCCTGACTTTTTTAGAATTTTTGGGCTTCGATCATGGATTGCTTTGGAATGGCAGCTGTCTCATATAGATCACCTGCCGCCCCTCCGAAGCTACCGCGGGGGGGGGCACCCATCTAGACAAGCCCTAGATCATGTTCACTTAGGATCAAACATTATATCATGATGGACTTCGGTGTTTAGAACTTCCAGTATCTGCAATATATTTTGTATTTTACAAAGAACACTCCTTGGCAATGTTCAAAGGGATTCCAAATGCTACAACATGTGCCCCCACCCCCCAATAAAAATGGCAGATAATTGTAGAAAAAAATATTTCCATCAGTGGTTTTTTTTAAGAATCATTGCCATGATGGGGGTGGGATTTCCAGGCAGATCATAGTTGGGTAAGGAAGGTTAACCCTCTTGTCCCTGCACACTGCTCCCCCGCCCAAATCCCACCTCTGCGCTCAACATCTAAGGTCCTCCTCCTAGTGCCTACTCTGAGGGAAGCTTGGAGGATGGCAACAAGGGAGAGGGCCTTTTCAGTGGTGGCCCCCCAATTATAGAATGATCTCCCCGATGAGGCTCGCCTGGCCCCAACATTGTTATCTTTTCAGCACCAGGTCAAGACCTTTCTCTTCTCCCACGCATTTAACAGCATTTAACAATATATGCTAAGGTTTTTTTTAATGGACCCCAGAACTGTTGTTGTTTAAATGGATACTGTTGTTTTATACTGTGGTTTTTATATTTTTGATGGTTTTAATTTTGTATAATTTTTAGTGTTCACTGTTTTTAACTTTTGCATGACTTGGCACATGCCAACCTTGACTGGATTCCACTGCCATTATTCCGTCACAACCCCATGGAAACAATGTGAATCATCTACCCTTCAAGTAGCCCCTGCAATTCCCTACCCCTGCCTTGAAACTTGAATGATTGACCTGGACCAATCTACTCTGCCATGAGGCTCCAGAGGGCCCATTTAAATCCTTCCCACTCTGGCTGCTCAACGTGAACATTCCAAAGGCGCCAACTGACTGCCCTCAATACCACAAAATGGGGTTTTGGTGGGGGGAAAGCTCATATCTCTCACAATCATTGACCAATCTTGCTGTTTTTTGAACTCACTGCTTGTTAACCCATTCTCTCCCAGCCTGGCAAATTTGGTGGCTTTCCATCCATAGTTCATGAAACAGCCCATTGGACATGCCTTTTTACACTTTTTTCTTGAATTTCCACACCTATATCTCAAGGGGCGATGCTAACATCCATCCATGCAGCCCTACATGAGGGATGAATCCTTTCTCCCTCTAACATCCCATAATAAGCTTTGTTATACACCAGGCCTAGGTGATCTGCTGGAAAATTACGTAGCTACCTACATGCAAGGTTTAGGGCAGGTCACACAAGGGAGAGCTTAGTTATGTCCCCAAAACTGTCTTTTTGCCCAAATGGGAAATATGCAGAAAATGGTGTTCCCAGCTGTAACTATTAGGGCTGTGCTCCGCTTCACTTTGGTTCGTAGAAGCGACATTGGATCAGCTTGATTCGCCTCTGCCAAAGGCGGAGATGGATCGAGTTGGGTGCAAAGCGAACTGTCACAAAGCGAGTCACCTCTTTGCGGAGTGATCCACTTAATCATGAGGCTCTGCCAGGCATTTTGGAACTTTTTTCACATAGGATTGCATTGGGTGAAAGAACACCTATAACTTCTTTGTTTTTAAAGCTACATATCTGAAAATTACTGTGCTTAGAGAGTGATGATTGGGGGTCATTTATATCAATTTTCAGTTTTTTTTGTCATGTGGTTTGCTTGCTATTAATTTTTATAGGATGGGAAAAGCGAGAGGGGGAAACCTATTTTTTTAAACGGTGATTGACAGGTTCATCTCCCAATCATGATAAGTGATCAGCCTATGTGAAGCATCCTCCAATCCCAATGTTGGAGGGGGGAATAAGCAAAATGGGATACTTAGTAACTTCTCTTTCTTTGTCTTTTGTAGGACTTTCGTCACTTTTTGAGTGCATTGGTGAAGCAGTAGCCTCAGCAAACTCTCACACACAACCTTAAATAATATACATAGTAAAATAACAGATAGGCAACACAGCACTGCAAGGTACCCACCATAACCTTGGTGAACAACTTAATAGATGTGGTGCAAGTGAATGATGTGCTGTAAGGCATGTGGACGTGCCCAGTGCCCACTTCCCTTGAGGGTCATCAGAACCCTCCAAAGGGTAACAGTGGAAAGAGAAGCCAATGAGTTGCATGAGTTGAAGTGTGACGTGGCTTCTCAAAGGCAGGTACCTAGACAGGACCGGCCGAATGACTGGTGGCACAGTCCACTGTCCCACTGGGCACGTCCACTTTCCCCTTACTGCTAATAAAGTCAGACAGTGTTTTTGTTCTCATTCTTCTTGTTGTTTTGATTATTAGTATTTTTATTGTTATTACAATTATTGATTGGGCATACCCTGGAGTGTGTGAACTGTGACAGAGGGGTGTGTGTGGGGGGGAGGGTGCATCTTTAAAAAACAACATAAAATAGCACTTTGAAATGAGTGCATGGCATGAAAGAAATTAAGTTTTTAGAAGTATTGTGACCCAAGCGTGGTACGCTCACCCCATTTATCTGGAAGTTCCCTGTGTTAATTTTTGACGTGGTTATCTGAGAGGAAGATTCTGATTTAGGTTTAACTTTAAATATTCCCCAAAAATCAGGGCATGCTCAGATTTCCTTAAAAATGGCCATGAATCTGGATACATTTAGAAGCTGTCATGGTGGCCATTTTAATGTTAAATTTAAAATTGACGGAGATGTATGCACTTTTGTTAAATGGGGTTAGAGTTGAGGGTTGAAACTTTCAAAATCCCCCCAAAATCAGGGCATGCTTGGATTTCCTCTAAAATGGGCATGAATAAGGATCTAGGTGGAAGCTCTCATGGTGCCCAGTTAGAGGTCTGTATCTGGAAAAATGATGGAGATAACTGCATTTCTGAAAATGGGGGGATTTTTCAAATATTCCCCAAAAATGAGGGCATGCTCAGATTTCCTTCAAAATGGCTATGAATCTGGATACATTTAGAAGCTCTCATGGTGCCCATTTTGATGTTTCTAACTTGAAAACTAAAAACGTTACAGGCGTTTGACATTTCAATGCAAGTCTATGGGGGGGGGGCAGAGCACCGATCCAGATCTGGAGCCCTGCCACGGAGCGGAGTGGATGATAGGGAGATCAGCTGAAAGCAGAGCAGACCTGATCCAAAAGTTGTGGATAGGGACCCAGAGCAGATCGTGGGGTCCGTGCACAGCCCTGGTAACTGTGGAGGGATGATCTGATCAGGCCACCATAATTTCAAGGGGAATGGTGAGGATAAAGCATGTGCTGTTTTATTATTTCTTTTTCCCATTCAGGTGCAAAATACAGTTCTTTTCATGGAATGCTTTGAATAAAGGGGTGAGAGGAAGTCCCTCTTCATCACGTTTCCCACCCCCTGACCATATGCAAAATAGCAAAAAAAAAAAAAAAAAACTGACGCAGAAGCTCCATTTATTAACTCTACATTATAATGTATGAAATAATTCAGCATTTGTCCTCAAAAGTCAATTTTAAGACCTTCCACATCCCAACCATCTTGCTTGCTTGCTTGTTTTGTCCAGTGATCTGGGTGGAAAACTTTCTGCAGATTTTTTTTCATTTTCAGAATGGAACCGTTTCCAGAAAACTTTCCAGTGCTTTATTTTCCTGCAGAAAATTTTCCATTCCATAAGTTCATTAATAAAAATGAATAGTTGCCAATTGCAAATACAATATTAGGGAAGCTTGGAAGTTTCAAAGCTGTAATTAATGTTTTTCAGGTGATTATTCTTAGCAAGTGCATTAGAGAGCAAATGTATCTCATTGAAATACATATAAGTCTCAGAATGAAATAGAACTAATAAATAGTGACAGAGAAAATGAAGGTGCCCCAACAACCACAGTAGAAGAGAACTGAACTGTGTTCAAATAGATGACTTGGCTATCAGCATTTCTTCAGGTTGCCAGTGTGTCAACTAGGGGTGTGCACGGACCCCCCGCTCCGCTTCTCTTCCAGATCCACGATTTGCAGATCGGGCCGCTTCGCTCCGCCCCCGCTCCGCCCATGCCCGCACCGCTCCGCTGCGGAGCTCCGGATCAGGAGCGGAGCTCCGTTTCCCCCCCCCATAGGCTTGCATTAAGCTAAAAAAGTATACAACATTTTTTCTGTGAAAGTTAGAAACCTCATGTTTGGCACCATGACACCTCATGGAGGTATACACACGCACGCCAAGACTCAAGGCAATCCCATCATCCCCTGGATTTTGGGGAATTTATGAAAATCCAACACCCCATTCACACCCCTTTTGATAGCTCTGTCAATTTGCACGTTAGAAACCTCAAACTCGCCACCATGATAGCTTATCCAGGGATACACACGCATGCCAAGACTCAAGGCAGTCCCATCATCCCCTGATTTTTGGGGAATTTATGAAAATCGGGCACCCCATTCACACCCCTTTCGATAGCTCCGTCAATTTGCACGTTAGAAATCTCAAACTCACCACCATGATAGCTTATCCAGGGATGCACACACACGCCAAGACTCAAGGCAGTCCCATCATCCCCTGATTTTGGGGGAATTTATGAAAATCCAACACCCCATTCACACCCCTTTCAATAGCTCTGTCAATTTACATCTTAGAAACCTCAAACTCACCACCATGATAGCTTATCCAGGGATACACACGCACGCCCAGACTCAAGGCAGTCCCATCATCCCCTGATTTTTGGCGGGGCTTAAACCTGCAGACAGCTCAATGGGGCCATTTCAAAGGAAATCCCAACATGCCATGAATTGGGGAGTAGAGATAAACCTATATGAATCTTCTTCCACACTTGAAAAATGGATTTGGAACTTCCAAAACTCCAAGTGAGCGCAGGAAGGACTTCTCCCCTGAGTCAAAGCCAGACACACACACAACATCCCTGCGAGGCGGGCAGGGGAGGAGAGAGGGAAGGCAGGCAGGCAGCAGACATTTCTGGGGGTATAAGGAAGTGAGCCAAGGATAAGCCAGTAATGCATATAAAATGGAATAAATAAATAAATAAACAAAGGAGGGGTGGAATTAAAAGCAGCAGTGTTGCTGAATAAACAACAAGAAGAACTTTTATAAAAAGGCTATATCTGTCTTTTACCAGCAATAGGGGGATGTGCCCAGGGGAGGGGGAAGCAGCTGCCAATTTGACTGGTCCTACTGACCAGTCTTTTAAGAAGCAACGCTGTCAGTTCAACTCATGAAAGCCATTGCTCCACGACGAGAGCTCTGAGGAGTAGAACTCTCACTTCAACTCATGATAGGCATTGCTCCACCGGGTTACTCTCTTTGGAGGGCTCTGATGGCCCTCCAAGTACAGGAGAGAGTGGGGGCACGTCCACATGGGATGCCCTAGGGGAGCTCATCCCCTTGCACCACATCTTTTCAGTTGTTCCCCAAAGTTAGGGTGAGTAGCACTGCTGTGTGTTTCCTATCTGTTAGTATGATTTCAGGTTGTGTTAGTGCATTTGGTGGAGCTACTGTTTTAAAAACACACTGGGAAAACTCCGTTCAGAGTAGAAAGAGAAGTTTCCCAGAATCCCAAGTTACCCGTTTTGCCTATCCCCTCCTCCAACTTTGGGATCATGTGATCATGACCAGGAGTTTACTCTGCCCCTCAGCTCTTCGGAAAAGGTATTTTTCCCGCCGTTTTTTTAAAACATTCTAGCACACGAACCGCAGCACGCAGAGAGCTGAGAGTAGGCTCAAAATGACCCCCATCCACGACTCTCCAAGCACAAGAATTTTCAGAAAGATAGCTTCAAAAACAACACAGTTATCCCCCTTTCTTTTCCGCAATGCAATCCTATGGGCGAAATGTTTCAAGATGGCGATCGGATCGGACAGCGAAAACCGGAGCGCTCCGAAAATGGCCACTTCTCTTCGCCTTGCTTCTACAGGTCTGCGGTCCGCTTCTACTCCGCCTCTGGGCAAGGCGGAGCAAGCCAATTCGCTCCTGCTTCTACGCTTCTAATTGGAGCAGAGCACATGCCTAGTGTCAACAGTTTTCAGTTGACACTGAAAACTTAAATTTATACAATATATGTGAAGTGCATACCATTGCCTTTAAATTTTTACAAGTTTTCCAGTTAAATATTCTACATAATGTAACATTTTAATCCCATTCAGTATGTCTAAGGGCCTCGTTAGACGAGGCCTTAGCACGCTGTGAGGCCCAGTTTCCCTGCTGTGTGTCCAGACGATGCACAGGGGAATCTGGGGTCAAGGCACACTGAAGCCTCCCTTAACACGCCATAAGCGAAGTCACTTATGGCATGCCTTTTCCGCAGCCCCGGCCCGAGGCCTGGGCTGCGGAACATCTAGCAGGGTCCGTGGCTTTTTGCCGCTACTCGCTTACGAGTAGCTGGGAAAAGCCACGGACTGGGCACGAGCGCTGTGCCTATCGGGCCGGGGGGGATCCAGGGGGGGAAGAGAGGGGCAAGGGGAAGGCCGGACCCACCAGGAGAGAGGGGGGGAAAGCCTGACATCGGGGATGTCACGGAGGGGCGAGGGAAGGAGAGCCAGGGATGGCACAGGTTGGGGGGAAAGCTGGAGAGCCGAGGACAGGATGGGGCGAGGGAAGGATATATTTTTTTTTTTTTAAAAAAAACCCACTTACCTTGTCCAAGTCTTAGGGGCGCACGTGTCCCCTTTAACACTTAAAAAAATGGCCGACACTGCAGGGCTTCCGGAGTCCCTGCACATTGTGCGTGTAGGAGCTGGGGCGGTGCGCGCTAAAGTTAGCGCGCCGTTGCCCCGCCTCCCTGCCGGCTTATCCAGCATAGTCTAGCAAGGCCCTTAATTTCCCCTGTCAAATACTTCAGGTCAAATACTTGTGGTGTATTGGGACAAAAAATGACAACACAGGTACTTTTTAGCTTTGTTATTAAATATAAGTAAAATTGACATGCTAAATTAGATCTCTAGAAGGTGGGATTGAAGCCCTCCAGATGGTTTGGCCTACAGATTACATCAGTTCTAGCCAGTGTAGCCAATAATGTGGGATCATGGGAGATGTAGGCCCAAAACTTCTGGAGTGCCACAACTTGCCCACACCTGCTCTAGGACATCAAAACATTTTCCAAAGCAAGTTGAATTTTTATTATGCAAATAAATCTAATTTGCATTGGAATTTTTTCTTCAGATACAAACTGAAAGTTTTCCTATGCAAATGACCCTATGCAAATGCACCTAATTTGCATTGGAAAACTATCCAATTTAAAACTTCCCAAAACTCACATCATTGGTTTTGTCGTGTTCAAATATCTTCCTGCCATTAGCTGTCATATGCTGTCAACTACTAAACATCTCATCATGTCAAATACTGTCAAAATAGTCAATGTTACATGTAAAGTATGGCATGTCATTGCATGTCTACTGGTATGAGGACAATTGACAGTATTTGACTGTAAAGAGGACAACATTTGCACTATTACTTTTGAAATTTTATTTTGCCCTGAGTACATTGGTTGGGAAACCCATGACCATGAAGAATTGAAGTAAAATAAACACCTGTGCTTCATATCATGGAAGCTATGTACTACTGTTAAACTTACCTTTCTTCTTCATTGTAAGTATCAAAAACAAATCCAGCTTTAAACTAGTTATGGTACTTCTACATACCTAGGGAGTACCCTAATCATGTAGAAACCACCACTTTGTTTTGGGATGACTCAATTTTGTTTCCAAATAGAAACACCTCATTTTGTTATTCATAAATGCATGTTGGACCTGCTAAAAAGTGTTGCGGTGTATCTCCACTGGCCACTCCTGTTCAGGGGTCTAACCAGCCTGGAACAGGAGCCTTGTAACACTAGTTATGTCTATTGGGAGGGGGGGTCAAGGAGGGGGCAGGTGAAAAATGGGCCCTTTTCTCTCTCTTTCCCAGCAACGTGAGGCTTTCTTCAGATAAGCTATAGAAGCTAGAGTAGGGTCGGGAAAATGGGTCCTCCAAATATTGTCAAACTGCTTAGGGGTTTTATTATATTAAGCAGTATATTAGTACTCCTAATAAATAAACTAATAAATATATAAATAACTCCCACCATCCCTGACCATTGACCATGCTGGCTGGGGTTCATGGGAGTTGGAGCCAAACAACATCTGGATAGCCACAGGTTCCCTAACTCTGGGCTAGAGATTTGAGGTTGGCCGCTCATCCTGAAACCTGTGTATTTCATTGCTGTATACAGGACAAGGTGATATGCTCAGCATTGCTCAGGTCCGTGAATAATGTTTATAACATTTATTTGATATATAATAAATTTCTCTGCAACTTATTCATCTTTAGGTTAGTTGTTGTTTTTTAGTTTGGTTAAGTTAGTAAATTGTTTTGTTAGAATAAATGGAAGATTGTGTTAATAGGAACTGTATTTTAAATTAGAACTTCGTGATAAACCACATTTTTTGTTTTGCCTGAAAAGGACACACAACACCCTTTCTACCAGCTAAAAAAGATGCAAACCTAAAAATATGTTTTCAAAATATACCCAGCATTGCCCAGATATCTGAATATAATATAGTAGGGAAGTGGAACTACCATCTTAAAGTGGCAGGCCGGTGCAAGGCCTTTGAGTTAAACTTTAAACAAATTAAATTCATTACCTCACTCTCTTACCCTCATGACAACCCTACAAGGTAGGCCTGTCCTAGCATGTGAAGTAAGTCCTGGAAGTTTAAAGGTCCCTGTCCATTTTTGAAAGTTTGTTTTGTTTAATTTACTAACGTATACCTTAGCATTCTGAGATTGTTCTCTGAGTATGTGGAAACTAGGGCTGTCACTGCCTTGGGTACAAATCCAGATCCCAAACTGATGCAGGCTGATTCAGCCTGCCTTGGTCCAGATCTGGATCAGTCCACATTGGCCCAAAGCAATCCAGAACAGATTGGACTGGGTCAAAAGCGCTTTGGGGTTCTTCAGCCTGATCCAGGGCAATGGCCACTGCCCCTGCCTGCCTGTGGGACTTACCTGATATGCCTGTCCTTGATGAGAGCTGCCATTTTTAAGGAAGATGGTGGCTCTGTTGTTTTCTAGATCGAATGTTCAAACTATGACACCAATAAAGGGCAATTCCACCATAATTTGAACATTAGATCTTGGAAACTGTAGAGCTGCTATCTTCTTTAAATTTGGTGACTCTCATTGAGGATGGGAGGATGCTGGACAGGTCAGGTAAGTCCTGCAGGTGGGCAGGTTCAGTAGCTTTGGAGGGTGAGCAGGGAGGGAGGTGAGCTGAGAGTATGATGGACTCCCAGGCAGCTTCACACTTAGGAACCCACAACATACAATCTGCTTTGGATGTCCAGTTCTCACTTTGAATATGAAACTGAAGCAGGTCAGACTAGGCCAAAAACAGCCCAAGGCAGATGGGTGGAGCTGATTCAGAAGCTCTGAAGTGGCCTCCAAAGCGAATTGGGTGTGTGTGTCCATGCACAACCCTAGCAGAAACCATTATCTTATTTTTGATTGTCCTCTTTCACTTACAAACTGGCAATTTAAGTCTTGTGATTTCGGCCATTGCTAGACGAGGATTTAGCCTGGTGCGAGGCCTGAGCTCCCTGCTGTGCATGCAGATGAAGCACAGGGGATCCCAGGGTCAGGCCGGGCTAAATCCTCCCTTGACCCGGGATAACCGGATCTGCTTGTGGTCCAGTTTTTCCACAGCCCCAGGCTGAGCCCGGGGCTGCGGAAGATCTAGCTACTTCCGTGGCTTTTCTCGGCTGCTCTCTTATTCGTGAGTAGCCGGGAGAAGCCATGCACTGGACACAGCACTCCATAGGAGCGCTGTGCCCATCGGGCCGGGGGGGGAGATGGGGGCCAGGGGGGAAGGAGCGGACCCGGCAGGAGAGATGGGGGAAAGAGCGGAGCCAGGGTGGGGAGATCATGGACGGTGGGCGCAGAGGGGGCATTGGACATGGTGGGCGGGTGATCGGGTGGGCATGACGAGCGGGCTGGTGAGTGGGCGGGGGGGGCATCAGACATGGTGGACGGGGAGGGGAAGAAGACCGTGGCCATGGCAAGGAGATCCGGAATGGGCGAGTGAGCGGGGGCCAGGGCAAGGAGATCGGGGATGGGTGAGCGAGCGCGGGGCAGACATGGCGAGCAGGGGGAGGACAGGTGAGCGAGCGGGGGGAGAATGGGCGAGCAAGCGGGCAGGGGGGCTTCAGACATTGTGGGGAGAAATTGCGGGCAGGGGGAGTGGGAAACCCTTTATTTATTTATTTTAAAAAAAGCCTTACCTTTCCGTTGGTGCATTCCTGCGCACATGGCCCCTTTAATTAAAAAAATGGCCGACGCGACGGGGCTTTCCCTTACCCCGTCGTGTGTTATGTCTAGCTAGGGGCGATGGCCTGCGCTAGCTGCAGCGCGGCCTTGCCTCGACTTCCCACCGGATTATCAGGTAGGTCTAGCAAGGCCCTTCATAGCAATGCCAGTGCAGCTTAAAGACAAAGGCAAACTGAATCACTGAAATTAACAGTAACTCAGTCTTGTAGACAGCATGGTTCTACCATAGCTTAGAAATGATGCTTTTAGAACACAGCAGTTCTTTTTGTTGTTTGTTTGTTGGCAGGAACAAATGTAATTAGTTGTCAAGAAAGAGCTGTCATTTTGCTTCTGCAGTGACATGCTTGAAGACATCTGCAGTCTGGAGCTGGAAAGGAGATCTTTTGGAGATGGCATTCAGCTAATCTGTCACAATTAGATATCGTGAAAAGCTAAAAAACAAAACAGAGCTTCAAAAAAGACGTTTAATATACTCATGCTCTGAGTGCAACACAAATTGCCTTAGACTCAATGAAAAGAAATAATATACTTAAACATGGAGACATAATGAACTTCTCCAAGACAAGAGTAAAAGATTGTGAGCTTCACCTAACACAATGGTGTTGATTGTTCTTGTTTCTTGGGTCAATGACAATGGACATGAAAGGACATTGTCATCTTGCATATTTTGAATTTTCCTAGAGAGGAATCCCAAGGATCCCCAGTATCTGGGATTCAGAATTATACTGGGACAATGGAGATGATACTGGAAAGCACTGATCAGAGCAATGGCATGGAACTGGCACACTTCCAGAATTATAACAGAGAGAGAAATAGTTCTCAGAGACCCCTAATTCCATTGGGGACTTGCTCTCTTGATTATGAAAAATGTTGGAGGACCCTGGTTCAAGATTCTGTTTTGCAGGCCTATCAGGTCACTGATGTCCTTGTGGAATTATGGATCAGTGCATTGATATTGGCTATTATTACACCTAAGCATCTCTAGTCCTGCTTGGAACATAATTGACATCTGATCAAGGCAGAGTTTACCAGGTTCAGGAAACTACCTAGCAAGCTTTTGATAAGGGTCTTATCAAAAACATTTTTTCTCGAATTGTAATTGCTATGTCAATGTTGGTATTATAGTTGCTATTTCAGGGATTAAAAGGGGGGAGAAGAAAAAGAATGCCGGAAGCAAAATTGTGATATACTTAGGAAAGATGTTTATATATTTATTTGCTATCAATTCTAAAAGATGTCAGCTTGACCCTTTTTCTAGGCAGAGGAATAAATACACACACTTCCGTTTCTGAGCGAGAGATTGAGAGACAGAGAGAAATATAATAATACACTAAGGGGAAAAATTGCTATTTGACAGCCACTTTGGCCTTTGATCTATTATTCTTTTTACAGTGGATCAGCACAAAGCTACTTAGTGCAGGTTGTCCTATAAATCACATACTCTAGGAGAATGTACTGTGTTCACAATAAAACAAGGAATCTGCCCAAAATATGTCTTTTGGTTACATCCGTATGGTAATAAGGGGGCAATCCTACAGTATGCATGTTTACAAAGAAAAGAATCGTACAGTTCCCAGAATTATAAACATACGTAGGATTGTGCCCTATTGGATTCTCTCTCTCTCCCTCCTAAGTGGTTTCTACTAGAACATTGAGGATAGGTACCTCTGAACCTTCTAGAGTAGCCTTCCCCAACCTAGGACCCTCCAGATGTTTGAAACTACAATTCCCATTAGCCCCACCCATCATGCCCAATGCTCAAAGATTATTGGAGCTGTAGTCCAAAATCTTTGGATGGAGGCAGGTTGAGGAAGGCTGTTCTAGGGAAAAATTGTTAGTCTTATCAAAGGTCTTCAGGCTTCTCTTGAAATTCCTCAGAGAGTTCATCTAAGCAGAAACATCGTTTCTTCTCAAATTTTTAATTTATTTAAAAGCCAGTGATAATTTAGGAACGTGGGGAACACACAGGCAAATAAATTTGGCTAGTCTTATCAAAACCCTTTTGACTTTCCTCTAAATTCCTCAGACATTTTACCAGATTTTGCTTCCAGTTTTGGTTTAGGCAAATTTCCTAAAAGCCGTACATGAATTGCCTAAGGCTGTGCAAATCACAGACTTCAAGCACACCAAAATTCTTCAGTTTCCATCTTGAAAGTCATTCCAACTTGAGTCCATATCATTTTGCGAGCTTTGTTTTTGTTTTCATTTGCATGAAAATCCTCATGTAATTTTATGTTTATTTTTTTTTAAACGTACGCATCAGTTGTGCAATGTACTCATTATTTCCTCATTGATTAAAATGTATTTGAGTGCATTTTTCAAAAGTACAGATATTTTCATGCACATTTTTAGATATATGCATGTTGTTTAATGGATATTTTTGGTTCGCAAATCAGTTTGCAAATTCAGAAATGTATGAACTTTAACCACAGTTTGCATCCAAGCCTGTGTTCACTCCAGAAGGTGCAAACTGGGTAAAGTCCTGGTGAATTTTGCAAATATCCCTACTCTGGGTTCCACAGAGTTTCCCAAAGCAAAACTCACCACAGGAAGAGCCCTGATGCTCATACTTAACAGGTTCCCATCTAAAAGGTGGGACACTCATGTCTGGGCCTCAAGCAATGACCTTCACTTCTTGGACGATACACATTGTGGAACCTAGACCATATAGGGCTTTAAAGGATACTACCAATGCTTTGAATAAATAACACAGTCCAGCAAGATTGAAGTTAGTAGAGCTTCTTTAAAATTGGTATTGTACACTCTCTGGGCTCATCGACACCAAGCAGGATATTGCACTATGAAAGCAGTATGAAAGAGGTATATAAAAGGCAGGAGCCACAGTACTGCTGTATAGCGGTATTGAAGTGCATTGACAACTGTTGGGGCCCATGACACATACCATATACCATTTTCATACTGCTTTCATAGTTCTATATCCTGCTTGGTGTAGATGTGCCATGGGCCCCAACAGTTGTCAGTGCACTTCAGTACCACTATAAAGCAGTAGCGTAGATCCTGCAGTACAGTTCAATACCACTATAAAGCAGTAGTGTGGCTCCTGCCTTTTATATACTGCTTTCAGAGTGGAATATCCTGCTGTTGTAGATGAGCCCTCTGTGAATGGTACTTGTTAACAACTGGGTTCCCACATTAACCAGTTGGGCCTTCAGGACACTTTTCAAAGACATCTCCTCACAGAGCAATCCAAAATATGTATGGCAGTCCCCAGGTTATCATTCTCCAGCAGTGGGTGTAATTGGCAAACCAGCTAGTGAAAGATACTTCTGAGACCTATCTGTTACTTCTACCTATTTGAAAAGAAGTGAGTTAAAACATTAATTTTACAAGAACTCCTTCCCTGCACCTTGTGTATACGTACATACAGTCATATTCTGGAATAACAATACTGGTTTCTTTTCGCATCTAGTGTTTGTTGCAACACTGACCTGTGTGGTTACAAATCACTGCTGGGTAAAACAAAATTGATGGACCAGGTCAACAGGCCTCAAAATAAAGTCAAGGCTCTAGGCTGTTCATTTCATAAGGGGCGTTTTTTACAAAGCATTCTTACTCACTGCAAGCACTGTTGGCGAAGATATACAGAAGCTATCAAGATATATAACCCTCCTGAAAGGAGCAATATATTTGCACCTGCTAACCTCACCATTTCAATCATATTCTTGGTTTTGTGCTCAGTTCTAAAGCAAATAGAGTGGCATGAAGATGTTTCCCTTCCTGCCAAATAGATGGTCAAACAAATACTATTTATTACAATGGCGCAAATTAACTGCTGCGGGGAGTAACTGGGGGAAAGGATGCCCGGATTCTGCCCCAAACAAGTGAATGGTACATTCAAAGCTGACAAAAATGGCTCTTGAGAAGTGTCTTGAAGCACTTTTCCACAGGCTCACTATAGGTTGTTCACCTACATGATTCCAATTGGCAAAGACCTGCACAGCTTAAGGGCTCCTCTAAATGAGCAATTTATTGCATACGCGCGATGGGCCACTCACAAACATTGGTGGTCTTTTACACGATATTGCCATCGACCAGGATGTCTCCTGTGGTATCCCCTGGAAATCTCGGTATGCAAAGAACCACTTTTAAAGAGGTAATAGCAGGGAAACAGCGGGATCTTCTGCCATTAGATGGTGCTGCTTCAATGAAACTGAACAGAGGGGAAGTATTCAATTCAAAGCACATGGTCAGCCCTCTCCTCCAATATAATGCAGCTCATAACAATCACACCAAAGAAGCAGGAAGCACAAACCTCTCAGGTAAACAATGTGATTTCCGTTAATGTAGAGACTTTATATGCAAGCCAACTGCAGTCCACCGGCTCTCTATCTTCCCTGCCTTGACCCTCTCTTCCTCTCTTCCCAGTTGCATGTTTCCTACATGCCTACGAATGCTTTACCATCCTTAACATGTATATACTGCCAGCAAGGTGACTGGAGATAGCATCTCTGAGCATGGACTCAGAAACTGTTCCTTACTTTTGTTGGCTCAGGTGTTGGAGCTTCCAGGTAAGTAGTCAGAGCTTCAAGCCATAGCTGAATGCCACCAGCATACAAATTCTACAAAGTATTGCAACATGGAATAATAATGGGCAGTATCATATCTCCAAAACCATGCACATCCCCTGAAATTGTAAGTGGAATGTAGGATTCCCTGGAATCCCACAGAGCTTTAAGATATCTGTGCCTCTAGTCCTGAAAGGAGATTTGCCTTTGAGAATTTTATTGCTTCTGTGGAACACTCAATCACCTCTCTCTACCCATTGCAGAAGTGTTTCCTTCAACAGTATTTTGCATTAAAATCACCTCCTTCTGATTTGGATGCCTTTGAATCCAAGTATGAATACAAACTTTTTCTTTTTTCCTTTTTGTGTGCAGCTGAGACCATGCTTTCTTACATACATAACAAAAGTAAATTCAGTAATGGGAAATACAGAGTGAATTCCCCTGAGCTATACCTGAAAGAAACCCAGAGATCTTTCTTATCAGTCCCACTGGGAATTGGATGGATGAGCTGATGCAGACACAATGAATCAAAGCAAAAAAATATACATTTCAACTCCATTTATTTATTTATTTATTACATTTCTATACCGTTCAATAGCCAGAGCTCTCCTATCAAAATAAAATATTATTAATAAAGTAATGTACACTTTAAAATGAAATCCCACAATGTTGCCAGATTTGGAAATCAATTTAGAAAGATGAAGAATCAGCTCTTCTTTGTTGGGTAATTCATTTAGCACTTAAACAAAATCTAGTCTGCCATCTCATAACTCATTAAAAGCTTTCAGAGTTGTAACATACATTAATAATATATTGCATTGTTGTTACTATGGTATATATCACTAATCCCCAGACTAGGTACTGGGTACATAGTAGTGTACCATAGGGAATTTATTATTATTATTATTATTATTATTATTATTATTATTATTATTATTATTATTATTCCACCCAGCTCTCTGGGTAGTTTACAACAATTAAATGGAGGGGTCATCCCTGCCTGCTCCTGGGATCCCCTATGCATCATTTGGATGCACAGGGATGACAACCCCAGGGAAAATCCATGGTGTAGAAAGGGCTAGAGGGTCAGAAGGTGGCAACAAGGGAGAGGGCCTTCTCAGTGGTGCCCCCTCCTCTGACTATGGAATGAGCTCCCCACAGAGACCCACCTGGTACCAACATTATCATCCTTTCGGAACCAGTAAAGACTGCCCTCTACTCCCAGGAATTTGATGGCATATGATGCGGCATTTATGCCAGTCATCCAAAGACATCTAGTATTTTATAGAAACAGTTTTTAGCTGTCTAAATTGTTTTAAAGTGGAGATATTAAATTTTTATGCTGTATTTTTTGCTGCGTTGTTGTAAACCACCAAGAGAGCTTCGACTATTGGATGGAATAATTAGTCTGGCTATCACATTTTGTGCAAGCTGCAGCTTCTGAACAGTCTTCAAGGGCAGCCTGATGTAGAGAGCATTGGAGTAATCTAACATGGAGAATGCCAGAGCATAGACGACCGAAACCAGGTTATCCCTATCCAGGTATGGCTGTAGGAGGGCCACCAGCTGAAGCTGGTAAAAGGCACCCTGAGCTACCGAGGACACCTGAGCATCAAGTGGCGGGGTAGGCAATATGGTGCCCATGGGCACCAATGTGTTCTCGGACACCTTTTGTAACACCTGCCATGATGCCTATCCCTCCTACTTAAACTCACACACACACACCAACAACACAGATTTTCTTATCAGTACCTGGGATTTCCATGGCAGGATCTACACTACTGCTTTAAAATGGTTTATAACACTAGTGACAACTGTTGAGGCCCAGGACACACTCCGTATACCGTTTTCAAATGGTTTTCAAAGTATCATATCCTGGTTGGTGTAGATCTGGCTGGTGAAACAGATTTCTGTTGCTGCTGAAAACTGGGTTCAAAGCCATGGTTCAGTCTTTTTGGGCTCAGACCTCACAACTGCTTTGTAGTCAGACTTTTGGGCAGATTATTTGTCCTTGGTCATGTCTCTCACGGCAGCCATTTTATAGTGGTGCTTAAAACTGTTTCCTCAAATTGTCAAATGTGCCCATAACCCAAAAGGTTGCCTAGCCTTGCACTATGGACACAAGGACTGCTTGCTTGCATATCTGTGTGTGAATGGATGGATAGAGGTTAGGGGACTGGTTGTGTGTCCGTTTTTCTGGGTAGCAATCCAAGTTGAGATAGGGAGTGTATGGGTGGTGATCCAAGGTGTGTGAGAAAAAGAGAATTGATGGTGGGTGGGAGGATGTGTTGGCTGGCAAAGAGGGGAGGCAGGGGGGGAAGTCTGCCTTCTGTGAAATAGGTTAAGGTTGGCACAGAAAATTGGGTTCAAAGGTCTTGTTTTGTGTGTGTGGTGGAGCTCAAACACTACTTCTGCCCTAGGCAGGTCACTTTTCCTTTGTGATTAGTCACACCTCCCAAGGCAACCATTTTAGGGTAATAGCCAGACAGAAGAGTTTCTCAAACTTCTAGGTGTCCTCATGGGCCCAAAAGGTTTAGAGCTCCCTGTGCTAGTGTCTTGAGTGAAATAAGTTAGTGAAACCTCCTATGAATCCAAAAGACCCTATCAACATAGGAGGCTGTCCTCTGCATGATGTATAACAGTAGTCTTGACTTCTTCCAGTCTGTTTCTCCTTGGGATGAATAATCCACTTGGGTTTGTGAATAAATCATGCAATGAATCCCAATGTAGAGATATTGCAGAATTCTCCATGGGCAATGGAGACTATGAATTGCATCTCTGTCTCTAGATCTAACTACTGCTTTGACAAAGGGTTTAGGTCTAGCCAGTAACTGTTCTAGCCTTCCACATTGGCTCCTATGTGCACCCCATGGGGGAAGCAATTAAGGCATGCAATGGAAAATCACAGCAGCTTTGCTCTGTATACCCTTTCTTCAAGAAGTAACACTTAATATTGTTTGGTGCAGGGCTTTCTTTTCAGTAGTTGTGATGCTATTCAGATAGGAATTATTTGGGTGATATGGGTGGGCCTGGGTGAAGGATTGAGGCAAGTTAATAGAGTCAGGCTTAGAGGGCTGGAGTTTTTCTGGAGCCTCCAGAAATTGCACACTGCCCCCCCCCACTGTGTTAATCGCAGCCACCATTAATGCGGTGGGGGGGAGGGAAGCCAGGGCGGGTGGTAATGGTTGAGCACTTGCAAGCCTGGCTCGCCCCTTGTGCCCATCCCTAGCAGCCTAGGGTAAAAGAACTTGCATTTTTGCAACTTTTATTTTCTTTTAATGCCTTTGATCATGCAGCTCTATTGACTAAATACCTTTATTGTAATTTGCTCATTTAACTTTACTACTAAACTGTTGTTTTAAGGTAAAAAGAGAGTTGGTGGGACACTTAAGGAGGCAGAGATCCTTAAAGAGTTGCTCGGGAAGTCCAGAGCCAGATCTACACCAAGCAGGATATGACACTTTGAAAACGGTTTGAAAACTGTATATATGGAGTGTGTCACTACTGTTGTCACTAGTGTTATAAACTATTTTAAAGCGGTAGACTAGATCCTGGCCAGGTGATAGAAGGAACCCTGACAGCCTGGCTTGTGCCTTATACCAGGGGCATGGCTAAATGGGGCGATATCCTGGGAATCACCTTGGGATCATCCCTGGGCGTCCACATGATGCACAAGGGATCCCGGGGGCTGGGAGAGATGATCCCTCCCTTTCCCCAAGATATCACCCTACCCTTCTATCCCAACTTTTTCCGCAGTCCTGGGATGATCCCAAGACCACAGGACATGTGGCTGGGCGTCCTGTTTTCATCCTGGCTCCTTGTGAGTTAAGGTGAGGAGCCAGGGTATAGAGCTCCTCAGGGGAGGGGAGGGGGGAGTGGGATTATTATTATTATTTAAAACTTACTATTTTGGTGGAGTGCTTCTGCGTTCTTTTCTGATTAAAAAAAAACCAAAACAAAATGGCGGACATGATGTCCTCTTCCTCCCTGGACGTTGCATGCCATGTCTAGACACCCTGCGATGATCCCAGAAGCATGTAAGTCAGGGATCGTCTCACCTCCCTCCCTCTACACTGTATGGTGTAGACATGCCTCAGCTCCGACTGTTTGCCCATCGATCCGAGGGGTGCAGAACAGGTTTTTTGGATGGGTGTGCATATTGCACCCCAGCAGGTAGGTCAGAATATGGCAGGGGGTATGGCTCTGCCCCCCCCATGTCATCTCTTTTTTCGATTTCTTTCCTTTCTTCATGCTGGAAGGAGGCACAGAACTGTGCCTTATCATAGTGTGAAGAAAGCTCGGCCACCATAACTTTCCCTTGCTGCACAGAAATATGGGGTGAACTGGGCAATGGGACTCGCCCATGCAGGAAATTATTATTATTATTATTATTATTATTATTATTATTATTATTATTATTATTATTTCTTACCCACCTCTCCCTCTGGATCGAGGCAGGGAACAGCATTAAATACAATACAATACATAAAACTGGTAAAAAAAAAAAAGCATATAAAATGGATACAATATTAAAATAACCATTACAGCGGGAAAAGAACAGCAACACTTTCCCCTATGGATGAGTGGCTGCTTCACATCCCCACTACTATCTCCAATCAAAGATACAACAGAGATTGTGTTACTGGTGTATGCAAGGAGGAGAACCTCCGTTGTTATATCCAAGCTCAGATCACAGGGGGGAGGCCGTCCGAGGGGTTTCCTCCAGCGGGTGGGGAAGGAAATTCTTACTCTTACAAACTCTAAAAGTAAACCTTTTCACCCACCAGATGGAAGTGTGCATCCCATTTTAATTTGGAAAATAGAGCGCCTCAAGGAATTCAAAAAAGTATAGATGTAAGCAGGCAAGGGGGAAAAATGAGTTACTTGGAAGGGTTCTTGGACAGGGCTTGATTTACAGTGTGTTCTACCATGTGCCTTCTGTCATGTCCCCCAATTGTGGATTTTAAGCCCCTATTTGTTACTGAACATCAGCAATATTTGAGTCAAAATTGAGAGTGGGGGAAACAACTTTAAAAAAAAGTTGCAAAGGTTTGTCTGCCAGTAATTGAATGGGGGTAGGGAATGCAAATAGAGAACTAACCATGGTTAGGAAGTGCTAGAGAAGCCTTGTGTAACACCCTGCTAGTTTCACAGAATTGAAACAGCAGTGGTTTGCGTAATTGTCCATTATCTCTCCAATCCAAGGCAACATATTAGGAGCCGCCATTCAAAATTATACAGGGTAATTTTTAATTATCTAGAACTAAGGCCAAAACAGGCAACCTACTTTCGCTATTCAGGATCATGGAGTGAGGTAACCAAATTATTTAATTGAGCATCTCAATAGAGGTTCTGCAGGAAGCATGGGGAGGTCTTAGCCTTAGATTAAAACACGGGGGATTTCTATTACCTGCTGTTCTAAAAAGTAAATTTGCCCCTGTGGATTCTGAAAAGCTGTTCTCTTAATTCTTCATTTGTGAGCTTACTAGTCACATTATCTGTCATAAGTTATCTACATTTCATTTTAAAGAATTAAAATTACATTTTAAAATAGCAGGGAAATATGGAAAATGGTACAGAACACATTTTAAGAGATAGTAGCTACAGCCTAATACCCACTTTCTTGGGAATAAGGCACATTTAACTCCATGGGGCTTACTTCTGAGTAGGCATGTATAGGACTACACTGAGTATGATATAGTGGGACAGAGGGAGGAGACTAGCTTTTGCCTCCAGCTTCTGAAGCTGATTTATTTTTCTATGTGTTGTGCTACAAATAGCTACAAATTGAAAACCACATCTTGCATGCATGTTTTATTACCTCTAGCAAAACGGAGTTCGCTTTCTTCCTTTTCTTCTTCTTTGCAAAACTGTGAGCAAATCTGAGAACAAATTAAAGAGAGTTCTTAGAACTCCAACACCGGATTGGAGGATGTGTTCCAATTCAGCTGTTTTTACATCTTTTGATAACCTAGTGTCTTTGAAACTTCATATATCACAATATGTAATATGTAATTTACAGCTTTGCGATTCATAATTCACTATTTTGGCATTTAATTATTTTATTCCACTGTAATAATCCGTGAAACCACAGCTTGCTCCCAAGTCTACATTTCATTCACTGGATTCTGCTCTTCTGACTTCCAGAGATGCCATTCATAAAGCACATCATAGATGTCCCATTTATGAAGCCACATCATGGGGACAAAAGAATAATATGCATGACCCAAAACCGATAACTATCTTGACAAAATTAAAAGCATGGTGTATGAGTGGATTTTTTAAGACAAACTTGGAGGACTGAATAATGGGCTGAGGAAGAGGAAGGGTGTCTGCAGGACAGGCACAGCATCATGTGAGTACCGTGCTGCAAAACCACACACCAGGCATGGCGAGAGTGCACTAAATCACTGATGTGATGGAGCCCAGAGTGAAGCTAGCTGGTGGTGCTGGTAGAACCTTGCAGTTTGGCAGAGTGAGAAGGCAGATGGTGGAAGTGGCAGGCTGGATGAGATAGAGGCATGCAGGTAACTATAAGTAAGCAGCAGTACCCTTCTCAGGATGGCATGGTGCCCTGGATCACTGTGCTAAGTAGCAGGCGGTGAGCTAGGTGTTTTAGAGAGTGGTTTAATCAAAAGAGCAGCCAGGTGCACACAAGGAAGCAAAGGAGGCAAGCAAGCAGAGGCAGTTTGTAGAGATGCATATCAGTTTTGGCCAAAGCCTGAACCAAATCAGGCCACTGTGGACCATTTATGGTTCTTCTTGGGGTGAGGTGGGATTCCCTCTGAAGTGACCAGAACTGAACCTGGACCCAGACAAGTCTAAGGCCCTTTCTACACCATCATGTTTTGGAGGGATCATCCCTGTGTGTCCAAATGATGCACAGGGGATCCTGGGATCTGGGAGGGATGATCCCTTCATTTCCCTGGAATAACTGAGACCTCAGTTATCCCAGTTTTACATGCAGTCCTGGGATGATCCTGAGGACTGCGGGTGGTGTGGGTGCCTGTCCTGGCTTCTTCCCTCTTCTTTGCGAGTAGCGGGGGTCATCAGAGGGAAGGAGCCAGGATGGGGTGGGTGGGGACTGGGGTCGGGCCTTTTTTAAAAATCTTTTTATTTTCGTTGGAGCACAAGTGTGCTCCAGCTCTGTCACTTAAAAAAAATAATGGCAGCCGCGATGGGCGCAACGCCCATGACACCGCGCGGTCCGTTTAGACCAGCGGTTCTCAACCTGTGGGTCGGGACCCCTTTGGGGGTCGAACGACCCTTTCACAGGGGTCACCTAAGACCATTGGAAAACACATATTTCCGATGGTCTTAGGAAACTGTATTGACTGAACTATGTCATGTATCATCTTTTGTATTATTAAAGCTATTGTTATGTATTATTTTCATTAGCAAACCATCCCATGACAATGGATTGTGTAGAGAAGAACGAAAATAATTTTATGGTTGGGGGTCACCACAACATGAGGAACTGTATTAAAGGGTCGCGGCATTAGGAAGGTTGAGAACCACTGGTTTAGACTGACGGTGACAATCACAGAAGCAGGTAAGTCTGCAATCGCCCCCTCTCCCTGCCTCTACACCTGTAGGTGTAGAAGGGGCCTTAATTGTCAGGTAGGTGAGGTCAATCCCCATATTGCAGGTGGGAGGGATGGGGCTGATGCTAAGAATAGTCACGAAATCTCCCCTTGTCTATCCAAAAGATACACATCGGCCATCATTCCCAAAGCATGCCATCACATCAACCAGAGGTGCAGAACCTCCAATTCGGGGGGCAAATTGAGCCTCTCTGAAGTCATGACTGAGAAGGTCACACCTCTTCCTCTTTCTCCCCAACCACTGATTTTTGGCAGGTGGCTTCCTGGCCTTTGTGCTTCTCCTAAGACTTAGTTACTCCTAAGGCAACAAGGGGTTTTGTGTGTGTGTGTGTGTGTGTGTGTGTGTGTGTGTTCAGGGCTGGGCGGGGGGGGCAGTGGGGGCAGTTGGCATGGGCCTACGATTTTGAGGGAACCTACTCCAACTCCCCTTGGGCAAAGTTGCTTGATTTTTCTGTTGTTGATGATGAATTTGCCCAAAGAAAAGCACATAATGCATTTCTGAATGTGAAGAAGTGATGTCTTGTATACATCTTGAATAAAAGTGCTTGCCATTACCTTTTTTTAATAAATCATTCTAGTTCATATGTATTTAGAACTGATTGAAAAATACTTAATGAGCAGTTTGAAATGGGGCCTACGTTTCCCATCTGGCCTGGGCCTACTACCAGCTTTGCCCGGCCCTGTGTGTGTTAGCTCCAATACGCTGGTATTTTTGCCCACCTCCCTTCTTGGTGCCTTCAGCCTTTGCCCACCTCTGGAATGCAGCCTCAAGAGCATCTCTAAAATGGAATCCAGCCCTCAGACTGAAAGAGGGCCAGTACTTGTGACATAAACAATGCAATTCTCACTTGAATCAGAAAGGTGCATTTGTCAGGAAAATTCCAGCCACCTCCTCACCTTCAAGAGACAATTGCCCTTTCCTCAGCATCCCCTACCTACTGTAACTCATCTCATTTTATAAGACTCCCCTTATAAAAAAAAAATAAGGTGTTTTTTTCAGCCTACATTGGCCCTGTTCAGATGACACACTAAGCGATGGTGGTTAAGCATTTTGAGCTAAACATTATGGCTTAGTGTGTCGTGTGCATCATTACTTAGCATGTTGTGTGAACCATTCCTAACTACAGTGGCTACATAACCGTGGTCAATAACCATTTGCTGCAAAAGGGTTAGTGGCCTAGGCAATGAAGAACTCAAGGGGTACCTGCCCCATGAGTTCACTGAGCACTATCCAGCCAGCCCTGTTCCAGGCGGCCGGCATGGCCAAGAGCTCATGCACACTTTCTGTGGCTTCCGGAAAGCGCACAATTCCATAAGGCAGTCATTCCCATTCCCCCTCTCAAGGCTCCAATTTTAAAAAGGCTGCAATTGTCTAAACACTTACCTGGGAGTAAGTCCCATTGCACTCAATGAAACTTACTTCTGAATAGACATGGATTATTGCGCTGTAGAGGAAATGTTTTTCCTCCATGAGACAATCATTCCCCTGTTCTCTCAACGTTCCAATCCAATCCAGCCTATTTCCGGCCTTAGGCGTAGGCAGCATTCGAAGCTGCTGCACGGACTGCAGCAGTGGCAGACAACAGAGCCGGGTAAGCCCCCCTCTCCCACTTACCTGGCTCCATCGCTGTTGCCACATGGACCGCGATGGCAGCAGAGTGAGGTAAAACCCCTCCCCCACTTACCTGGATCTGCCGCCTTCACTGCATAGACCGCGGTGGCAGCAGATGGGGGAGCCAGGTAAGCTCCCCTCCCCTCTTACCTGGCTCCAAAGCTTTGGAACGGTCCGAATTGTTTCAGACCATTCCAAACCGCTTTGGGTCGATCCGGACCTCCCCCGATTCACCTCGGAACCGGGCTTAGGAGGTCCGGATCGGCTCACTCTGCTTTGGATTCGGGGATCCGAAATGTAGCGGAGCACACCCCTGATAAAGAGGAGAAGGTATGAATGTGCACCAGATCATAGCATTATGATTACAACCAAGCTTCTAGCATCTGAGGTTCACACTGTTAGCTTTTTCACTCAACCAGTTCTCAGGTAAAGTCAGGTTGTTTTTTAAGTGTTGGGATATGCTCCTATATATAATACACACACACACACACACACACACACAGGCTTCTAGGTGAATCGTAGCATGACAATTTCCATCTGCAAGCCTTTCTCTGGAGATAACAAGAACATAACAGCCTATCCTGGATTTATCATAAGTATTGAATGTGGAAGAATTATGGCCGTTTATTTTTAGATAACTGCCTTCATGCAGAACATATTTTATTGAGAGTATTAATAGTATGAAATGACAAGAATGAGGATGGATGATAGTGACATTTAAGATTAACAATGAGAAGATGGGAGACGCTGGGGGAGTAAATGAACATGTTCCCTCCATGCTGCGGATGGCAGGCTACGGAGGCTCTTCTTGATCCACCCACTACCTGTCATAGATCCTGCCTCCATGAACAGTAGTATAACAAAATATTTCCATCACTATTCAGATTCTTGGCAAATAAAGAAGAAAACACACACCTATGATTACCATTTGTTCTCACATTGCCCAGCATATCTCTCCCATCCTTGTCCTCAGTCATCAACACAATGCCTTGTTTATACTGTCTCAGTGAGAATTAGAGTTGCCACCAAAGTTTCTCCTGAAGTAAAATTTGAAGTGAATTTGGGAAGTGAATTTGGGGAAATTCCTAGGGCAGCTGCAAAAGTTGCAATAAGATGGGGTGGGTGGGTTAATCCAGAAGGTTTTAGGCCTTAGCTAGACCTTAGGTTTATCCTGTCGATCGTCCCGGGGTCATCCCTGTTCATGTAAATGAAACACAGGATATCCCAAGAGCAGGCAGGGACGATCCCAGGATAAATCTTAGGTCTAGCTAAGGCCTAAGAATATCTCTGTTTCACAGCCATAGGGGTATGGTCTGAATGGATTATCATCTATACAGACAGAACCTGTGCTTCATTGTCTCACCTAAGATCCACTAATTTCCATGAATCACGAGGGTGCAATAAATTGCTCATGTAGAAAAGCCCTTAGGGTGCTCGGTTAATGAAAGGACAGGCACAAAATGCTGGGAAATGGGGCTGAAAGTCTGTGATATTTAGAAGAGGAGGAAAGCCTTAGCTAGACCGGGCAAAATCCTGGGGCAAACCCCGGGATCGTCCCTGTGCGTCCACATGTTGCACAGGGGATCCCGGGATCAGGGAGGGATGATCCCTCCCTTGCTCCGGGATCTCGCTTTCCCCTTTGGGCCCACTTTTTCCACAGTCCTGGGCTGAGCCCAAGACCGCGGAATGTGTGGCCCATTGCCGCAGGTTGACCCAGCTCCGTGCAATTACTCGCGCAGAGCTGGGAGCCGCGCATTGGGCGTAGTGCTCCTCAGGAGCACTGCGCCCATCAGGGGTAGGGTGCGGGGAGCAGGGAAATTAAGTTTTTTTTAAAAAAAAACTTACCTTTGCGCACAGGTGTTCGTGTGCTCCGTCTTCTTTAAAAAATAAAAAATGGCGGGTGCGATGCCTCTCCTCCTGAAGTCGTCACACCTAATGTGTAAATGGAGGAGTGATCTCTTATTAATCACAACGCAAGATCTTCCCTCCTCCATCGTGAGATAGAAGGTCAGTCAAGCTAAGGCCGAAGAGAAACTGAAGAGAAAGAGCCAAAAAGCCACCAGAGGGAGAAGAGAGGGGAAAATCTTACACCACATGTTTTTGACTTAAAACAAATGGTAAAATATCTTTTTTTAAAAAAAAAAGGGAAACCATTTCAGACTGCTGGCCCTTGTGGTGACATGGGATTTACACCAGTATATATGAATAATTTGTGCAATCCATTCCAAAGTAAAGGGGAAAGCTTTGCAAATTCTCTACATATATTGTCACATTACACTGGATCATTCAAGGTGCCTACAGAGGAACTAGTTTAGGTGTATACATGAACTGGACCCACAGGCAGAAGCCATCTTGCTCAAGCAGAAGTCCACTTGACCAATAGAACTTTCTCCATCTCTCTTCCACCATGCAACAGCACCCCCTCCCCCAAATCTACACCGGAGCATTGCTGAACCATCTGGAGCAGATTTTGAATGGGGCAGGAAGGGGAATTGCCACTCTCTCAGTTCTGCTGATGGCACCAGTGGCATCAGCAGTAAAATTGCACTGGATTTCAACCTATGTTGGCAGTTGTATTCTTGAAGATGTAGGAAGCTGCCTTATATTGTATCAGTCCGCTGGACCATTGGAGATACCAGAGACTGAACTTGGGACTTTTTTCTTGCAAAGTACGTGCTCTACCTCTGAGCTACATTGTCTGTTCTTCTACTGAAATGGAACAAGGTACAATATTGTAGATGGACGTTAGCCATTTGCTTCAGACATGTGGGCTGCTATACTTCATCTATAGTTTAGAAAAGCCCTTAATGTAAGTTGTGTTTAATATAATTTGTGGGATTTGTTTTAGGGTCGTGTGTGAGTGTGTGTGTGTGTGTCTGTTTTGCTGAAAAGTGTATTTTCTTAGAGCCACAGCAGGAGTATAGATTGCAGTTTTGTGAGGAAGGCATGTCGGATTCTTATCCCTTCTTAATCCACCCCTTTCGCCCCCTTCCTTGGTTCCTTCCCCACCCTTTCTTCTTTTCATTTATTCAAAGCATCCATGAATCAGTTGGGAGTCAGCAAAAAGTTAGCATTAATGAGATCATTTCCACAGAAATTGGCTCATTACCATGCTGACTTCCAATGTTTTGTGACAGTCATGAACTCAGTTCTTCTCAAGGCGTGTTTGTCTGCTTGCCTATTTGAAAATAATGAGGCTTTTAACAAATAAAACGGAATTTCTTTGTTTGGGGGAAAAAAATCAATTCCATGACATAGCAAAGCCTCAAGTTACTTCTGAGTTTTCTGAAATAGCAAGAGTCATTTGTTTCAAGTGTCAGCTTGTGACAATGCATGCGGCGACCTGAGTTACACAGAGGATGGCGACTGTCATAGCATTTTAGGCATGTAAGAATGTATGGAAAGCCTCTACTGAATCAGGCAAAGGCCAATGTAGCAGAGCATGCTAACAGTGGTTAGTCAGATGCCTCTGGAAGCCCTTGAACAGGGGATGATGGCAGTAGCTCTTCCCAGTTGTTTTTTCTTCTGTATGTGTTATACAGAGATATACTACCCCTGAACATAGAGGTTCCATTTAGCTACCATGGCTGATAGCCATGGATAAGATCTAACTTCCTTGAGTTTGTACCCTTCTAAGAGCCTCAAGATATGTCAATCACACATTTATTTATTTATTTTAGCACTTTTATCCCACCATTTAGCCAAAAAGGCTCTCAAGGTGGCTTACAAAAACAGTCCCTGCCCACAGGCTTACAATCTAAAAAATAAATGACACAAAAGGAAAGGGGATTGGGAGGGGGGGGAGAAGAAGAAACAAATTCAGGCACTAGATTCTTAGGCCGTGGCTAGACCAGTCCTATATCCCGGGATTGTCCCAGGATTTCCCCTCTGCATCCAAATGACACAGAGGGGATCCCAGGAGCAGGCAGGGATATAATCTCCATTTGCCTGGGATAATCCTTAGGTCTAGCTAAGGCCATCATTGCAACATGTGGCAATAAACCCACAGGTAAAAGATTACCCCCCTACTTGTACGTTTGCGCTATATAATAATAATAATAATAATAATAATAATAATAATAATAATAATTGTTACCCGCCTCTCCCTCTGGATCGAAGTGGGGTACAACACAAATACAAACACCATAAAATACATATAACTAATTAAAACATTTAAAACTAATACATTAAAGCAGCACATTATTAAAAAGGCATCTTAAAATTCAACTGGGTAGGCCTGCTGGAAGAGATCAGTCTTTATGGCTTTCTTAAATTCCGGAAGACTGTTAAGTTGACGAATCTCTCCCGGCAGGCCATTCCACAATCTGGGAGCGGCAGAAGAAAAGGTCCTCTGGGTAATAGTTGTCAGCCTTGTTTTTGTTGGCTGGAGTAAATTCTTCCCAGAGGACCTGAGTGTGCGCGGCGGATTGTGCGGGGAAATATGACAATAGGTATCTAAGTGCTTGCCATCAGTCTTTTGTTGTTGGTAGTGGTAGTTTTGTTCAGATCAACTGGATTGAATTTCTCTTAGCCTGCTTTAATAGATATGCAGCTTAGAGCAGAGGGCTCCTACCTCTTTCCACAGGCAGGGCAGAAGGAGGATGGAGGCTTTTATATACTCCCATTCCTCCATTTTTTTAAAAAAAGTTTAGAGCCCATCAGTGTATGCATGAACTGGACCCAGAGGCAGAAGTCAGATTGCTCAAGCGGAAGTCCAATTGACCAGGCAGTGGGCAGGAACAATGACAGAGAGGTTCTTGAATCAGGCACATTACCTCCTCCCTCCCCTCCCATTGAAACACCCCCATTTCACCTTCCCCAACTTCTCCTTGGAAGAGAATCTACTGTGATGCATTCTGTGGAGGCTGTGAGAGATGTGGGTAGGAAGAATGCACTTGGATTCCTGCCCTCAAGGTCATAGCTGGGGAGCAGGAATCCAAGCCTTGGATGGGAAGGTGGGGAGTATCTACACAGTCCTATGACTCCTCAGATGCCACATGAGGAGCCATGGGGTTGCTCTGTTAAAATGGGGCTTAATTGTGTGTTTGTTTGCTTTTGTAGTGGAGTGTTTACTCTTTTTTCACCCTTCTAGGAATGCGATGGACTGTTGGATTTTCTGTAGTGTTGTATCAATGTATGCAAGTGTACATATGTGGATCAGTAAAATCCTGCACAAAAAGAATTGTGATACAATCATGCATACAATCATTTTATCCATGCCTGCGCTTGCACATTGGTAATGTAGAGGGTGTTGGGAGTCATGAAGGAGGAACTGAAAACTGTGTGACACAGTGCTCTCAACATCTGGATCATTTGATAATAAAGAAGCACAAGCATTGAGAATTCTCAATTCATCCATTCCACTCTGGAGGTAAGTCCAGCTAATTTACAACGGGACATGTGGAAAGAAATTCCAAGAATTTGAGGAGAATTTTGAAAGCATATAAAATAGTAATCAGTATATTTTTTAACCTAGGAAACGGTAAGGTTCTGTGTGGGGAATGAGAAATGCAGACATGATTCTTTGGCAAATGTTTTATTCATACATGTAATTAGATTTTGTTAGCTATATTTATCAGTATTCAATTTTTTTTATAAACCCAATATTTATTTAGGAAGCATCACTCTTAGGACAATAATGGAGTCGTGTGTGTGTGTGTGTGTGACACACACACACATTGCCCAGAGCCTATTTATTAGTATATTAATTAGGGACGTGTGGAGTTGTGTTGTTTCTAGCTATGTAGCTGCTAGACAATTACCCACAGTCTGGGAATAGTGCCACTTTCTTATTCATTAATTTATTTATTTCATTTCTATACCAACCAATAGCTGAAGTTCTTTAGGTGGTTCAAAAAATTTAAAACCACAAGTACATAAAATGTAAAATATGGCTGCTGAAAAACACAGTATAAAAACACACACAACCAGAATAAAACCTAGAAGCAATGCAGAAATTTAAAATACAGATTTAAATCAGCAGAGCTAAAAGATGAGGATGCTAAAATACTGGGAGAATAAGGTCTTCACCTGGTGCTGAAAGGAGTACAGCGTAGGTGCCAGGTGAACCTCCCTCAGGAGCTCCTTCCACAGCCTGGTTGCCACAGCAGAAAAAAGCCCTATTCTGATCTTCGGGTCCAGACAGGTACAAATAGGAGGAGGTACTCCTTCAGATAACCTGGCCCCAAGCTGTTTAGGGCTTTGAATATTAATACCAGCAATCTGTATTGGGCCCAGACATGTGATGCACACACCCTTATAAGAGATGTGCAGCACAATCCTACACATTTCTTTCCCCCCTGAAATCCAAGTCCCACTGGGATCAATGATATGTGTTCATAGGGTTGCCATTTTAGGCCTGGGATATTAAATTATAGTCTGCTATGGCTTAAAAATTGCAGTACAGAGAAGAGCAGCAGGAGGAAGAGAGGAGAGCATAGGGCTGACATCACTGTATCACCATATGTGCTGTGCTGCATATGTTGAGGGGTGTAAGATGCCCCAAACCACAACGCAATAACCTCTTAGAGTGGTCGCATATTGTTGTGTGAGAGAGATGCAGAAGCCGCAGTATCCCATATTTGAATAGATATCTACATGTGTAAAATATTGATGCCCCTTTTTCCTCACTGTGTTATTCAAGGAAACAATAAAAACAAAGATTAAAACACAATGTCAATGAAAATGGACCACAAGGCAACAGCGAAATACAATGTTATCCTATCCCAGTTGTCAATAATTGAAACCATTACAACAGTAATAGTTTAATTTAATCAAGCACAACACAAGCTCAACAATAAACCAATGGTAAGGAGAACATGACCTAATCAATTACCACCCAGAAGACAACATTATAAATTAAGCCCAGGAAAACAGACGGACTTCACCTGTCACCTAGGGGACAATAAAGGAAGCACCAGTCTTTCAACTGCCGAGGCTTAGAATCATAGAATCATAGAATAGCAGAGTTGGAAGGGGCCTACAAGGCCATCGAGTCCAACCCCCTGCTCAACGCAGGAATCCACCCTAAAGCATCCCTGACAGATGCTTGTCCAGCTGCCTCTTGAATGCCTCTAGTGTGGGAGAGCCCACAACCTCCCTAGGAAACTGATTCCATTGTCGTACTGCTCTAACAGTCAGGAAGTTTTTCCTGATGTCCAGCTGGAATCTGGCTTCCTTTAACTTGAGCCTGTTATTCCGTGTCCTGCACTCTGGGAGGATTGAGAAGAGATCCTGGCCCTCCTCTGTGTGACAACTTTTAAGTATTTGAAGAGTGCTATCATGTCTCCCCTCCCCTAAGCAACCCTTGCTTAAGGTTGTGCGAATCTGTCAATTTTTATTTCTCCCATGTTTACATTTTTTTTTAAAAAAAATCTCAAGTTGTTTCCATCCTGAATAAGGGGGGGGGAGTGAATTTCAAAAAAAACTTATCAAAAATGAACTGAAATGAAATTCAAACCCATTTGAAAAAGCCAAACTCCACAGGTGCGTGGAAAAGAGCTGGCAATCCCCATTTAGCACTAATATAGTTGAATAAAAAGATTCAAATTCAGACTTTTAAGAGCTCAGCACTCAAAGCCGTGTGCTTGATGAACAAATCTGTCAGATTCTTCCACATTCATTTAAAAATAATAGTCACATTTTTTTCCATCCTATATATAAACAAAGATGAATTTTGTTAAATTTTTATCAAAAATGAACTGAAATGAAATCCTCACACATCACTATTTAAGGGTATGCCAAGCCTTGGTCCAGTGGTCCATGGTTTTCTAATTGCTTCTCAGCTGAGTCACCAAATGTTCATTCTGTCTTCCTCTGTTATTGAAGGGTTCCCATTGCTCCTCTAATGCAGCGGTAGGTAGCTTGTGGCCCTCCAGATATTTGGGCTTACAATTTCTTGGGCTGACAGAAATTGTGGATTGAAACATCTGGAGTGCCACAACTCCCCACCCCTGCTCTAATGTGACCAGTTGTGATGGCCGCATGTACAGCTCAATTTACCCTTGTGTTATCGAGGCCTGTATGGCCGCCATTGATGCAGTGGGGGCAAGTGTGCGGTTTCGAGAGCCTCCAGAGATTTTGCACTTCTCCCTGTTGTGTTAATGGTGACTACCACTGATGGAAGTGCAAAATTTCCAGAGACTTTGGAAATTGCTCAATTCCACCCACTGCGTTAATGGCGGCCACCATTAACGCAGGAGGGAAGTGTGTGATTTTGGCAGCTAGAGCAGCTAGCTGCTGGGTGCTGAGCTTGCATGGCCCAGCTGGATGAGGGTATGTTCTCTCAACCCTACAATCTTAGAGCCCATATTATTTGGGAGAAGTCCCATTGAATTCAGTGGGTTTTGTTTCTGAATAGACAAGCCTAGAATTGCATTGGAATAGACAAGTCTAGAACTGAACTCCACCTGTTGTGCTAATAGCTCTTTGGCAGCAACAAAGAGGACAGAGAAGGACAGATGATAAACATATACACACACAAAAAAGGCATGTGTACAGAAAAAGGAAGTGTCACACACTGTTTTCTGCAAATGGTTGTGCTTCGCTGAGCCCAATACTTCTGTCTAACCTTGTTTAGAAAGAGTGATTCTGAAGACAGAGTGTTTTGAATAATTCTGCCCTACCAGTGTATGTTGTAGGCAGTGTGGTGCATATATTCCTTTTGCAAGTGCATTATAAACTTGTTTTTATGCACACACATATTGGTGAGATGGAGCAGCTGCAGTAATAAAGGCAAATAACTTCAAATCCAGCGTTCTGCCAAATGAATGAAACAGCAGGAAGGAAACCTATTTTGGTAAAAAGGAATGGAGTAGAGGGAGGATACTGCTTTCAATTTTGGAGTGAATCACGTTGTATTAAAAAGCTGATACAGCTTCCTAACATTCTTATTTTTGACGATGAGTCAGACCAAGGTTGTTCAGAGCACTCTGAAGTATCCTTTTTGAAAAATTGTTGTGCTTTGTTGACCACTCTCATTTCACTTCGTCTATCAATAACTTGGTGAGGCGGCAACATGGTGGGAAGCAAAACAGGATGATTCAGACCCCAATTTTGCTAACACTGATCCACAAAACAAGACTGCCGATGCCAATGGATGTGGACAGACTGGAAATGTGTATTTGCAAATATCCAGAATTTGTGATGATTTCCAATATTGCCATTTAAAGAATGAACAAGAAATTTCAAATTGTCATTTTTAATGTAAAAGTTTTTACCTCACAGCCAGTTTTTACCTCACAGCCAGTTTTGAACCCTACTGGGGATGGAGACATGCCCTGGGGTGGCATTTTTGGGGAAAATGGTGGACACATAAGAGGTTAAGCATCTGCTGCTCACCAAGAAATCTAACAAGAAAACACAACATGTACAATAGTAAGAAATGCTGGGAGCTGAAATCCAAATCACCTGAAGTTTTATTTTCTGCCCATCCCTTTCCTTAGAGGAGGGCAGCCCAGCCTCTGACCCTGGCCATAAAAGCAGCAAAGAGGCACAAAGTCCCTTCTCAAGGTTGGGCATTCAATTTTAAAATCAGCTAGATGACAGCTCTGTGCAACCCTTAAGTGCTGTTGGTGAGCCCTTAGCCTCTGTAGATACAAGGCAGGATGTAGCTTGGCAGCTCTGAAGGGTTACATTGAGATTTGTTCAGCATTTAAAATAACTGCAACATTCCCACAAATTAAAACTCCCAAAATACCCAGAGCAGCTTGTGAAGCTCATTGGATTCCATCCAAGCAGAACTTTGAAGTGTTCCACGCCGCGCAAAGCACTTCCCATGTGGATAGGAAAACTCAAAAGCATTCTGCTGCTTAGAGCCTCCCTCTTCACGCCCGTGATCCATAAATGAATGCGTCGCGATTCAACACAAGCTCAGCTGGAACATGGAAATGAAATGTGTCAGTCATTCACCTGTTACCAAGCATCTAAATAAAGAATCCAGACGAGAGTTAAATGACTATTTAATGAAGTGAAGAAATAATTAATATTTCATCACTTGTTTAGTGTGAAAAGAAGAAGAAGAAGAAGTCATTTCCCCCCCCCCCTCTGCTCTATATTGCACTGTAAAATTGGAGTGGGATGGGAAAATATACATATTAATTGTTATTAGGTTTACCAGATGTTGCAACCCAGAGACTTTCATTGTAGATTTGAAACCACAGATGAAGGAGTCAATTCAGGATGAATGAAAATGTTCCATTCCCAATTTGCCAACCTTTTCACAGGCAGCAAATTTGGAGCTTTGGGTGTCGTTGCCATGATTTTTTTTCCAGGTGGGACATGTTGAAAAGGTACCATTAGTGAGAGGAGGCAGTGGAGGTGGCTTCTGTTTTTTTTTTTTAAAAAAAGAAACTTAACTAGTTCTTCTAAACATACGCATGCACACTGCCACAGGAAGCTTCACAGCTTCTCTTAGCAGGTAACAATTGTTTGTCACCATTTTCTGTCAACAGAATACCTCAGATATAGCTGTATTTGGCATGGGGGATGATGGTCAGCACTATTTTCCAATAGTTCCCCAGAACAAAACTACACGTAGTGCATTCTGGCTGTTTGTGTGTGTGTGTGTGTTTAACTATGGCAGGGGAGCTTTTAAAATGGTTAAGAACCCAATCTTATGGAATTGACACCTGATAGATGGAGGGTACTGATAAGAACATAAGGAGTGCCATGCTGGATCGGACCAAGGATACATATAGTCCAGCACTCTGTTCACACAGTGGCCAATCAGCTGTCAACCACGGACCAACAAAGCAGGACATGGTGCAACACACCCATTCATCCATGTCCCCCAGCAACCTCAGATACTGGGTTAGCACATAACCATCAGGGCTAGTAGCCATTGATAGCCTTCCCTCCAGGAATTTATCCAACCCCCTTTTAAAGCCATCCAAATTGGTGGCCATCACTACATCCTGTGGAATTTATGGTTAAATTCCATAATTTAACTATGTACTGTGTGAAGAAGTATTTCCTTTTATTTGTCCTGAATCTCCCACCAATCAGCTTCATGGGATGACCCCGGGTTCTAGTATTTTGAGAGAGGGAGAAAAATGTCCCCCTATCCACATTCTCCACACCATGCATAATTTTGTACACCTCTATCATGTCTCCCCTTAGCCTCCTTTTTTCCAAGCTGAACAATCCCAGCTGTTGTAACCTTCCCCCATAGGGGAGATGCTCCAGCCCCTTAATCATTTTAGTTGCCCTTTTCTGCACTTTTTCCATCTCTCTCTCTCTCTCTCTCTCTCTCTCTCTCTCTCTCTCTCTCTCTCTCTCTCTGTGTGTGTGTGTGTGTGTGGTTGCACCATAGATTTGTAGAAAGGCAGTATGATAATGGCAGTTTTATTCTCAATTCCTTTTCTTATGAAATCTCCCTGACACAAACTGAGGTGTGTGTGCATGTGCAAAAATTCACCCCTCCTCCAGTATTATCTTTGGTTTGGCTAACCCATGATTTCCTAATTCCTTTTGGACACCCCCTGCCTTCCGCAGCTGTATGGCAAGGCAGCAGTCCTGCTCATCTCTGTAAGCAGGGGAGGTAGTAGAAGAAAGAAGCAGGAACTGTAGGCAAATGGGTTCTTGAAATTGTCCAGCTTATATGTTTAGTAGGTAAAATGGCGGTACCACTTCAGAAAATTCTCCGGGGAAAGAAATTTCTTGGGGGTGGGACTCTGCATTAAAAGTGGAAGAGGCACAACTTCTTTATCCCCCCCCCCTTTTTGTGTTCCTTTTACTTTGTTTTTGTTGTTGCAATTGGTAGCAGTAGCAGCTGTGTTGGCAGCCTGGCCACCATTTTGTATTCTCCCAAATGCCCCAGATCTAGTGTTGTTCTGAGGCATTGTAGATGAGTGAGCATCACCTGCCACCAAAAGAAAAAGGAAAAGGAAAAGTGGAGAATATTTAGAAAAATTCTGTGAAGTTCCCCCCACCCTTTGGGTATGAAAAAAAAGTCTGAAATTTCTCAGGGGGAAAAGTCTAATGATGAATTGTGCTTCTGCTAGGGTTGCTGTGTCTTTAATTGTTGAGTGACAACTAAAAACTCAGCAATGAAGGACAGCATGTTTCCCTGCTGAATTTTCTTTGTCATTCAGAAGCAACAGAAAAAGAAAAAGAAAAATTAGGAGGAGGGAAGAATACACAGTGTAAGTTAGCAGTTCTCAAATGATGTGTCAGAGCATATTGTTGGGTGCTTTGAGAAATCAATTAATTGATTGGCAGAGGTGGCTGTTCACTGTGTCTCTGTACAGTTCATTGATCTAGCTTTACCCTTTTTTTTATGAGCTTCCATCAGGGATGGGTCATCCTGCTTGTCTCTGCCTTGGGTCAGGTGTGTGTATGACTGCGTCACTCAATCACCATAATACAGAGACCCAACAGAATTCCCTACCCTGTGGTAAGGTTGTCCGACATTAATCTTTCTCTACATTAGTCAACTTCTCTGGGTTTTCCTTCTTATATTCATAAATTAACCTCAAAACATTGACTCATTCACACACACACACACACACACACACACACTTTATGTCAAGACAGGAGGCATATCATACCTACTGGCGATGCCCCCAATGTCCAACCACATGCTCCTTTGTGTGAACTCTTATCACCCCTAAAGTTTTATATTATTATTGTGGGAATCCTCCATATATACAACAACTGTGCATGTGCAAGCCCTTTTCACACGAGCATCAAACATGTGGACATCAGTGGCATGGCGAGTAGGTGTGCCAGTGTCTGTGCTGAGGCCAGCATGCAATGTCTTGTCACCTACTTCTGCATGTTTTCTAAACCCTTGAGATGGGAAAATGTGTGAAGACCCCTACAGAATGTCCACTCCTCCAAGAGAAGATCACTCCTATTCTTTCACCCTCCAAAAGTATATGTATACTTCTCAAGTATTAGAGTGGAGTGAGCCTCCAATTACAATTCATCAATAAAAGGTGCCTCAGTGATCAGGAACGACTGGTGCCATTGCATCTCAGTTCTTTTCATATAGATGTGCTGTGTATGGGATATCTCAACTTTGGAGATATATGATGTGTGTATGATACTATTCTCAGAATTAATGCCAATTTCCTGCCTGGATTCTTTGGCTGTCAGTCCTCAGGGTGCTCCACTAGTGGAGGGCCCTTTCACTTCAATGCTTTTTGCACTGGCAATGTGTCGGGAAGAAGAAAGACATTTCCCTGCTTATCATAGCTATTTCTTGTGATGGACAGTTCTTTATTCAGTAGCTCTCAGGAGCTTCCAGTATTTCTGTGAGCCTCGATTGTTAAACCAGCCAGTTTCTCCTACTTCTCTCTCTCTCTCTCCCTCTCTCTCTCCCTCCATGGGGTTTTGAACCAGGTGCTGTTTCTAAAAATGTTCAAGCCTGATGGAGTTGTTGGGTGTGTGTTTTTTTTTTTTTTAAGTCTGACAGCTCTCCCTATTGAGTTCTGTGAACTGCTGTTGAAATTCTCACTACAAGTTTTATTTTATTTTCCCCCAGATATGACTCATTTCATGCTGGAGCTAGCAAATCATCTGTTGTGACAGGATCCCATAACCAGATGTGAATTTGGCTATGGAAGATCCACTAGGGATTAGCATTGCTCAAAAAGAGCCCATTGCTTTATTGAGTCTATTGGTTTTGCTCTTTTTATTTCAAATGCTGTCTGGTAACGCAATCATCTGTTCTCCATCTTGAAGTGACTGTATTGCTTTCACAAGCACAGATTGCTTCCTTGCTGCCACAAAAATTAAATTGAAGGAGATAGACACCAACAACCAATATGCCAAAGTATTTATATTACTAAGAACTTATAATTTCAGTGGTTAAGAGCATGAATTGTGAGCCTTGAAGTATCTGATCCATAGAAGATGAGTCTAAAGCCCATCCCAGAAACACAATAGTTTTCTAAGCAGTGGGGAATTGTTGCTGTGTTTTTAATTTGCAATAACATTTAAATGTTTACTATATATACATTACTATCTGAGAAATAGTACACTCAGGCTTGATTGCCACAATGTCTTATATACTGGACTACCTTTGTAAAATTATTATTATTATTTATTTATATAGCACCATCAATGTACATGGTGCTGTACAGAGTAAAACAGTAAATAGCAAGACCCTGCAGCATAGGCTTACATTCTAATAAAACCATAATAAAACAATAAGGAGGGGAAGAGAAAGCCAACAGGCACAGGGTAGGGTAAACAGGCACTGGGTAGGGTAAAACTAACAGTATAAAGTCAGAACAAAATCAAGTTTTAAAAGCTTTAGGAAAAAGAAAAGTTTTTAGCTGAGCTTTAAAAGCTGCGGTTGAACTTGTAGTTCTCAAATGTTCTGGAAGAGCGTTCCAGGCGTAAGGGGCAGCAGAAGAAAATGGACGAAGCCGAGCAAGGGAAGTAGAGACCCTTGGGCAGGCGAGAAACATGGCATCAGAGGAGCGAAGAGCACGAGCGGGGCAATAGTGTGAGATGAGAGAGGAGAGATAGGAAGGAGCTAGACAGTGAAAAGCTTTGTAGGTCAACAGAAGTTTATATTGGATTCTGAAGTTAATTGGAAGCCAATGAAGATATTTCAGAAGTGGAGTTACATAGTCAGAGCGGCGAGCCAAGAAGATGATTGAGAAACTTTAAGTGGCCTAGAATATGATGGCCAGGTTATTAGGCAATTTAAAGCACACTCCTCTGCATATTTACTCAGATAAGAAAGCCCCAGTGAGTCCAGTGGAGCTTACTACTGCAAAGGAAATGTGCATAAGATTGTAGCCTTAAAGACCTTAACTGACTCCCAGTTAGTGGGCCTGTTGAGAAAATGCACTAAGCCATGGTTAGGCAGCTAACCCTTTTGCAGCAAATGGTTAGTGAGTGTGTTTAAACCATGGTTATAAAAAGGCAGTATAAAAATGAAATAAATAAATGGTTAGGAATGGTTCACATGACACGCTAAGCCATAATATTTCGCTCAAAATGCTTAATCACCAAGGCTTAGTGTATCGTCTGAACAAGATCATTTTCATTTTAAGGTGCAGCTCAATGTGCTGGGCTTAACCTCTAAAGTACCATATTTTCATGTTTCGAGCTGCCTTGGATGTTGTTCAGAAAGCCCGGGTTAACTTCAAAATATAGCAACTAGGCTGCTAACTGCTATGTAGTACAGAGAGCATGTCCTATGTCGTATAGAGAGCTTAAAAATTTACATGATCAGCCAATTGGTTAGTGGGCACAATTCCAAGTGCTGCTATGGGCTATAAAATCCTAAATGGCCTGGGGGCACTTTGAAGGAGTGCTTGCTCCCATATTAGCATCCCCAAACATTTAGATCAGAAGTAAGCTGGCGTGAATCACTTGGCAGTATTTTCAGGTAGAAGCTACAGAAGAAGAAAAGATGAGCAAGTGGGCAGGAGAGTCAACAGAAGGTAAGACAGATAAAAAGGTTTGCAAAAGGTTTTGCTTGGGTTTAGGTGCCAGAAAGTCTGGAGAGGAAGACAAAGGGCCTTGCAAGATGACGGAGTAGCCTGGTGTGAGCCCCAGGCTGGCCCCTGTGCATCCAGATGACGCCCAGGGGATCCCGGGCTCAGGCAGGGGTAACCCTCCCTTGGCCCCAGGATAACCGGCACTGGTTGTGGCCCAGTATTTCCCGCGGTCTCAGGCTGAGCCTGAGACCACGGGTGTGCAGCCCGTTCCGCCACTTTTCCCAGCTACCTCATTTACTCATGAGTGGCTGGGAAAAGCAGTGGGCTGCGGCCATCAGGGCAGGGCGGGAGATGGGGGGGAAACCGGACCCAGGGGGGATGGAGGGGAAACCGGAGCCAGTGGGGTGGGTGGGGATTGGAGATCGTGTGAGATGGGGGGATCGGAGATCGCTTGGGATGGGGGGATCAGAGATTGCGGGGGATGGGGGGATCGGAGATCATGGGCAGGTGGGAGGGATCATGGCCAGGGGGGGAATTGGGGGCAGGGGGAGCGGGGAAATATTTTTTTTAAAGAACCCCCCCCACCTGCCATCACTGGAGCGCTCCTGCGCTGCTGGTCCCTTTAAAACTTTAAAAAAATGGAGGGTGCGACAGCTCTCCTACAGAGCTCATCGCACCTCACGTGTGAACGAGGGTGAGATCCCGTGATAGTTGCATCATGGGATCTTCCCTCCTGTAGCCTGGATTTACAGGTAGGTCTAGCTAAGGCCAAAGAAAAAAGTTTGCAGCAAGCAACTGAAGGTCAGGGGAAGTACTCGGGAGACAGGAATTTAGAGCAAAGCTGAGCAAGAAACTTGCCTCCTGGCTGGTTAGAGAGGGGAGAGAATCAACTATTTTTAAGATATAAGAGGACTGAGACAGAAGGGCAGAAGAAATGAGACAAAGAGAGAAGGATCAGAAAGATCAGAAGAGAAATAAGACTGGGACCGGAGAAGTTGGTAAGAGACTGCTGGTACTATGACAGTAAAATATTGCCGGAAGGGGACTTGAATAAAATAGGGACACAATCTAGTTATGTTAGCTGTATGTGTTTGTCCCTGTTGCTCATATGTTTTTTGTTTTTGTTTTTTGCATTTGTTGTGTGTGTATTGGATGAATATATCCATTCAGAGATAATTATTTTCCCCTATTAACAGAACCCCCCCCCCCACACACACACAAGTAAGCTTTTAAATTTTGTAGGTCAAAACTTTGTGGTTTTTTCTCTTCTTGGGTTACCCACCCAATAGCCAACCCCCACACTACTTAAAAGTGGACATTGAGAACCCAGGAGGGAGCCAGAGAAAGAGAAAAATGATTTCCACTTGGTGGCAGTGGAAAAAGCAAAATGGGGAAGGCTATTTTACCTGGGCTATTTTCCATTAAGGCTATTTTCCATTACCCTTCATGGAACAGGGTGTCAATGGTCAGTGGCACATCCCAAATATCTAGCCTCTGCTACTCTACTCAGATGTAGGAATGAGCAGCATGTCTACTCAGAAGTAAGCAGGATAAGCTGCAGCAAGATGAGCTTCAGAATAAGAATTTTCCCCTGCCAGGAGAAGGGATAAGGGCCCGAGGAAGAAGCTGGTGGACTGTGTCTGACCGAGGCCATGGCTAGACCAAGCCTATATCCCAGGATTGTCCCGGGATCATCCCTGTGCATCCAAATGACACACAGGGGATCCAGGGAGCAGGCAGGGATGACCCTTCCATTTGCCTGAGATAATCCTTCGGTCTATCTAAGGCCGCAGTGGCCAGAAGTTTTCCAGCCTTGATTTAGATCTTCATTAGAAGCCCCAGCCTAGAATGTCCCCACTTCTGACGTATGGTGGGTAGCAACGCCGAGCAGGGCTTTTGTGGCTATGGCATCTTGCCTTTAGATCTCCCTACTCATTTCATTTCACCAAGCACCCATCCTTCACTGCTGTTAGGCAACACTTGAAGACATTTTTATTCTCTCTAGCATTTAACAGAATCTGGTTTTATTACTTGTTTCATTGCTGAAGCTGACAGGAGTGTTTGATTATTTATGGCACTTATTATGTTTTAATTTGTTAAAACAGATATCCCAACAGGTTAGATTCAGACTTATAATGCAGTCTTTTAAATTAAAGATCTGCTGGCTGGGTTATGGTAATGTGGCCCTCCCCTGACCAAAAAAAAAAAAGTGTCTTCTACCTGCCCTGGGCTGGTTTTGTTATTCAGGGGAGGGGATCCTTACACACCCCACAATAAATAAACCTTTGCACTACAATATATTGTTCTGTGTGGCTTTGTAGTATAGTGCATACATGGGTGGTCAAGGGGGGCCTCCAAGTCTTTCATGAGGCTGAAGAATATGATTTCATGTGGGTAGGGGGGACGGGGGGAGCAGACTTCCTGTAGGAATCAGACTAGCAATTCCCTGGTACTTAATGTAGTTATCATAGGCATGCACAGCACATTTCATTAGGGTACGCACCCAGGGATTTATTTATTTTTAAGGCGACCATTTATTGAATACTCAATCATAAAGGGCATTATTTTTATTCATTCATTTATTAAACACTTTTAACACTGATGCCCTACTCTGCGTTCGGTTTGCTGGCCGTGGGAAGGCCATTGCAGCTGCTCAAGCAGAGGCCTAGTGGCTGAGGGGGCAGAGAGGCTCCCGGCACAGAGGGACCCAGCAGAGCAATTCCTTTTCATTCCTGCAGCCGTGCTCTTTCAGAGGCAGTGGTGTATCGGTGTGGCGGCAAAGCAGCTGAAGGGCAGCTGGAGGGCCTTTCCCACTGTGTCTGGATCCCTACTCAATGGCCCCTTCAATTTGGTGTTTATTGCTTGAGACATTAGCGTGTGCCTGGGCGCACCTGGCACACCCGTTGTGCACACCTGTGTTGGTTATGTTCCAATCCTGGTTTGTTGCCAATCTGTCTGCTCTTTAAGCAGTGTGTTGTTGTTCACAAGAGAGCATGTACATGTGATTTGTGGTGTCTCATTGGTTGGCTTAGCTGTTAGGCAGGCTGTGAGTGTATTGTGAGTTGTGGCTCTTCGTTGGATGCTAGTAGAACAATTTCTCTAGGCTGGGCTGTTCCCCCTCGCTTTGAATGGTTTCTCCCCCCACCCCCATCCAGATCCAGAGGGCTTTTGGATGCAGCGGATTTTTCCCTGATTTAACTGGAGCAGATCTGGCCCCTAGAAGATCTCTACATTTAGGATTGCTCTGCCCATTAGACTTACAGTAGACCCTTTGGCATCAATGGGACTTACGTTAGCAATGACTAACTTGTCATATTGATTTCAGTGGGTTGATTCCAGTTGCTGAGCTGCTCAGATTCTAGATTGGGGAAAGGGAGGCAGAAGTACTTGAGCACAGGGGTGGAGGGAAGCAGAGGCCAAGGCAACTGGCAGTACTGGGGAGGGACTGGAGTATGGAATGGTCCAGAAGGATATAGGACAGAGAAGAAAGCCAAAGGCAAGACAGAGGATGGGAAAATGGACAGGGTGTATTATGTGCATTATGGCCAAGAACCACTGAGGTTAGGAATGTGGAGGGTCATATATTGATTTAAAAGAGATACTCCAATTTGGGTCTGGAGGCTATAAGTCTGACTATAGGCTATAGTCTGTCATGACTATAAGGGAGATTTGAAATCTGGTGAATCAGAGTCATCTGAAAAGTTAGTGAAAAACATATATTTTTTCTGTAGAAAGAAAGAAAGAAAGAAAGAAAGATATAAATAATACTTTCGGAGACTAAAAAAGCAGAGATATTTAAACGCAAATGGAAAGCACTAATTTACAATGGTATAATGTTAAATTGTTACCGGTTCCTCACTGGCAAATCCATGAAAATTAAGCTTTCAGATTCTTGTCTATCAGAAAATGAATACTAATGACAGCGGTGTTAGACAGTGCCAGTAATAGACAGGTGTGTGAAGTATGCATTTAAGTATGAGATGAGTAATTTATTTTCAAAAATATATATCTTTTTCCCCCACAGCCAAGTGCTGTCTTTGAAGGGGTGATGAATATTTCATTATCCCACTGGAGCATCTCTCTAAAATTATGTACCTTCGACACACAGTGATACTTAATTCACTCCATTTCCACTGGAACAAAATAAGTTCTTTATATCATTCTACTTCAGTTTCCCCTGAATAGAATGCAGAACAGTATCAGTTGCAGATGGGGTTACTCTAAAAATGCATTTGCTTTCTCCTTCACCTATGAAGGCAATATACCTATAATCTTAAAACCCTCTCATTTTTTTTATTCATCACTATCTCCAACTGTGAAGAAATTTGACAGTGGAGTTGGTTTTAAAATAAAGAAGCCTTATGGAAAAATATCACCATGTGGGTACATTGGGCCTATCAACACCAGAAAGTTCAGATTGGTCTGAAACTCTATCCACTTCTCTCTCTCTCTCTCTCTCTCTCTCTCTCTCTGGGTGTGTGTGGGTGTGTGTGCACATAAAACAGAGAGAATGAGAGAGGGGTTGGCTTCCTTAGAAAAGGAGAGGAAGGGGTTGCTGTTGGAATGGAAACACTGCTGAAAAATAATAACTTTCCTTCTTTATGCTTTACCTCAGGGGCATAGAACCTAAACACCAGGGGCCAAACCTGGCTTTCCTGTGAGCCAAATCTCACCCTCTGGGGTTCCCCAGATGGCCATATTCCCTTCATCTGGCTCCACTCCTGTCCCAGCCATTGACCATTGTTTCGCATTTTCTCCCCCTTCAGTCAGGGAAAAATGTATTTCTTTACGGTCGCTGTGCTTCCTGATTCTCTTCTACATTTGAAATGTGCTGAATTACACAGGAAAAGAGCAGTGACCACGTGGTCGGTAATTTACTCCTGGTCTGTATAGTTCAATGGGACAATGCCCTCTAGTGGTCATTGTAATAATGTAACTTTGAATGCACATGGCAGGAAATAACGTATTTCAGTAGAACCAGGTGTTCCAAGGTTTATTTTTAAACAGATTAACTGGAAAAAGGAGTGGGAGATATGCAGGAGGCTCACGACATCATCAAAATGATCTGCGAACTTCCATGAGTGGCTAGTCATGAGTGTGTTATAAATCACTTGTTTAAAGAAGTTCTAAAAGATTGAAATGCCTCTCCTAAGTCATTAAAACCTATAAACTAAGATATGCTGGGATATTTTGTATTTTGGCCCTGCCCCTTTTGCCTTCATCTCCACACACCATTGGACTGTGGCCTCTGAGACCTTCTCTGAAATGAAATTTGGCCCTTGGGCTAAAAAATGTTCAACACTCCCATTCTTTCTGAATGCAGGTATTTATTTATTTTATTTTATTTTATTACATTTATATACCACCCCACAGCCAAAGCCCTCTGGGCGGTTTACAACAATTAAGAATAGTAAACATTAAAAGTATAATTTTTAAAAAAAACAGTATAAAAACAACAGTATCCATTTAAAAACAACAATTCTGGGGTCCATTAAAAACAAACTTAACGTTGTTAAATGCTGTTAAAATGTAGAAGTTCTGGGGAGCATTAGCATCAGAGTAAATAATTCGTCATCATCATCATCATTGTGCCAGGTAAAAAAAGAAGAGACTTCCCTTGGCTTGAGCATGACTTTATTGGGTGAAGTCTCTGGAAGTGGGGGTACCCATCCAAGAACTCCAAAAGCTAGTGAGACAGATTCTGTTTTTGGCATAACATGACCCTGGGCCTTGCTAGAAGAGGCGTTAGCGCGGTGTGAGGTCTGGTTTCCCTCCTGTGCAGCCAGATGACACACAGGGGAATCCGGGGTCAGGCCGGGCTGAAACCTGCCTTAAGCCGGCATAAGCGAATTCACTTATGGCCTGGCTTTTCCACAGCCCTGGCCTCTGGCCGGGGCTGCGGAACGTCTAGCAGGATCCGTGGCTTTTTGTGGCTACTCGCTTACTTGCGAGTAGCTGGGAAAAGCCACGGACTGGGCACAGCACTCATATGAGCTCTGTGCCCATCGGGCCGGGGGGATCCCGGGGGGGAGAGAGGAGCGGGGGAGAAGGCCGGACCTGGCAGGAGAGAGGGAAGGGAAGGCTGGACATCAGGGACGGGGGCGAGGGAAGGAGAGCGGGCATTGGCAGCGAGGGAAGGAGAGCCGGGGACAAGGCATCGGGGATGGCGCGGGGGGGAAGCCGGGGACAAGGCATCGCGGATGGCACGGGGGGGAAAGCTGGGGACAAGGCATCGGGGATGGGGGGAGGACAGGCGAGTGAGTGGGGAGGGGATCATTGGGGGGAATCAGGGGCGGGGGGGGCTTTATTATTTAAAAAAACACCACCTACCTTCTCTGGCGGCTCCCCGGCACACATGGTGCCTTTTTTAAAAAAATGGCCGACGCTACGGGGCTTCCTGTTGCCCCGTCGCGTCGTGTGTCTGGAAGCCGGTGACGGCGCATGCTAGCTCTAGCGCGCCGTCGCCCCTCCTCCCTGCCGGCTTATCCGGCAGGTCTAGCAAGGCCCCCTGTTAAGTTCCAAACTTATAACTGATTTAGTTCAAGGATCTAAACCAGTTATAGAACATAACAAAGTCACAAAAAGAGTATGGTGGTCCTGGAATGGTTAAGTCCAGGTCCACAAAATAAAGATGATTGCATTTATCTCTTTAACAAAAGAGGGGATCAAGGCTTTAGGTGGAGTTTCAAGCACTACTTGGAGTGGTCACACAAAATCTGAGGGCTCTTCATAGCCAATACACAGATAGTGCAATGTTGTTTTGATTTGATTAAGAGAACACAAAGACAATTGGGGATGAATGATTTCTGGAGGTCCCATGCTATACGATAAAACAGAGGTGTAGAACCTCAGGCCGAGGAGACAAATCCAGCACTCTTCGGTTCCCTAGTAGATGGCCATGCAAATGTAAACAACTTTTGGAGGCCTCAACTTTAAGGTTTATATTTTTCTACCACTTAGGAATGCATCTATTTTTGCATAGGTATTATAAAACTGTCGTTTCTGGTATACTGTTTCTAGCTTCCCGGCTCTGAGATATTCAAAGAAACTACAAAATGAACCATACAACAGCGAAGTTGTTCGGTTTGGTATCAAAACCAGGACGTTACTATCCTAACAGCTGAACAGATAATCTCTGGAAGACATGTTCTTGTATTTGGAATAAATCCATCTATACGAGAATGGAAAAATAAATGATATGGATATCAAACCATATCCATATGCTATCATATAATTCAAAATTGATGAGCCACACCTGAATAAAAGCAGGTAGACCAAAGTCCTTTTCATTAGCTACCAGCTACTCCTCTGCAGGTTCAAAGGCAGTGTTACCAATCATTAAAGTGGCACGGAAGTACACCTTTTGTTAAGGTGAGTCACACAGACACACGTTTCGCCATTTTGAGCCTCACAATTCCGTTGCTAATAAAAATGATACCTGTTGAGGTAATTCCTTGAAATTTGATATCAATGATCTACTTGATGGATTCTACAAAGGTGCCATATTTCAAATGGATCCAGTGAGAATTGCCAGAGGTACAACAAGTTAAACAGTACTCCAATTTAAAAACAGGCATATCTATTTCTGTCAAATGTGGGTGAAAACGACTGATGTGCTTTCTTAGACTTCTTGAGGAAGGCAATGTCTCATTGGTTTGGTGAATTTCTGAGCTACAATTGAAAATATTTTCTGTCCCTTTAAAGCCTATGGAAGCAACTGCTGGCAACATTATGCAGTGTGTGCTCAGTTTCATTCTAATGCTGCCTGTATGCCAGTGATTGCAGAAGGGTTCTGTCTTGCAGAGATTGTAACTTCTCAGGGTCAAACTACATGTCACTGCACAGATTGGTACCTAATTCACAATTCTGAAGGCTAGAAACAGCACTGCAGCTCTTTTGTGAATGGCAAAGGCAGGATAGGTACTCACTCCTGATGAGAGCAGCCCACTAGTGCAAATAAGCCTCAATTCAGCAAACCATCAGGGAATTATAGCTCCAGCACCTTTTCCCAATACCAAGGTAGATCACTACTTCAAGCGCTAATGCACATTTGTTTATTGCCAAAGGAAAGAGTAAAAGCTCCTTGTTCACATCTCTGAAAATGTGCACATTCAAAAATGTGCAAAGCAAAAATAAGTTTTTAAAAAAGGAATAGAGGTAATTCCCAAATAGGAAATTTGGGGATGGGGGAGGAGAATGCTCACTTTTCAATAAAGAAGCAAAAATCCCAAATTATCCACTGCAGAATCTGAAGGCTTCCTGTGAAATCACCCCACTACCACAATTTCATCCCATTCCAGCAAACTGCCATGGAGTTATAGGGCATGTCTACTCCAGCCTTATATCCCAGGATCGTTCCTGTGCATTCAAATGTCATACAGGGGATACCAGGAGCAGGCAGGGACGATCCCTCCATTTTGGGGGGGATAACCCTTAGGTGTGGAAAGTGCCATCGCTTCCAGCCTGTTTTTACTGCTCTGGCCAGCTCTCCCTGGGAAAAATAAAGACCAGACTACATGACAGCCTCCCCTCTGGAAGGATTGCACTGACAGCCCCCCCCCCCCTTGCAGGGGATGGCAACCTCCCCTCAAGCATCTGAGAAGTGGCAAAATAACATAAGCATCAGAGAAGCAAAGTAACGCAAACATCAGAGCAACAATCAAGCACCAGAGAAGCAGATTCTGAAGGTTATAAACACCGCAATAGCACTTTGATTTATTTTTATTTATTTATTTATTTATTTATTTATTTATATTTTTATACCGCCCAGTAGCTGAAGCTCTCTGGGCGGTTCACAAAAATTAAAACCATTAAGAACATAATAAAACATCCAACAATCTAAAAACCCAAATACAAATTGATGAGTTGGAAAGGCAGGCTAGTTATTTTAGTTACTCTCCCTGGGACAATGGGGAAGAGGAAGGGAAGAGACCCCTTGACCACATCACTGCCAGATCATTGACTAGCCACAAAGGCATGCCCAAAAGTTGCTGCAGAGAAACGCGGCACCCTGGGAGCCACTGTAATTAAAAAAAATAATGAGGAAAACAACTTTCTTTTAATGTGGTTTATAAAAACAGAAGCTGTTGGTTGGCAGCACACCGGCCATAATGTCATGTGTTGCAAACAAACCCCAAACACTCCCAATATGAAGGAAATCTGCCTTGAAGACAGCCCCCAGGTTGGTCATCTGTACCCATCTACACTTTACAACAAGGTTACATAAAAAGGGGGGGGGTTACACATTGCGTGGAACATGAGTTCATAATGTATTTAAGGATGTTTGGATGTTCTGAGAACCTGTATTGATTGATGAGGATATGTTAACTTCATGTAATTATGAAAATTGTAGCCCTCTATAGGATGCCTGCAATATAACACTTTTTGACTCTGAGGAACTGCCACCGGAAATTGAGGATTTTGTGTGTGTATATGAGTGATAAAGGGAGAAGGAGAGAGAGAGAGATGTGATTTGAGACCAGAAAGAGACTACGAAGACCAAGGGGTGGGGGATGAATAAAAAGAACCAACTAGAAAAGACAATGGAGACGGGAATGGTAGCCAAATATCCTCACACATTATTCATCCAGCAACTTTGAGGCCTACAGCTACATTCATATTGGTTGCTTCCTTCGTCTCCTGACTTTATTAAATAAATTCTCTTCAGCAAATATTTTTTGACTTCTATTAGAGTTTTTATTTAACTTTCAAAGTTTCATAATTGTGTTTTTGATGGGTAGAAAAAAAGATGCATAAAAAAATCCCTATACATAACTGGACTGCTTAGATTTATAATTGTTTAGGCAGACCTAGCCCCATCTATATGACAACGGGATTGCTCCTCATTAAATATAAACCTGAATTTTCGTTGATTCGAATCTAGGTAAAGAGCATCACACTGCAGCAGCGATAGCGATTTATTTCCTGAATTTTTTTTATAGTGCAGTTATTAATGCACACATGCACATTATTGTATTATGGCATATACGATGCTATAGAGTAGAGCTGAAAGAAGCTATAAATCTTATCTGCAGAGCTCCACAGATTCATAGCAGAGGAAATGCGGGTGGGAAAAGGAACGAGGCAGCAGAGGAGGATTCAAGCGGGGGACTCAACACGTCTCCTGTCTCTTGCTGCCCATTCACCCCTCTTTGTTTTCATTTTAAAAGGTCCATCTTAATTCAACTTCAAAACGGCAGGAAGGTTCAAGGCAGCCAGAGGACGTGATAGGTGGGAAGCCGGGGAATCAATCAATCACTTTGTCCTAACCTCAAAGCTCTGCCCACATATCAAAATGTGATTTAGCTCCCCCAAAGACACATAACCATAGTTAAGGCTATCTCATGTTGGCTCAGGCTCCACAAAACCAGGAAATTGGAAGCCAAAACTGATGCTTTGAAAAGTGTGCCTTGTGATCAGTGATGATGTTGTGTAATGTCACAAATGTTGTTTGCTTGCAACTTATCATCCCTGTGCCCACACCTTTTCTTAGTCTTTCAGGCCAAAAATCATCCTTTTTCAGGAGGACGGAGTGCTTGGGGCCAGCAAAGATGATCTACTTGATGAATTCTACAGGCTAGTCCTGTATTGCCTTATGAAGCATCTGAGCATTACTGTATTGCTAGGGGAATCATCCTGTGAGTTCCCTATACCAAATTATTGCTTACATCAGTATCATTTCTTAATCATTCACTGGAAGAATCGGGCATATACATCAACAAATATTAGTCATGCATTAAATGCCTTATCATGCTAATAGCTTCAATTTGTACAGACAAAGTGAATACACATTGATTTAAGAATAAGTATGATCAAAACTTAATGCATTACATGATGTAAATGAAAAATATTAGATTCAGTGCAAGCCACTAACCAGTCAACATACTGGGGGTGGTATTTCATCTCCCCTCCCCTCCCAGTGATCTTAAGTAGTATTGCTGGGTTGGGGATGAGGTTAAATCCTCACTCATTCACAACCATAAGTACAGGATCTCTTCTCAATCATCCCAGAGTGCAGGACACGCAATAATGAGCTGAAGTTGCAGGAAGTCAGATTCCAGCTGGACATCAGGAAAAACTTCCTGACTGTTAGAGCAGTACGACAATGGAACCAGTTACCTAGGAAGGCTGTGGTCTCTCCCACACTAGAGGCCTTCGAGAGGCAGCTGGACAACCATCTGTCAGGGATGCTTTAGGGTGGATTCCTGCATTGAGCAGGGGGTTGGACTTGATGGCCTTATAGGCCCCTTCCAACTCTACTATTCTATGACTCCATAAGAAGACCCATGCTGGATCAGACCAAGGTCCATCCAGTCCAGCACTCTGTTCACTCAATAGCCAACCAGCTGTTGACCAGGAATGTACAAGAAGGACATGGGTGCACAGCACCCTCCTGCCTATGTTCCCCAGCAGCTGGTGTATATAGGCTTACTACCTCAAATACTGGAGGTAGCACATAGCCATTAAGACTATTAGCCATTGATAGCCTTTTCCTCCTGGAATTTATTCAACCCCACCACCACCAAAGCCATCCAAATTGGTGGCCATTACTACACCTTGTGGGAATGAATTCCATAGTTTAACAATGCACTGTGTGAAGAAACACTTCCTTTTATCTGTCCTGAATCATTGCAGTGATTCTCCGGGGTAAGAGTTTTTTTTGTGGAGAAAAAACGCGCCCTCTTTTCCAGCAGCATTGAGCTCCCAGCAGCCCACCAAACAACTATCTGGTGGGCTGTCAGGAGCCCGATAATTTTAATGTGGTTCAATCAATATTTACTTTAAAAACAAAAACACATCCCATTAATTAAGGCTGCAATCCTATACACATTGCAGCCGTAATGAATTGCCTTTTGAAAAACAGAAATATTGACTAAACCGCATCTGAAACTATCTATAAGTAAATGGCAATTTTCACAACAATGTGCATTACCCAGTCCTGTTGTAAGGTGAAACATCTATCTAGCATTAAGAGAATAAGGGTATTCCTAGCCCTAAAGAAAATCTCCCAGAATGCAAGACCAAAGTTGAGGCATCACTTCCTGCCTTATTAGGCCTGCAGAGGGTTATTTCATGGCAGTGGTGGCATCAACTGCACAGCATCAGGGCTGGCATTGTCTGGCAGGGAGTAGGAACAGAAAAAGAAGAAGACGAGCAAGCACCTTGGCAGATGCCTGACAGCAACAGTTATCGGTTGTACTCTAAGGCATGTGTTTAGAACAGTCTATTGGCTTGCTTTCACCCAAGGCAGCCATGCAAGGAATAACAGGCAGGGAAGGTCTCTCTTTTCCTTCTGGACTAGCCACAGTGATGGGGAAGCTGGAGCGAGGTGGGCAAATTGTGGAAGGGGAAGACTCCCAAGCACCCCCAGGGAACTTCATTCCCCCCCTCCCCATGGGTCTGATTGTCAATCAGTCTTATAGCAAAGATCCTATGCATTAGCTATTAACCTAGCTGCTAGAGTAGGGCTGCAGAACCTCATCAACCAGAAGGAGCCATTTTGGAGTTGGGGAGCACATTCCAGCAGTGGGTGGGGCTGAAGGCAAAAGGGTGGGACTAAAGACAAATGGGTATGGTCAAAAGTATCCAATGCACCAGCATGCTTTAGCATAAAGCTTTAACTGCCAGGAACTAAGCCTTAGGAAATGCATTACAATGTGTTAGAATGGGGGGGGGGGGTCTGCACAAAAGCTGAGAAACCGCCGAAAAATTGGGGGTCAGGGGAGAGGATGTAGAACCAAGGGAAAGTGACATGGCCATCTATGGAACCCTGGATTTGAACCTCAGGGTGGGTAGATTTGCTCCCTGGACCTGAGGATCTGCAACCCTTCTCTGGAGCTACATGAGGAACTGCTCTGCAGCAGGAGAAGCTGAGGATGGAGCTCAATTCTGCCTGGAGGTATGTATGTAGATATTATACAGATGGTGTACACATCTTGCAGTTGCCCTCTTCACCTCTCCTGCTCTATCCATCAGCTCCTTTTATTGGGTCACTGAGCATACAGAGTGATCCACCAAAGCGTGAAGCCCTTTTTGGGGAAGGACATCAGATACAAAGCTGATCCTACCTGATCATTCAAGATCTAGGCAGCTATTTCAGTTGAGGAAATGAAGATGGCAGTATCATAGAATTGTTGAGTTGGAAGGGAACACAAGGGAACATCTAGTCCGAACTTTCTGCAATGTGCAGGAAAGACAGTTAAACCATCCATCAGAGGTAGTTGTCCAGCCTCTTCTTAAAATCCTCCAGAGATGAAGAATCCCCAACCTCCGTAGGTAGACTGTTCCACTGTTGTACAGATCTTACCATCAGGAAGGTTTTCCTTGTATTTAATTGGAATCTAGGTAGCTGTAACTTATACCCATTATTTTGAGTCCTAGTTTCTGTGGCCATGGAAAATAGTTCTTGATCATCTTCTCTGTGGCATCTTTTTATGTACCTGAACACTGCTAACATGTCTCCCCTCAGTCTTCTTTTCTCCAGACTGAACATTCCATGTTCCTTCAGCTTGTCCTCATACGGCATGTCCTCAAGTCCCTGGGTCATCTTTGTTGCCCTCCTCTGAACCTGTTCTAACCTGTGGCCAAGATACAACACATACTCTCTGGAAAGAGGGGTCCTTCTGTATAATTTGTTCCATTTTCCTCCATGAGTAGAGGAATATGGGGCACACTCAGAGTAAGTGAATACATACCTAAAATGGGCACCACCCACTAAGGCAACACCAGTTGTGATAATAATACTCTACAGGTCTACCCAGAAGTAAATCCCATTGAGTTAAATTGGACTTACTCGTGGGTAAGTGGATATAGGATTGCAGTCTTAAATGTTTTATTTCATTGGATGTCTGTCTGCTTGGATTGTAGCCAGCAGGTACCATATCAAACAAAATATTTGAAAGCCTCTATTTTCACAGACAAGTTTTTCACATGAATGCAATGGCGTGCAAACACCTCTCCATATAAAATTGAAGTAAAGTCATTGTATGTGGAGCGTATGCATTAACAACAACAACAAAAAAGTGTGGATCAGGTCATGTCAACTTAATCTTTTAAAGCTCCCCAATGTATTTGTACTCTTAAGCAGGTAAATGTCTTTGACATCCCTTCAGGCCATTTGGATCAGTTAAATCGTGTTGCGCTTCAAAAGGGATAACAATTTAGGTTCAAATCAGACAAGCATAGAAAACCAAGACCGTTCACCTGCTGCAATGACAGGCACCTTTCCCAGGTAGGGAATTCGACTGCCTGAACCAATTAGGCAGGAGCCATGAGGGAATGGGCTTTTTAGCCAGACTGCCGATACTTTGTCCTTCTGCTCAATCCATAACATCAGCGGGACAAATGCAATGCTAATTGGCCAGCAGTGCATGCGGGAGGCATCCGTTATTTTCCGATAATTGGGAGCTTGGATACCTAAAAGTCAATCAGCGGAAGAGAGAACAGTGAAGCCAAGTAGCATTATTGGAAAGCTCAAGTCATGAAAAGACAAGGAAACTCAGAGCTCAAGCCATGATAGGGAGGGAATCTTAACATGAAAAATGAAAAATGTGCGTGTTTGAGTTTAACTGATCCTTTTTCAATCCTCAAGGGGAGAGGTTAGGTCCGCTGTTCCTTTATCAGAGCCATTTCACCAGACCCTGATCATTATGGCTTTAGTCGTATGGTCCTACTGAAGTGAACCTCAATTTTTCTTTGATTCCCTTTATGCTTTAGGCCACTTTCTGGTTCAGTTCCTACACATCATATTCATTGCAGGTTCATTTGCTGTTTAAAGAAGAAGAAAAAACCTAAAGGAAGAGGAACTCGTAGGAAGGTTTCAAACCTGAATTAGACCATTTTTCATAGTGGAATTAGTCATGATTTTCTAACAGAAACAACAGATATGTCTCTTTTCTTTTTCTTTTTAAAAGACTACATTCATATTTACTGGAAGACTTTACAAGTCTTCTAAAATCTAGATTTTATTGCTGAATGAAAGCTCTTTCTCTATACTCCATTTAGACACATTTTGGACTTGTGGTTGATCCATAGAGATTGCCCCCGCTTTGGATGAAATAGCCCATTCAATGCTGCCAAGTAGGGATGGATGAATCAGTCTATTTCCAGTCAGTGGTACTTTTGCATGTGTTCACCCGTAAGTCTGTTCCATCCTGTCTCCACAAAAATCTCCATTAAAAAAGATCTGCTCCAAAATAATCACGCATATTTAACTTTGTATTTAAACAGGTATTTTACACGTATTTTCTCTCTGAATAGTACATTTTTCAAAATGCCCTTTCTTTCAAAATATGCTACACACACACACACACACACACACACATACACACACATGGGTTTTTGATGTCTAAAATGTCCAAAAATTCAGGGAGTGCATTCAACAGCATGAGGATAGCTAACCTTTGATCTCTACGTTAATCTAGGAGGCGCAGATCAGGTGAATTCATATCAGAATTCTTAAAGATTACATTCCTTCAGTATCCCTACTGCCAAGTCATCAATCACTCTCTTGTTCACTGTCTTTAGATTAAGGGGAAATCATGTTGCCTTACTGGGGCTTTGCTTCCTGCTTCTCTTGAACAATTGTAATGGGTTGCATTACATGGGTGGAGAGGTGCAACCACATGGTCTATAATGGAAAACTTCCCCCTCCTCAGTGCTCATAGGCCTGAATGGGCCAGTACTCTCTAATTGGTGTTTTGTTGCACAACTTCTCCTGCACATGGTAGCAAATCCCAGGATATTTCAGCAGAATCAGGATATCCAGGGGTTTTCTTTAGACTGGAATTACTGGGAGAAGGCATGGGAGACGTGCAGGAGGCTGACGATGTCATCAAAAGGACCTGTGAACTTCTGTGAGTGGCCAGTCATGAGCGTGCCTTCTCTCATGTGAAGAAGCTCTACATAGCCATGGACTATCCTGTGTCAAAAGAGCTTCTTTCTCACTTTTCTCCATGCTTCTCAGTTTGCTTCCTTGGTGTTCCTGAAAATGCAGTTCAATCTGGAGCTACCCCTGAAACTCAACTCAAAGAAAAATGAGCAGCAATATCTCTTCAGGTGGAACATCAGAGGATTTAAGGGGAAGCGCTTTGATGGGCTTAACTTTCTCCAGGGAGGCTCACCTCCCACTTACACTGCAAAGTGAACACTGCTGCTGCAAAGTGCAACTTCTTAAAATATGTGGCCAGGCTTTTAATCTGCGATAGACATTGCTTTTAAATTTATCCTGCTGCATATTTAACAATTATGGTTTTGTTATTGTTTGCTGTGTTCAATTTTATGTTGAAAAGTGCTCTAAAATGTTTATTGAAGAGTGGGATGCAGATCATGTATTTTAAACAACAACAACTACCACCAGACAAATACATAAAGATGTCAAATATGGGAGCAGGGTAGGGACTGCACATCTCTTTCGTTGTTGCCACATTTTGCCTACAGCAAACCCCCAAGCAACCGTGGAGCTTCCTCAAGTGAAATATCTTTCATGGGGGGGGGGGTGTCTGACAAACATACTACCCTGTGCCTGATGAGATTTGCTAGCTCATATCTAGCTGTTTGGGGGAATGTATTCCAAAATGCTGTTGCTCCAGGAGACCTTTCTTTTGTGTGCGAGTCTTGAGAATGTCTTTGAGTCAGAAGGTTCTATGTTAGAGGGATGGCAAATCCAAACTATTTTATTTGCTCAGGCATTTTAATTTTGATATGCACTGCTGGCATGTGAGTTGCTTAACAGGAGCTAATTGAGGCTCACTGTCATCCCCAAAGGATTGTGCCTGAAGTTGCTTTCTTGTGGGAACAAGACGTTTTTTGAACATTCCAGCCAAACTTGTACGTCTTGTTAACTAGGGTGACCACATGGAAAGGAGAACAGGGCTCCTGTATCTTTAACAGTTGTGTAGAAAAGGGAATTTCAGCTGGTGTCATTTGTGTGCATGCAGCACCTGGTGAAATTCCCCTCTTCATCACAACAGTTAAAACTGCAGTAGCTATACTAGACTGACCAGATACAAAAGAGGGCAGGACTGAGAGAGGATCTTTCAATGGCTGCTCCCGGGTTGTGGAACGCTCTTTCAAGTGCAGTTAGGTTTGCTCCCTCTCTGGCGTCCTTTTGCCAGCAGGCAAAGACTGCTTTATTTAAGAAGGCCTTAAGCCTGTAGATGAGTCTGGTAGGGTGGATGCCATTTTAATAGTAGTTCTTCCGTGATGTACTGCATTTTAACATATTGATAACATATTGTTTTAATCATTTGTAATTGGTTCATATATTCTTTTAATCAATTGTAATTGCTTCACAATCACAATTGATTAAAACAATGTTGCAATTCATAATCACAATTGATTAAAACAATAGGTTAAAACCTTGAGGGCCATGTTTGGGTAGAAAGGCAGGGTACAAATAACAAAGCTTTTAATGGTTGAATTCACTAGGCACATTGTTTTAACTGTTTTAATAGTTTTACTGCTTTTAAATTATATATTGTTTTAACTTGGTTTATGGTTTAATTTGTTTTTCGCTCTGTATGTTTACTGTTTTTATACTGTATGCTTTTATCTGTACGCCGCCCTGAGATCTTATTGATACAGGGCAGGATATAAATGTTTTAAATAAAAAAATAAATAAATAAAATAAAATAAAAAAATAAATAAAATAAATAAGACCATAACTAAATTCTTCCCATTACAACAAGAAAGCATATAGTGTTAGGAACGTAAGAGCTATGCTGGATTATACCAAGGATCCATCTAATCCAGCATTCTATTCTCATAACTGTAACTAGGGACATTCATTTGCCCCCACTCACCCCAGCTACTGGGTGAATTGCAGCTTAGTTCAGAAGGAACAGAGAATTCAGGAAAGGATCCCTGCTAATCAAAAACTGCTGGCACTGCATTCCTGCAGGTTTTGGCTCAAGTTCACCACTAGCCCGTGCTATGGACATGTTTGACCACATTGGAACAATTTTTTTCACAATTTTGGATTTCCAAAGAAATGAATGGTTCAACTGAATGACTCAACTACTGACAGGATCATTAATTGCCAGGGTGACTTTAGTTTTCTGTCCAGACAAAGAAAACTGATTGGGTGTATTGTATGGCATTTGCTGTACATCAGTACATAAATTACTTCTCTCCTGTTTTATTATACTCCTGAGTTCTCCTCTTGGCTTGCTGCTTAAACAGGAATAAAGATGCATTATGACACTTTCTATACTATAATAGGAATGGAAATCTAGCCTGGAGCAACTTACCAGTAATTAAAGAAGCTTATTTCACTGAAGAAATGTAAATGCATATGCAAATCAGGCCTGGCACACCATTTTCTATCAGGTTATAAACGTGGGCCCTTGGTGTGTTCAAGGTTGCACTGTTTCATTAATTTATTATTCAGTTTTCCTCTACTGCTATGGCCACAGTGCTTTTCGTTTATTTCTCAGACAGTGATTTTACTTTACAGCCCATGTAAAGAATATCATCCTGTTTGCATGAAATCCCTTCTACTGCACCTCTAGATCTGTTGGACTGGGCAGTCATCCACCTTGATCACCATTTTTCTTGGAAGAAAGACAGGGAACAAATCAAAGAAATAAAGTTAAATGTCAAATGGAAATAAGACCGCCCCAAGATATAATTAAAACCAAAATCGTAAAAATACACAGTAAAGCACAGATTATTAGCACTGTTGTTTTATTGTAATTTACTGTCAAGCCCCAGCAGCATAACAAATATGATTGATTTTCACAAGTCCTCATGGCCTGGAGGTGATTGGAGGGTTGAACTGAAGAAGAGCCTGAACTCTTGAGGTAAAGGTCATGTTTTTTCATACATCATGTCCCACGTTCAATTCTATCATCCATCTCTATTTCAAGGATTTCAGATAACAGGGAGGATAATAGTACTTAACTTTTCTATAGAATTTCCAAGGGTTCAAAGTTCAGCCACCCTAGTTGGCGATATTAAATCCCCATTGCAGATGGGATGGGACAAACTCAGCTAGAGAGATAGTGGATTTCCTCAGGCCATCAAATGTTTTTATGGCAGAGCTGAGATTCAAATCAGGGACTTCCTCATTCAGAATTCAGTCTTTTTGTGGGAGTCATTTCACTGTTTCTTACAGAAGGTGGAAAATACCTCCCAAGTATTTGGCAGCATTTTAACAGAACCTGATATTTTTATTGTTGATCATGCAAAACTGTTTTATATGACATTATTATATTGTATTTTTAGGGTTTTAATCTTGGTAAACTGTCCAGAGAGCATTTCTTAATGGGCAGTATAGAAATGTAATGAATTGATGAGTAGGCTTCATGCCCGATGCTGGGGGTGGGGACATAGTGTGGCCCCATTCTGCAGCAATCTCCTTTCACATAATTTGGGCATGAAGAGGCTTTAAGTAATCCTCTACTTCTCTTCTACAGCTTTCTCAAATGTTGCTTGGAAGCCCTGCTGTTGAAGTTCAGGAGTTTGTCAACAGTAGAAACCAAAGAACCCTTCACTCCAAAGGTTGAGCTTCTTTGTCTCTATTTACTGCTACCTTGTTATGCATAGGAGATGGGAACTAGGTTAAGATTAAATCCTGCTAGTTAGGCCTAAATTTGTGTCTGATGACTGCAGTTAAAATCTTCCATAATTATTCCAACACCCATCCACCCCAGTGACCTTATTTGAAACAACTACAGTGTCTCCTTAACAACAGTCTGTAATTAATTCATTTTAGCCAAAGGAAAACATTCCCAGGCATGCTGTAACACTCTAGTTCGTGAGACAGTGTAAACTGACCTGTTAAATGATTTCAGAGGCTCCTTTGGATAGTTAATCAATGAGTGGTCCTTCTCATTAATTAAAAGATACATGATACTGTGTCCTTTCATCAGGCCCCTGAGTTAAAAAAAAGAAAAGAAATGATTCCACAAATAAAACCATAAGGACATTCTAACCTTCATAAAATTGGAGTGGTTTCACCATTATTTCTGAAATGTACAGGTGCCAAAAAGGAATGTTGGTTTTATATATCCTATAAATTTCAGGAATATTGGTGAAAATTTGAGGGATAAAGAGTAGCTTAAAGACAAAGCATGGGGAAAAACTGTGAAAAGTGACTTTCAGAAACAGGTTGGTGACCATTTCAGTGAAAGTTTTTGATAAAATAAAAGTCATCTCATTTTAGAGTGAGTGTATTTTGGAAACCAAAAAGGAGGACATGTCCACACACACCCAGGGGGGCATACCCACCTGAACATAGCCTTCGTGACATGCCTGATTTTGCAGCACGCAGTTAAGACAAACCAGTTCTACGCAAAATCTTAATGCTAAAATCACTGAAATAAAGAACAAGTGAGACACTCAATGTATCTGAAATTACCTTCACTCATTCCTACTTTTATAGCTTTTGCATTCAAGCGCTTATGCTCTCCTCCTTTAAAAAAAACCACAATGGTGGGTGCAAAGTCCTCTTCCTCCTGGGACATTGTGCACTGCATGTAGACAGAGGGGGAGATCTCATGATAACCATATCGTGAAATCCTCCTCCTCCATCATGCTAGACCTGGTGGGTCTAGCCATGGCCATAGAGCTCCATCTGACGAGCTTTTTACTGCAAGCTTGTTACTGGGCACTCCTGGAGTTTGCTCAAGTCCCTCACATGACACCTTCTGCCTGATGCATGCCTTCCGCCCCTTCTGGCCTTCCTTGTGCAACAACAACAAAAACCTCATTAAGTCCAATGTTTTTTTAAAACTCAGAATTGCTGCTCTCTCCTGCTGTGTGCAGGAGAAGCAGCACCAGTAGAACAGCGGACTCAATGGGCCTCATGCTCATTTTGAACTTCCTCTTTTGAAAAGTGGAAGGCCACAGCTAGACCTAAGGTTTAGCCTGGGATCATCCAGGGTTCGCCCCTGCCTGAGCACTGGATCCCCCGTGTGTCACCTAGATGAACAGGTTTGACCTCTGGACGATCCAGGGATAAACCTTCGGTCTAGCTGTGGCCGAAGTTACTGAGAAACGAAAACACAAGCTGAGAAGTGAAGTTAGGGAGCCCATTAATCTCCGGTGTGGTGGAGCTTATAGATCTTTTATTGTGTGTCTGCTTCTTACTGCCTGTATAGTTGTATGTAATGTAAGTGTTTTTACTTCTGGATGAAGTTTGGTTTCACTCTCTCCTTTCCCCCAAATTAGAATTCTCTTTTAGATTTGCAAAGATGTGTTATTAAATATCAGCCATAGAGGTCTAAAATTCACATGATGTAATTTGGGGAGGAGGGATCATAGCCTAACAGTGCACTCCTATGCATGTCTTTTCAGAATTTTTAAATCACTCCCAGTCAAGTGGGTATATTATTGCAGCATCAATCCCCAGCCAAGAAGTATGTTGGTTTTGAATAAAATAGAAGGGAAAGGAGAAGACAACATTCATTTTTCTCTTAAAATGGTCCAAAGCCCCTCTGTGTTCAGAGACAGTATATCTCTGATTGCAAGAATGAAGAGAGGAAAGATGGAATATGTTTTAGCATGCAGGATAAGAATCTTTATTTTGTACTTCAGGTGTCTGGCTGGTAGGTAAAGAGCTCCTGAACATGTACCAAGTACCTTACTTCACATTTGAATATACAAAGGCATACCCACATAAATCAAATCCATATAAATTTAAATAACAGGGTGGTGGTGTTTGGTGTTTGTAATTTAAAGCATAAAACCGTCAAGGGATGTTAGGGGCCCAGAACATCCTTTCTAAAAGATAAATACTACAACTCCCATGATGTCCTCCACCACTTTGAGAATTAAGCAGGATCTACACTACTGCTTTAAAATGGTTTTTAACAGTAGTGACAACTGTTGGGGCCTCGGACACACTCCATATACAGTTTTCAACCTGTTTTCTAAGTGTCATAAACTGCTTGGTGTAGATCTGGCTTAGTGACCAGTTCCTGGGGAGGAAAACATAGATTTAAAACATAGAATTTACATTGCCTTGTAAATCCCAGCACAAAGCATGCAGATACGTTACACCTACGGATGTGCGAATCAGCAAAACTTGAACTTCTTGAGCTTCTTTGATTTCCACTTTGAAGCTCATTCCAACTTGTGCCTGCATCAGATTGTGAGCATTTGGGGGCTTTTTCGCATGACAATCCATGTGTATTTTCATGTGCATTTTACCAAATGCACACATCAATTGTGTACATTTTTTTCAAATATACATGGTTTTTCATGTGCTTTTTTCAAACACATTTTTTTCTGTTGTGCCAATTGCGTCGCAGGCTCAGAAATGTATGGACTTCAGAGCACAGATTAGATTCTGGTCCAGGAGGTGTTACCTGAATAAATTTTGGTAAAAAATAAATAAAAATGAACTGAAACAATTTTTTTATTCATCCCAAATTGCACCTAAGGCTATGGTTAGACCATGGGGTCAGAGGGCAACGATCTCATTATTTTATAATCACGAGATCACCACCCTTGTTTACATGTGGCATGCGACATCATGGCCACCATTTTGTTTTTGTTTCTAAAAGAGAAGGAGCACACAAGTGCTCAACTGCAAATTGTCGGTGTGTTGTTGTTTTATGCCCCGTGCCCAGCTCCCGGCTCCTTGTGGTTACTTGTGAGGAGTTGGGACAAACTGCGACACCCACCCACATGTTCCGCAGTCTCAGGATCATCCCGAAACAATGGAAAAACTGCGAAAAAAGGGTAGGGCGATATTTTAGGGAAAGGGAAGGATCATCCCTCCTTGCTCCCGGGATGCCCTGTGCATCATGTGGTCACAAAGGGCCAATCCCGAGGTGATCCCCGGGATATCTCCCTGTCTAGCTATGCCCTAAGTTGCAAAACGTAATCTTGCAAACTCAAAATTAAATTAAACTCTAATAGAGCGGTTCTCCAAAAAGGGTCATCTGACAGTGTGGGGAGACAGAGCTGCCGTGAAAATCAGGGCGGGGAATCGCCTCATCAAAGCGCTGCTCCAAATTTCGGGGAGGATCAGAAGCACTCTACATGCCCCCTAATGGCTAATCTTGTGCCGTTCTTTCCCTTGCTAGAGCTGAGTAGTGATACGCTAGTGTAGAGATGGAGTGCAGATTGCCTCATAACAATATTGCTGAGTCAATTGCCAATACTGAACCTGGTTTTGTGCAAAAGAAGTATATGTGTCTTTTTTTTTTGAACAAAGGACCGTTTCAATTTGTCTTCATTAACCTTGATTTTTAAAATATAAAGTAATAAGCCAAGAGATCATTGTTTCATGGAATAGCATTATATTCATTCCATACCAGACTGAATCTGACAAGTACATCGAGAAATGTGATATATATATATATATATATATATATATATATATATATATTCATTTTGTCTATGTTCATCTAAGCCTTTATTAATCTAATTTTGAATCATGTTTAGTATTCTAAGCAGCAACAGAGAGAAGATGCCTTTCATTTTATAAAAGCCCAAGATGAAAAAGAAAACGATACTGGAAGTGAAAGCTTTATTATCATTTTCTATTGAAAAACAACAACGAAACCCTTAACGTATTTCAAAATAAACACGTATAGAATTAAAGAGTAGTCCCAGGGTACCCAAGTCTTTGAATCTGTTTTGTTCCTGTGTCTCCTTCAATTTTGTTAATTGGAATAAAGCATCCTATTATGATAGTGCCATACTTTGAAGTGGGATTTTTCAATGTCATGGACTGAAAGCACCTCCCAGATGGCCCAGGAAGTTATTAGGAGCATGACACCTCTGGAGATTAAAAAGCATAATGCTGTGAGACAGACTGCCATGGAGTTTTCCTGCAATTAAAAGTGGGGTCAGAAATTTGGAATGAACTGAGGTTTAGCTTTGAGAAAATGCCTCAAAAATGCTTGTAGTCCAACAAGTGGGATCTATAAAAGCAACCCATGTGAATGAGAGAGAATGCATGAGGATGCATCCAGAAAGCTCCTCATGGCCTCCGTGAACTTGGTGGATGCATCTGTGGATTCCTGCAGAAATGGATACCTCTCCCTATGCAGACTAGGCATGGCTTTCGGTGGGAAATCTCTGGTCTTAGCTGGACGTACCTGAAAGTCTGGAGGAGAGGAGGGGAGACCTAGCGTTGTGAATAACGTGAGATCTCGGCCTCATTTACACGTAAGGTGCAGCATCCTCTAGAAGAGAGGTGTCGCGCCCACCATTTTTTAATTTCTTAAAGGGGATGGAGCGCACGAATGCTCGTGCGCAGAAGTAAGGCTTTTTTTTAAAAAAAAACTTATTTCCCCACTCCCCCCACCCTACCCCCGATGGGCACAATGCTCCTAAGGAGCGCTGCACCCCGTACGCGGCTCCCAGCTCCACATGAGTAATCGCACGGAGAGGGGTCAAGCTGCGGCAACGGGTCACACCTTCTGCGGTCCTGGGCTCAGCCTGGGACCTTGGAAAAAGAGGACCCAAAGTGCAGGGCTGTATCCCGGGGCGAGGGAGGGTTGATCCCTGCCTGATCCCAGGATCCCCTGTGGGTCATCTGGATGCACAGGGATGTTCCCGGGGTTCACCCTGGGATAAATGCTGGTCCAGCTAAGGCCTCTGTCTCTTTTTGGTCACTACTCAATAATATACACATTTGTATTTGTTTGTATACCTGAACACTCACCAAAAACAATTTTTGAACAAATAGGAGAGAGGACCATATTTCACTCTAATTTCTTGACACATCCACAATAATTAGTGTTTCAAAGAAGCTTCTTCAAAACAACTTAATCTTGAATTGGTCTCAGTGGTGTTTCTGTCTTTAAAAAATGCTCTAAAATCAACAGGGGGTACACAGTTAGCTAGGTTGTATGTTTCATTTTTATATTTTAATTTCAGCTGCTTATTGTACTCCTAGGCATCTTATCAGATGGTGTCACTGGTAAGGAACAGTTTTATTAAAATGATGTGTACAATCTTGCTACCTATGTACTGTTCTTCAGAGTCCTGTAATTGGTCATAAATGTGTGTGAATAACATAAAATTGATAAATATAGCACAAGCAGCAGCAATAAAAACAGGTTGTTTATGAAGACACAAAACAGAACTGAGCAGGTGCAACATGCAGACCACTTTTGCCCCTTGTATAGTTCCAAATACCAGCTGTGTGAGGCTATGGGAGGAAAGTTTCAGAAGTGCCCTACTTGCAGGATTCCAGAATGTATCTAACTGACCTCCCACAGAATTAGGATACTGGGCTAATGATCTCATCTAGTAGGATTATTGTATTCTTATGAATACTTAGGCATTTGTGACACTTCATATTTGCAAATTCTTCCTTGTATCTTGCAGAAGAGTCTCCAGTGCACCTTAGTTTGTGATGGGTCAGAGAAGGGTGGATCAGAACAGTAGGTTACACTGCAGGGAAAAACAAAAGTTGCATTCCCTGAGGTGTGATTACAAAGACAGTAAGAAAAAAGCAACAAGAAGCAAAAGGCTGGGAAGAAGATTCCGTCCACCTTGCCTGTGGTCCTTCCATGTGTTGTTCTATCTTCACAACCTTCTCTCAGTGGTTACCTATCAACAAACATTGCACATCCAGGCAAAGCCACTGAACAGAGGCCCTGATTCTGGAAGTGCTGATGGTGAAGAAAAGGGTGTTAATCTTTTCTTACATGCCCAATATGGACACAACAGTTTGGAATTTCTTGATATATATCCATGATCTCAGTCACTTTCTTGTGAAGCTACTCCAGTGATGAACCCCAGAACAATACCTGCCCATGATTACCACAAAACACACTTAATTGAATAAACACTACTGACTCTAATTAGTGCCACAGAGAGCTTTGACTTCATGCATGTTTAATTCCAAATGCAAGGGTTTAGAAATGCTAATGCGAGAGCTTAGTGATTGCCAATACAGGGATATTTTACCCAATCTTGGCTAATCCAGGAGTGATCAGAACACATGAACTCAAAAAAGAAAGTGAGAAAATCAGAAAGTGAGAACAATGTAACATTTGAATCACAAAATAATTATAATATCTTACCAAGCAAACAACGTTCTTTTTAAAACTTCATCAATCCAGATAATGCTATTGCTTTGGGGATGGGACGGGGGAGTGAAAGTCTAGGCACTGAAGTTGGAAAACATGATTCCCCCCCCCAACTCTAAGTAAGATGAGAAAAGTCGTTATGTTCTCTTAAGCAATAATCCAGTCTACTTTCACCAACCAATTCTAACACAGCTTAAATAAAACAAATCTCTCCAGAGGTGCTACAAAGACATAGTTGTTTATTAACTGCTAGGTCCTCAGTTTTAACTCTCACATGTGTAAATAGTAGACTGCATCTAAAGCAGTTGCTTGTTCGTAGCAGGTGGGCCAGAGATGTCCTTTACTACAGTTGGGCTGTTGTTGCCTGAATATTAGCAGAGACTTCCCAGTGGTAGTGCTTGGGGCAGGGGCAGAATGGCCTGTCTCTATTGTGAGCCAAAACATCTATCTATCTATCTATCTATCTATCTATCTATAAAATGCTTAGGTATGTTTCCATACAGGCTTCAGCTGATACAGGTTGCTTAGCAAACTTTAAGATATGCTACAACGGTGTATGTTACGCCGGGTACAGCTAGTTACTTTTTTAAATGGTAAGTAGGAACCGTGTTTCCCTTATCTGGATTGGATTTTAGTGTGGGAGTAGATCCAGATCACCCCTACATCTATTCTAGAGTAAAAAGAAAAAAGACATAGCTAGATATATTTTTGTCACTCTGTCTCAAAATTCACTTGGAATGGTGAAAAATTGAGGTCAACTCTATCTACCCAGGGCCCTCCTTTCGCCTGGTCCAGTTTCCATCTCTTTTTATTTATTCATGTGTTTGTTGATTGGTTTTACTTTTCAACTGACCAATAACCCGTGTCCTTTGGCTACAGTACATTAAAAACACAAAACACTAGAGTGTAACAAAGAGATGGAACCCAAAAACTGGCTTTTTGATTCTGATGGCATTGTTTTTGCTTGAGAATTCAGTCATCAGAAGAAAAAGCAAGTGCTGGGGATATTTCAGAAAGGAAAAATATCTCCTGCATTTTAACTTTCTGTTCCTTTTCATCATCATCTTCTTCTATTTTTCTTTAACTTAACCCAGTTGAAAATCCCACTCTTTGGACGACAGAAAAATCAATGGGAAGTATGTTCTACATCATTTATATTTACCAATGGAACTGATTCCCCCCCCTTTTTTTTGCTGTATGACTGTGACTTCTCCCCCAGCACTGAAACAAAAGGTATCTTTCACTGTTGTATTATCATCACACAGAAAGAATTATTTTCACTCCAGCTATTGGACTGCTTATAATATAACCTGGTAGTCATTATCATTTCTATTATCCCCTTAAGTGAAAGAGGTAGCTTAGAATATCATTTCAAGAGGAAAAGGAAACTTTTACACTGCAATATCTATAGGGAAATATAATGTGTGACGAGATGTTTGCATTGGCTCCAATCTAAGAAGATTATGCTTTTGTATAAATCAGAAGAAGTTATTCACAAATGAGCCCTTCTCTAGTCAATGGAACACAAGCCCTTTTCTGAATTTCAAAGGAGTTAAAGTAAATGAATATGGCAGAAGGGGCATCATGGTTGCAGGCTTCATCTCAATTGCTGCACCTCTATTAAAACGTGTAAAGAGCTCCCACAGGTATACATGTAGGCATGGTGGCTCTCTACACACATTAGAAGAAATGCGTATCAGCTTGGGAAAAGCCTACTATTATGAAGCCATACCCGCCCCCCCGCCCCTCCACACCATTTTAGCCCTTTGTTACTTGAAACTATGGCCCATTCTGCCTTTGATTAATTCATCAAGGACCATCCTGTTCCAATGGTGGCTGGTGGGTCTGATTTTGGTGGGACTGTGAATCCAGTCTGGGTTTCAATCAAAACTCCATCCAAGTTGCATACCTCCAAAGTTGCTTCAGCACCTTGGATAGCTACTTTAGAGTTCTGGCTGGTTCTGACTGAAATTCAGAGAGGACGTACAGCCCCACCAAAATTGCAGCTGCTGGCTTCCACTGCCATATGTCCCTTCTGGCACGCTCCATTCGTCATCTGAGGCCTTGCTCCAGATCCTTTGCTCATCCAAGTGGTGAAATGGATAGGGCCCTTTCATTAGTTCCATGAGTGGGATGTCCTTCTAGTTGAGATCTGATGAACCCTAGCACTGTATACCTAAGGGCACAATCCTATTTATGTTTAGAAAGAAAGAAAGAAAAAGTCCTACAACTCCCTGCATTCCCTAGCCACCCATGCTGGTTGGGTAATGCTGGAAGTTGAAGGATTTTTTTCCTGTCTATAGGATTGTGCCCCAAAGGCACCTGCAGCCCTAGTTGTTTCAAAAGATCCCTTCTGTGGGTGTGTCAGATCTGTTCTCTTGCAGATTGCTGCTGGCTAGAATTTTTAGCTCTTTGGGCTCATCTACACCAAGCAGGATATTCCACTATGAAAGTGGTATCTAAAAGGCAGGAGACACACTACTGGTTTATAGCGGTATTGAAGTGTGCTGACCACTGTTGGGGCCCATGGACACATGCCATATACCGCTTTCATACCGCTGAATCGTGCTTGGTGTGGCTCCTGCCTTTTATATACAGGTTTCATAGTGGAATAGCTTGCTTGGTCTAGATGAGCCCTAAGTGTCAATTCTGTTTCAATATGATGGTTGTTTAATCCAGTTTATGTTTTTGTTTTTATATTGTTTGGTATTTTATTGCTGAAAGCCCCCTTGTTCTTCCCACCCTGTTCTAGTAATACATGTAGCTCAAAATCCTGTGGGTGAGACCTAAATTGAAAATATGCTTTCTCACACCTTTTCTAAAGGCCAAGAGAGCAGGGGGCAATCATAGATCTTGAGGGAGTACATCCCATAGTTTGGAGGCAAGCCCTTTCATGCATGCCCAATAAATGTGCCCCTGAAGGTAATGGCACTCCCAAGGGGCCTCTCTTTGCACATTATAATACCTGGGCAAGTTCATAGTGAGACAGGCAGTTGTTTAGATAGCCTTTGCCCTCACTCCCAGCCTTGTTTTATTTGGGTAGGAGGGAATCACATCATTAGATCTGCCCATAGAGATCCAAGACGCAGATCCCCAAGGCAGTGTGGGAAAGAGACCAGGGAAGCAGTTGCCATGCACTAAGTGAAAATATGACCTTAGGAGTCACCTGCAAATTGCAGGAAATCAACTACAGGTTCTTGGTGTGGGCAAATCACCGGGCACAATGAGCAAGGGTGGACGGCCTTCAGGGATCCCATGAGCAGCAAGTGTGAATCTAAACTTCTGCTTATATCGATTTTTTGAGCCTTTGTAACGTTGTAACTTGCATCGCTACCTTGCATACTGTTACTTAGTAGCGTTACTTACCTTTTCTTGTAACGTTGTTGTGGAGCACACTGTTAGTTGCCCCGTTGTCTGTGTTGTTTCTTCTTCTCGTTTCTGTGATCCTTGCAATTCCCAGACTGTCCTTTCTATGCGCCTCCCACTTCCTTGTTTTTGTATTTTCCACCCCTCTCTAGCTAATATTCCTTTATGTGCATGCTCTTAATTTCAAATCTTTGTGGCGGGTTCTTCAAAGAGAGTGGTTTGTGGATTGTTGGAGTTGTCTGTCTCTTGAGGAAAGTGTAGGGATGCCTGGTGAATGGAATGTGTTAACTCTTTCTCATTTTTAAAACATTATTTCCGTGGCATTACATGCAACCTACCTTGGGTAAAAAACTTTATATATTTTTTTTATTAAAGGATGCGCATATGTGCATTTTTAATTTAATTTATTTTTTTTAAAAAAATAAGGATGCGCATATGCACATCCTTTAATAATTTTTTTTAAAAAAAGTTTTTACCCGAGGTAGGTTGCATGTAATGCCACATAAATAATGTTTTAAAAATGAGAAAGAGTTAACACGTTCCATCCACCAGTTCTAACAACAGTTACTAAAGGCGCGTAGAGGAAGTTACATCAGACAGGAAGCCCAGTGAAGGATCATGTGACATTAGTTTCGCAATGCGACACAGAAGACATCATAACAACAAAGCACACTGAAAGAAGTCTAACGACGCAGAAGTATTACAACGAAAGGTAAAACGGTACAAAACCTTTCTGTATAACGATATAAGGAACACATCACGTGATCACTGATGTCATCTAGAGCTATCTATAATGTTACAGCTACAGTAATATAGATTGGGCCCAAGTGAGGTAGACTGAGGTGAGTCCATCCATCCCTAATCACACATATTTTTTAACATAATGAAGATTGATTTTTTTAATGCAGTTATCTCATAGTTCTTTATTTGGGGGGACATTCCCCCCCCCTCAATATTTCATTATTTTCCAGCTTATGGAAGATACAAGAGTTCAACTTTCTAATATTCAACCTTTGAAAGTAATTCTGAGAGATAGAGCTGTTTATGGATAAATTGCATGCCACCCAACAAACAGGTTTAGGCCTCTATGGTCAGAGCAATCACATGTTATAAAATTATCTAACCACAAACGATATCCTTGGTTCCTGAACTCATCAGGGTTTCACCCAAGGCTTGGATGCAATTGCTGAGCCTGATATTGTTTAGTTTTGGTATAGGACATTTTTTACCTGCCGTACTTAGAACGGCGTGGCGACTTATGCATCACCCAAACAGAGGACACAGATTTGCGTAAAATGGGCATATGCTAATTTATATTGTAGACTCAAGTTCAGACATTAGTAGAATTTAAATAGAAATACAATACTTGTCTCCATAGAGGGGAAGATGGTGACCTGTGTGTCTGTTGAGGCGAGATCTACACCAAATAGGATACACCACTATGAAAACGGTACATGGAATGTGTTCTGGGTCCCAACTTTGTCAGTGCATTTCAATACTGTTAAATCCTGCCCAAATCTAACTGTTGTTGGGCAACTTTCAGGCCCCTGTTCTCCCTTCTTATGGTTTGATGGGACTGCCTTTCAAACAGAGGGTACCTTTACAATGGGGACTGTCCTCTGACAGCCATTCAAATAAAGGACTGTACTTTGTAAAGTAGGACACATGACCACCCTAATTTAGAAGCGACACCATCCCTGGGTGATACAGCCGTGTTTTGCATGGCAGGTTTGACACAAGTCATTTCCTTGATGTGGTTGTAAATAAATAATGCAGCAAATGATCCTTCTACCTTTTTATTTCTTTGAAGAGTCTCATTAAAACTAATTGGTCTGTTTGCACGTGTGAGAGTTTGAATAGGTGAGTGGGGACTGCAGTTCTAGGACAGCAATTTCAAAACCTATGATTAAAAAACAACAACTACTACTACTGGAGTAAATGCTTAATTAAGAGCCACAGACAAGGAGGTGAATTATGCTTTTGATCTTTCTTACTCTCGCAAATGGATGCTTAGTAAAGTGCTGGAGCTTTATATGCCTTGTACTCCAATCCTATACGTATAATTGCTTTGGGGGCCCTTAAGGCTGTGTGCAAGCCAACTTTTGCCCATGCAAAACAGGGCTGTGATATACAAAGTTGATGCAGATTCAAACTATGATAATAAATAGAAAGTATTGCTTTATTCTTCAGCCTGGGGTGGATCCATGGAGTATAAATTGAGAGAGAGGTTGAGTGAGGCTGTGGATGTGCTAGATCGGTGGGGGGCTATGAAAATGGACTGGATGAGGGCTAATGAACTGATGCTCACACCAGACAAGGCCAAGGCAGGATCTACACTACTGCTTTAAAATGGTTTATACAGGTTTTTTTTTAAAAGCGGTTAAAAAAGTTAAATATATATATATAAAAACGTACAAGTCAGACAGCGTTTCTAATAAATACACAAACACGATTTCTGTAGATGCTGAGCCGAGCTTGTTTCCTTCAATTTACTGTGGTCAGAGGAAGATTTGTTAAACCAGAGTTGGATGCCACATCTGTACCATTGATGTAATCGAGAAAAGGAGACCATATTTCATTGAATGGGTCATAGCTAAGTTGGCCCAACGAGACTCTGCAGTGGTAGGTTAATTTTTCAGAGCAGGCTATATCCCACACTTTCCCTTTCCATCCAGTGAGTGTAGGGCCCTTCGGATCCTTCCAATGTTCGGCGATTTCTAAACAAGCTGCCGTAAGGAGGATAAATACCAATTCTTTATGGGTAAGGGAGGGGTTTAGAGCATTGGGCAGGGACAGCAGGGCCAGGCTTGGTTCTGGCAAGATTATCTGATCAGTGGCCTTAGAAATTATATTGAAGATAGTTTCCCAGAACTGCTTCAGGGCCTTACACTCCCACCACATATGTAAGTAAAAGCCCTTTTCATCGCATCCTCTCCAACACAACGGGGAGATTGAAGTTGTTGCATGCGAGAGTTGAATTGGAATTATATACCATCTTTATAACAGTTTTGACAACTGTTGGGGCCCAGGACACACTCCATATATAGTTTTCAAAACATTTCAGGGTTTTAATGGAATTGTTTTATATGTTATTGTAAAGTGCCTCGATGCCAGAAATGGTGAGGCGGCGCTATAAAAATGCTTTAAATAAATAAATAAATAAATAATTTGCAAAGTGTTTTAACCTGCTTGGTGTAGATCTGGCCCAAGATGCTCTTTAGTGGGTGATTCATTTGACCAGATGGAGAATGCTCGTCCTATTATGGATGGAGTTGCACTCCCTGAAGGCGCAAGTTCATCACTTGAGGATTCTTCTGGAGCAATCTTTGTCCCTTGAAGCACAGGTGGCCTCCGTGGCACAGAATGCCTTCTGCCAGCAACATTTTTTACATGATCTTGTAGTCCCACGTTTATATTTACAGAGCTGGACCATAAGGAAAGCTGAGCGAAGGAAGATAGACGCTTTTGAACTGTGGTGTTGGAGGAAAATTCTGAGAGTGCCTTGGACTGCACGAAGATCAAACCAGTCCATACTCCAGGAAATAAAGCCAGACTGCTCACTTGAGGGAACGGTATTAAAGGCAAAACTGAAGTACTTTGGCCACATAATGAGAAGACAGGATACCCTGGAGAAGAGGCTGATGCTAGGGAAAGTGGAAGGCAAAAGGAAGAGGGGCCGACCAAGGGCAAGATGGATGGATGATATCCTGCAGGTGACAGACTTGACCTTGGGGGAGCTACGGGTGGTGACGGCCGACAGAAAGCTCTGGCGTGGGCTGGTCCATGAAGTCACGAAGAGTCGGAAATGACTGAACGAATAAACAACAACAACAACCTAACATGTAAATGTAGAATACCCTTGAAAATAAAATAATTAATAAATATTTCGCAAGAGAGTTCTCAGTTCTCAGTCATACAATGTTGGAATTCAGCTACATCTTACGTATCCCTGCTAATGGTACAATACCAATTTGTACTTATGTGAGTCAAGGTTCTTCTTGTAAGTAAAAATTGTATCTGATGCTAGGTGAGACTTAAATATTTCAAAGGCCATGGAGAGTGAAGAGTTCATAATCTAACATGGGATTAGACGCAAAGGAGAATGACCTTGCACTAGCTATTGGAGGAGGGAAAATGATAGCTTGAGTGAGAAAAAAAAGCCTCATAAAATACTCTCTGATGTGATTCTGGAAGAAATATTAAATTTGTTGCACGTATTGGGGGTGGGAATTAAGTGCATAGCTTAGATCCTAAGAGGAGATCACTTAAGGAAGTTAACGGACAGAAAATTTCTGCCCCATTTCTCCCCACTGAAGCCACCCTGAAAAAAAAAAATCTCCAGATGATCAGGGGTGCTAGGGAAGCACCTTAAGAATGCAGGTTGGGGCATGGGGGAAACTCCTGGGGAGGAGGAAATAGGAACATTTCCTTCCATTGAAACCCTCAAGTTAACTTATTTAGAAATTCAAGGCCAATTTGGGGCAACACTCTCCCAGTATCCCCCTGAGCCTCATTCCACATTGTTCAGGTGCTCCCACCCCACCCTCAATCTCTGATCCAGCCAGTGCAGCTGACTGTGAGGGGGGTTGGGGTGGGTGGGTGCTACCTGATGTTTCCTTCTCATACAATCCAAATCCAAGACTAATTTGGGCTACTTCCCACCATGCCCAGTAGCCCCCCCCCCACACACACACCTCCTCTTTTATAGTTTAGGAGGGTCCCTGACTGCCCCGAGAGCCATTGAACAGTTGTGGGGAGCTACAAGCAGTAGCTCCCATGAATGTCCTTAAGTTAACTTACCATAGAATTTAAGCCATGTTCTTTTTTTCATATGATCCCATCGTCACCTTGCATTAATCAATGATCCCATAAAGAAGAGCCCTCGAGGGGCTCTTCTCCATGGAAGGTTGGTTTATGTGAATAAATAGGATTAATCTTTCCACTGAAATGATGGGGGGGACCCATTTGAGCAGGAATTCCTCATTTCTTCTCTTAATTCCTTTCCCCTCATATCTGTTCCTTATGGCTCGTTCCAATTTCATCTCTCCCAACTTAGTTCCTATTCGGTGTCTCCCCTCTTCTCAGCTGCCTTTTTCGTGTTCCTTATGGAACTGTTGCTCTGTTGCTTCCAAGGCCCCTGTCATTCAGGACTTGTTTATCTCTAGATCTCTTCACCTCCTTGCTCTTACTGAAACCTGGCTTCCGGCCCATGATACCACCATCTCGGCTGCCCTCTCTCTTGGAGGACTCTCTTTCTCTCACTCGAGTCGCCCAGAGGGTCGGGGTGGTGGTGTGGGTCTTTTATTATCTAGTTTGTGACAGTCCAGTCTCTCTCCATTCCACCATCACATTGTTTCTCCTCCTTTGAGGCACATGTGGTGAGGCTCTTCATTCCATTGCGACTGCGGATTGCAGTTCTGTACCGCCCCCCAGGCTCGTCCTCAAAATTCCTCTCTGATTTTGATTCGTAGCTGTCCTTTTTCCTCTCTGATAACTTGCCTACTCTTATCTTGGGTGACTTCAATATCCATGTGGATGACCCTCAAGACGTTGCAGCTCTACGATTTCGCTCCTTATCTTCCTCCTATGATCTCAAGCTTTGGTCTGATGGACCCACACATTCCCTTGGGCACTGTCTGGATCTTGTTCTCACTCGGAATTGCTCTGTTTTGGACTTTTCTACTGCTGACTTTCCTTTGTCAGATCATCATCTAATTTCTTTCAATATTACTCACAATCCTCCTCCTTCACGTCCCGCTTCTCGCTCTTGTCGTGACTTGCAATCTATCAACTATGAGGCTTTTTCTCAGTCTCTAGCCTCCTCTCTTCCTTCTGTCTTTTCGGCTGTCTCCTTGGACTCAGCTGTTTCCTCCTTTAATTCCTCCTTATCTTCAACTCTTGATAATCTTGACCATCTACAACTCGGATAGTTCACCCTTCTCAACCCCAACCGTGGCTCACCTCTTTCCTTCACTACCTTCGCTCTTGTTCCCGGGCAGCTGAACGCCTTTGGCACAGGACCAGGGACTGGGCGGACTTTGTCCATTACAAATTTGTACTCTCCTCTTTCTCTTCTGCCATTTCACTGGCCAAACAGCAGTACTACTCAACGTTGATCCAGTCAAATGCTAGGCATCCTCAGCGGCTCTTTGCATCCTTCAATTCTCTTCTGAAGCCTAATCCACCATCTCTCCCCGCCTCTCTGTCTGCTAATAACTTTGCCACTTTTTTCAATGCTAAAATCCAAACTATTCGCTCTGATCTGGCCAGCTCTGCTCCTCTTCCAGTTCCTGTTCCTCATCTGTCAGTCCCTCCTGCAAATTTCTCTGCATTTCCTTTGGTCTCAGCTGATGAACTGTCTACAATACTGCGCTCTTCGAAGCCTTCCACTTGTTCTCGTGATCCGATCCCTTCTCGCGTCTTTATACATCTTATTCCCGCTATCCTCACCTCCTTGCTTCATATTATTAATTTTTCTCTGTCCTCTGGTTCATTTCCTTCTGCTTTTAAACATGCTACAGTCTCTCCCATTCTCAAAAAAACCTACTCTTGATAGGCTATCTCTGTCTAACTACTGACCTGTCTCTTTGTTGCCTTTTGTTTCAAAGATCCTGGAGCGTGTGGTCTACTCTCATTGTCTTGACTTTCTGTCTAGTAACTCTGCTCTGGATCCTTTTCAATCTGGATTCCGTCCTTTACATTCCACTGAAACAGCCCTTACTAAGATCACCAATGATCTTCTTTCTGCCAAGTCTAAAGGCCTTTATTCCGTTCTTGTTCTCCTTGATCTAACTGCAGCCTTTGACACGGTTGATCATGATCTTCTCTTAGACTCCCTTCATGACCTTGGACTTTGTGGCTCTGTCTATAACTGGTTTGCCTCCTATCTAGCGGGTCGCTCTTTCAGCGTGTTGGCTAATGGCAGCTCGTCTTCCTCTTTTCCCCTTTCAGTAGGGGTCCCGCAAGGCTCGGTGCTTGGCCCATTGTTGTTTTCCTTATACATGTTGCCTTTGGGTAAGCTTATTCAATCTCACGGCCTCCAATATCATCTGTATGCCGATGATACACAATTATATCTCTCATCTCCGGAACTTTCTCCTGATGTTCACGATCGTATCTTGGCATGTCTTTCAGATATCTCAGCTTGGCTGCTTCATCGTCGTTTGAAACTTAATATGGCAAAGACTGAATTGCTTGTTTTTCCTCCTAAACCTTCCCCTCATCTCTCATTCTCTCTTACTGTCAATGATGCTACGCTTACTCCGGTAAAGGAAGCTCATAGTCTTGGCTTTATATTTGATTCCTCGCTCTCCTCTATTCCTCATATTGAGGCAGTAGCTAAATCCTGTCGTTTTTTCCTGTATAATATTGCCAGGATTCGATCATTTCTGTCTGTCTCTTCTGCCAAGACGCTTGTTCATGCACTGGTTATTTCTCGGTTGGACTACTGCAACCTTCTTCTCACTGGCCTTCCTTCTTCTCACATCAGTCCATTGGTATCGGTCCACCACTCTGCCGCTAAGATCATCTTCTTGGCTCGCCGCTCTGATCATGTTACTCCACTTCTGAAATCTCTTCATTGGCTTCCAATTCACTTCAGAATCCAATATAAACTTCTTCTGTTGACCTTCAAAGCTTTTCACGGTCTAGCTCCTTCCTATCTCTCCTCTCTCATCTCACACTATTGCCCCGCTCGTCCTCTTCGCTCCTCTGATGCCATGTTTCTCGCCTGCCCAAGGGTCTCTACTTCCCTTGCTTGGCTTCGTCCATTTTCTTCTGCTGCCCCTTACGCCTGGAACGCTCTTCCAGAACATCTGAGATCCACAAGTTCAATCGCAGCTTTTAAAGCTCAGCTAAAAACTTTTCTTTTTCCTAAAGCTTTTAAAACCTGATGTTTTGGACTCTATACTGTTAGTTTTACCCTACCCTGTGCCTGTTTACCCTACCCAGTGCCTGTTTGCATTCTCTTCCCCTCCTTATTGCTTTACTATGATTTTATTGGAATGTAACCCTATGCGGCAGGGTCTTGCTATTTACTGTTTTACTCTGTACAGCACCATGTACATTGATGGTGCTATATAAATAAATAAATAAATTAATAATAATAATAATAATAATAATAATAATAATAATATGCCTTGGTCCACACACAGGGCTTGGGTTCAGCTCACAAGCAACAGTTTACAAATTTGTGAAACCTCTCTGAAAATTGTCTATTGTTATTCCAAAATGCTTTCAGTTCCCCTTGAAATTCCTTAGTTTTTCCCAAAGGAGAGAGTTAACAAATTTCCTCACTGACAAAACCATTATATTCAAAAATAGTATTGTTAATTTTTATTAATATAAAACAATGCAGAAAAAAGAGTAAATGTGTCATAAAACATAAGAACATATGGTATACACATTAAAAAAAACTTGATATACAGATGTCTAGAAGAATTTATAGAATTAGATTTAATTGGCAATTGGCAGTCAAACAATTCCTAAATACTGGAACTATTATTTGAAAACAGTCATCAAAGACAAAATCCATAACAACTTCATGTTATTCTGCATGAATGGAAATCTGCCTGACTGTTTGACACACACACACACCATTTTCCCCATGATAAAGAGCAACTAAACAAAATGGAACACCCAGTTTCTAAAACCTAATATCAGCCAAAGATTGAATCTAGAATTTCAATAAAATAAAATCCAAATTAAAAATATAAAATAAGTACTAGGGCATAAGAGCAAAGCTAGTTGAAGATTCTTTCTCTTCTGCTTGTATCAGCCTATCCAGCATTAATAGTGCTTGGAGGAGACCTCTCTCTAAGGCCACAGCTAGACCTAAGGTTTATCCTGGGATCATCCAGGGTTAGTCCCTGCCTGAGAACTGGATCCCCTGTGTGTCACCTAGATGAACAGGTTTGACCCCTGGACGATCCAGGGATAAACCTTAGGTCTAGCTATGGCCTAAGTCTACATCAAATTGGTCTCCAAATAGGAATTGTATAATTAAAGGTGGCTGTTCTCCTTCCCTTCCTGCTACCAAGGAATTTTATTTTCACTGGTTTAATTGAATGATTACACACATTTATCAAAGCTATAAGAGTACCATGCCTGGATGTGCTTGTCTTTGCAGAAAATATATAACTTCTCATTAGTTATAACAAAGGCAATTTAAGGCAGCTATTGCACCAGAAAGTGCTTAATGTTTTTTAAACTAGTTGCATAATACTAGTTGCAATCATTGCTTCACATTTTAAACCATAACAATCCAAACATCATTGGAACATGTGGTCTCTATTTGGGACCAGTTATGTGTATGACATAATAAGATTTACAAAGCTTTCAATAGAAGATATCTACCAGCCATAATGGCTTGGTAAAGATAGGGTGACCATATGAAAAGGAGGACAGTGCTCCTGTATCTTTAACAGTTGCATAGAAAAGGGAATTTCAGCAGGTGTCATTTGTATATGTGGAGAACCTGGTGAAATTCCTTCTTCATCACAACAGTTAAAGTGCAGGAGATATACTAGAGTGACCAGATTTAAAAAAGGGAGGGAAACCTGCAGCTTTAACTGTTGTTAAATTCACAGAATTTCATGGTGTCCAGATGTCTTCTTCTTATGACACACAAAAACACATGTGTTTTCCAACTGCTGCTTCTTCCATTTTTCTTAACAAAGGAAATTAGCAAGCAAGAAAAAATGGAGTAACTCCACAATGCCTTCTGACTGTTAGCTCTAGGACCCCTCCATCCGGAAGCACCTTTTCTGATTTAGTGTTCAGTGAGTTTTGTTTTTAAAGTGTAAGGATATTTCAACGTTATAAATGTATGCTTTTTGTTGTTAGCTGCCTTGAGCTCACAGGAGGAAAGTGTGTGCATGTGTATGTGTGTGTGTTGCGGGTATAAATGTTTGTAAGTAAATGAAAATAAATAATAAGAGGGTAACCTATTGTTTGTCACCTCTGGTGGAGAGATGACTGGTAAATATTATAAATAAGTAGACAACACACAACCTGTGGTAGAGGTGTCATAAGTGACACAGGCAGAAGTTTGTCATACTCTTGACATGGAGCATGAGGTCACATAGGCCTCCATAGAGAATAGAGTCGGGCCTATATAATAATCTGCTTTTCCCACGCTTACTGCCACTGCTCCCTGGCTCGGTAATCTGGGGGCAAAGCTTCAGCAAGGCATAGGGTTTGTGAATGTACTTTTGCACACATCACAGTGGCATTTACTCTTCCTTTGGGTGTGATACAGGGCGCACTTATCAAAAAGCTTGGACGCTATTATTGTAAGCTGCTACCACTGAACCAATTGTGGTAGAAACCATTTTATTTTAAAACAAAATGCCCAGTTTTCCACATATTGATTTCCCATATTCTGCTAGGCCTTTCACTTTGTCAGATGAATGCACTAATATTTTATATATTTACAAGAAGAGAATGATCTGGGAGGCTTCTGTAAGGATTAGCAGCAGTGCAACCATTCGAGCTAATGGAAGTTGTGTGTCAGCTCCACATGCGTTATACTGAGCGTTTACTCCTATAATTGCACGTGCTATCAACATTATTATACCACTTAGTGTTTTGTGACTCAAAGTGTTAGGCTGAACCAGGTGATATATATTTAAGGCACCGACCTATCTTTTCCTGACTGATGCCCATATATTGAAAACAGGCAATTATGTGCCAAGAAGACAACCTGCATGAGATTGAATTAAACTACTTACTCCTGTTGTTAAAGAAATAACTGAGTTAAGCTTTGACAAAGCAGCACGGGCAATTTGTTATAACATTTCTCTCAGCTGCTCAGATATACTCTTAAGTGACTTTGCTCTTCTCAAAACATCATGTTAATGTCTATCACTCTGCCCAACTTCAGTGTAACCTTTTCAAAAGCACTCGAGCATCTGCTACAACACCCCCTGTATTTAGTAGTGGTAACACTTCTCATATTTCTGAAACAATTCATTTTTAATGTAAAAAGAATGGCCCTGGAGCCCACCACTGGGCTGCTCCCATGTTGTTTCTGCTCCCACAAGCCTCATCTAGCAGCTGAGATTGAGCATGAGTCTGGATCTCCTAGGGCTTAGACTAGGAAACGTTGTGCCATTGCTTCCACATGTGTGAGCCACTGAAGTGTATATGGCACCACCTTATTGCACAATCCTGTTGTTTCCGCCCTCGATAACTATAAGGGTCCAACTCAGAAGCTTATGGTCATCCAATATAAAGTGGGAGATGCAGTGGAGGTGATCTTCAAATCCTTGTCCTCCTGCTCTGCATTATTGCTAGTTAGGATTTTTTGCCCATCCAACGAAGGTGTTTTAGAGAGGGAAGGAAGGAGGCTGAAGCTGCCCCAGTCTCCCCTCCCTGTCCACCAAAATGCCCCCTTCTCCAAGGTCAGGTTCCCAACCTTGGCGAGCAGCTGGTGTGGTTCTGTCCATGCTCACTGGAGGGAGGAACTCTTACTCCTAGCTCTGAGGCCTTGGAGCTGGGAATATGAAATATCACTTGGCCCCCCTCATACACTTTTCCTGTTCAAAATGTGCACTTTCCGCATTTGAACAAAAGGGGGGGAAGAGTGCATCAGGTGAGCTGAGCATCAAGGTGGTGCTCGGAGAATTTCAGCGATTCTGAAAATTGCTTGTTTGCCCTGTCTTAGCTTCTTCAGGCCCTTGACTGACCCTGCCCACCCAAGCTGGCTGCACAGGAAAGTCTATAAAAGGTTTCCCTCTTTCAGTCAAGCCTTGCTTGAGCAACCAGAGCCCTGTGGAGGCAATCAGCATGCTGAGTGGGGACATAGTGCACACACTCAGCCCCAATCTTCCCAAGTTGAGGAGGGAGGTCTGAAGGTGGCTTTATATGGATTCCTGATCATGTGCAGACATCTACTCATATTCAAGCAAATATGAAAAGCAACCTCCACAGGAAGTTCAGGGTCTACAGGAACAGAGACATTGGGAGTGGGGCTTGTGTGCACAACCATGCTGCCTCCCTACTCTTAGCCCTAATGTAAGCAGAACTTCCTGAGTTCTGGTGTATCTCTGTATCGTTTGGTTGCCCACTTGTCCTGAGTTCTGGCTTGCTTCACAATCCTGCCTCCTAGTTTCTCCTTTGGTTCAGACTACTGACTTCAACCCAGATGGTAATGATTCCTCAGAATGCTGGCCATTTAGCCCCAGCAGCAGTAGCAAAGAAGAACTGATCCAGGCCCTCATATCCACTCCTGCCTCCCTTTAAGAATCTTTCTGAATGAAGGGTCTCTCTAGCCCTAAACCTCTTTTCCACAGTGGCCAACCAGCTGCCTTTAGGAAGCCATGAGAGCATTAGCTACCCACTGTAGTTTGCCCCACAGAAACTAGCATGTGGAAATATACTGCCTCTGAACAGATATGTTCTGTACAGCCAGCATAACTAATATCAATTGATTGGCTTATCCTTTGTAAGCCTGGATGGCCCTCTAAAGTGAGAAACCTTCAAATAGCCAAAGGATCAAATTTGCTATGGGTAGGAGAAACTCAACCAATGGATTCAAATTACAAGAAAGGTGATCTTGACTAAATCTTATTCATTTATTTTATTTATTTATTGCAGATAACCTGGCCCCAAGCCATTTAAGGCATTGAATGTTAATACCAGCACTTTGAGCCTGGACTGGCAGCCAGTGAAGCTGGAAAAGGACTGCATGACATGGTCTTGTTGGTCAGTCCCTGTTAACAAATGTGCTGCCTTGTTGTGTACCAGCTGAAGTTTCTGGACCATTTTCAAAGGCAGCCCCATGTATAATGCATTGCAGTAATCCAGACAAGAGATTATCAGAGTTGGATAACTGTAGCTAAGCTATCTCCATCCAGATAAGGGCACACTTGGTATATCAGCCTATGCTGATAAAAGGTGCTCCTTACCACTGACTCCACTTGTTCCTCAAGTGACACTTCTGTGGAACCCCATGGCCTAGATGCCATGGCACAGAGCAATAACCCCCCAGCAGCACCTTCTGGAGTCAGTCATCCAAGTAGGAGCAGAACCACTGCAACACGGTGCCTCCAACTCCCAATCAAGACAACCTATCCAGAAGGATACCATGGTCGATGGTATAAAAAGCAACTGAGAGGTCCAAGAGAATAAATAGGGTTGCACTCCACCTGTCCCTCTCCCAGCAAAGGTCATCCCACAGGGTGTCCAAGACAGGTTCCATTCCAAAAACAGGTCTGAAGCCTCATTGAAATGGATCTGGATAATCCATTTCATTCAAGAGTGCCTGGAGTTGTCCTGCAACTACTAATAAGATGAACTTCCTGCTGCTTCAGAAGGTGGTGGACTCTCCTTTGGTGAAGGTTTTAAAGTAGGGGCTAGTTGGCCACCTGTTAGAGATGCTGTAGCAGCAGATTTCCTGCTTAGCAGCAGATTTCCTGCATCAGCAGGGGGTTGGTCCAGATGATTTTTGAGATCCATTCCAACTCTATGGCCTTAGCTAGACCTAAGTTTTATCCTGGGATTGTCCCGGGGTCATCCCTGTTCATGTAAATGACACACATGATATCCCGGGAGCAGGCAGGGATGATCCCGGGATAAACCTTAGGTCTAGCTAAGGCCTATGATCCTAAACTATCAGCCATCACCACACAAAGTTACAATGCATTCCATAAATCACATTCCAGATGTAGCCATGATGACCTATAGAGAGCCCTACTGGATCAAACCAGCATCTAGGCCAGCATCTATCAGATAACTGATACATGAGATCATTGATGATAATCTTATGTAGGCTACATACAGCCCACAGTATAAGTTGGGGCATTTTAGAGGCAGGAACTGTATCCATTTGCTTATGTAGTTTTTCTCAAGCTAAGGATGTGTACTCAGTAGCCTGCTTCTGTACATGTATGACCCACTTTAGATAAATACAAGTGTGTTTTCCAGATTTTCTTTTAAAAATGGGCAGGTTGGTTTTTTGCAGTCCTGGCTCCAGACATCAGGGTAAGATGCCCTACAGTTTGGTCTCTTTCCAGAGTAGGCTCACCTCCTCACTCTCACCATTTCCCATTAGCACACCCTAGCTCTCCCGTCCCAGTCTGCACAACTGCTCAGAAGACGTTATCAAGACAAATAGAGGCAGTAGGACCATCAGGGCAGGACTTTGGGGCAGAAGGCTAGGCCTTCCACACAGAAAAGTGAGTAGGAGGAGGCTGAGCTGAACAGGGCTGATATATGGCATTTTTAAGCAAGTGAAATACAGTTACAAGAGAGTATGCCCCATTGAACATAGAGGCACATAAGTACATCTGAACAAACATGCATAGCATTGCCCTGTAATGCATTAACTTCTAAAGGGGGAGGGGACAGTAAAATTGCTAAGTCCAGAGTCTAAAATTACCATCAATCTACATTCCAGATGGCCTGATTTTGCACTAAAGGCTGTGAAGGAAACAAAAATCTTCTCCTGTTGTCACAGTAAATGCCAGTAGTGTGAAGTTCTGTGTAAGTCATTGGTGTTATTAGTATTATTTATTCATAGGGATAAGTTCCTGTAAATTCTCAAGACAGTTCGTTGCTGCAAGGGGATATTTTTTCCTCTTGCAGCATGGTAAAGTATATCTCAATCAAGCAGGCAATTTGCATAGTTTTTTTAAAAAGAAAATGCTGAATTTATATTAAAGCAAGAAGGTTAACATTTTAAACGTTCAAGCTGGAGAAGAGGGAGTCATTAAACAGCTAAAAGGAGCAGTTGCCATTGCATTCTTTTGACCATTTGTAGTAATGAGCTAAAAATCAAAATGGGGGGAGGGTTTGAGGCACCAGATTTTTGGAGTCCAGGCCGAGGGTGGCCAATTACACATCGCCCAAATAGAGGAAATGCATCAACCCAAAAGTGGACAAAAGAGGACTCCCAATTTGCAGAATATTTCCATATGCTAATTTTTGGTATAGATTCCAATTTCAAAATGATAACTATAATTGAAATAGAAATATAATACAACTCACCATAGTGGGGAAGACTGACCAGGTGACCCATCTGCCTGCTGTTCAGTCTGTGGTCTAATTGTTCATGGGCATCTTTGAGGTCGCTGCTCTCCCTTGGTTATTTATCTTTAAATCAGGTTTTGACTGGATAGCCCATCAAATTCTGGATGCTTCCAAGTAAGAGGACTGTCCCCTGTAAAGTAGAACACCTGGCCACTCTGTCAGGCCTGGATGGATAGGACCCACATGGCTGCCTGCATGCCCCCCCTGACTTTATGCCACAGGACAGCCTGCTTGGTTTCCATGCCCTAGCTATGATCCCTTGTGGATAGCTAGGGCATGCAAATGATACTTGGAAAATATTCCATGACTGATCAAATGCAATCATGTATGTCAGGTATTTGTGTTACCCCTATTAACTTTAGTGAGGTTTGCAGTTTGAGCCCTCCTAGGAAGAGCGGAAGGGTGCCTTATACCAGGCCTGTTGATTTCTATGTCTAGCCAATCTTGTCTACTTTGAATGGTGGTAACTATCCAGGTTCCCAGGTTGAGGACTTTCCATCATCACCTGCTACCTGTCCTTTTTACTGGAGATGCTAGGGATTGAACCTGGAGCCTTTCATATGCAAAAGATGTGCTCAACCACTGCACTATAGACCAATATTCTATGAACAATATCCTGAATCTTTTTTTAAATTACTATTGTTTAATATAGAGCTGAAGACTATACATAATACATTAGAGCTTAATGGAATTTTCTCAGAAGACTATTTTTTTCCCCTGAGAAAACATCTTGAGATTTTCCTTTTTCTCAGAGGAAAAAAGGCCACATTGCATAATTTTTTTAAAAAAAATATCCCTAGTAATGAGGGTGGGGTCATAGTTGCCATTACACATACAATGCCCAGCAATGACTCTACATCCATTTTGGAGAATGCAAAATGGCAGCCAGGCTGCCAATGAAGTTGCTGTTGCTAAGGAGGAGGAGGAGGAGGAGGAAATTTAGGGGGAAAGAACAAGCTGTGTGAATGCATAAAGAAGCTGTACTAATGTCACTGTTAATGGTGAACCCAACTTTCAAATAACTGTTGGGCAATTTCTCCTCCCCCTGAAGAAATTGGGTGAAATGGCTCCCAGATTTCTTTGTCCACAAATAGGATGAGCCATTTTGTGAGGCCATTTCAGCACAGCTCTAAAATGCATATATTTAAAAGAGAAAAAGAAACCTCAACTGTTGAAAGTAATATAAATTATTATTATTCCGCCTTTTTCCCCAGTACTGGGACTCAAGTCAGTTTACAAAATTAAAACATGTACAATTAAAACATATAAATATAAATTACAAAATTTAAAATAGAATTAAACCTACAGTAAAATTAAAAACATGTTAAACATTTAAAACATGTCAAAACATTTCAAATTGCAACATGTACATTTAAAAATAAGTTGCATTGTACCAAACAGCTCTTGGCTGAAATTGAGTGCTCCTTACAATCCCAAAGAACGGTATTCTTTGTGGGCACTATCCAGCAAAGGTTTACCATGAGTGAGTCCCTTTTAGAAGGACAGAATGGGGATGTGTTACAAGTAACTCAAAAGCTCTTCCATTCAGAAGGACACAGTGCCACAAACTTCTGATGAATTTCTTGCTGTGTAGCTAATGCATCCATTTTGGGCCACGTGTATTTCAATTTTTCAGTGGCTGTAATCATATTTTTCTTAGCCTTTCTCCCGTTGCCCATGATTGTGCCAGAATGTTAACAATACACAAACGGGTATTGTGAATAATTTGCCACACCGATTATTATTACTTGATATATACTCTTCAACGATTACAAATGTATACATCTATAATAGAGTATTCAGCCTTCATGTTAATGGGTCATTTGTATTCCCACAAGTCAATATTTCTATATGGAATTTATTATTAGGCAGCTAGCAGTATCCAAAAGTAATATAGTTATGATGAATTGAAAACCTACATATACTGTCAAAAGTAGAATCTTGTGAATTGCTATCAGCTATTTCATGCCGAATTCCAAAAGGGTACTATATTTTTCTTCCAGGGTTCATTACCTTTTCATTGATATGGAATGGCAGGAGAAGTAGATTGGTTTAAAAATTGTTCAAAGGTCATAGAAAGGGTATTCATACAAGAGTGTAGGTTTATACCCCCTTTGCATTCCAGTTCTGAATTTTTCCTCCTCTCAGTCATATTGAGGGAATGATTTATGTGATGTGCAAACGGTAACCAGGGATTCTTGAGGCTTCTGAGGTGTTCTTTGTTGTATGTGTATGCACATGTTTTGCTTGCTTTAAAAAAGCTTTCACATCAACCCTTCAATTTATGTCCCATTGTGTCCTGCAGAAATTATTTCTTATACTCGTTTCCCCAGATCAGCTACTTTTATTATTGTGCCCTTTTCAATTCGCTAAGGATACTTTTGCATTCTGAGAAGATCTTTAAAGTAAAAAATGACCTACATCTTGCAGTGAAATATGTCATTTCTTTTCTTAAAAAGAAGAAGGGTCTTTTTTTGAATTACAGTCCTTTAAGATCTTGAAATTTGCTGTAAAAATGATTTTCCAGTCAAGAGAGTGCCGCTGCTCATGGGGCATTAAACATTGGCTTTGTACATATTCAATACATTGACAAAAAATTATACTGAGCACAATCTGAATCTGATACCTGCCCTTGGTTTGTGGAGGTCAGGAGCCTTCAAAGATGAAGCACATCATGAAAAGATAGACTCCTTGTTGTTGTTTATTCGTTCAGTCGTTTCCGACTCTTCGTGACTTCATGGACCAGCCCACGCCAGAGCTTTCTGTCGGCTGTCGCCACCCCCAGCTTCCCCTTGTAGTAAATACCATACCCAAAAGAAAGAGGTGAACAAGACCACAAGTTTACTTCACTTGTTGCTACACGATTTGCAGCAAGAATAACTAACTGAGGCATTAATGTGGCAGGTGTTGGCTTGCATCTTCCTCTTCTTTGGCATATTATGGGTCAGGCAAATACTCCTGCTTCTTCCTAGCCAGCCACCTTCCAGTTGAGGGAGGTTCTCCTGTTCTCCACCCAACCCCATGGCTTGAGCAGGGATGGGCTTGCATGCTGGACCCCACTGGCCACCAGGCCCTGCTCACCATGTGCGGTGAGACACTGGGCAGTTCATGGGTGCCCAGCAAGTGGTGCACAGACTCCCGATCACTCGCTGAGCCACCATTTTGCATACAAATGACAGCTTGCTCTTTCTCTTAAAGGGCCATTTACACAACATTACAGGGGTAAATGGATCATTTACGCCAGTAATGTTGCATAAATGCCCCCCTTACAGATTCCATTTGCATAAGTGGCCCTTTACGAAAAAGTCAGAGATGCCGTTTTTAATGCAAAATGGCAGCTCAACAAGGGAATGGGTATCCCCAAGCTTCCTCAATGGATTGGGGCCCAGGGGGCCAAGTTGCCAAGAAATTGCTGAGCTTTGAGCTCCAACTAGATGCCTGTGACATCCCTATCGGAGCAGTTCCTTTTGCTGTCCCCATGTCCCCCAGCCCTTAAGGGCAAGTCTAGGGATTTCCCCCCTTTCACCATAAAGGCACTTCTGGTTGTTCTGCTATGAGCATACAAATCTAAGGAATTTTCCTCTTTCACAATAAATGTACTTCTGGTTGTTCTCCAATGAATGTTTTGCTTCTGTCCTGATGTTGTAAAAAATATGCAACTTGCCCCTCTTAGGCAACCAGTGTCATGTATATGTACACCATAGGGTGGGCACTGAGCAGACTGACAAGAAGAATTACACCATGTGGGGGTGACTTTTACAGGGTCATGTGTGGTCGTTTCTGTATCCCCACATACATTCATCTGCCCTGCCTCCTTCACTGAGCTAAGGGCAAGATGATTGCTGTCTGAATCACCTGGGACAGAGCTCGGACAAGGAAACCACACTCTTTTGACTGATGAATCCTGAGGTCACAAGTGGTAAGAAGAAAAATGAGCATCACTTGGGCCACAGCTAGACCTAAGGTTTATCCTGGGATCATCCAGGGTTCACTCCTGCCTGAGCACTGGATCTCCTGTGTGTCACCTAGATGAACAGGTTTGACCTCTGGACAATCCAGGGATAAACCTTAGGTCTAGCTATGGCCTTGGTGTGTCAAAATGCTCCTTTAAAAACAAAAAGAAAGAAAAAGTTCTCATATTCAAACTTTTTTGTATATGAGAACTCTATTAGATCAATTAGGTCACAAGCTTAAGAATGTATACTTGCAAATAAGTCCAATTTAAGCAATGGGGGATACTTAAAGCTTTACATATGAATTAGTGGGCACTGATATGGAGTGGAAGAGGGATAGTCAGATACAAACAGTACAGGGCAGTTTAATAGCATCATCACATGGGGAAATTGTGTTTCCTTACCATCACTTCTCTGCTCCCACTTTTGTCCCTCCTTCTTCCTTGAGAGGAAAGAGGAAGTAAATGAAGACCATGTGGTCCATTCAGGAGATGCTTGTGTCATGCTACTTTTCCTGCAGGAGATTGCAGCACATTTCTTTCTTTTTTTAAAGAAGTGGGATTAACAGGGATCTACTTTGCGATGGAAAAAAAGCTGGAGGCATGCAGGAAGTGGACAACAATGTCTTGAGGATGTGCAGACATCCGTAAGTGGGTAGTAGCAAGTGTGCAGTAAAATGCTTCTCTGAAGAACCTCTAAGAATTGCCCAGAAAAGAACATTTTGGCTGGTGCAGCTTTTCAGGCAGTGTAAAGAAAGCCTCATCAGGGTATTAACATTTACTATCTTGTTGTTTCTTCTTTCCTACTGAAATGCTTCCACAGTTTTGATATGATCACACTCACCCTGTTTATTCAGAGAGAGAAAATGGACTTTCCATGCTGGAAAAAAAAAAAACAGGAAGAGGGGAGGAAGAGGCAAGATGAGTACAGGACAGGGATGACGCCAGTACCGTGCTGCAAATCAACATACAAAGCATGGCGAGTGTGGGCTAAAACACTGGTGTGATGGAGCTCTATATCAGCATTTCAGTTGTGTCTGGCCCAAGTCACTTGGATGTATGAGACTGGATCTACCAACTGCTGTATAATGGTATTGAAGTGCACTGACAACCATTGCGGCCCGTGACACATTCCATATACAGTTTTCAAACTACTTTCATAGTGTTATATCCTGCTTGGTATAGATCTGGCCCTGTATGGGAGGAAAAGAAAACTTCAATTTTAAAAATAAATATTTTAAAACAAGATGGAATTTAATGAAATCAGCACTGACGAGGAGTCAAGAGCTGGGGCAAGCCTTCTGTGTGTCTTTGTATGTTTGTTTGGTTTTTGCAATGGACATGAAACCAAAAATATCTCCATTGTGTTTTTTTTTAAACAAAACCACACACATTGTAATAATAATAATAATAATAATAATAATAATAATAATAATAATAATAGTTACCTGTCTCTTCCTCTGGATCGAGGCGGGGTACAACACAAATGCAGATACCATAAAATACATATAATTGATTAAATCTTTTAAAACAAATTCATTTTTAAAAGCAGCACATTATTAAATGGCATCTAAAATTCAACTGGGTAGGCCTGAAGAGATCAGTCATTATGGCTTTCTTAAATTCCGGAAGACTGTTACATAGACGAATCTCTCCCAGCAGGCCATTCCACAATCTGGGAGTGGCAGAAGAAAAGGTCCTCTTGGTAATAGTTGTCAGTCTTGTTTTTTGTTGACTGGAGTAAATTCTTCCCAGAGGACTTGAGTGTGTGGGGCGGATTGTACGGGAGAAGGTGATCCTGCAGGTAGCTTGGACTCAAACCATGTGGGGCTTTAAAGGTGATAACCAACACTTTATACTTTGCCCGGAAACAATATCTCCACCCCCTCCTCACTTCTTTATCTGTCTTCCCTTTAATTTTGGTGGGTTTTTTGTTTTTGTTTTTTAAAAAGCTATAATGCTTAACCAGCACCCCATGGGCTGGGCTCGGGCAACTATTTTGCAACCAATCCGTAATGTTTTGAAAAGATTGATGATTGATGTGCATAGAAGCATGGCAGCTTAAGTTACTTCTGTGCTAATGAAAACACCCTGCAAGAACAAAGCAAAATTCAGCACAGCAGTAATGACAATAAAACTGCTACCTTCCATGCCTCTCACGTATGAGGCAAGTGAGCTCCACATGGGGCACAGATGCACATGCACTAAGGTGCTGCCATTTTCGATCCAATAATCAAAGGGACTGCATTACTTTTCTTTTCTTTTATTCTCTTTCCCCCTTCAATTCTATGGGGAGCCTTGCTTTTCAGGCATGGTGAGAATAATTCAATACGTTTTTACATCAGCCTAAATTCATTGAATACAATGGTACTCTATCAGTCTAGGTGCTCACTTAATTGTCCCTTTTGAGTCAAAGGCTTAAACCATGCTGCAATGAAGCCAGCACATATACAGCTGTTTTTGTGCTGAAAAGGAATGTCACAAGCTGAGAGAGAGAAGCGTGTGGCAGGGGTGTCCTGTTCTCTTCTGTGGCTAGGAGGATGCTACCTGCATGCACTGAAAAATAAATAAAACTGTTTTATACTTTAAATTGTATTAATTTTGTAAACCACCCAGAGAGCTTCGGCTATTGGGCAATATAGAAATGCAATAAATAAATAAATAAATAAATAAATAAAAAATGAGTGCTACATTTACTGAGCAACTTTATCCATTTGGCAAGTGGCATTCATGCTAGTGTTTCCTAGCACTTCTGAACCCGTGTCAAGCTCTTGCTTCTGATTTGAGACACCTACTGTACATTTTAGGTTGGGCCATCTCTCCTGTCAAAAAAACACCATCTTCATTATTGTAATTTTTATTGAAGAAAAAGCTGGTTCACATTCCAGCTTAATTGCTACTCTCCCAATTGGACATATATTATATATGTTATGCAAACGGAGAACTTTAGAGCAGCAGGCAATTAAAATTAATATTTAATGGCCTTTATAACAAACATACCAGATATCGTTTATTGCAGGTGAAAATGTAAGATCACTTCTTTCTGCAGCAATGTGAATTTAATGAAGGATAACTTTGCACTTCTGCTATGGCAGCCTCCTAATGACCATTCATCATAAATGTGGATGCAAAGGCACAAACCAAATTGTGTATTGTTGGTAAAAGGATGTGGCCAACTTTTTTTTTTTTTTTGTGGTTGAGTGAACCAATCTACGGAGCCTCAGGTAAAAGTATAAGGAATAATTGAAAACCCCAAGGAATATTTTGTGAAAAGAGCTGTCACTGTATCTGCTGGAGTATGGTAGAAGGCTTCCTTGGTAGGTTGTGGTAGATTGGGAAGGTTCATTCGCATATCAGAAAGAGAAGTCAAATAAATAAAGGGAGTTAATTTATCTATATATTTTTATTTTATTAGAATTATTTTTATGCTGCCTTTCATAATACAAATCCTACTAAGGTGGCTTATAAGTAACTTAAAATAATAAAAATGCAATAAACTATATAAAGTGTGTGGAAGATGGCTCTGGGCAGTGAGAGTCCAGCTGTAAAAGGAGTAGGTTTCTGGTGCCTTTCTCATTATTTATTTATTCATTTATATTATTGCATTTACATCCCACTTTTTTTCCTCCAAGAAACCCAAGGAGGCATATATAATCATCCTCTCCATTTTTATCCTCACATCAACAACCCTGTGAGGTATGTTGGGCTGAGAGTCTGTGACTGGCCCAAAGTCACCCAGGGGGTTTCCATGGCCAAGTGGGGACTAGAACCTAGATCTCCCAACTCCCAGTCCAACACTTTATCCACTCCACCACACTGGCTCTCAATCCACCTCCCTCTCTCCTGGAATCTTTCCTACAGGGCAGTTGATGGTAGATGTTCCTGTGGACAGTAGAGGGGAAAGTCCAGTTGGGGCAGGTCCTACCTCTGTCTCGTGGAATCCTTACCACATGCCCTTTTATGGTAGATGGCTCCATGAGGTGGACAATCAAGCTGGATTAGGCATGACGGCTTCTTTGCCTGCCTCTCTCCTCTCCCTGAGATGTAATTGAAGCAATGTCCTGAATAAGAGATTGCCATGTTTCTAAAACCACATGTTTACACTACCTACTAGCAAAGACAGCTGTTCTTACTGGGCTCACTATCTAGTCCCATTTCTTCCTATGACAGGGGCGGCTGCAGACAAGAAGCAAAGGGTATCCAACACATCCTCACTCCATTGTTCAGTCCAAATGACAACACCCTAACCTCTGCATGGTGGCCATGTTGGAATCTCAGAGAGATGTATAGAACTATTAAGATGTTATGTTTCATTAAACAACAGCAAAAATAAACTTCAATTTTGTATTGTACAGTAGGAGAGAGGGACAAAGCCAGCAAAAGCTGGGGAAATGTAGAATGAACACTCCATTTTGTGCATCTTCTCTGTGGAAAAATTAGCAGAGGCACATGTGGCTCAACAGCAGTGATTCACTTGCCTTACTCTCATCCTACACTCCATTTCAAAATCAGAAGTACTGCTTAGTAGGACTTTTGAAAGCATGAGGTAAAGGGGAGCAATGGTTGGCTGGGGAAAGCCCAATGCAATTAGCCCTTCTCACATTTCCAACTTCCAGTATGACTCACACAGAGAAATACCACCACTTCATTTGATTGCATCAAGGACAGGCAGTTCTTCAGCCACTCCAGGTGTGAGCCAATGAACCCTTAATTAGGCCCAGATAAGGATAAATATTTTCAAAAACACAAAACATCCATTTATATATAGCCACAAGTTCATTGTACTGTTAATAGTAGAATCACTACTTTGAAGTGTGTGTGTGTGTACATGCACTATGATAAAATATAGCATGAAAATATAAACTGCATGTTGTTTAACCCGTTTTGGCAGCCGTCACTTTAAATCAACATTAATGGCTGTCTGTCCATCGAAACCTGTAATCTTGTTAAAGCATGTATAACAGCATAAAAGGCATGCTTTATGTCTTTCTGCTTCACTGACAATTCAGTTTAGGCAATAAGGAATGAACAGCAGGTAGCTTTGTCGGAAGTATTTGAAGATGAATCACTAGTTCATGGGCTGTGTACTCAGTCAAACTTCTGATAGTTTATTTTTATTTATATCCTGCCTTTCCTCCAAGTAGCTCAAGGCAAGATTTCCCCACCACCACCCCATGATGTCCAAAGGGCAGAACATTGGAGCAGAAGTCCATGGGCCTACATTTTGTAGTGAGTGAAGCAATGCACATTACATTCAAAAGAGGACATCAAAAGAGGAGTCTGGTAGGAAAAGCAGTATTTCCTTGATCTGGGCTTGAAAGTGTATAAGGGGTAAAGTAAAAGGATAAAAAACCCTCTTATACAGAGCAAACATACCCATAGCATCAGGGAAGGGATCCCCAGGGGAGGGGTACAACAGCGTGGCCAAAGGCCAAAGGCTTAGGTCAAAATAAAAATAAAATAACAATATATTTTAGCTTAAAGTTCTTGGCATTAGAAAAAGGGGGGGCAGCACAAAACACAATGACCCCTCCCTCCCCAAAATTCTAGTGTTTGTTCAATTAGCAAAATCTTCTTATATTGTAGTGAAATGCCCAGCATGTTTTTGGTAAGGCCTTCAGAGACATTAAACAAGGTACACCTAAATAATGAACAACATACCAACCATAATATAGAGTCACGAAATAAAATTGAAAAACCCAGAAATAAATTTAAAAACGCTTTTTATTATGCATTGAGCATATGTTAATACAGCGTACTTCAACTAATCATAAATACAAACCAACATCAATCAAATCTATCATGCTTATTGGATCCTACAAAAATAATACATTTTCTCATTAAAAATGATTTGTTTTAAATCCCTTTATATGCACAAACCAAACACACACACAGAGAGAATTGTTATAATCAGTTTACGAATGCTCATTCTTCAAAAGCCAGAATAGGACAGACTATTATGGTGTAATATAAAAAAATCACAGCCTCAGAACAGCCTTCAGGGTGGCATAAGGTGAGGGCTTAATCATTAATCCATGCTGGGAAAATTAGGTATTACTAACAGAGAACAGCATTTCTATTTCTTCTAAGAAATGTCAGAGGGTATGTGATTATTCCATATGCTCACTTGTCTCTATTTACCAGGGATAGTCCTGACATTCTGATCTCTAATGGTTCAGATGTAGATCTTGGTTTGTAGAGATCCCTTTACCAGTGTCACAGGCCATTGCTAGATGAGGCGTTAGCGCAGTGTGAGGCCCGGTCTCCCTCCTGTGCATCCAGATGATGCACAGGGGATTCCGGGGTCAGGCCGGGATAATGCCTCCCTTAAGCCGGGATAAGCAGATTCGCTTATGGCCTGGCTTTTTTGCAGCCCCGGCCTGAGGCCGGGGCTGCGGAAGGTCTAGCAGGGTCCGTGGCTTTTCCCAGCTGCTCGTTTACTCGCGAGTAGCCAGGAGAAGCCACAGACTGGGCACAGCGCTCATAGGAGCGCTGTGCCCATCGGGCCAGGGGGGAATCATTGGGGGGGGAGAGATAGGGGCCGGTGGAAAAGCCAGACCTGGCAGGAGAGGGGGGGAGAAGGACAGGCACGGGCATCGGGGAGGGGGGAGGGGAAGAAGGACGGGCACGGCATCAGGGAGGTGGGAGGGGGAAGGAGGACGGGCACGGGCATCGGGGAGGGGGAGGGAGAAGAAGGACAGGGGACAAGGCATCGGGCATCGGGGAGGGGGGAAAGAAGGATGGGGACAGGGTGAGTGGGCAGGGGGGCATCAGGCATTGGGGGGGAATCAGGGGCAGGGGGAGTGGGGACCCTATATTTATTTTGAAAAACACTTACCTTATCCGGCGGTGCACTCCTGCGCACATGGCCCTTTAAGATCAAAACAAAAATGGCGGACGCGACAGGGCTTCCCCTTGCCCTGTCGCATCTTATGTGTGGAAAAGGGTGATGGTGCGTGCTAGCTGTAGCGCGCTGTCGCCCCGACTCCCGGCTGAAATATCAGGTAGGTCTAGCAAGGCCGACAGTCACAGGAAACTGTGGTTAAAGAAACCAGGAATTTTCCTCTGTGCATGAAAGAAGAAGAGGGAAGGGAGGAGGGGGCACTTCAACTCACTGATCAGGGTCCAACATAGAAGGAGTAACCCCATTATGTTTAAACTGGGCCTGTCGTTTTTAGGAAGAAGTGGGGGATACCTCTAAATTATTGTTTTGTTGTTGATCTGTATGTTTGTGTGTTTCTTCAAATTTCGTCTTCCTTTTCTAGGACACTAGATGTTAAATATTTATTTAAAGGTGCATAAATATTGACTGCAGTTCAGAAAAGGACACGTTTAAATTGCTTCTGCAGAGCTGGCAGTGAGATAGCATAGCTTCTAGCTGGCTACTAGACGTAATGGGTTGGCTAGAAGTGCACGTGAACCCGATGGACCTCTGGTTGCTAAACAAATGGACTTTGATAGTTGAATAATGGATGCCCCAGTGCAATTTTCAGAGTTGCATTGTATGCAGGGTTTCAATGGCAATTTCCTTTGGAAGTATGTCCATCGTATTGTTTAGGTTTTAAATAGGAGGGTGTAACATTTGGGCCTCAGACTGCAAATGTAAAATTCAAAATGGAAGTCACTCATGAGAACTCCCAATAACTCATTTAAAAAACATTAAAACAAAACTAACCCAGACTTTTAATGGGAAGTTGGGTACAAATGTGCTACACCTTTCCATTATAAATTGAGCATATAATTGAAAGCTACTACTGCTGTTCTGTAATATTTAGATGCCCTTTAGAATGACAGATGAGGGGGGAATCTATTGATCAAGGTTTTTTTTCTTTCCTGAACAAAAAAGCATGTAACAGGAAAGCTTTTAAAGAAATGGTTCTATTTCCATCTTATGTGAGAATCTTCTAGAAGCGAGCTACACTTGCATCCCTTTCACAGAGCACCTAGTTCAGGACAAGATGCATAGCAGGAGCTGCAAATTGGACGCAGATACTGGAAGCTCAGTCAAATTTGCAGAAAGGTTCACGAACTTTGATGAACCTGGGCTCATTGCAAGAAGGGAGCTGAAAACTGACAGAGTTCTCCCAGCATGGAGTTTCATTATAAACGTTTCACATGCCACCCCAAAGGGTTCAGCATTTGGGATTGATCCTTTGTTTCTGATGCTCCCATGCTCCCTCTGACAGGTCTAAAAAGTGTGACAGCATTCAATAGGGTATCCTCTAATTTGAGGACAGAAGTCACTTACTTCTGAGCTTATCAACCACTCGCTCAGGAAAGTTGGGCTAAAGGGAAAAAAAATTATAGTTGGACTGCAGAGAAAAATGGCAACACGTGTGTGTGTGTAGAAAATCAGACAAATATATCAGCATGATAGCAAATGTCCCGAAAGCAACCTGAGACACTCCACAAACAAAGAAACAAACAAAAGAATTTAAACGAGTTTCTTGGGAATCCGAAAGAGCAGTGAAAATGTGCCAGGAGTTTTAGTCCTGAAAAATGAACAAGGGACAAACGGTAGGTGAGTGCTTTTGACCAGTGATGTCCAAATAATAAAACACAATATGGCCAGCTTGCACGCTAACTTGGACAGGGATCCCCTTTGAGTGGTGAAGGAGAAGATGTGATTTCCTCGACCATGCACATATGATATTGTGTGCCATGAGCTCTATATGCATAGAATCTTATGAATAAAATAAGAGCCATCGTGGATCAGACCAAGGATCCATCTAGTCCAGCACTCTGTTCACAAAGTGGGTGACCAGCTGTCAATCAGGAATCCACAAGTAAGACAGGGGTGCAATAGCACCCGCCCCCCTGCCCATGTTCTCTAGCAACTGGTGTATCTAGAGTTAATGCCTCTGTTACTGGAAGTAACACATAGCCATTTGGACTAGTAGCCATTTGTAGCCTTCTCCTTCAGCACTTTTGAAAAAGTCACATTGAAATGCAATTTTTTTCCCATTGAAAATGTGTAATGTTATCTTTCGAACGAATGGAATACTAGATCAAAAACGAAAAAGGGAGCAAGCAAAAATGAGCTTCCAAGCGAATTTTGGTGAGCTTGAAAATTGTGGATTCTCCCATCCCTAATAAGAGAAGAGGGAAAAAATATCAGGGCAGAAAGCATAGCTTCCTTTTAGGGCTTAATCCTACCACATCTCATTTTTAAGCCTACACAACCCTTCCCTGCATTCTGTATGGTACTTTATATTCCTTACCACCAAAATTTCTATGGCTCATGGGTTTCAATTATGGATCTGTCGGTTTCACCTTCTTCTTCTTCTTCTTCTTCTTCTTCTTCTTCTTCTTCTTCTTCTTCTTCTTCTTCTTTTTCTTCTTCTTCTTCCTCCTCCTCCTCCTCCTCCTCTTCTTCCTCCTCTTCTTCTCTGTCTCTTATATGAAGAAATGTGATTTTTTAATAATAATAATAATATTGTTCTAAGGAAGGAGATAAAATTCTCACCCATCTGCACTGGCCAAATTCAACAAGTACAGCTATTGGAGAAGAACATGTCATACCTGCTTGCCATATGTCTGTTAAAGATGGAGATCCTGTCAGAAAAAAAAGAGGTGGCAAACTTAACCACAGCACCACAAACGTGGCTGAAAACACAGGGATTCGAAGCCAGAATTTTAAGGTTTTATCACAGAATCCCCTAGGCCAAAATGAATGAATTTGTCAGTTTTAGATTCTCCCATATTGATTTATTTTTTAAAAAATCAAGTTGTTAGTGTCCTGTTTATGATGAAATTTGAGACTTCTAGTAAGTTCTGATTTTTAAGAACCAAACAAGATTCTCAACCATTCCTATTTTCTACCCAAGGGCAGTGGGAGGTAATAGCAATGAGCTTAGTATGCATATGGAACAGGTCCATTAGATGCCAACCTAATCGTGTTGGTCAAAGGTGGTAAATACTTGTGAAAGGGCTTGGAGTGGCATGCAACTGGACTCAGACGCCACAGTCAAGGTCAGTATGGATCAGGCATCGACTCTTCAGGTTGTCCTACTGTTCCCATTAGAGAACTATAATGCTTTTATTCTTGGTGTTTGGGACTCAGTGAGAGGGCCAGAACACATTGTACACTTTGGAATTCAGATGAACAATAGCAAGGGTTCACTATTCATAATTTATATCTATAATTTAAAACCATGATTTATTGTATCTAGTGTTGCTTTTAGCATTTTACTGTGGGTTTTTTTTATGCCTTGAAGCGTTTGTAAACTGCCTTGGTTGGTCCCTGAATGAATGAATAATTCTCTTAATGTGTGAAAACAGGCAGAGCTCCATCCAATTTTGCGAACTCTTTTAATTCCAGATAACTAGTCTTAAGTGCAACTCACTCCCCTCTCAGCTATGTTTAAACATCAGGGAGGTTAGCAGGAGTTGGTGTTGAAATTAATTTGCTTGCAAAAATAATTAGGATTCTTTTCTGTAACTTGGCGGTCAATATTCCCCAAATTTGATAGTGAATATACTCTGAATCTCAAAATATTTGAGGACCATTTAATATTAGGGATGGCCAAATCTCTCAATTTTGATTTCTCCCAGGTCCTCATTTTTCTAATCTTAGGTTTGCTTATTTGACAAGGAGAGAAAAAAGAAGTGGCACCATTTGGTAGAGGGGCTTCAGATTTCCTAAATAAATCACAGATGGCATGAAATTTGTCTAACATAATGTTCAGCTACCAAAAATAATATTATAAATGAGTTCAGGGCTCAGGGACAGCTATCATTTCCAGTAACATTTCCATTATGTGGCAAAAAATATATAGATTTATTAAAAAGATTAAAAAGATGTATTAAAATAGATGTTTGCCCCTCTTTTTATGAGATCATGCATGTAAGCAAAGATGTTCCTTTGCACAGAAGCTATAATACTGAGCTATTACATAAGAACAGTCTTTTCATTGTAGTTTAAAAGCTGGCTGAGGCCTTTTCTTATTTAAAGGAAATTGCAGAGGGAATTTCCAATTCTACACAGACTAATATCTTCAGTCAGTGACCTCTTGTTTTCTAATTAGTCATTACTCAAAAAGCCATCCGTACTTTTCCTTCAGAAATGTCCTTTTTAAAATTCAAATTAAAAATCCTGCAAGAGAAAAGGCACTGGAAGTGGTGCTGGGTTCTGCAGCTCAGGAGCTAAATATACATGAACCTGGATCCTGAGGTAAGTTAATTTAAGGAAGTTCAGTAAAGGAAAGTTTCTGCTTCTCTCTCCATCGTGCTCCAGCTACCTATGGCCTGAGTGGCTTATGCTTTCTGGGAGGAACCAAGAAGTGGTTGAGGGCAACACCCACTGCTTCTGGCCTGAGGAGAGAGAGGCCACAGCCTGAGAGAGCTCAGTGGAAAAGCTTTGTTTAAATAAAACTTAGGCTTGTTTGGAAGACAGAGCCTGCGTTAGTCTATAGGTGCAGTACAGTGACTTTGAAACAATCTACAGCCCCGAAAAACCCCTGAACAATGTGAGATAAGATGTGGAGGGCTTCTAGATAACTGGCAGATCTCCATCCAATTTTGGGCAATTCTACCCTCCCTAGTCTTGGAAAAAGAAAACTCGGAAAGTGCCTTTAAAGAGGAAGATGAGTTTGGAGGAACCCTTGCACAGGAGCTAGAACAGAGGTGCAGAATCTCAAGCCTGGGGGACAAATCTGGCCCTCTTGGAGTCCAAATCTGGGCCTTAAGTTTTCTTCAGAAGGTCATGACCCTAGTCCCCCCTCCCCACCCCAGTGCTCATCCAGTGGTTTCCTGGCTTTTGTGCCATCCCCCCCCCCCAGTTCTAAAAGGATGCACTAACTCTCTTAGGGCTTTAGTTAGTGGCTGTAAGTGTTTAAGCTAAAATATGTAGGCATTTGGGGGGGGGTGGCCATTCCCCCTTTTGCCTTCAGCACCACCCACCACTAGAACGTGGCCCTCAAGACCTTCTTAGAAATGTAATTTGCACCTTAAGCAGAAAGAGGCAGAAGCCAAACTTTGGAACCTCTGTCTTCTGGTGTCCAGTTATTTGAAGAAAACTGAATGATGACTAGTCAGGGCAATTGCACAGAGCATGAAGCAATGAGTATGTAGCAGTTGATATTAACAATAGGGCCTTCAGAGATTTTGCTGGATCTGCCTTTTTGTGCTTGCTGGATCTGCCTTTTTGTGCTATGATGAAAAAGTAAGAGAACTGGAAAAAAGTAAGAGAATTGGAAGTTCTGAACCTTATTCACAAATTGAAACCAAACAAATCACAAGGTCCAGATGGTATCCATCCTAGAGTTCTCAAACAACACAAATATTAAATTGCAGGCCTTCTAACAAAAATACGCAACATGTCCCTAAACTCAGCCTCTGTACCAGAGGACTGGAAAATGGCCAACGTAACACCAATCTTTAAAAAGGGATCGAGAGACGATCTGGGAAATTACAGGCTGGTTAGCTTAACATCCGTTCAAGGTAAATTGGTTGAAAGCATTATTAAAGACAAAAGTAGTAAGTTGTTGTTGTTGTTGTTGTTGTTGTTATTGTTATTGTTATTCATAATCATTGTATACTGACCCATAGCCAAAGCTTTCTGGGTGGTTTACAAAGATGTAGAAGGGCATGTCCTGCTGAAGAAGAATCAACACACCTTCTGCAAAGGCAAGTCCTGCCTCACTAATCTAGAATTCTATGAGAGTGTCAACAAACATGAAGATGGGGTGATCTGGTGGACATTGTTTACCTGGACTTCCAAAAGGCTTTTGATAAAGTCCCTCACCAAAAACTCCTGAACAAACTTAACAGTCATGGAATAAGAGGAGAGGTCCTCTGATGGATCAGTAACTGGTTAAAGAACAGAAAGCAGAGAATAGGAATAAATGGTCAATTCTCCCGAAGGAGGGAAGTAAATAGTGCGGTCCCACAGGGATCGGTATTGGGACCAATTATTTTCAGCTTGTTCATAAATGATCTGGAATTAGGAGTGAGCAGTGAAGTGCCCAAGTTTACCGACAACACCAAATTATTTAAGGTTGTTAAAACTCAAAGGGATTGTGAAGATCTCCAAAGGGATCTCTGCAAGCTAGGAGAGTGGGCATCCAAATGGCAGATGCAATTCAATGTAAGAAAGTGTAAGGTAATGCATGTCGGGGGAAGAAAAAAACACACAACTTCAAATATAACCTGGTGGGATCTGAGCTGGCAGTGACCAACCAAGAAAGAGATCTTGGGGTTGTGGTGGACAACTCGATGAAAATGTCAACCTGGTGTGTGGCAGCTGTAAATAGGAGGCAAATTCCATGTTAAGCATTATAAGAAAAGAAATTGAGAATAAAACTGCCAGTATCATGCTACCTTAATACAAATCTATGCTACAACCATGCTTAGAATACTGTGTACAGTTCTGGTCACCGCACACACACACACACACACACACGTATTACAGAGCTGGAAAAAGTGCAGAAAAGGGAAACTAAGGGGCTGGGAAGGTTACAACAGCTGTGATTGTTTAGCTTGGAAAAAAGGAGGGTAAGGGGAGAGATGATAGAGGTGTACATAATTATGCATGGTGTGGAGAATGTGGATAGGGGGACATTTTTCTCCCTCTCTCAAAATACTAGAACCCGGGGTCATGCCGTGAAGCTGACAGGTGAGAGATTCAGGACAAATAAAAGGAAGTACTTCTTCGCACAGTGCATAGTTAAATTATGGAATTCACTACCACAAGATGCAAGTCAGGCAAGCGCCAACCTTGTACTCCTTTCGGCGCCTCCTGAAAACATCTTTATTCCAAGAAGCCTTTCTTTAACATGCAGCCTTGGATTTCTGATTTTTGCTTCTTTTTAAATTTTGTTTTAACTGTTTTATTCTGTTTTTATTTTCATTTTACCTTGTACACCGCTCCAAAAATTTTCAATGGGGAGCGGTATATAAATATTCTAAATAAATAAATAATAAATAAATGTAGTGATGGCCACCAATTTGGATGGCTTTAAAAGGGGGTTGGATGAATTCCTGGAGGCAAAGGCTATCAATGGCTACCAGCCCTGATGACTGTGTGGTATCTCTAGTATTGGAGGCAGTAAGGCTGTGTGCACCAGTTGCTGGGCGACATGGGTGGGAGGGTGCTGTTCCACCATGTCCTGCTTTGTTGGTCCATGGTTGACAGCTGGTTGACCACTGTGTCAACAGAGTGCTGGACTAGATGGACCCTCAGTCTGATCCAGCATGAAACTTCTTATGTTCTTATGTTCTTCTGAGAAGAGAGAAAAACAGCTCCTTTTAATTGAAACAACATGAGGACTGCCAAATGATGGAACAGCTAGAAAGCAGGCAGATACAAAATGCTCCTCTCCATCCTGGGAATAATTCTACCTATTGAATTTGGTCAGTGCACATAGATGAGAATTTCATTTTTGCTTCATTTCTTCATATAGAGGATAGGGTGGAGACTTGAGATTTTTTTTAAAAAAAATTGAATCAGTTGCAGTCTGTCTTTGAGGGTGATAGTATTTGTTCTTGGTTTGGTTTGAGTTGGATTTAACTATGTGGAAAGGACTTGTTATTAAAATAGGTCCTATGTTCTTGGTCTTTTCATACTAAAGAAAATTTGGCATAGGTAGGAACTGGCTTCTGCTTGTACACACACCCATGTCAAACCCCAAACTTTTTAAAAAAACAACGACACTCTTCCCTGTGTTCTGTGCCACTTCCTACCAGCTGGAGCACCTTATGATGTCTTTGCAACCAGAGCATGTGTAGAGGAGAGCTTTCTTAAGGAGAGGTGTTTTGCTCTGGGCCAGCTCCACTGTCACGTACACTCAGCAGGCTAGCACAAGTGCAGCAAAGTGGAGGAGCAACTGGCACCAGGTCCATTTGCCAACACCAACCGGACCTGATGCTAGAGGGAGTGCCCTAAATTGGCCCCGCCTCCAACATGATGCAGCCAAGCAAAGTATGGTCCATGTTCTTATATGAAAATGACTTGGACCAGAAATACATTGATTCACTCATTCATAGAGGGCCTATTCTGCTGGGTATATGATGAATGGGGCTTCACATTCTGCAAGGTGAGATGTGGGGGGATGTTTTCCTGTGCAGCTTGTCCTTCAGTGTGCTTTCGAGTTTTCTGTGACTAATATTTATGTCACAATGGTTGCTATTTAGAAGCTTGGTGTGACAGCTCTCTCAGGCCTTTGCTCATAACCAGCCGCTGTATTCTACGTCTTGGCCCCATGATCTTTGTGGACTAACAGCACTCTTTTTCAAAGCTTCAGCTATGGGGTGGTATATAAATGTAATAATAAATAAAGAGTAAATGTATGGGTATGTGGCTTCTTTGATTGCTCACTGATAATTCATTCCAAGCATGACACTGTGAGACAGGATTATAAAAACCACAAGGTAAACACTAGAATATTAAAAACTCATTATCAAAATCACAGCGGAGTGTGATTTCTCATTTCCTATTATAGTTTATTTTGCTTGGTTGTTTTTTTTTGTGTGTGTGTGAGAGAGAGAGAGAGAAAGAGAGAGGAAACTTGCTTTTCATTTACCACTATTGCTTTCTGTTAGAACTCTGTATTACTAGCTTATCTGCATGTGAAATGTGGGGTGGAGAAAGATTTAAATTATTCAAAATTCCAAATAAGCTGCCAGCTATAATTCACTCTAACTTCTTGATCAGCAACTGGAAAGGAGGAAGGGGGGGACATCCTCTCACTGAATATTTTACATTCCATCTGCATAGATATTGGTAAAATAAAATGAAATAAAGGCACAAAAAAACCGATAAAATATGCTGCCATCATTTTTTATTAACCTGACAGATTCCCAAAAATGCTAGCTAGCATCATACATTCCCAAACGAACAACTCATTCATCTCAGTGATTCAGACTTATGTTTAAGTGCATCCAGACCAAAAATATTTATAGTTATCGAAGAATAAATATTCAAACTGTTTAGGCAGGGCTACTAAATGATTTTTTTTCTTTCTGTTTTAAAAGCTAGTCTGCTCATGTGCCTTTATCATGAGCTGTTGAACTGTCTGGGGCCTCAATTTGGCCCTGTATAGAGTGACCATTTGGAAAGGAGGACAGGGCTCCTGTATCTTTAGCAATTTCATAGAAAAGGGAATTTCAGCTGTTGTCACATGTATGCATGCAGCACCTACTGAGATTCCCTCTTCATCACCACAGTTAAAGCTGCAGGAGCCCTTCCCTCTTGAGAAGATACAAAAGAAGTCAGGGCTCCTGCAGCTTTAACCACTGTGATGAAGAGGGAATTTCAACAGATGCTGCATGCATACGAATGACACCTGCTGAAATTCTCTTTTCTATAAAACTGTTAAAGATACAGGAGTCCTGCCCTCCTTTCCATATGGTCACCCTAGCCCTGTAGGTAATGCCCCTTTCTGTAGATGACCACACCCCTTTCCCTGGCCACACCCTCTTTCCCCCTGCTGCCAATCGTTTCCTGGCTTTTGCACAGTTTTGTTCTCATTCAAAACGGTTGAAATGCCAGTTATAGCTCAACAGGATGACAGCTTGATCTACAGAAAGTAGCAGGTGAAGCATTCTACATCATGGTGATCAACATGCTCACCAGGGACTGTCTGCATATAAAGCTGTTCTTAAGTGTACTGCTACTTTCAGATATCTCAGCTTCGTTGCTTCATCGACATTATAAACAATATGGACATTATAAACAGACAGAATTGTTTATTTTTCCTCCCAAACCTTCTCCCTGTCTTACATTCTCTATTACCGTCAATAATGTTACACTTACTCCAGTTGAGGAAGCTCGTAGTCTTGGCGCCTTGCTAGACCTACCAGGTAATCTGGTGGGGAGTAGAGGAGAGGCTGCGCTGCAGCTAGCACAGGCCGTCACCCCCAGCTAGACGTAACACGCGACGGGGTAAGAGAAAGCCCCGTCGTGTCGGCCATTTTTTTTTAATTAAAGGGCCATGTGCGCAGGAGTGCACCAATGAGAAGGTAAGGCTTTTTTTAAAAAAATAAAGGGTTCCCCACTCCCCCTGCCCCGATTTCCCCCAATGTCTGATGCCCCCCGCTTGCTTGCCTGCTTGCTCGCCCGTCCGCTTGCCCCCCACTTGCCCACTTGCCTGCTCGCCCCCCCCACTCACCTGCTTGCTTGCCTATCCGCTCGCCCCCCACTTGCCTGCTTGCTCGCCCGTCCGCTCACCCCCGGGCCCCCTCTCCCCCCCATGATTCCCTTGCCCCACCCTGGTTCGCGAGTAAGCCACGTAGCCGGGAAAAGCCATGTAACCTGCTAGACTTTCTGCAGCCCCAGCCAAAAGTGGATCCGGTTATCCCAGGTCAAGGGAGGGTTTAGCCCAGCCTAACCATGGGATCCCCTGTGCGTCATCTGCACGCACAGGGGTGAGCCTGGGTTTCAGCCCAGGCTAAACCCTCGTCTAGCAACGGCCTTGGTTTTATATTTGACTCCTCACTCTCCTTTCCTCATATTGAGGCAGTCGCTAAGTTCTCTCATTTTTTCTTATATAATATTGCCAGGATCCAATCGTTTTTGTCTGACTCTTCTGCGAAGACTCTTGTTCATGCTTTGGTTATTTCTCGGCTGGACTATTGTAACCTTCTTTTGACTGGCCTTCCTTCTTCTCAAATCAGTTCATTTATTTCTATTCACCACTGTGCTGCTAAGATCATCTTCTTGGCTCATCACTCTGATCATGCTACTCCACTTCTGAAATCTCTTCATTGGCTTCCAATTCATCTCAGAATCCAATATAAGCTTCTCCTGTTGACTTTCAAAGCTTGTCACAGTCTAGCTCCTTCCTACCTTCCTTCTCTCATCTCACATTATTGCCCCGCTAGTGCACTTTGCTCATCGAATGCCACGTTTCTTATCCACCCAAGTGTCTCTACTTCTCTTGCCTGGCTTCATCCATTTTCTCTCGCTGCCCCTTATGCCTGGAAATCTCTTCCAGAGCATTTGCGGATCAAGAGGTCACTTACTGTTTTTAAAGCTCAATTGAAAACTTTTCTCTTTTCTACAGCTTCTAGAACTTGACTTTGTTCTTACTTTCACACTGTTTGTTTTGTTGCCCCCTGTGCCTATTTGGTGCATTCTCTTCCCTTTCTTATTGTATTCTTATGATTTTATTAGAATGTAAGCCTATTTGGCAGAGTGCTGCTGTTTTATTCTTTTACTACGTACAGCACCATGTACATTGATGGTGCTATATAAAATAATAATAATAATAATAATAATAATAATAATAATAATAATAATAATAATAATGAAAACTAATGACAAGCTGGTAACTCAAACCATACAAAACCTGCCTTCTACCCAGACCACCAGTCCATTGAGCTCAGTCTTGTTTACACTGAATGGCTCTGGCTCTCCCAATGTTTCAAACATGGGTCTATTCCCAGTCATACATGTACCCCCAATGCATATGTAAGTGACCAATATGACCAATTGATCTTGGACCTAAAAATGAGATGTGCCATGGAGAGGTTGCTCTTTGCATGTATCATGGGGATTAGTAACTATTGAGTACAGACCAAGACTTCAATGAAAGGATGTACACTTTATTAAAACATGTACAAGATGAAATATATGACTTCAATAGAGAATGGAGAAGTTGCTTAGAGTAACGCAACTGCTCTTTGCCTAGCAGTTGTCTGCTTATATATAGAACCTGTGTGTGCTTATACACACATACACACAAACAGAGAGAGGAGGTGGACCGAGAAAGAGAGTGACAGAGGTGGAAAGGTTGTGGTTGTCAAATAAGGGAACACATACACACAAACAGAGAGAGGAGGTGGACCGAGAAAGAGAGTGACAGAGGTGGAGAGGTTGTGGTTGTCAAATAAGGGAACACATACACACAAACAGAGAGAGGAGGTGGACCGAGAAAGAGAGTGACAGAGGTGGAGAGGTTGTTGTTGTCAAATAAGGGAACAGGGAGGTTTCTAAGAATTTTGCAGTTAGTATTGGAAACTTAGATACAATGGGGGTAAACTTGGAACAGGGTGAAACAGGGTTGGGCAGTTCCAGGGATGGAGAAGGGAATGATAGGGGGGAAAAACCAGAAAATAAAAGTGAGAGAGAGATTATAATGCAGATATTCACCTATTCTGAAGAAGGAGATCTCAAGAAGGAGATTTAGAATGGTGTAGGTCTCAGTTCCAGATTATTATTATTATTATTATTATTATTATTATTATTATTATTATTAATATAGCACCATCAATGTTCATGGTGCTGTAAAGAATAAAATAAAACAGAACTGCCATATGGCTTACATTCTAAAATCATAATAACAAACAAACAGGGAGGGGAAAGGCCACCCAGCATTGGGGACAATAAAACTAATAATAAAAACTAGTATCATCACACTACGGATTATAAGCTTTTGAGAAAAGAAACGTTCAGAAGTTGTCCTTCTGGGATGGTGAACTTGGGTTAGCAAGGTCCCTTTAATCTCTGCATGTACTTGAGCTTGTCAAGGTATGTGAGGTGAATCAAGGTGTATAAGGTAAACCTCAATAATGACAGCACATCTTAGTAGTTACAGTCTGACCACAAGAACTCAGGGTCGGAAGCTGGGACCTTTAGCCTTGGAAGAATGGCTATATCATGCATCCATCTTTCTCTACCCAGAAGCATAGTGATTGGAGCCCCTGATAAATTGTGCCTTAGGATCAGTTGGTGGAACTGTCAGGCATTCAACCACATTCTCTCCATCCTTCCCTTGCAGCATTTAGAGAAACAAAAATAAGTAAATAAGTTATTATTATTATTAATAATAATAATAATAATAATAATAATAATAATAATAATAAGCAGCAGCAGCAATTTGGAGACATAAAGCCTGGTGCATCTCAAAAATTTCAGGTGCTGATGAAACTTCATTTGGGACAGCTTCATTTCTGCTGGCTTTGGAGGGAAGCCTGCTTCACTTTGGGAGCAACAGAACTGAAATGAAGTGGCTTGCTTCCGCTTGAACTTGTCTGAATCCAGTGCACATCCTTAGTTTTAATGGGTCTGCTCTGATTAAATTTGGATCCAACCCTATGAAAATAAACCATTATTCTCAATTTTATGAATATGTATGACAGGGATTGGGGGGGGGGAGAGTTCATATATGTTTTTAGAGGAATTGAGCTAAGAACATGTTCTTAATGTTGTAAGGAACTAAGCAAAATGACCGGAGTCACTCATATTTCTGAGGAAATCCATGAGTGATTTCTTAAAAAAAAAAAAAAAAAACCTCAGAAAGGAGGGTTTGTACATTTCTAGCTTCTCTTCACAATCTAAAATGAGCATTTCAGAGACTGCTTTTATTTTCTCAAGATACATGTTTCTTTAGTTGGCTTGCATCAACTCCATGAAGTAATGCCTTGTCCATTTAAAAAAAAAAAAGGGGGGGGGAGAATAAGTTCAGTGTTAGTTGTCTGATCATTTCTTCAAAGTAACACTTACTTAGTCATTTCACTCTGCTCTTCAGGTCTCCAAATCCAAAGTATAATGTCACTCCTAACAACTCTGACACATTGTAATCCTTTAAAATGTCAAACGCCTTTTTGAAATACCTCAGCAACTCCACTAATGCAGAATGGTTTTTGCTTAAATGCTATACCTTATTGCCCATGGAGGTACAAGATTGATTCATTTCCTTCGTGTGCCAGAATGCAAATTCTTCATCTTAATTGCAATAAGATTTTTGCTTCCAACACTTTGGCTAACACTCAATATTCCTTGTATCCTCAGCATTTTTTTCACTCAAAGTTGGGAGCCTGACGATGGATTCTCATGTACTGTTTGGGCAGGGGGGTTTTTTTGCACCTGGTGAGTCAAACCTTACACACATACTTAGAAAGCATGCAAAGTAATGCAAGAATTACTACATGGGCATATGGTATTACCTTGGTTCTTTAGCACTCACTGGATTTGACTGGAGGCATCTAATTCCCATCTTCAATAAACTAATTCTTTATCAAGTGTTGAAGATATAAGACCAAGCTAGATATTACCTTAAATGTGTTGCTGCCTCCATACAAGGCAACCACATGGAACCTACCTATGACTTGATGTTCTGTGTTTGTCCCCTGACATAAGGGATCATGATCCAATGGAATGTCTATGTATGTACAACTGCATGTGTATCAGGGTTCATTTCACACATCCTACATGATGATGGACAGACACTGAAGATGAAGCATTTTGCAATTATGGTATGCCTGGTGCATGCATGAAAAGGGCAAACTAGGGATGGATGAGAAATTAGTTGTGTTTGCACTTTAACGCAAAATTACCAAATTTGCACTTTCTGAATAAACCAGAACATCATCATGCGGTGACATACACATTCCCAAAATTTGCAATGCAGTTCAAAAATAAAGAAATATGCACAAAAATGCATTTAGTACAGAAAAGAGGGCACAACATGCATTTATATTAGAAGAAATTGCTTAGGATTAAATGCATATATTTGGGAAAGTGCATATATAAATGCATATATTTACTTATTATTTAATATTGCTTGGATTGATTTTATCTGCACACCACCCTGAGATCCCAATGACATAGGGCGGGATACAAATGTTTTAATAAATAAAATCATCAAGTATGGTTGGGCAACATTCCTGTCTGGAATGCAGGAGAGCTCCTAGATGGACCACTGCTTCCTATGTTCCTAATAGTGAGTGTAAGTTATAGGAAGCCAGATTCCAGCTGGACATCAGGAAAAACTTCCTGACTGTTAGAGCAGTACCGCAATGGAACCAATTACCTAGGGAGGTCGTGGTCTCTCCCACACTAGAGGCCTTCAAGAGGCAGCTGGACAACCATCTGTCAGGGACACTTTAAGGTTGATTCCTGCATTGAGCAGGGGGTTGGACTCGATGGCCTTATAGGCCCCTTCCAACTCTACTATTCTATGATTCTATGAATACTATTTCACAGGTGCCAAAGACGATCAGAAAGTCTCTTTTGTACCAGTCTTCTTTGTTTCACTTTTACTCCAGGCATTCTGTATCTTTTGCTTAGTATTCTGAAGGTAGAAAAGAAAGAGGAACAGGTTGTGGAATTACTGAAACATCAAAACTGTCGTAGAAAACAAGGAAGGGTACAAAATGTACGCCTTTCAATCTCAAATTTAAATGTATGATTTGAACCCTGATAAAGCAATTAAAACAACATAAAGCAATTATAACAACACCATTGTCTATCTATCTTCTATAGTAGTTGTGAACATGGAGCAACTCACAAATAAGGGTCAGTATCCTATTGCTTTAATAACCACTTGCGCAACGTGGAGCTAGTGGTTGTTAAAGCAAAGTGAAATGAGCATTTCTGCTCCTTTCTGGGGTTCCTTTATGAAGCACTAACTCCCCTTTATTCAAGCAGTGGGTCACACTAGGGATGGATGGACTCACCTCCGTCCATGCCGCCCGGCCCTTACCTAACCCCCGCCAACAGCCTGCCCCCACTAACTGCACTATGCTAGCTGTTACACAGCCCAGCAAGTGCCACACAGCTGCCTGTCCCCTTAGCAAGGTGCCATTTTTGTGTAAAAAATGACAGCTCAATATTCTTTTATGCAAGTGGCAGCTGTAAATCTGCCATTTATGCAAGTTAAGAGGCGTGAATGGCTAAGGGGACAGGTGGTTGTGTGGCTCTTGCTGAAAGTTTGGCAGGTTGTCCAGCAACTCATGCAGTGAGTGGGACCACCTGGCTGGAGAGGACCACCTGGCTGGAGAGGACCACCTGGCTGGAGAGGACCACAGATCCCAGTCCAGCAGGCCAAGTGGGCAGAGGGTGGGGGGGAGTCCATTGGATTCCACCCCAGTATCAGTTGCCTACGATATCCCTAGTTCCCGCTGGCACAATACAATCAGTGGGAGTGCAGTGGGCCCATTGGGAACTGCCCATAATTTCAGCCACATTGCTGTCTAATACAACATATTGAACAACAGCTCTTTCCTCATCTCCTGCCTAATTTTACCATTCAAAAATGAAACTTCATGGCAACAACCCAGCCCAAGACCAGTGCTTTTCAGTCTCATTGATTTCAGTGGGAGATAGTTATGCCTGTACTTAGCTCTCTCCTCCTGCAACCCTCCTGGTTGGGCTTTTATATTGTATTTTATATTATTGTTTTATACTGTTGTTTTATACTTTGAATGTTTTTAATTTTTGTGAACCGCCCAGAGAGCTCCGGCTATTGGGCGTTATAGAAATATATAAATAAATAAAGCAGTAGTATTTTAAAATGCTTAACTTGGGCTGGATGATGAAGCTTATTGTGAACACATATTTTCATATGAGAGCATCACTAGTTGGTGACTGAACATGGCAGTTTATGCATGCAATGGATGTGCTCTGCTGTTGTGCTATGAGGCGTCCCACTGCCACCAACAAACACAGCTAATTCAAACAGCATTCTTCTCATGCAAATGAAACAAAATTGATTGTTACAGAAGCCTTGGGTCTAGAGAAACAGAAAAGTCCCATCTATTTGGCAAAATAAGATCATAAATAGTTCCAGACTAGCAGCCTCAGGAGTGTGAGGGCTTGCCTTTTTTTGTGTGGTGGGGAGGGTATCTGGGGGAACTTGTGCAGATTCCACCCAGGGCTCATATGCAGAGTTTCCTGCAAGCAGCTTTGGGGCCCTCCAGTATCTAAGATGGTCCTATCAAGCTGGGAAATTGCAAGGCACAATTAAGAATTTACATGGCCTTTGGTCCCTGTGAGAAGACGTGGAGTTGGAGCAGCTTTAGTTTCAACAGTTGCTGACACTGCAAAGATGCTGAGTGGTCTGTGCTTCATTCTAGCCTTGCCAACCGGACTGCTCTTTCTTACCCAATAGGTAGAGGTCCTTCTGTAATGACACATGCATCCCTTCTGCTGAAGAAGAGGCAGGAGATGGAGGAGAAAGTAGTAAGGTGGCCATGTGTTTTACTTTCTGGAGGTCAATCTCTGCTTCAATGCATCCTCTATTTGATGGGCTGTCCATTCCAAGTCTGGTTTGAAGACAAATAACCATAAGAAGGTTAAAAGTTGTCCATCGACAGTTAACACCTGGACAGCAAACTGAGCAGGCCAAGCACACGGGTCATCTCTGGTCACTGCCTTTCTCACTATGGTGGGATGTATTTTATTTCTATTTAAGTATAATAATTGGGCTGTATCCAGTGCTGGAAATCCACCAGCTTTAAACAAGTTGCACTGGTGGGAACAACTGCTAGCACAATGGGAAAGTAGTACTTGCCAGTGCAACCCATGAAGCTACCTGAAACAACCACTTCCAGAATAGGACAAATCTGCAAACTACAGTGGTAGTTTTGGTTGCGCTATCAAGCTCTACTTTCCTGTAGTTCCAGTGGCCATTCCCACTAGTGCAGTGCAGCATTACATGTTGGTCATTATTTCTAAATATACATCAATACACATCAATTATCATATAAACATTTCATGGAAATCACTGTCCTCTTTTGTGGTGATACATAAGTGTCCCTTCGAGAGCAAGAAGGCTAGGAAAGGAAGGTTGGAAGAGGTTTGGTCCAGGACATTGTGGGGAAGGCCAAAGTGAGGAGTCTGAGAGATAAAGGCAAAGTGGGAGAAGGAAGGAGTAGAGAGGAGAGATGTCAGGAGAAGCAATAGTGAGACAATTCATGTCTTGGTTCAGAATAAGCAGACAGATATTTGATTTCAGGCCTCTAGTCTCAGCTGGATTTCGGAATCAAACAAAATGTGCCTTGAGGAACAAAGGATTGTATCCAATGTGAGTTCTACTTGGAGTAGATCCATTGGACTTAAGTTAGACTAAAACGGATACATCCCAAGGATCCCAAATATCCTTCAGCTCCAACTGTTTTATTCACAGACCAGAAGAAAGAGGGCTGGATCATGTAATTAATTGGCAACATGGCAAAGACTGAATTGCTTGTTTTTCCTCCTAAACCTTCTCCTCACCTCTCATTCTCTCTTACTGTCAACGATGTCACGCTTACTCCGGTCAAGGAAGCTCGTAGTCTTGGCTTTATATTTGACTCCTCGCTCTCCTTTACTCCTCACATCGAGGCAGTAGCTAAATCCTGTCGTTTCTTCCTGTATAATATTGCCAGGATTCGACCATTTTTGTCTGTCTCTTCTGCCAAGACTCTCGTTCACGCACTGGTTATTTCTCGGTTGGACTACTGCAACCTTCTTCTCTCTGGCCTTCCTTCATCTCACATCAGTCCGCTGGTCTCTGTCCACCGCTCTGCCGCTAAGATCATCTTCTTGGCCCGCCGCTCTGACCATGTCACTCCACTTCTGAAATCTCTTCATTGGCTTCCAATTCACTCCAGAATCCAATATAAACTTCTCCTGCTGACCTTCAAAGCTCTTCACGGTCTAGCTCCTGCCTATCTCTCCTCTCTCATCTCACACTATCGCCCCGCTCGTGCTCTCCGCTACTCTGATGCCATGCTTCTCGCCTGCCCAAGGACCTCCACTTCCCTTACTTGGCTTCGTCCTTTTTCTTCTGCTGCCCCTTACACCTGGAACGCTCTTCCAGAACACTTGAGAACTACAAACTCAATCACTGCTTTTAAAACTCAGCTAAAAACTTTTCTTTTCCCTATAGCCTTCAAATATTGAGTTTGTTCTGACTCTATACTGTTAGCTTCACCCTACCCGGTGCCTGTTTATACTTCCCTGTGCCTGTTTGCATTCTCCTTCCCTCTTTATTGTTTACTACAACTTATTAGATTGTAAGCCTATGCGGCAGGGTCTTGCTATTTACTGTGTTATCTGTACAGCACCATGTACATTGATGGTGCTATATAAATAAATAATAATAATAATAATAATAATAATAATAATAATAATAATAATTGCTCATTCCCTTAGAATCCTCCCCCAAAGTTTGCATTCAGTGCTTTTTTATCCCTGACTTTCCTCTCTTTGTACTGCATAGGGTGACCATATGGAAAGGAGGACAGGGCACCTGTATCTTCAACAGTTGCATAGTAAAGGGAATTTCAGCAGGTGTCATTTGTACATATGGAGAACCTGGTGGAATTCCCTCTTCATCACAACAGTTAAAGTGCAGGAGCTATACTAGAGTGACCAGATTTAAAAGCGGGCAGGGCACCTCTGGCTTTAACTGTGTTGATGAAGAGGGAATTTCAACAGGTTCTCCTAATATACAAATGGCACCTGCTGAAATTCCCTTTTCAATACAACTGTTAAAGATACAGGAGTCCTGTCCTCCTTTTCATATGGTCACCCTAGTACTGCATCTTTTCTTGGCTCTTGTTCCATGTTTCCCCCAGTTCTGCACATTTAATTATCAGCGGGATTGATGGGGTTTTACAAATGGTATCTTTCTTGACAGTGCTCCATATCTTCTTGGGTCAGTTAGGTCAGTCCTAATTCATTTCTAGCTTTAAAAAAAATGATTTACTCGTCTCCAACTGAAAGCTTTCTCGGAATCTAATCAAAAGGCCAAAGTCCCAAGAGTTTTATATGATTCTGTAGCTTTAAAAATCCCATACTCCCTTTCCAATAGCGTAACTATAGGGCAAATTTTATTGCTCTTCGTCCACATAATATCTGCTGAAGTGTTTTTAGTAGAGTTGAATTCAAAATTCACAGCCATTTCTAATTTTAGGAGCATAACAAATATTAGTAAAACAAATTTTGAAGTGTTTTTTAAAAGAAAAATCCATCTTCATATGGTTCCCCCCACACATCCATATGTGAGAGTTCACAACTGTGTACATATGATTTGGTGTTTTTGAGTCAAGTGTTTGCTATTTGAGGTTTGTGAATTTGCAAATTTTCACAAACCCTGCCTAATTGCATGATGTGTGTAATCCAAACAAAAATGCACGTTTTTAAGTCCCATTGAAAGTACCAGGAAGAGATAATGCACAATGGCTAATTGGAATTCATGTTTAATAGGATTTACAGCATACAAAACTTTTTTCCCACCTGGATTCTACAAAATATTTCCATATATTTCATTCATTGCTTGGTACACGTGCATTTGGAGATTCTCAAAGTGTTGTCTTATCTACGACAATTCCTATTATGAGAATTTATTTTTCTTGGTACAACACCTCTATAATGAAACATTCTTTTGGTTGGGTTTGTTGTGTTCTGGGTAGCATAGTGGTAATTTTTGAAATGCAGATGTTCTTCACGGCAATCCCCAAAGCCACACACCCGAAGGAGAGTCCAAAAAATTCAGATAGCATTGTTGACCCATATGAATGAACCAGGTTTTTGTTTGTTTTTACATCTCCACCAGGAGCAGTTCTTTTATAAAGCTACTGGGTCGTAATGGCCCATTGAAGATCAAGCCACACCAAAAATAATTTGCATTACATATTGTTGTTGGGAAAATTCATTTCTCATCAGCTACTGTGAGAATTGCAGCTAAGATCCGAGGAAGCAGGGAATTCCAAGGCAGATGGCAGATGACATCATCAGTATTCCTGCAAATAAAAAAAAACTGTCCCTGTGAGCCCAGGTTCTACTACACTGCTGGTTGTAGGAGCATCACAAACAACCTGAATTATCAAGGCTGGTGGCTGCAATATCAGTGGGGCAGTGAATTTGCTGGGTTTCAATCTCAGGCCTTAGCTAGACCTAAGGTTTATCCTGGGATCATCCCAGGGTCATCCCTGCCTGCTCCCGCAATATCCTGTGTGTCATTTACATGAACAGGAATGACCCCGGGATGTCCTGGGATAAACCTTAGGTCTAGCTAAGGCCTGAGTCAGAGCTCTAAGAGACTATCCAAGGTTCTGAACCTATTTTGGGAATATTGTTCAGTGCCTTGGATAGTTCCTTTAGAGTTCTGTGTGGTTTTAACTGAAACCCAGACCAGAGTCACTCCACCACTGACATAAGAGAAATCGGCCTTCGCTAATCTGAACCACTTCATTGTGTCTTTGATTTAGCTACTGCCTGAAAGTAGTGTATATATTCTTGGAATCCAAATGCTGCAAAACTACATGAGCTCAGTATTGCTGGCATCAAACATTCTGCCATAAAGCAAGCTGTGGGGCTGAGCCAAAGCTTCTGTTTTTCATTAAAAGGGAAAAAAATCAACAGTGCCATAAACACATATCTCCTAAGGATACACACACACACACACACACACACACACACACACACACACACACACACTTTAGCTCCGTATGTAGAGACTTTATTTGATTAAATTGACCTCAAACTCAATTGCCCTCAATAATGTCATCACACAGCCAAAACTGGATGCATGACATCATAACATCATCTCATTCAGCATGAGATCACTACTGTAACTTCCCTTGTGGACTGTGGGAATGCTGTGGACATAATATATCTTGACTTGAGCAAAGCTTTTGACAAAGTGCCCCATGACTTTCTGATCAGCAAACTAGCTGAAAGTGGGATAGATGTAACAACTATTAGGTTGCTACAGCATCAGACTCAAAAAGTGCTTATCAATGGTACCTTTTCAAACTGGGGGGAGGTAATGAGCGGGGTACTGCAGGGCTCATTCCTGGGCCCAGTGCTCTTCAACATTTTTATTAATGACTTGGATGAGGAGGTGCAACGAATCCTCATCAAATTTGCAGATGACAAAATTGGGTGAGATAGCTAATACCCTGGCAGACAGAAACAAACTTCAAAGTGATCTTGATAGGCTGGAGTGCTGGGCTGAAAACAACAGAATGAAATTTAATAGGGAAAAATGCCAAGTTCTACATCTAGGAAATAGAAACCAAATGCACAGTTACAAGATGGGGGATTCTCGACTCAGCAATACTACAAATGAGAAGAATCTTGGAATTGTTGTAGATCACAAGCTGAATATGAGCCAACAGTGTGATGTGGCTACAAAAAAAGAGCAAATGCTATTTTGGTCTGCATTAATAGAAGTATAGCTTCTAAATTGCATGAGGTACTGGTAGTTTTCTGCATTGATCAGGGGGTTGGACTCTACTATTCTATGTTTCAAATATGAAATTCATAGGATGAAGCTTTTATTGGTAGGCTGTGGGTTGTTTTATTATTAACTTTTTATGTTTAATGTGATTTTATTAGTTCTAATGAAAATCATGTTGAGCTTAGGAAAAATGCTGTATAAATGTCTTAAATAATAAAAAATGTTATAAGTAAGATGATTTATAAGAAATAGTATGCAATTTAAAACAAGCACACACACACACACACTACCACCACTATCTTGCACTTAGTCTGATCTGATCTCTACTTATTAAACTTTAACATGATCTTAGAGCACAATATGTCATTAGGCAATTCAAATTAAACCCATTTTTAAATCACCATGGCAATTCGATTATATAGCAGACTTCAATACTGCTCTTTTAAATAGCGGGACACTCACTGCTTCCTCTATAGGTCTTGGGGTTTGTGGTTTATTGTTAAATTGTAAAAGGGGGGGAGGTACTAGTGGAATCTAACACACTAGGTTACACTCTGAGTCCTTGATTATTATTTTTAATGAGGTATAAAGAAGACTGCCTGATTCCGATTGCACAAGAAGATATTGTTTCTAGAAGTCATCCACCACCCATTATTAATATAACTCTGAGAGGCAAGTTTCCAGAGACAAAATGGAAGGATGTCTCTGTAGTATTTTATACTGTAGAATCAATAGACCACTGAGTGAGAGTGGCAAATGTTCTAAATGACCATAGCAGGTTCATGTTTTATCGTTTATTGTTGTTCCCTGCCTTGATCAAAATGGAGAGGCGGGTAAGAAATAAAATTATTATTATTATTATTATTATTATTATTATTATTATTATTATTATTATTGAAAGATGATATAAATAGATGAGAAGCATAATTTAGTAGCTGGAACCCTTGTATATATGGAGCAGAGAATGAGCACAGGAGAGATCCTGTGTCCACCTCTAATTGCCACCTCAGTCCTATGCACTGAATTGAATGGGGCTTACTCATTTATTTAATGCTGTTATTCCAACATGAAATTCAAGGTGGGGTACATGAGATTACAGATAATGTCCTACCCAGGCACCAACCAGAACTGCTTAGTTTCAGCAAGGTGGTTACATTGTATTCCTTCTGATCTATCTAGGGTATACAGTTAATTTTAAAATAATGCCATGATCCTGCAAGGGACAAGAATACCCTGAAAACTACTGTGAGTTTCCTTTTGAGCTTCCAAAGACACACCAGTTTGCCCCCACTTGTAACTATAAGAGATCAGGCTGTACCCAAGGCCTTATCTTATGTATATAAAACCAGACTTTTTTCCTAACAGTACATTTGTATGATCTGAGGATGTCAGGAGGTGCAATCCCTATAAAGGCCAGATAAATGTGGCTTCCAAACATCTTGCATTATTAGGCTACAGCTGAAATGAATAAATTCAATATATATATTTAAGGGTGACTTCACCATCTCTAGTGGAGACGGCCAGTCTACTAAGACATAAATGGACATTCACTTTCAGGAAAATCAATAAACCTTGCCTTTTCAGTTGATGTGAACCACACAGAGTGATATCCGAGTTCATTAAAAAACCTGGTCCACAAGGGACCATTTGCTCTAATAGATGATCTCATGTCCATTGTGTTTTCGCTTTAAAAGAAAATTCAGTTCCCTACAGCTTATTTTATTCCGCTCTGAGGTTTTCCTTGGCCTAGATGCTTTGGACCGTGATTTTCGCTTCGGTGGTCACGCATATGCCATCTACTGCAGCCTTACCACAGAGATCAAACTCTAATACCAACATGAAGAGGTCATGTCCCTATTTGCAGGAAGTAGCCCACACAGTTGAAAGCAGAGCATCTCAAATTAGAGCTGATTTCTCCACAGTGGCCAATGTAATGCAGGGTCATGAGTTCAGCAGCTTGGGTGAAGGACCTGAGCAGCAAAAGAGCAGGAACAAATAACAACATTAATTAAAGCCAGCCAATAGGATGCTGGGAAACAGGGAGAATCTTGCCCCAAGGACTATTCTCTGAATATATGAAGGTGAATGAAAAGTGTATTTATCTAGACACATTAGTGCTTTATTGATTTACTGAATATTGGACACCCAAGGCATGGAACAAAGGGTTCTCTGCCTGAGAAGCAAGACGCGAGTTATTAAAAAGGAAAGGAAACTGTAAATAGAGTAAGAGATAGGTGATGTTCAGAAGTAGGGATGTGCTCCACTTCTCTTCGGACCGGAGAAGCAGGAGCAGATCGGGGGGCTTCGCCTCCCCTTAAGTCAGAGGCGAAGAGGATTGGGGGAGCCGCGGAGCGTTGCGGAGCGGATCGAGGTGAAGGCGGATCCTTCGCCTTGATCCGGAGCTCCACAAAAAAGGTAAGTGGGGTTTACTTGGCCCTGCCGCTGTCGCTGCCGCCCATGCGGCGACGGCAGCAGGGCCAGGTAACCCCCCTCCCTCCTCTCCCTTACCTGTGTCTGTCCGTGGTCCCGCGGCTGCTTCAATTGAGCCCGAGGACTCAGCCAGGAAGACTAGGCAGCTGCAGATCGCAATTTGTGGATCAGGCATGAAGAGGATCAGGGGGTCCGTGCACACCCCTATTCAGAAGTACTTCCCAGGGAAGTTCTCCGTAAAAGGTGACCAGTGCTTGATGGTTGGCCTTCAACATGCCTTTATCGATAGGCTCACTTCTACTCACTCCTGACTCTGAATTCTCTATATGATGGGAAGGATGAACTAAGAAGAATAATGTCCCGAGGTATCTCAGAACAGACAACAAATTGTTGGAGAAGCTCCAATTGTTGGAGTCTCCTCTTGCACATGCCAGGTTACATGTAGCAGAAGAAGGGTTAGTAATGTGCCCATATTTCATCCCCATCTGTATACTAAAGCTAGTTGATAAAGACATGAATGGTGTGGGCATATCATGCCTATGGCATACAATAATGTGATCGTGGTTGGTTAACCTTAAAGGGGTTTGACAGTGCTCAGTTATCTGCAACTGGAGAGAAGACAATATCTTGCGTATATAAGGCCTAAGCTATTTGAGCCAGTATATATTGCCTTTAAAGCTGTAAGAAACCAAAGTAGTAATAGTAAATGCAAGGATAACATCATTCAAGACAATAGTGTTGCGCAATGTAACAATGCAATATTCTCTTTAAATTTTGTAGAGTTTGTTTCAGACTAAGGCTGGTCCTACCATGGAGCAAGATGATGGGGCCACAGCAGGCGGCAGAGTTTGGGGAGAGTGGTGCTTTCCCTCTCCAAAGGGTCTGCTGCTCCTTGTTCTGCCGGCTGCTTGCATGGCGGCCATGGAGGCAGCTGGCAGGACCAAGGAACAGCCGCTCCTTCGCATGCCATGCTGCGCCTCCCGCTCCACCCCTTATGCACCTTTCAACCCAGCCGGCATGGCCCTCTTGGCTGCCAGAAAGCTGGCTGCCTTACTTTTTTTTTGCATGCGTATGCATGCTTGCTTCCCAGTATGCTACCAGTAAGGTGTTTCCACCTTCAGGAGCGATGTGGCACCTGCAGAAGCTCAGGCAAATTATTGCATCCCGGAAATTCCAGGATCTCTCTCAATACTTTGCCTGATACACAGGCGCTGCATGGCTCCTGAAGGAAAGGTGGGCGCATGTGAGGGAGGTGGGCGCACATGTGCATGCAAAGAAAACTTACCATGCTGGTGTGTGGGCTGTGGAGGCATGTGCACATATCCATGAGAAAATAACAATAAGCAGGCAGATTGACAGGAATGGGGGTGGCATTGTTGGGTCCCCACTTCAGGTGGAGCCCTGCCCTGGGCCAGGCCTGCACTCAGACTGGCATGATAACACACAGAATCCTGCCATAATCAGAGTTCCTAAATTCACTTCACAGGCAAAGTGTATCAGAAACAAATGGGGCGGGGGGAGAGATCTTACAAAACACCACCTCAGAAATCTTGGACTTCACCCCCTCCTTCCTCTGTTGTCCTTCCTTCACTTTCACAGAGTTTCTTTTCTTTAATGTTTTGTGCGCTGAGTTTGTGGTTTTTATGGTCAGGGATAAATGTGTTGGTTACAGAATTTAAGAAAGGGTTTGAGGAAAGTAGGTTTTTCCTGCACTTCAGATGTGGTGTTAGTACCTTATTTTTCTTACATTTACAGTGAAATCCTATGCAGGTTTACTCGTCAGTGAGTCCCTCTGTACAGTGGGGCTTAGGGTGCTTCCAAAAAGAGAGCCCCTAGCACTACTAATTAGAAGGCAACGGACAGCTATTCCTTCCTTTTGTTATTAATGGATTTTATGTAGTAAGAGAGACATAGCGGTGGGGAAATCTAGGAGGTTTACAAGCTAAGGGGCCTGTGGCTTAGTGGTAAAGTTCAATGGAAGAGCACATGATTTGCACAGAATGTCTCAAGTTCAATCTCCTGCATCACCAGGTGGGGCTGGAAAAAATCCTGCTTGAAATCCTGAACGAATGGCCTGACTCGGTATAAGGAGGCTTCCTATATTCCTATGATGTTGAGCAGCATCAGATGAGCATTTTATAGCATGCTCGTTACTGGTCACTTCCTAGATATTCATTGGTCCTTTTGACAACGACGTCTGCTTCCCATGTGTCTTCTGCTCCTTCTGCTCTTTTTTCCCATCAAAAAACAAGAACCAGAAAATCCAATATTTTTGACTGTCATGTCATAATGCTTTCTGCCATTTCCTGCTGTGTGCAGGAGAAGCAGCGTGTTAAAAACACCCACTGAATGGGCCAGGTGGTCATTGCTGGCTTTCCCTTTCTTCACATCGTCCCCATGTGAAGAAAGAAGAAGCTGTTCATCCCTACTGTGGGACAGAAGCAGGAGGCTAAGCAACGATATGGAAACATGATCTCCCTGCCATCTGATGAGCCTCGTCATTTGGACCTCATTCATTATGTGAGGCAGGGCAATGGCACCATAAAAAAGTCTCATGTGGAAGCACCCTTATCCCTAGTTCAGTATGTATATCATTACAGTGAAATCCTGTATATACCTGCTCAGAACAGAAGTAAATCCTACTGAATTCAATGGGGCTTACTCCCAGGTGAGTGCATTTATTACTGCAGCCCCAATATAGATCTAATACAGGTCTTCAACGTAAACAAATAAATTGGGGGGATGTATGCTGATCTTGAAACATTTGTTTGAATTGGCATTTGAATTTTTGGAAGGACAATCTGAAGCCAAATTCTTCACCTTTATATCCAAAGATGATGATTGAGTTGCAAGGCCAGCAGTGAAAATGAGAAGGAATTTGTTGAGGGCCGGGTAGTTTAAGGGCCAACTAAAGTAAAATTATGCCACATCCACCAGCTGTTGAATGGGGGGTTGGGGGTTAGACTCTCACCTCATGGCCCAACCAATAATGTAAGAAAGAGTGCTTGTTGCCTCTCATTTGACATGATCCAAAGTGCTCGGCGTTAGCCCAGGGCATAATGTTTCAGGCCCACACAAATAAAAAATGGTGGTGGTGGGGTGTAATCTTATTCTGCTTCTGGGCACAAAAAAATTCAAACCATTCTTGATGAGTACAGAATACACATCAGTATACAGTTCTATTGTTGTTTCCTGCACTGTTTTACATATTGCTGACAGTAGGGTGAATTTGGGTTTCTCGAGAACAATCGGAATGCATTGCTTGGGAACATTAAACTCTACGAAATGGAGATTGTAAGGAGCACTCTCCATATCATCGAAGTGACAAAAATGTACACCAAGAGTTCTTCAGGTTCTAATTTATCCCCTCAGTTCTAAAAGGGAAGCAATCTCAATGTTCACAACCCATATTCAGCACCCACTTGAAGCAATTATCGCTAAGATGCTTACAATTTTAACACTCATTTGTAGCAGTGTCTCTAATTATTCTATTTTGCTGGCTTCAGCTCCTTCACAAAATCTGTCCCATCATCCTATTTACTAAATTCTTCATGCCACTAATGATATTTTTTCATTCTTTTGCTCTTTACAGTCTGGCTTAATCATACTGGCTTCTCTTGTGCTGTTTTAATGCTTACTTTTTACTGATCAGCAAGCCTTATTCTTCATGCATCATATCCTTGATAACCCATTTCTTTTTCTATAGGAATACTCCATTTATATAATGTACTCAAAAATACATAAACAATTACTAAGCCTAAGACACAAAGTTCCTTCTACTCTAAAAACTTGCTGTACCAGCAAACACAAGCTTTATCCATGGTGTATAGATGACTGTGGACTGTGCTGTTGCAGGGCCATTGCAGGCAGCTGCGGTGGTCAGAATTAGGACTCATAATGCTTTCATGAATGTTTTATATTGAATTTTACAACATTTTAACATAGATCTTTGAATTTTTGACTCCTTTGGAAATGATAGCAGAAGGGCCCTAGGTCAGTGGTACTGCCCATGCTTTGCATACAGTTCAATCCCTGGCATCTCAGGGGAAGAGCCTTCAGCATGGTAGCCCCTCTCCTTCCTTGCCTCTGTAGGTCAGGCAAGCACCAACTTTGTATTCCTTTTGGCACCTCCTGAAAACGTCATTATTCCAGGAAGCCTTTTCTTAATGACTAGCCATGGCTTACTGTACATTTTGCTTTTTTAAAAATCCATTTTAAAGTGTTTTATTCTGTTTTTATTTTATCTTGTACACTGCTCCGAAATGTTCAATGGGGAGTGATATATAAATATTGTAAATAAATAAATAAATCTCTGGGTAAAATCTGAAGCAGGAAGTGTGGCGTTACACCCCACAAGTCAGTTCCCAAATGTATGTTTGCAGTTTGTAAGTCTGTGGTGAGTTTAGAATGTTGGCCTGAGTGGGTGGAGTTAGAATGTCTTGGGACGGGGAGGAGTGATATATAAGGGAATGACTGAGGGGATTGAGGCAGACTTTTTAGGTACTCTTAGGCCGTAGCTAGACCTAATGTTTATCCCTGGACCATCCAGGTGTCAAACCTGTTCATCTAGGTGACACACAGGGGATCCAGTGCTCAGGCAGGGGCGAACCCTGGATGATCCCAGGATAAACCTTAGGTCTAGCTGTGGCCTTAGAGTCTTTAGTGCTCTCTGTGTTTAGTGTACTTAAGTTCTGGGAAATTTGAGGTTCAGGGTAGAGAGTGGTGTCTTTGGAGTGTGGTGTTCACGTAGTTCATGTATATTAAACAATACAGATAATAAAGAAAGCTCAAGAGTGATTGTGTTAGAGAAAGGAAAGCGTGTATGTGAATGAGTGAAAGGATTGGATGAAAGGTTTCAAAAAAGTTTTTAAATGTTTTATTTGAAACAAAGCTTCTAAACTTTTTTAAATTATTTTTAATTATTTTGTTTTTAACTACCACAAAAATCCCACGTGTCTGTTTGGCATTTATCATCTGAGGTTTACACATTTAGCACCCACTCTGACAATAATTCACCTCAGCACATATAACTCAGAGTGTTTTATTTTATATAGTGAAATCCTTCTCCATTTAACCCCTTTCTCCACATAGTTTGGAGGAAGGTGGTTTTTATCCCTTGCCTCAGGCGTATCAAGCGGTGGTGCTTAGCTTGAGCAAGGAGTAGCCGCGGCCAGGCTTGGTGTTCAGAGCCTATGTTGTGGCAGGAAGCTGTTCTGAAAGACCTCTGCATATGACCCTGGAGAACTGCTGCTGCTCATCTAAGTAAATAATACTGAGTTAGGTGGACCCGGTATTGGGCAGCTTCCTATGCACTGTCATTAGAATAACGTTAAGACATGTACAGCTGGTGACCCACCAATGCAGCCCAACAATTAGGGATGCCTTAGAATTTTGTTTCTCTTAAGAAATCATCTGAACATATTCCATTTGCGAATGCAAAGAAGAATGTAGTCCTCTAGAAATTTTGGCAATTTTAAGAACTTGCCTTTGCCTTTGAAAATGTGCACTTCTGCAAGTCTAAATCCATATTTTCATGCCTTAGCTTATGGGGGTGAAATGCACATTTTCGATTGGGGAAAATGAATACCGTTAAAAATGCACATCTTTCCTGATGTGTGTGTGTGGAGGGGGGAAGAGATACTCACATTCAGGAATGCAAAGGAAGAGAACTAAGCCTCAAGGAGGAATTTGAAGAACTTCAATGACCTCAGACATCACATGCTCATTCGTGGCTTTCTTTTCCTTTTTTTACACCCCCTGCAGTCTCATTTGGGAAAACCCTCCCTTGTGTGGTTCAGGAGGTGGAAAATATAACTCCCTTTTAACACCTCCTGAAAACATAACATTACACACAGGCTTTCCCTGAACTGTAACTTATTTGATTTTATATGGCATTTTTTAACTTCTAAAGTTTTAAATTCATTCAGATACTTGTTGCATTTTACGATTTTAATTGGGGATGGCCGGAGAGCCTTGGCTATTGGGCAGCATAAAAAGGTAATAAACAAATGAACAAATAAAGAAGATTTATTGAGCCCCTGGTGGACCACCATACATGGCTGGTGAGGACCACATTTTCTATCCCTTTTTTATAATTTAAAGCAGTTGCGTGTTTTGGGCAGCTAGAATGTGTATGTTGCTTGGAGGACATTGGCAGGTTCCTACCAATGCACAGAATTCATCTTGCTATAACCATTCTGTCATTTGGCACTTATACTTAATAAGCCAGATTTGGTCATGTACTTAATTGGTTGTTATTTGTATGAAGAGGAGGTGAACAACATAGAAATCTGTGCAGAAGACCAAAGATCGGCTTCATAACTAGATTGTGTAACTCACGGTGATAAATCAATGTTTATTATGGAACGCAACAGAGAAACCATCATGAATTCTTAATAGATGTGGTTTCCAAGGTTTTGTCTAATCCCTGCTCATGGAAAACATCCACTTTTCATTTTTGCAAGAGAACACATGTTGAATTATGCATGAGTAGGAGAAATGAAATCCAACTATTTGGCATTCTTTAACACTGTTTTTAATTGTGAAACTCTATATGCCATTTACTAGATATTATGTTAACTGCCAAATATGATCTGATGGCCATGGGATCTCATTTTGCAAAGCTTCCAGCATATATTCAGCCCAATCATTTTTAAGACACTCTGCTTGAGCGATCAAGGTTATGTTGCCGTGCAGTTTATTTAGCGTTGTTAAAAATGCATGTGGCAAAATCATTAGGCAATTCATCAAGCATCTGCTGTTGTAAGGAAAATGAGACATGTTTTATAAATGTCAATGCTTTGAGCAACATTCCCAAATGGATGTATATCGGGAGAAAATTACAGCTTGTAGATGATGGGATATAAATCTAATACCCCACCCAACCCATCTAGGAGAAAATACATGCCCCCTGCTTATTTCTATATGTTAATTCATTTAAAGGTATGCAATTTTTATCCTGTCTCTTGAGTAATATTGAAAATGATCAGCTGGTCCAAAACAAGACAGTGAGATTGTTAATAGGTGCTTGCCAATATGTTCATGTTATGCCAGTACTTTTCCAGCTGCACTGGTTGCAAGTTCATTTCTGGGCCCTATTCAAAGTGCTGGTACTAACGTTCCAAACCCTAAATGGCTTGTGGCCAGGTTATCTGAAGGATCATTTCATCCCATATGTACCTGCCCAGATGCTAATATCATTGTCAGCAGTCTTTCTCCAGGAGTCCATGCCAAAGGAAGTGAGGCAGGAGAATACAAGGGAAAGGGCCTTTTCTGCTGTGGCACACCAGTTCTGAAACGAACTTCCCAGAGTGGCTATGTTGTGCTCTTTCTGGCACCAGGTAAAATGCTTTTTATTTTCCCAGGCATTTTATCATTTTAGCATCTGTTGTTTTAAATCTGCTATTGTATTTCAAACCTCTGCACTGCTGCTAGGTTTTATTCTGATTGTACTTTTATACTGCAGTTTTGAGCTTTTATATTTTATATATTTCATGCTGCATTTTGTGGTTTAAATTTTTGTGAACTGCCCAAGAAGTGTCAGCTATGGATGGTATATACATGTAATAAATAAATATTACACCTGCAACAAAAAGTTGCAGTGTAACCTCCCTCCTAACAGGCAGGCTCCTGTTCAGGGTTCTACCTAGCCATTCCCTCCAGCCAAAGAATTTCATCCCTGCACTCATCACTAGTTTAATATTTTTCTTTACCAAGTGCCACCCCCCATGTCTGGCTCGCCTAGCTGCGGGGTGGGGCATGATGGGTGGAAGAGAGAGATATAGCTTATCACCACTGGGTGGTGATAAGGTGGCATACTGGCTGGGGGTGAGGCTCACAAGGTGTCATTAGCCTCTGGGACCCTACCCATGGCCTCTTTTGTTTGCAGCTCCCTCCCTTCCTCCCTGTATGCAATGTGGGCTGTGCTGGTCATCCTTTTGGGAGCCAAGTAGTAATTTTTGACTCATAATCTGAAAGCTGGGGTTATGCGTCTTTCTGCCTGCTTCACACTGTAATTGCAGTGGGAGTGTCTTAGGCAAATCTGGTTTATAATAATCTCAATTGTTAGGTCAATTGGTCACATCAGGGACATCAGGGATGGTGAGCATTCTGTGGCACTGTTGCAGTGACAGGTAATGCCCGAGGCCTCCTGCTGAGGGTTTTATGGCCCCAGTGGGGGGGGGGATAAGGTTTACCCATGATGCCAACTCACCACACCCACCTGGTGTTTCATGCTCCAGGAGGGAGTGACGTGGGAAGGCTTCCTCTCCCTGAAAATGGGGCAAGCCTGAGGGTGGCCATCTCACAGATGCCTCCTGGCAGGCCTGGAATGTTTCCCCCCAATAACTCCCAGCTAGTTGCTGGAGGGGTTTAGCTGCCTGCCCAGTTAATCCTTTACAGATCTGATTTCAATAAGTGTGGCCCAATTTTAATACCAAGCATATGTGTCTCGTCTCTTTATTCCCCCCCTTCTTCCACCCGCAACTGACACATCAACATTCTGTGGCTACTAAGCATGCTCAGTATTCATTAGGATAATAATAATCAAAATAATAAATACTTTTAAGTGTCATCTAGTCTCTAACCCACAACCAGATTATAGCACTATTTGATGGATAAAGGTATTAGTTCTTTTTGGAAGGGATTGAACTGCTACAATCTGTCTACTGACAAACTTTTGAATGCCTAAGTGTTGGAGTTTGGGAAAACCATCCACACTTGTCACTAGGATTGGAAAATTCTACCTTTTTCCAACCTATGTCATTTGCAGGAGGTACAAACTCATTACAGTCATACTCCTTTTCTCACTTCTCTTCCTCTTCTTCACTTTGGGAGCATCTTCTTCCCAGTCTGCCCTCGAATGCTGTAGCTTGTGTCAGGAACTGCTGTTGAACCAAAATGTGTTTCTAACATCTCTCAAAATAAAAAGATGCCCCCCCCCGCCCCAATACGATCTAAATGCAAGAATTATTGCACAATTCTTGAAGTTGTTCCCTGTTTGAATGGGAAAGACAAAGAAGGGGAAGGCCAAAGGGGGAAAATATTCAAACACAAGAAACAACACTACTGAATCAGGATTTCCCTTTTTTATATATAAAGTAATAGTTGTCTAGAATGTCAACCTATGACTAATTATTAAGAAAAGCAATACTAAAATCCTTTGACAGAGAGCTGATGTACATATTCAGGAAAACAAACATGCAACTCTGTCTTGGGACTTTAGGAACATAGGAAACCAAGTCAGACCTTTAGTCCATTTAGCCCAATATTGTCAACACTGACAGGCAGCAGCTTTCCAGGGAAACAGTTAGGACATATTTCCAGCCCAACCAAAAAATGTCAGGGATCAAACCTGGAATCTTCTTTGTGCAAAGGATGAGTTGTTCCACTGAGCTTGGAAAGGATGACATGTTTGAGTGCGCCTATGTGAGTGTGCATGCACACACCATTTAAGAGGACCACCCAGCTAACCTTACAGACATCTGCATATAACTTCCATTTTACCCCTCACAGAACTACAGATGACTTCCACGGTGGTATACATTTCTTTGAAATTGTCACTTTCCTCTCATGCATAGGAAATTGGAGTGGGCTTTATATAACAGCTGTAGGAACACATTTTCCACTATCATGCATTAATTTTCTGATTGCATAATTGTTCATCAAATGCGTAGATACCTCTGAAAGAAACGGGTTTCACATCCAAGCATTGCCTTGAATGGACTCTACTTTATTAACAAATGAGGCTTGGGGCCAAGTATGAATAAAATTGGATACATCACTTCCTTTCTTTCCAGCCTTTTCTTTTTTGCAAGCATTCTCAGTCTCCTGATATGATTGTATATAATGTTACCCAAGGCATTTTTGCCATGACGAACACAGACTTCAAAATTATATTTTGGTTGGGGGCAGAGAAACACTTAAAAAAAAAATAGGCCTGTTTGCATTTTCCTCTTCCATTGATTTGTGGATGGGTTTCTACACCAAGGGTTTTGCAAACTGCTACACTGAATTGACACACGAAAAGAAAATTGAAGGCTGTTAAAAGACATTTTCTCCTTTATCATTGTTAGCATCCCCTATTGAAGATGGGGTGCCATTTTGTTCATATGGCACAATGCACACTGAAAATTGTATGGCATCTCCACTTCACAGTTCACTGTGATATGGAATAAGTGGAAGTTCTATTATCCTGAGACAGGCATTTCCACAAAACAGTGCTTAATGGAATGAACACATCATATAACCTTTGCACTACCAGCCAGACCAAAGAACCAGGGAGGTAGATGAAAGGAGAACTGAACAATGCAGCAGGGCTTTTTAAAGTGTCAGCCCCATGATGATAGCATGGGCATTTAGTGCACTTCTTCAGGGTCAAAATGTCTTGGGCTGGCACTAGCACTTTTATACCATGTCTTGTAAACAAGCAGGTTTCATCTATGTTTTCCGTTGTATTAGAACCAACTTAAACTACCAGTTACACTTCCGTCGCAATGACCTTGTGTTAAGAAAGAAAGGCATGGGTATTTCCAGATGGAGCGTCCCTAGTGCAATCGAGCCAATCAAAAGATATTGCGCAGCTATTCTGACACTTCTATCTAAACGTTTTCTTTTGTTTTGTTTTTTGTGGAAAGAAAAAAATGCAGGATACAGTGGTATGGAAACTAAAGATGTATCAAAATGTTGTTCCTGTTTGCAAATCATGCAAAACTGTCTCATTCACATCCGTGAATGTAAAGACGAGGAGGAATGCAATTCTTGGGGTTATTTTGCAATTTCTTGGACTTGCATTCACATTTGAAAGTGTGCACTTGTGCAAGTGCACAATTCTTAAAACACTACTGTACAAATGTATAAATCCCCCCCCCCATTTTTGCACTTTTAAAAACGTACATTTTTCCTAATCAAAAGTCACATTTACCCCATAGGCTAAACTGAAAATCTGGATTTGGGGGATTTGTGCAAGTGTGCATTTTCAGAAAGGTGCATTTTCCCAATTAAAAAATGCACACACAAAAAGTGCTCATGTTTGGGAATGTAAACAAAGTGAAACAAGCTTCAAGGAAGAATTCAGAGAACTTGAGCAAGCGCAAACATCATCTGTTCACCCATCCCTAATATTAGTTCTGATCAAGTGGTAAGGTTTTCCTTCTACTGCAACAGCACATTGGATCACTGAGAAATAAATAGCAGCTTTTATATTCTCCCACATGTATGGGAAATATAAAAGGGCACACTGTTGGAAATAAATACTGAAAGTAGCTTTCTGCTCGTAAAAAACCTAGAATCTGAGGCAAATCATATTTATTTTAGCTCTTCACTCAACTACACATGTAGTGTCTAGCCCAGTTCCCTCACAACTTCATCAACCAAACACTTGCTAAATAAACAGAGAACTCATTTAAAACAGCAGGATAAACATATAGATAGCTCACCAGAGTCCATGGATTAGAGTCCTTAGTTAACCTGAGTTCAAATAAACTCATTTAATCTAAGAGACAGAGGCCGTAGCTAGACCTAAGGTTTATCCCAGGATCATCCCGGGTTCGTCCCTGCCTGAGTGCTGGATGCCCTGCGTGGCACTTAGATGAACAGGTTTGACCCCAGGACAATCCTGGGATAAACCTAAGGTCTAGCTACGGCCAGTGACAGAGTTTTATAATTCAGCAGTATAACCCCAAAAAAGATCTCAATGGATGAGATTCAAGGCATGTACAAGTTCAGGGTTTAAGAGTACTCTCAGCAAAGCAATTCCCAGCATCATCAATGTTGTAACCACAACAGAATTTTGCCTGTGAGCCAGCTTTTCTGTGGTGCAAGGCAAATAGAGTCCCTCACTTGTTAATCCAACCCTTTGGGGAAAGCTAACCTGGAAGTGAGAACTCTACCTGACTGGTTGTTTTTCTTCCCTGCTTTTCAGCCACTTCAGAGACACTCTGGGCACATCTCCTCCTTCTGGCCTCTTATGTTCATCTGACTGGTGCAAGTCTACTGCTTTTTCCCAGGCTAGCTCTGACAGTAGGGGAAGACGAGTAACTGCATCCTCCTGATTGCAACCTACTGTGAAAACAAACAGAGAATAATTTCCAGCACCCTGATATATAGCACCCCATTTTCTTGGTTTAATACAGGGATGGGGAACTTCTGAACTGTGGGTCTGATATCAATCACAGGCGTTCCCCAATCTGCTCCAGCAGATTCTTCCTCTAGACCTGCCCTCTCTGCCACAGAGGAAATAGTTCTTATATCTGATCAACAGCTAACTGGGGACAAATGATGTGGAGCAATAGCAACTTGTGGCAATTGCAAGCCATATCTTGTCCTAACATACTCTCTTGAGGGTCTTAACTAGATATATGTTTCCAAGCCCAATTCAAGATGCTGGTTTTAACTAGGGCTGTGCTCCGCTTTGGTTCGTAGAAGTGGATATTGTATGTAATCTGTTTTTATGCTTTTTATGGTTTAAAATTTTGTATATCAGTTTTTAATGTTCATTGTTCCACTCAGGGAGTTCCTGCTATGGGACAGTATATAAATGTAAATAATAATAATAATAATAATAATAATAATAATAATAATAATCTGCAACTCAAGAGGAAGACATTTTCATGGTGCATGTCAATAAACTAGGGATGATTCAGAAGTTGACTCAGGGCCAATCTAGACAAGTCATTAATTGTGGAAATGCAGATAATGTTCATTAAAAGAAGAAGTACGTATTCACAGCGGAAGAAGGTAAGATAACAGTATCAGGTCCGTGGAGTCAGAGAGGCAGAGGTTAACCCACCTCACCTGCTATAGTCCAAGTGAAACCACCGTGTATGTGCACAAGCACATGCACACACATGTACACCCCAAGCAATTTGTCTCATTTGTCTCTTAGGAACTTTCCCCAAGAAAACAGGGACTTCAGGAGGGTGATAGGTTTGATGACTGTTCAGACTCACTTTTTTCTCTGCTACCCTCACACAACATCATAATGAACTCAATTGGAATTGGAGCAATGGTTGCAAATTTCCACCCACAAAATTTCCAGAATCCTACCCCCAACATTGCAACATATATATATATATATATATATATATATATATATATATGAAGTTGCCAAAGTTGAAGGAGGTTTTTGTGTATTCAGTGCACAGCCAAACCCCAATACACACATTTAGATGGGATTAAATCCCATTGAGTTTAAAGAGATTTATTTCCAAATAAGAATATAATATGGGATGAGAAGGGGCAGAAACTGAAGGAGCATTCAAGGAGGAGAAATGGCAAGTTCAATGCTCTCACAATCTCTTCTGGGGATAATTACCTCAAACAAAATTGGTGGGCTGTGTTATGCTTTTAAGCCCAGACAAGCCTGAGAGCAAGAGAGACCTTACCGTAAAAGTATTAGCCGTTCTTACTGTATTGTTCTAAGATGTTATCTAAGAATTAAGAAGGAGAGCTATCGCTAATGTAAGTGTAGACGCCACACTTACATTAGACCAAACTCTCCTTCCTAATTCTTACATGTCCTCTTGGTATGATACAATAAGAATGGCTAATCTCTTTACAGTAAGGTCTCCCTTGCTCCATGGAGCGTTTTCAAAATGGCACATATTTCTTTGCAAGTCTTGACACTGATATCGATTCATGCATGGGCAGGCTTTCAAGGAACAATGTTGTATACATAATACAATGTTATCTGTTGTTAAATTATTGTGGCTGTACTATATCGCAAAGGGCAGGGATTGTACTAATCACAGAATTTCCATGCTGAAGTAAAGATAAAGCAACTGTGGTGTGGTGGATTCAGCACAAGGCTACAACAGGCAAAGCACAGGTTCAGCTCCCCAGGGCCTTGCTAGACCACGGGTTAGCATGGTGCGAGGCCCGTGCTCGTCCCTGTGCGTCCAAATGACGCACAGGGATCCCGGCCTCAGCCAGGGCTCGAGCCGCACTGGCACCACGCTAACCAAAACCGCCTGTAGTGTGGTTCTTCCCACGGTCCCGGCCTCAGGTCGGGCTGAGGCCGGGACTGCATGCATGTGAACTGGTCCGCCGCTTTTCCCGGCTACCGCACTTACGCGCAAGTAGCTGGGAAAAGCGGTGGACAGGCCGCAGTGCTCCCGCTGCCGCTGAGTCCCCGGCCTCCATTTCCTGCCCCCCCATGTCGCCAGCCTGTGTTGGCCTCTGCCGCTGAGTGCCCGGCCGGGGGACATGGCAGCGCCGGCCATCACAGGCTGGGGACTTGGCGGCAGAAGCCATCACAGGCCAGGGACATGGGGGTGGGAAACAGAGGCTGGGGACATGGGGGATGGGAAACAGAGGCTGGGGACATGGGGGTGCGGGAAACGGAAATCGGGGACATGGGGGTGGGAAATGGAGGCAGGGATTGGACATTGCGGGCGGGAAGAAGAACGGGCTGGGGGATCGGACATCACGGGAGGAGAGGGGGGGAAGGAGAATGGGCCGGGGAGAATAGGCCCTATTTACCTCTCCTGGCTCCTGCGCTGCTTCTGCCTCTTTAAAAATAAAAAATGGCAGCGGCATCAGCTCTCCTCCAGAGCTCGTCGCGGCTCCCGTCTGAATAAGGGTGAGATCTCGCGTTATCCTAACGCGAGATCTCCCCTCCTCTCCTCCGGATTATCACACAGGTCTAGCAAGGCCCCCAGTCATGCAACTATGAAGCTCATTGTGTAATCTTTAGTTAGTCAATGTCTACCACATGAGCATTTTTCCCCATGAAAATAAAATGGGGGGGTATCATGTATGCCTTCTTAAGGTCCTTAGATGAAATGCTCGTCAATAAATCTGTGAACTCCACCCTCCCGAAATAAGAGCAACTCTTCTATCATCAACAAGTTGGATTACTGCAGTAAAAGGCAAATGAATCCAGATTTGGCATGGGATTGCTGGCTCTCTTTCAACTCATTTTCATGAGGTTTGCATTCTTAAAAGGTGAGTTCAACCAAGATAACGGATCGTCTAACTAGGCCCTTGGTGTGACAGTTGCTCATAGTATGTGCATCACATTTACATCTGGTTTTCAGTTGTTAATTCTGTAGCTTTCACATTACAATAGTATCAGTTTGGTTTTAGGGGGGGGGGAATGACAAAATTCTCCACCTTCATCACAAAAAAACCCCTTTGAGATTAAAACAATTTTAATGTAGGAAAAAACAAAACAGACAGATTTGGCCATCCAGTTCCCGGGTTTTGTGTGATTTAGTCTTAAAAGTCTGGGTTGTATTCATAAGGACATAGGGTCACCTCTCTCCCTCTCTCTCTCTCTCTCTCTCTCTCTCTCTCTCTCTCTCTTGACATGCTCCTAATAGCTATACAGGAGGCTGCTACATCATGCTTTGAATAGTGGTACCTATTAAATTTGGTCAGTGCATACTTGTGAGAATTTCCTTTCACTTCATCGCTGATCAGCTAATTTCTTCATATTTGGGTTGAGAGAATTTCAGATTTATTTATTTTTTTAAAAAAAAAATATTGGAGAAAGTGAAATGGACAGATTTGTCAATCCCTAATTAGAACACATGATGTCACTTCCTTGCTACCAGTCAGATATAGTCAGATGTAGGAAAGCGGAGGCAAAATTAATTTTCTCCTAGGATAGAAACATAACTTGAGTCCATCCTGATTTTGGAAGTGAGCTCTGTAGCTCGAAGGACCCTTCTCAAGATGCTTTTCACACCAATGCGGCTTTCTTTTTTCATGTTCTTCTCCAAGTCTCTTGAATACGATCCATGTTATGCTCACTGTACCACATGACTTCTCACCTAGCATTTCAATATGGTGAGTTTTGCATAGAAAAGTAACGGTATACATGTAAAATATGTATATATTATATATTATAGTAGAACCCTGGTTTTCCTTTCTTCTTTTAGCTCTTAAGCAAATTGTCTGTGTATATAGGATTTTGTTGGGTGTTTTTTTTAAAGCAAAGAGAGCATTAAAGAAAAAGATAGATTACCTTTTAGTATTTCTATCTGAATCATTGATTGCTTCGTTACCTAAAAATAGAGGCATGTTTATTGTGCATAAAAAATGCAGCAGCTAGCAGTGTGCAGACAGGATAATTCTGCTCTGACAAGAGAAAATAAAATACTTTAAAGTATTTACATGTTCCCTTGCTTTCATAAATGCTTTTTAAAGCATTACCAAAGGCTACATGGGGCTTATTAATCTCCTACAAGAATTGGGAGAAAATCCAAGAGCATTTTTGAGTGTTAAACTATGCCTAGTGTTCCAAAGGCAGCAACTGGTGAAACAGACGGAGTGTGTTACTGAAGCAAGAAAATCTTTGGAAAGCTGGGAATTTCACTAGTATTAGTGGAAACCATTTCAGTGTGTTTATCTGCAAGCCATTAAAACAGTAATTTAGGCTAGTAAGAAAGCTATTTCTCTACAGGGCATTTTCCACTTCCACCTGGGTTCACTTCTTTTATTAAAAGCAGCCCAACTGGGGGATGGGTGTGGGTGGAGAGGTGGTCTTCAGAGAACAGGCTGCAGGGGCCCACAATGGAGGCTCCGGAAATGGTGCACTTCCTCCATTGGGTAAATGGCGGCTGTAAAGGCCCCATTTATGCAAGAGGAAAGTCGTGAATACTCAGTGATTTCCAGAGCAAGGGTGGATGGCTGCTGAGCACTTGATGGGCCTCACTGAGCCACTAAAGAAGCGCACGTGGACCTACAAGCAGGGGTGGATGGTGGCAGCAGTGGCTGAGTTTGCCCATCCCTGGTGATTTTGCAGGCCTCTATTTGAAACAGAAATGCCCATATTCTCTGTAGCCTCTCACAATAGCATTTAAGGCAGGGTGTGGGGGTGTGAAACTTTTTAACCACTGATGGTGCTATATAAATAAATAAATAAATAATAGGATCAAATTCAATTTGGGAGGAACTCTCACAGGCTGCTGTCCACTGGTGAGTGGGACTGAATGCAAAGGAGCCAAGGATAATTTAGCTTCCTGCCAGTAACTAAGCCTTAGAGGAGACATTTCAACCTTTTAGAGGGGCAGGGGAGTGCAAAAGTTGGGAAGCCAACAGACAATTGGTGGTCAGGGGAGACTGAGTGGGGCAAAGTGATTGCCATGTGGCCCACCTGGGGAACCCCAGAGGGCTGTATTGGAACCCCACGTGGGCCAGACTTGACTCCTAAACCTGAGGTCCAACACCCCTGTTCAAAGGCTTATTGTGACAATCGCTACATACCAAATTTACTGTGGGCTGTGAAAAGCAAAGAAATATTCCTGAAGAAAGGAGCAGGCAAGATTCTCACCTGTTGGGAATATTGCAACCTTATCTGCAAGTTACAGGAAGGGGGGGGGAGTGTTGCAGTTAGCTGGTGAATGCATGGAAATTTGGGAGCTAGCTAGCCTTAGGATCTCTATAGCCTACAGTGTGGTTTCCTGATCCTCCCCTTCCTTCCCTCCACCCTCTCTTTGACCTCCTACATTGCTGGGAGCAAATGTGCATGTTCTCTCTCCTGCTGCTGTTGAACAACACAAAGAAATGGAATGAACAAACTCTGTTTAGGAACTTGTTTTATGCAATAATTTTGTGAGTAAGCCATTTTACCTTTTTTCTTCACTAAAGTATTGTGTGGTCTCCTTGTTTAGCCTAATGTGCATGGGGGATCTGTAAATGCTCATTCTGTTATGCCTTTTTATGTCTTTGTTTTTCTCTGCCAACTGTCTTTGTAACAGGAGGCGCCAATACCAAATAACCTCATCATATCCCATTTACGTTTGTCTTCTGAGAATCCTCTAAGTAATTCCTCCATCCCTCCACAGGAAAGAAGAAGGATCTCTGCATCCTACCTTAAATCCAAATGACCAAACAAGACAGAAAGTGTCAATAGCTTGTGTTCTAAGAAGCTCAAGCCATCTGGTTGTGGGAATGGAGGTCAGATTTAAAAAATTACATATACACACGCACACACGTTACATACTAACACTTTTTAAAAAACCATATTAAAACATCTGGAATACGTAGCCATTTTTTCCAGACACCATCTGAGGTAAATATTAGGGATGTGCTCCGCTCCGATTAGGAGCGTAGAAGCAGTAGCGGATTGGCCTGCTCCGCCTTACCCAGAGGCGGAGTAGGAGCGGACCGCGGACCCCCTAGAAGCAAGGCGAAGAGAAGCGACCATTTTTCGGAGCTCCGAGTTCAGTCGGAGCGCTCCGGTCGCCATCTTGAAAACATTTCGCCATAGGATTGCATTGCGGCAAATAATCGCGCATAACTACGTTGTTTTTGAAGCTATCGTTCTGGAAATTCTTGTGCACAGAGAGTCGTGGATGGGGGTCATTTTGAGACCACTCTCACCTCTCTGCGTGCTGTGGTTCACGTGCAATATTTTTTTAAAAATCGGGTCAACCGCGGGGCTCAAACTGCGTTTCGGCTTTTCGCCCATAGGATTGCATTGAGGGAAAGAATCGGGGATAACTGGGGGGGGGTTTAAGCTATCGTTCTGAAAATTCTTGTGCACAGAGAGTCGTGGATGGGGGTCATTTTGAGACCACTCTCAACTTTCTGCGTGCTGTGGTTCACGTGCAATATTTTTTTAAAAATCGGGTCAACCGCAGGGCTCAAACGGCGTTTCGGCTTTTCGCCCATAGGATTGCATTGAGGGAAAGAATCGGGGATAACTGGGGGGGGGTTTAAGCTATCGTTCTGAAAATTCTTGTGCACAGAGAGTCGTGGATGGGGGTCATTTTGAGACCACTCTCAACTTTCTGCGTGCTGTGGTTCACGTGCAATATTTTTTTAAAAATCGGGGTTTGGGTTTTTTTTTTTTATTATTATTATTTTTTTGGAAGCGATGACAGGCACATTCAACTCCCAATCCTGATGAGAATTCATCTCCTCAGAAAGCATCCTCCTCCAATCCCAGCGTTGGAGGGGGGACTAAGGCAGACCCACCCTGAGAACTTTCTGTTTTGTGTCTCTTTGTGGGTTGGCGTTCGTGGAGGGAACACTTACTTAGCTAGTGCTCCTGCTTTGGAGATAGATTAATTTAATATAGGTTTAGTTTGGCGCGTGTGTGTGTTTGTTTGCTTCTTTCTGACTTGTAGCTTAGTTTGCCCTGTGTTTTCCCCTTACTTTGATTTAATATAAACTTTATTTTTGAATTTTGGAGTGTGTGGTTGGGTTGGTTGCCCCCCCCCTTCCCTGTATTAAAGCCTGACTGTTCTGCTTTTGTGAAAGCTTTCTTTTGAAAGCATACACACACTTTTTGTCCCATTTCCCTACATTTATATTCTTAAACATATTTTATTATATTCTTTCACATAGTCCATTAGTATATATTCTCATACATATTATATTAGTATTCATATTTTGTTCTTCTTATAGTAGTGGTTGGTTCTTTTTCCCCCTCCCCTCTCTTAAATCCTGATTGTGTTTCCTTCTATCTTCTATATACCAAATATACCAAAAAAATTGGATTCTCTTTTTCTTCTCTGTGTAACTTCGACGGAGTGGGCTGCTTTTGTCAAGTTCAACAGGCAGCCACAGATTGAGCATTTTGGGGAAAGCATACGCACACCATTTCCCTATTCTTAAACATATTATTATTATATTCTTTGACATAGTCTTAGTAGTCTATTAGTATACATTCTCATACATATTAGTAGTAGTATTCATATTTTGTTCTTCTTATAGTAGTGGTTGTCCCATTTCTTGTCCCATTTCCCTACATTTATTAGTAATATTCTAAAACATATTATTATATTCTTGTAGATATTCTTAGTAGTATATTCTCATACATATTAGTAGTAGTATATTTTATTGTTCTTGTCCCATTTCCCTACATTTAAACATATTATATTCTTCTTATACATATTCTTAGTAGTACCTTATACATAGTATTAGTAGTATTAATATTTTGTTAGTCATCATGAAAAGAGAAAGCAGGCGTGCTGAAAGCAGCAAGGCTCAGTCTGCCAGCAGGGCTTCCTCTCCTCCTGTGAAACTCAAACGGGCAACTCCTTGGCTGACTGCTCCAAAACAGAAGCAGGACAAGCAGCAGGCAGAGCCACTCTCTTCTGCAACTTGTGCCCGGCGTTCTCTTTTTGAGGGTGGGAATGGGAAAAGTGCCCGTTTGCAAGAGGCACGTGGCAGCAGTGCCATTAGAGGAGGAGGAGTATCCCCAACTCCTTCATTCTCCTTTCAGCCCACGAGCCCGCTGATGGACCTAGACGAGGTCCTCAGCACAGTGGAGGGGGGGGAGGAGGAGGAGGCGGTGGGCCTCCAGGATGTGGGGGCTGAGGAGGAGCAGCAGCAGGCCGAGGCTCTCTCCCCAGTCTCATCCCACACCCCTGTTTCTGTGGCAACACCAGAGAGCTCAGGCGGGCAATTGGTGGTGTCACCACAGAAACGAAAGACAAGCATCGTGTGGGACCACTTTGAGTTGGGAGCGGATCCCCGCTTTGCTGTCTGTCGCCACTGCAAACTCAGCCTAAGCAGGGGTTCATCGACAGGGCATTATGGAACCAGCAGCATGAAGATGCATCTTCATAGGCAGCACCAGGCGATCTTGCTGGGGAAAGAGGCGGGCAAGGCGACTGGTTCCAGGGGAAAGCCGAAGGCTGCTGCTGGCACTGCCACTCTAAGCTCTCCATCTCCCATCCCCACAAGGGTTAGGCAGGCAACCCTGCAGGACATGGGGTGGGGGAAGTATTGACCCACAAGATGGCGTTTTCCAATGCCCACCCAGGGTGCTACTGTGTTGGGGCATCTGCCGGGACTGACTCCTCCCCAATACTAGATCTATGACATGTCACTCTGCCTGCCCCTCTGCTAGCCTGTCCTCCTCGGTGACCGACTCGCTGGGATGGTTTGCGTTTGCAATGCGTGACTAACTGCAATGCTGGCTTAGAAACCAGCCATCACTTCCTTGTGCCCCCAGAAATGCCCGCAGCCTGCCTGCCTGCCTGCCCGCCTCCCCCGGGGTGCTGCTGTGGTGGGGCATCTGCCAGGACTGACTCCTCGCCTACTCTGCCTGCCTCTCTGCCCGCCTGGTGCCTGGTTTGCTCCCAATCGTCCTCCTCTGTGCCCCTCAAGGCGTAACTGCTGGCTTAGAAAGAAACAACCAGCCATCTTTGCCTCACTTTGCGCCCACTTATGGGTTGGTTTGCTATGCGTTAGTGCTCAAGCCATCCTTGCGGCACTACAATGCATGCTGCCTGCCTGCTTTCCATTGATGGTGCTATATAAATAAATAATAATAATAATAATAATTCTCCCCTTCCCGCCTTGCAGCGATGGTGTATGTGTCTTGCTTTGACTAAGGGGAGAAGTCCTTCCTGCGCTCACTTAGACTTTATCAAATTCAATAATCCCTTTTTCAAATGTGCCAGAAGATTTAGGGTTATCTCGTGGCATGTTGGGATTGCCTTGGAACTGGCCCCATTGAGCTGTCTGCAATTGCAACTTTAAATCCCTGACATACTGGAGTGTTCAAATTTCAAAAGTTCCCCTAACATCAGGGGATGATGGGATTGCCTTGAAACTTGGTGTCCATGGGGACACATGGGTAAGCTGTCATGGGACCAAAGGATAGGTTTCTAACGTGCAAATTGACGTAGTTGTAGAATGGGACTTGATTTGGGGTGAGTTAAAAAGTTTAAGCCGCGCCAAAAATCAGGGGATGATGGGATTTGCTTGCAACTTGGCGTGCATGTGGACACATGGATAAGCTCTCCTGGTGCCGAGTTTGAGGTTTCTAACATGCAAATTGACGGAGCTATCCCAAGGGGTGTGAATGGGGTGCCCGATTTTCATAAATTCCCCAAAAATCAGGGGATGATGGGATTGCCTTGAAACTTGGCGTGCATGTGGACACGTGGATAAGCTATCATGGTGCTGAGTTTGAGGTTTCTAACGTGCAAATTGACGTAGTTGTAGAATGGGACAATTTGGGGTGAGTTAAGCCATGCCAAAAATCAGGGGATGATGGGATTTGCTTGCAACTTGGCGTGCATGTGGACACATGGATAAGCTCTCCTGGTGCCGAGTTTGAGGTTTCTAACATGCAAATTGACGGAGCTATCCCAAGGGGTGTGAATGGGGTGCCCGATTTTCATAAATTCCCCAAAAATCAGGGGATGATGGGATTGCCTTGAAACTTGGCGTGCATGTGGACACGTGGATAAGCTATCATGGTGCTGAGTTTGAGGTTTCTAACGTGCAAATTGACGGAGCTATCTAAAGGGGTGTGAATTAGGGTTATGGGAGGTGCGTTAGAGGGTAGAGCCGCGCCAAAAATCAGGGGATGATGGGATTTGCTTGCAACTTGGCGTGCATGTGGACACATGGATAAGCTGCCCTGGTGCCGAGTTTGAGGTTTGTAACATGCAAATTGACGGAGCTATCCCAAGGGGTGTGAATGGGGTGCCCGATTTTCAAAAATTCGCCAAAAATCAGGGGATGATGGGATTGCCTTGAAACTTGGCGTGTGTGTGTATACGCCCATGAGGTGTCATGGTGCCAAACGTGAGGTTTCTAACTTCAACGGAAAAAAAGTTGTTTACTTTTTTAGCTTTCAATGCAAGCCTATGGGGGGGCAAAAACGGAGCTCCGGATCCGATCCGGAGCTCCGGGCGGAGCGGAGCGGAAGTGGGCGGAGCGGGGGCGGGGCGGAGCGACCCGCTCCGAAAAATGGCGGATCTGCAAGTGAAGCGGAGCGGGGGGTCCGTGCACACCCCTAGTAAATATAACCTGACTGCACAGGACAGAGTAAACTGAATAGTGCAGCACTGGGAGAATTCACTGCAATGGCTTAATTCTCTCTGTGGACTTGGCAGTTTTTATTCATTGGCTGTCTTTTTCACCACTTGCTGCAGTGATTATACAAAGTTATTATGTAGTCGTAATGCAAACAAGTGAAAACATCATTTTACTTCCTTTTTAAAAAAAAGTCTATACATTGAGCAGTAATTTCATTTCCCTGCAACATTAAAATCTATGCTGACAACAAAGGAACTCTTCTTAACTGAAATTTTATTTTAAGCTAATTAAGATGGGTTGAGGGAATAATCAGCACACAATTTCCTTACTCTTTTATGTTTTTCTTAATTGAGGCACACTTTAGGCTTTCTATAGTGCATGGTGTGGAGACAATGGATGCGGAGACATTTTTCTCCCTCTCTCATAATACTAGAACCCATTGGAGTCATCCCATGAAACTGATTGGTGGCAGGTTCAAGTCAGAAAAAAGGAAGTACTTCCATAGTTCAACTAAGGAATTCAATTCCGCAAGATGTAGTGATGGCCAACACTTTGGATGGCATTGAAAGGGGATTGGACAAATTAATCAAGGATAACGTTAGTCCTGATGGTTATATGCTACCTCCAATATCAGAAGCAGTATGCCTATGTATACCAGTTGCTGGGGACATGGGGATGGGTGGGAGGGTACTCTTGCACCCATGTCCTGCTTCTGGGTTTCCCATGGGCAGCTGGTTGGCCACTGTGTGAATAGAATGTTGAACTACATGTATCCTTAGTTTGAACCAGAAAGGCTCTTCTTATGTTCTTATAGCTTTCTTAGAAGTTTGTACAAGTGCTTTAAAAACAGGCAAGAGCTCCAAAACCCATTTAGGGCACAATTCTGTGTTTCAGATTTGAATAGCAGCTCAAGTTCCTTCCATATGGCTAGGGTGACCATATTCAAAGGAGGACAGGGCTCCGGTATCCTGTATTTAAAAGAGCCCTGCCCTCTTTTAAATGTGGTCACTCTAGTATAGCTCCTGCAGCTTTAACTGTTGTGATGAAGAGGGGATTTCACCAGGTTCTGCATGAGTATAAATGACACCTGCTGAAATTCCCTTTTCTATGCAACTGTTAAAGATACAGGAGTCCTTTACTCCTTTGCATATGGCTAGGGTGACCATATAAAAGGAGGACACGGCTCCTGTATCTTTAACAGTTGTATAGAAAAAGGACATTTCAGCAGGTGTCATCTGTATGCATGCATAACCTGGTAAAATTCCTTCTTCATCCCAACAGTGAAAGCCCCCTTCGCTCACTCTCTTATGTTCTTATACCCACCCCCCACTCCCGCCCCCCTCGCTCACTCTCTTCCGCTCCCCCCACACATGCCCCCCACTCCCGCCCCCCTCTCTCTCTCCCATCCCCCCACTTTTGCCCCCCTTGCACGCTCTCTCCCGCCCCCACTCCTGCCCCCCACTCGCTCACTACCACCACCACTGCACCCACCCCCACTCCTGCCCCCCGCTCTCTCTCTTGCCCCCCGCCCGCTCCCTCCCGCCCCCTCGCTCTCTCTCTCCTGTCCCCACTCCCGCCCCACTCGCTCTCTCTCTCCCACCCCCTGCACCTGCCACCACTGCCCGCCCCCACCCCCCAGCCCAGTAAACCCACACCCACACACTTCTCAATGTCACTTACCTCCTCCTCTGTTGGCAGGCCCGGCTGTAAATTGTGCCCCTGGCTTCCCCGGAAGCTAGGCCAAGGCCCAGCTTCCGGTGAAGCCGGGGACTCCATTTACAGCCGGGCCTGCCAACGGAGGAGAAGGTAAGTCGCTCCTCTCCCCACCCCCTGGCCTGGGACTACCACCGCTGCCGCAAAAGCTGCACGACAGTGGCGGGGCCAGGCAAGCCCCCCACTCCCGCCGCTTGCTCGCCCACCCCATCCGCTCACCCCCCACCCCTGCCACTCGCTCGCCCACCCCCCGCCCCCCTGCTGCTCACTCCCCCGCCCGCCTCCCCGCCGCTTCCTGGCGCACCGCTCTAAAGCCTCCGCCTCTAACCCCACCATCCTGGCTTCGAAGCCTGGAGCGGGTGGTGAGTGGTGGGAGGTAAGTGAGCGAGCAGAAGCCCCAACAACAACCCGCCACGGCCCGCCCTGGCCTATCGCTGCCACTGCCACTCAAACTACAGCGGCGGGGGCCAGGGAACCCCCCACCCCCAACAGCCCGCCCCGGCCTAACGCCGCTGCCACCGCAGGAACTACAGCAGCAGCGGCGGGTCCAGGGAAGCCCAACACCCCTGGCCAACATCACTTCCCTCCTCCTCCGCCATCCGTCCCAGGATTAAATCAAGCCCCTGGCTTCACCAGAAGCTAGGCCAAGGCCTAACTTCCGTTGAAGCCTAGGGCTCCATTTCAACCCGGCCTGCCGACGGAGGAGGAGGGAAGCCGCTCCTCTCTGACCCCCGGCCTGGGACCACCACCGCCGCTGCAAAAACTGCGGTGGCAGCGGCGGCCCCAGACAACCCCCCCCCCCGCCCAAGCCCAACCCCCACCAACGTCACTTACCTCCTCCTGGATCAGTAGGCCGGGTGGAAATTGAGCCCCTGGCTTCACCGGAAGCTAGGCCAAGGCCTAACTTCCGGTAAAGCCGGGGGCTCCATTTCCACCCAGCCTGCCGACGGAGGAGGAGGTAAGTCGCTCCTCTCCCTCCCCCCCGTCCTGGGACCACTGCCGCCGCGAAAACTGCAGCGACAGCAGCGGGGCCAAGCAAGACCCCCCCAACCCCAAACGTCCCCCCCATCCCGCCCTGCCTGGGCCTGCCGCCGCAGCTGCAAAAACTGTGGCAGCGGCAGCAGCTGCAGGCAACTCACACACACACACTTCACTTACCTGCTCCATTGATGGGAGGCCTGGGTTTCAATTGAGCCCCCGGCTCCACCCAGAAGCAAGGCCGCAATTGCGGCCTTGCTTTCGGGTGGACCAAGACGCTCAGTTGAAGCCCGGGCCTGCCACCGACGGACCAGGTAAGTCCCCCCCCCCGGTCCCCGCCGCAATGCCTGGGCCCGCCACTGCACAAACTGCAGCGGTGGCTCCAGGCAAAGCCCCCCAACTTACCTTATCTTTTGGGGATGAACACAGGCTGCGCTCTCCCTGCTTCTTCCCCCTATCCCTTCGGGGAATCTGACGCTGACACACATGCGTTAGCTTATCAGATTCCCCATAGGGAAACATGGGGATTTTAAAAAATTAATAAAAAATTGATGGAATGGTCTATTGAAAAAAGAAAGGCCATTCCATCAATGGGCTGGATAGGGCAATGCAATCCTACTAATGGATTGAATGGGGAGGCTTCCAATTTAGCACTATTATTGCTCAAAAAAATGGTCGCCAACCCGGAAGTATGTCTGAACACTTTGAAACAGACATGCTTCCCCCCTTTTTCTGCTTTAAACTGCCATCCAGCCCTCAATATTGCAGCAAACTTCCTGAAACGTGCAGGGTATGTAAAGCCAGCATTTCTTTCTGGCAGTACTGCATTTCAAAAAGATTGCTGAAATATTTTTCATTTTAGGCTGCTAGGTTGACCCACCCCCCAGTAACTCCATTTAACATGGCGGATGGCTCGTTTTACTCACGGTCCTTAACTACAGGGAACACGACTGTGTTCCCTGTAATGTTGCTCATCCAGAATATGAATGGTTTCTTTAATATATGGACCACTTGCATTCATTGCTACTCTGTTTTATAGTAATTAATCAGAGGCAATCAGGGTGTACCAATCAGGTTCCTATCTATCAATCTATTTGCTACACTGGGGCTGATAACAAAATTTTAACATGAATGCCTTTTGCTCATATATGTTACATTTAATTGCTGATAAGCACATAGTTTTGACAGAATGACAGATAAAGCACCACAGTTATTCCATCGGTGTGCAATTTTCCTCCATCTGGTGCATTATTTTCCAAGTTTGCTTCATTTGGTTTTCAAATGTTAGCTAACAGCTGGTGTAAAGGTTTTCCTATTTGTTATTGTGCATACCCATTGTTCGTATCATTCTGAATATTCTCTATAACATTTCGTTTCTTGCAATCCTTCCCTTCAAGCTCATCATGATTTCTCAAACAACATTTAAAAAAATCAGTGTCCATTAACACTGCTTTTCTTTACTCTCCATTTTTAGGGGACACTCCACTGAAGAGTGCTAATACATGATCTGAAGTTTAATTCATTTCGGCTCCTCTGCTCATTTTATTTGATTGAATAAAGTTTTCACAGCAGCAAAGCCTAAGGAGACCGTGATCTAAATCCAAGTGTGGGCAAAGAATAGATAGATAGATAGATAGATAGATAGATTTTATTTATTTATTACATTTTTATACTGCCCAATAGCCAAAGATCCCTAGGCAGTTTACAAAAATTAAAACCATTCAGTATAAAACAAACAGTATAAAAACATGATAAAAAAAACAATATAAAAGCACAACCATTATTATTATTATTATTATTTATTTATATAGCACCATCAATGTACATGGTGCTGTACAGAGTAAAACAGTAAATAGCAAGGCCCTGCCGCATAGGCTTACAATCTAATAAAATCATAGTAAAACAATAAGGAGGGGAAGAGAATGCCAACAGGCACAGGGTAGGGTAAGCAGGCACAGGGTAGGGTAAAACTAACAGTATAAAGTCCGCACAACATCAAGTTTTAAAAGCTTTAGGAAAAAGAAAAGTTTTTAGTTGAGCTTTAAAAGCTGCGATTGAACTTGTAGTTCTCAAATGTTCTGGAAGAGCGTTCCAGGCGTAAGGGGCAGCAGAAGAAAATGGACGAAGCCGAGCAAGGGAAGTAGAGGCCCTTGGGCAGGCGAGAAACATGGCATCAGAGGAGCGAACAGCATGAGCGGGGCAATAGTGTGTACAGATGTGTTTGGATGTCAACTCCCAGCATTCCTAACCGTTGGCCATATTGTCAGGAGACTCTGGCAGTGGATGTCCAAAATATCTGGAGATCTACCTTCTGCCCACCAATGCCTAAATCAATAATATCCAAAAGTTCTCTCAAGTTTACAGTGTCCCCACTTAACTTTCAAGCAAGGCTGCAATCTGCCACTTGCATATCTTCTAGGGAATAGAGAATCTGCCCTGGGGTTAAACACAGTACACCATCTCATTGATTGATTGACTGATTACAATTACTTACATGCCCTACATCATCACCCCAACTACTCTCAGTGTAGTAGTCTATCTATCTCTCAGCCTTTTTGAAAGTCAGAACAAAAACTGTGGTAGCTGCACTGATGGTTTTTCAGTGGCCAAAAGCCCTTTAGTGTTGGGTTAAGAAAGGTGATGGCGAATAGGGATGAGATAACCTGTCAAATTTTGCTCAGGTTCTCATTTTTCCAATGCTAAATTGGTCTGTATTAATTCTACACCAGATTGCCATTTTTAATTTTTGTATCTCCATGAATTTGATTCTATGCATTTTTTTAAAAAAAAAATCCACATTTTTGTATGCATTTTACCCAAATGTTTCATCTTTTTGCATGCACTTTTGTAAATGTAGACACCCCCCCATGCACACAACTGAATTAAATGGTTTTTGTCTACCTTTTTTTGAAATATGCATATTTTTGTATTTATTTATTTACCAACTGCATTGTGAACATTGGAAATGTATGGATTTTGACAGCAAATTGCATTCCAATTCATGAATAAGTCTGGGAAGCACAAATTTGGTAGGTTCAACTATTTTGAACAAACAACCCTTTTGTTCTCGTCAGACTCCTATGTCAGAATAACAAAGGGAAAAACAAAATGGAAACAAGTATATTTGATAAAGAAATAATTCCTGGAAGCTCAGTAGCCTTTTCCCCTTGCTTCAGAAGAATCAGTAACCAAACCTGATCATTTCAATTTATTAATTTATTTATTATTTATTTTTTTCCATTTATATCCTGCCCTTCCTAAAAATCCCAGGGCAGGTAACACCAGTTTTAAAACAACCATGTAAACACTGCAGTCAATGGGATAAATGAATCTGTCTATTGGTATCACTGTTCCTTTTTTCCCCCTTCAACATATAGGTCCATTTCCACATTAGTGTGTGTTCTTTTTTAATAATTCCAAAACACATAGTTAAATAGTAACTTAGTATATATTTATATGCTGTTTTTCCTCTCAAAATAATATTTAAAGGCATATTTTCTCTCAAAATACTAAATGCATATTTTGATAGTATGATGCAACTTCTGGAGAAGAGAAGTGTGAAATCTCTCGGATCTAAGTTCCAATTGGCACATTCACCTGAGAGGTAAAGATAAGGGCATTAAATAGAAGAATTCACAGAGATTGAATTCCTCAAGCATCCCTGTCATTGTCATTGCACTGGAAAAGTTTGCCGTCAGTAGCACACAGGGCTACATCTTACATTATATTTTAATGACATGGGTGTAGTCTTGTGCATCATATTTGTATCTAAAGGCATATGTAAATGGAGCAGTTTGTATGATGATGACACAACACAGCTAGTCTGGAGAAAAGGCATCCATTGCTGAGCTACTTCCAAACCTTGCAATGCAACGATACCTTCATATGCCTAGTTATGTGTATCGGCTGTCAAGAAGAAGGGAAATTGTGCATGGGTAATCCTACAAAGTGTGGCCTGATCTTCTAACTATGCCACAAACATCCCATGTGAATGGATCCAGATTTAGCATGTGCAACTGGGCTGGCTAAAGTGGACTCCCCATCCCATCCTCTCCAAAGCAGCCCCCCAGCCTGCTGCTGAATGGGGCAAGTTGTGGTGAGTTTGGGGAGGGGGATTAGAAGATTACCCCAAAAGTGGATGGGTGGGTGCGTCTTCTGTCAACACAGCCCTTTCACCCACAGAAGGCACTGGGTGATTTTGATTCAATGTGAAAAATAGGGCATAATGTCCTCTGTAAGTCATCTGTTATCCAGGTAACAAAGTGAACGCAATATGCAGCTTGGAAATTGGTCACGGATTTAGGAATCTGTTGTCATTCAACTGAATCTAATGATTCTAGTGCTATGCCAAAAATGTTGATTGCTCCATTTTCAGCATTTTGTAGGTGAGTGGGTAAGGAATGAAAACTCTGGCAAAAGACCCTAGGAAAGGTGAGAATTTCAGAGAATTTTCTCCTTGGGGGGACAAACAAGATTTCCACAAACCTCTTTAAGTGTAGAAAGTTGCTTTGCAGTCTTCTTTCTATTTTTTTTAAACTTTTATTTTTTAAAACACCCCTGGCACTTGCAGGAACCCAGGAGTTCTTCCTGAATGCCTGTTGGAGAGGCGAAGTGACATGGTCACAAATGGGCATTCAGAAAGAACAGCTGGGCTCTTCCAAGTGCCAGGGGTGTTCTTTAAAAATAGAAACTAGAAAGAAGAACCTCAAACCGTTTACACTTAAAAGGTGTATGGGAACCCTATCCCCCTCCCCATGGAGAAAATTCTCCCCCTCCTTGCAAAAGAGGCAGGGGTTCCCAAAAATAGAGGGCAGGATTTGGCGCAGTGTTAAGAGATTCAGTTTGGTTTCAAGGCATAATCTGAAGGTACGTGATACAACAACCTTGCTGAAATTAAACAATACTGGGTCTGCTCAGCGCTGCTTGGATGGAAGACTTCGGCCTTAGCTAGACATAAGTTTTATCCTGGGATTGTCTCAGGGTCATCCCTGCCTGCTCCTAGGATCACCTGTGTTTCATTTACATGAACAGGGATGACCCCGGGAAGATCCCAGGATAAACCTTAGGTCTAGCTAAGGCCTTCCTCAAAATCCTATGTACACTGGTTTGAGTTCTAGAGAGGTAGAATATAAATGTGATGTATAAATACATATTTTGTCTTCCTTATTTGAACACTGAATAAAGAGTCTCAGAGCTGGAACAATGTTAAGATGGGCTCTTGAGCAACTTCTGATTTAAAGCTGTTTGTGTTCATGATAGAGCCAGCAATAATTCCAATTTCTCCCATATGGTCTTCTTAATGGGCCCAACTCTGGTCACCTCCTCCTCTCCAAGGAAATTGTACAATAAATAAATAAATAGTAAACATAAGACTTCAAACTCCTAAGATTCGACTCTTCAGTAACCAAATGTCTAGCTGAATATTAAATAAGTGGAAAACAAATTACAGCAGATCAAACATATCAGTGGTTGTGCAAAGACAGATACAGGAGAAATTTGTTATTTATACTTTTGAACTGCTATGTGAACCAAAAATCGGTTATCCTTCAAAATTTGTACTGCTCCAGATTTTGTGTTGGAGTTCTCCAATAGCCATAAATAAATAAATAAACTGCATACAATAAGGAAACATTTTTAAAAATTGTTAAATATGCTTTAATTTAGGAATGATGCTTGCAAGAAATGTGTATATTAGGAAAAATGCAGGTATTAGGCAAAATGTATACAAAAAGGCTTATGCATTTTCATGCAAACTTTAAAAAATAGTAATCTTAAATTCTGGGATGAACCAACTTTGAGAAATTCTCAGTTTAGAATGAACTCAATTTAGGATTGTAAAAACAAGAAACCAAAACGAATACATTTGTCCATGCATATTTAGTTTACATAGAAGATCTAAATAAATAATCAGGCTGTATTTAAGCATGAGATCAAATTAATTACTCTGAAGGGTTTGATTGAACAAGAAGCATTAGTCCAATGTCTGCCCATGTAGTTTATGGATGTGATAGCAAATACTGAATTTAGTGAACATCTTAATGACCCTGTTCAGATGATACCACTTTGGTTAAACACTTTGAGCTAAACATTCTGGCTTAGCATGTCATGTGAACTATTACTTAAAGTGTCCCATGAATCAATCATCATCATTATTATTATTATTAGTAGTAGTAGTATCCTGCCTTTTGCCCAATATTGGACATCAAGGCTGCCTTACAAAAATTTAAACATATACATTTTAAAACCGAAACATATACATTTTATTTATTTATTTATTTATTTATTACATTTTTATACCGCCCAATAGCCAAAGCTCTCTGGGCGGTTCACAAACATAAAAAACATAAAAATATGTTTTAAAACCTAAACATATACATTTTAAAATCTATGAAAAGAAATATACAGAACTTAAAAATATATTAAATATATTACAATATTAAAACATTAAACATTTAAAATACATGACAATTTTAAAAGTCCTTAGCATAGACGGAGGCCCAGATTATTCACCAAAGGCCTGCCGGAACGAAGAAGTTGTTGCCTACTTCTGAAGCGCCATTCTTCTAAAGACCTTGAAAAGGCTGAGTCCCAGCATATTTTCAAAGGGGAGTGACACCCTATACCACATAATTGTGGGAATTGTCAAGTTAGCTCCAATAAATCTTCAGGGAGTACACAGCAGCCCACATTGGCCACTGACGAAGTCCTCTTGTTGAAACGCGTTTGGCCTTTTTCTACATTGTTTTAGTTATACATTGGTCTGTGCGATATGTTTTTGCACTTTTAATGCAATATTATTGTTAATCTTTATGGGAGAATCCTGAGATAGTCGTGTTGAGTATATTACTTCAGGACAAAATCCAATGGTGCACTGATGCCCCTGCTTATTCTCTTGTGCCCTGATAATACCCATCTACAAGCAGCACCCACTGCTTGCGGAACAAAGATTTAGTGTTTCCAAGGACTGCTGGAAATGAGCAAAAACGCTCATTTCTGGAATGGAGCAAGTTGACAGAGTTTGCATAAGGAACCTCTGCCAACCTTTCCCAATTGAGAAATGAGTGTTTCTGCTCATTTAGCAGCTTCCTCTGGCAAGTGCTAAATTTGTGTGGTGCAAATGGTGCATCCCACATGTGCAACAGAATCAATAGGGCACAAGCGAATTGGTGGGACTGTAAGCACCCCATTGGAGTCTGCCCTCAGACTGCAGGTGAAGAATGCGACTTTGTTAAATGTTGCCTTGTTTGTGGGGGGGGGGGGAACCTAACTTCCAGCAAGTAAAACAAAAACTACCGCATGAAGAAAGTTTCTAGCCCAACTTGCTCCCTGCTGTGCTAGCTTTCTACTTGCAGGCACTTGAGTGAGTGAGTTTTAATTATTCAAAAATGTGTATAGTTTAAAAGTGGTACATTCTATTCTACCATCTCATTCTAATCCTTGCATATCAGACACCTGACTGTAATTGTATGCACACTTACTGGGGAGTAAGTCCCACTGAACATCTGAGGAGATGTGCTTTGAATGGTGCTCAGTACCAGTTCCAGGATTTTGAGGGCCCTTCAGCAAGACTTCCAATTTGGCTTCCAATTCACTACAGAATCCAATATAAACTTCTCCTGTTAACCTTCAAAGCTTTTCACGGTCTAGCTCCTTCCTATCTCTCCTCTCTCATCTCACACTATTGCCCCGCTCGTGCTCTTCGCTCCTCTGATGCCATGTTTCTCGCCTGCCCAAGGGCCTCTACTTCCCTTGCTCGGCTTCGTCCATTCTCTTCTGCTGCCCCTTACGCCTGGAACGCTCTTCCAGAACATTTGAGAACTACAAGTTCAACCGCAGCTTTTAAAGCTCAACTAAAAACTTTTCTTTTTCCTAAAGCTTTTAAAACTTGATGTTGTGCAGACTTCTACTGTTACTTTCTACTGTTAGTTTTACCCTACCCTGTGCCTGCTTACCCTACCCTGTACCTGTTTGCATTCTCTTCCCCTCCTTATTGTTTTACTATGATTTTATTAGATTGTAAGCCTATGCGGCAGGGTCTTGCTATTTACTGTTTTACTCTGTACAGCACCATGTACACTGATGGTGCTATATAAATAAATAAATAAATAATAATAATAATAATAATAATAATAATAATAATAATAAGACATCCTCGGTGGGCCCTTCCCTCAGTAGGCCTACCTTCTCAGCACCCTTGTCACCAGCTACTCCTCATCCCCAGACTGATCATTGCTACCACTTGACTTCTTGACTGGAAGAAAGCCAATGAGCAAGTAGGCAGTGGCATCTACTTGTCCTCCTTCTCTCCACTACTGTTGTCTGGGCCAGAGAGGAAGGCAGGTGAACAAGCAGGTTGAAGCTGGGAAGAGGAATAGAAACTCCAGGGGGCTCTTGCCAGTGGCCCCCTGCTGGAGTGTGGGCCCTTGGCAGTCGCTTATTCCAAATGGCTCTCCCACGTGTCACATGATCAACAACCAATTGACAAAGAGTATTCACTTCCTGATGGTGCTTACAATGCAAATCATTTTAAGGAATTAAAACACATTTCGCCATTTCAGCTTAGGCAGGCAGTGAAAAATATATGGAATCATCAGTGTCAAGAGTTTGTTTGTCTCTTTAGCATTCATTGTCAGATAAAGCAATATTGTGAGAGTAACTTTAACTGGGACCGTTTCCCATAAGTGTGTAGTAGTTGTTGTTGCTTTTGAGAACTATCCAAGCACCATCTGTATCTCTTAGGGATAGATTGCAAGACTTGCCTGGATCTCTCCCTTACAAGGCTTTCATGGAGCCATTTTGGGAAAAGTGGGAAGGAATGAGCAAAAACATAATGAGCATACATTATGGCTGCTTTGTTGGCTTCTTTAAACTTAAATGCACAGTTGCACAAGGGAAGTTCAGGCAAGCTTTCTGTGATTCTGCTGGAGTGTTTCCATGCCACACACAGAGCACCAGATGTCTCCCATCGCTTCCTTAGATAAGCTGGCAGGAGAATCAGCAGGGAGAGATGCAAGCTGTTGAATCTGTGTGGGTGCACCATATTCCACCTGATGTGTTTTGCTCCTTGGAGGTTCAATTATATCTGTTTACTTGACTTCTGGATAACATATCTCTGAATGTATTGTATTGTGTGCTATACACATAGCACACAAGACACCTTGTATTGTGTGCTATGATTAGGGATCTTGCAACGTGGGGTAGGGCGGGGTGTTTTTGTACTGTATTTGAAGCTTTTCAAAATGCATCAACACATGATTAATGGAAATAATTGCAAACCAAGAGCTCTTGATCTACGAAGCCAAAGTTATCGCTATCATCATACTTAGAGGTCCAAGCAGAGTACATGGGCTTTTCCCTTTTTTTTATCCTTATAAAAGCACTATAAGGTAGGTTAGGTTGAGAGAGAGAGAGAGAGAGAGAGAGAGAGAGAGAGAGAGAGAGAGAGAGAGAGAGAGAGGCCTTAGCTAGACCTACTGTTTAATCCAGGATGGAGGAGGGAAGATCTCGCATTGTGTTTAACACGAGATTACTCCTCCATTTACATGTGAGGTGTGACAACTTCAGGAAGAGAGGCGTTGCGCCCACCATTTTTTAATTTTTAAAGAGGACAGAGCCCCTGAACGCTCGTGCGCTGAAAGTAAGTTTTTTTTAAAAAAAATTAAGTACTTTCCCCGCTCCCCCCACCCTAACCCAAATGGGTGCAGCACTCCTGAGGAGCGCTGCAACCCACGCACGGCTCCCTGCATGTAATCGCACGGAGCAGGGTCAAACCACTGCAACGGGCCACACATTCTGCGGTCTCGGGCTCAGCCCGGCATTGCGGAAAAAGCAGGCCCAAAGGGGAGGGCTCTATCCCAGGGCAAGGGAGGGATGATACTTTCCTGATCCCGGGATCCCCTGTGCGTCATGTGGACACACAGGGACGATCCCGGGGTTTTCCCTTTGATAAAGCCTGGTCTAGCTAAGGCCAGAGAGAGAGAACGGCAAAATTCACCCAACAAGGTTCAAGTTTAAACAGATATTGGAAACTAAGGGCATCTTTATGGGGGTATTTTTAAAAGGAAAAGAAAAGAAAAGAATAGCTTGCTCCTTTATGCAAGCTCCACCAACCTGCCACCTTCCAGAAACAAGTGTTTCTGGTCATTTGGGGTTGCTCCAGAAGCACTAAATTGCCATTTTGCAAGCGGTGGGGGCTGCTTACACAATGGAACTGGTGGGGCATAAGAGATTCAGCAGGGATGTAAGTGCCCTGTTTGATTCTGCCCATTGACCCCAGCAATTGGTATTCAGAAACATGTTGCTCTTCTGCTCCTGCAGGCAGCATGCAGCCATGATGACTAGTAAGTAACCACTGATAGGCTCATTCTCTATGATTGAATACTTAATCTACTCATGGGTAGTACACTGTGCAGTGAATAAAACATCCTCTATTAAAAACATATCTGAAGGTTTTTACTCACTGAAATCCAAATTCATTTCTCACTGAAGTTGAGAAATGAGGGGGGAAATCACATTGACTAATTAAATAGAACGGATTCTGCAGTAAAGAAACAGTTATTTTGGTGTGCATTGCATTTGGAACATCTGGACATGGTGATATAATAGTCTCTAAGCCAAGTACCATAAAGGACTTATTGTCAGAGATGTTACTTGCGACCATATTGTTGCCTGTGAGCTATTTTTTTAGGCAGCATGCTCAATGTACGGCAAATCCCATTGTCTTGACATCGTTTCAAATGGTGCATAATGCTAAACACTGTTTTGATTTTCACCGAACACTGAAATAACCCTAACAACTCGTGCAAACAGAAAGATTTAAGAAAATTAGAGGCTGAGTCTAATTGGGTAAACTTAATGTTGCCAACTATCTTGCGATGATTAATTAGGACAAAAACAGAAAACAGAAAAAGAAAGAACAGTAAGGAGCCCCACATAGCTCAGAGCTTGGTTAGCAGGGATATAAATTTTAATAATACAGTTAGTCCGGGATGTTTCATAGAATCATAGAATAATAGAATCATGCATTTTGATGGGTCCTTTACTCAGAAGTTTTTCTCTTGCTGGATATAATTATGTACCCCTATGTGCCTGGCAGGATCTGCCTCTACATGGAGAAGGCAATACCTGACCCTGACCCTGTTTTCTTGGTAGAGAGTGATTGCTGAACTTTGTCCTTTATTCTGCTTTGCTGAACCTATGCCAATGAGTGGGAGGCTCTTTTGAGCTGCTCAAAGAGCTCTGCTCTGTTCGCATCCACTGACCAGCTCCAGCATTTGGAAATAAGGAGGTGTAACTAGGGAACACTTGTGGCGTTACACCCCACAAGTCAATTCCAAATATATGTCTGCAGTTTGTAAGTCTGTGGTTTTTAGAATGTTGGCCTGAGTGGGCGGAGTTAGAATGTCTTGGGAGGGGGGAGGAGTGATATATAAGGGAATGACTGAGGGGATTAAGAGTTCTTTTCAGGAGTTCTTGTTCTTTTCAGGAAAGCTTTTCAGGGAGACTTGTTAGGTACTCTTAGAGTCTGTAGTGCTCTCTGTGTTTATGGTACTTAAGTTCTGGGAAATTTGAGAGTCAGTGTAGTGAGTGGTGTCTTTAGAGTGTGGTGTGCACGTAGTGGAAGTAGATTAATCAATACTGATAATAAAGAAAGTTCAAGAGTGATTGAGTGAGAAAAAGGAAAGCGCGAATGTGAATGAGTGACCGGATTGTATGAAAGGTTTCAAAAAGGTTTTTAAATGTTGTTATTTGAAACAAAGCTTATGAACTTTTAAAAATAAATTTTGATTGTTTTGTTTTTAAACTACCACAAAAAGCCCACGTGCCTGTTTGGCATTTATCATCTTAAGTTTGCACATTCAGCACCCACTCTGACAATCATTCACCTAAGCAGATATAACTCACAGCGCATTATATTATATATATTAAAATCCATTCTCCATTTTAAACCCCTTTCTCCACATAGTTTGGAGGAAGGTGGTTCTTATCCCTTGCCTCAGGCGTATCAAGCGGTGGTGCTTAGCCTGAGCAGGGAGTAGCCTCGGCCAGGTCTGGTGTTCAGAGCCTGTGTCGCCCCATAAGAAGTGGTGGCAGACGTGAGGTCTGGTGTTCAGAGCCTGTGTCGCCCCATAAGAAGTGGTGGCAGACGTGAGGTCTGGTGTTCAGAGCCTGTGTCGTGGCAATACTCCCAATGCAGGCATCACTGTTGACATCAGAGCTACTCCCTCAATGCATAGCAGAATAAAATAGAATGGCACAACTACATCCATAGATGATGCATCCCCCCCCACACACACACACACCAGGAAAGGGTTTGGAAATGAAGGGAGAAACACAGGAGGATGACAACAATGTCTAAAGGCCTCATAAACTTCCATGACTGAGGCATGTTGAACGCACAATAAATATGCTGCCATTTTAACCCTCACCCATTTTGTCTTTGGTTCCATGCACCACTGGAATGCAGGCACCAAGGGCTTCTCCGAATTGGAATGAAAGTGGTTCACCATCTTTGATTTACAGAATGTGTTTAGATTGTGGTGCCACATCACCGAGCAAATGTGGCTACCTGGGGATATTGCTAAGGACAAAGTCTTTTCATTGTCCGCACCCTGGAAGGGCACATGGGCTACTTCCCCAATGGCAAGGCAACTAGGCCAGCATTCCACATTAAAAGTAATGTGGTGCAGATCTCTGATAAGATAGATGTTTGGATATAGATGCCATCAAACAGTAGGGCAGAACTTTCAGTGGGGTGCACATGCAGAAGCACACCCACTTGCTCTTTCTACTGCAACCAGTCAATTGCATGCACTTGGATTGGGGCCGGGGAGCATCAGGCATTGTTGCCTTGGCTACAGGGCTGAATTCTGTCTTTCCCCTGACACACACCTCATCTTCTATCTTTTTCTTTACAAAGGGATATGGAAAACCACTGGAAAGGGAATGAAAAACCTCACCCCCTTTCCGTTAATTTCCATACCCCTTTGCAAAAAATTAAAAAAGGTACACAAAAGAGGTGAATGTCAGAAGAAAGAGGGAATTCAATTCTGTTGCAGAAGCAACTATTAATCTACTCAGCATTAAACTGTACCAGAGCACATAGCAAAGGATGAACTTGCACCCTTGATCTAATTCTTATTTCCCATTCTTCCCTCCACTCTCGGGCTACAGTGCCTGGAATAAAGCCCTGTTGATCTCAATGGAACTTACTTCTGAGTAAATAAATATATAACCTTGCTCTGTCATTGTCTTCCCCCTTTCCTTCTGCTTCCTTTCCCTCTTCCACTGCTAATGAAATGCAGTCTGTTGAATTACACAGTTTTGAAATATTTGTAAATGTTGCCTTTTCTGATGTGTTTATACAATACGAAGCTTGACTTAATCATACAAAACCAGCATGAAGATTTCAATACTCAAATTTGAAGATATAAAGTGTATGCTACATTCAAAGATGTGCCATTCAAACTCATTAAATCCATCAAGTTTGAAAGTCCTGTTAAATATTTATTTCAGTTTCCCTTTCCATTTTTATTGAGGGTTTTTTTTCCGCTTTTACTCTCTTTACAACATGCTGGGATGATGGGAAAGTAACTCTTTTCTATAGCAAGCCCCCAGTGTTTTTACATTTTATAAAGCATCTGGTGCTAACACTCCATAAAAGTGAAGTTATTTTGTGTTTTAGCACCAAAAATGCTGTTTTGATTACCATTTATATAGCAACCTTAGTGCATAAAGTGCTTTAGAATTCTTAGCTCATTCTTCCTTACAAACTATTCTTCAAGGAAGGTCATTACTATTTTACAGCAGGAGAAATATGCTTGGGAGTGACCATGGAGGCTTGATTAACATTTCAGTTTTGGGATACTCTAGGGTGAGTCCAGTGCACCATCCACGATGGTTCTGTGATAAGTATTACCTCAGGGACATTTTATAATTTACAGCCGAGGCTCATATACCATAGTCCACTGTTCCTTCTTGGCACTACATGGGAAGTCCATGATAAGAAAAGTAGGAGATAAATGAAACAAACCAATAAATTTCAATTGATAAAGTTTAATATTTGCACGTCTGAAAACACTTGCTAAGACTTGTTGGGTATGGGCTAAGGAGTCACAATTACACTGCTCCATTTGGTGAATCTGCTATGTGTTTGGAGATGCACATCTCTCTCCTTTATGTGTTTTGTACTAGAAAGAGATGTGGCAAATGAGCCTTCCACAATTAAATGTAATGTGGCGCAGGCTTACCCCAGAAGAAGAGTTTGGGGTAGACTGAGAGGAGAAAGGTTTTAGGCAGCATACCTGAGTAGGAAACCAAGTTTACACTCTACAGTAGGGACGGGAGAACCTGGGATCTTCAAGGTTATCTAAAATTTCTGAACTTCATTTGAAAACTCAGTTCAGCTTGCTCCCATTTTTATTTGTGATTTTTTTTTTCAGGGTTTTTTTGGAAGCGGGAAAGTGCACATTTCAAATAGGAAAAGTGTACAACTCTGCACATTTTTTAAAAGTGTGCACTTTCCCCCAGTGACTAAAATGTGAAAATGATTTATTTATTTATTTATTTTAAAAAGTGCTTTAGGAAGTGTGCATTTTTAAAATGAAATAGCAAGTTCAGGGATATGGGGGTGGGGGAAGTATTCACTTTTGTGCTCAGGTTGCAAACAAGACAGTTTGGAAGTTTTGAGAACTGAAATGAAATTTTTGTACATCCGTACACTACAGCACGAATGGTGAACCTGTTGCCCTCCAGTTCTTGTTGGGCTACCATCCCTGATTATTGCCATTCTGGCTGGGGCTGGACTCCAACCACATTTGGAAGGCCAAAGCTTCCACTCCCATGTTTTTACAAGGAGCTGCAGGTAACTTGTGTAATACATCTGTTTCTGAACATGTTTTTCACATTTAAGTATACATCTCAAAAAAGGAAAGGAACCTCTCGTGCAAGCACTGAGTCATTACTGACTCTTGGAGGGACGCCAGCTTTCACTGACGTTTTCTTGGCAGGCCTTATAGCGGGGTGGTTTGCTGTTGCCTTCCCCGGCCGTTATTACCTTTCCCCCAGCTGACTGGGTACTCATATTACCGACCTCGGGAGGATGGAAGGCTGAGTCGACTCGAGCCGGCTGCCTGAAACCAGCTTCCGCTGGGATCGAACTCAGGCCGTGGGGAGAGTTTCGGCTGCAGAAACTGCTGCTTTACCGCTCTGCGCCACACGAGGCTCATATACATCTTAAACAGGCATGATATATTTGTACATGATACAATCATCGGAACATGACTTCTGGATGGAGAGAGTATAGAACAACCAAAGCCTGTGATCGTAGCACAATATACATGGTTTAACACATGTGTGATTATATTTCTGTGATTAATTACCTGGGTCTGGGAGAAGATACCTAGGAGTTTTATTTTTTAAACACCTATCCTTTGTGAAGAGAGCATGTGGAAGGACTCTCTCTCTCTTTACCAGAATACACAGTTACAGAGGACAGCATTAGTCCTCATGTTCAAAAAGACAAACAGAGGAGCCTGAGACAATCTATAAACAGTGAAACCCTATGGGGGGGGGAAAGGAAAGGGGCAGAAAGAAGGCTCCGAACTGGGCACTTCTCTAAAGTTATCTATGATAAATGGGGGATAGGGGGAATCCTGATTATTAGAGCAGTACAACAATGGAACCAATTACCTAGGGAAGTAGTGGGCTCTCCCACCCTAGAGGCATTCAAGAAGCAGCTGGACAGCCATCAGTCAGGGATGCTTTAAGTTGGTTTCCTGCATGGAGCAGGGGGTTGGACTCGATGGCCTTATAGGCCCCTTCCAACTCTACTATTCTATGAAAACTTTTACATATCTGTGCAACTAGATTGAGCATATTGGGTCATATCCAATGTAATCATACTTAGAGTAGACCCATTTAAATGAATGGGACTTAGGTTAGATTAACATTGTTTACAACCCATTGTTACACTCTTCACTTCTCCAAGTGAAGAGAAGGTCCAGGAGCAAAACTCTTACTCGTGTTTGGACCTCTGTGTTATTGACCTTTGACGTCTGCCTGTCACAGCCTCTGGATTCTAATTAGATTTGTCTGCTATCCTTGACCCTGGCTACATCCATGACTTATATCTGGAAAATTCTTGTTTGCTGGTAAAAACTCTGCTTCATTCTGGCTAGGGATGTCCATTACTGGGAAATCCAGTTGTTTTTTGGCTTCTACAGCACACCCAACTTGGATCGCATTTGCAGATTTTTCCTGAACTCTGAGAACAGTTTGCATATTGTGTGTGTGTCCAGCCATAATTTATGCAAATAGAGATTTGCGCAAATTGCAGCTGCAATTTATTCATATTTGCATAATTGGGGCAAATTGGGGCTGACGTTTGCACAAACTTCAACCATAATTTGTTCAAATTAAAAAACAAGGACAAATCTGCAAACATACCTGACTCACTGCAGAATGAGTCCAGGAGGCTGAACCAAGACAAGCTCATTGAGCTACCCCCCCCCCCCGAAGAATGACCCACCCACCCGAATGGGTCACTCAAACCCATTTCTACACAACCCTGTGATAATCCATACAGAAGTGTGTATCCATCTTTCATAAAGTATGCATTTATGTGTGCATTTTCGTATGCATTTTTAAACGTGGCTATTTTTGAAGACTGGCGCCCATTGACGAAAGCATGTTTGTGTGCATTCCATCAATGGAAAACAGATCCAACACATTATGAGTAAGCTTTTTATTTGCTAATGAGAGTAAGTTTTGGAATAAAAATACAAAACAGTTTGAAGTCTAACTTCAGTGTGTTGGACGTACTTGTACAATTATGGACAGGCACTCTGAGCAGGATGGTAGAAAGTGTCAGTAGTGTACAAAACCGAACTGTGGGACTCCCATCTCTTTCCTGCCTTCAGTGTAGAAATCATAGAATTGTGGTCATTCACACTTCCTAATCCGTTGCAGGGAGAGCGTAATAAAGGGAGGGACGTGCAGGTCAGAGGTTACTCTCGAATTCCTTTTTAAGATCATGATTGTAACCCAGTGTTCTCTCTGTGATGAAGGCTGAATTACAGGAGCAGTTAAGAGATGGGTGGTATTGATTTCAGAAATGGGACTTTTTCACACATATACTGCTGATAATGATCATGCAAGACGTTATCACAGAACATCCCAGCCTGAGAATTTATATTGCTGTTGCCAATGAGAGTATTCCTGACATAAAGCAGGTTCATATATTCATGGACAGCCTGAACTCTTCTCCATCTGCAGTGGGTTATGGGGGGAAATATTTTTTTTACTTACCGAATATTTATTTATTTATAATGCTGTTGTAAGGAGGATATTATGATATTAACTGTAATATGTGCATGTCTCTGTGTGTGAAGCAAGAGAACATTAATGCAACGAAATCTGAGACAACAGTGAATCAATTTGAGGCTTTGAATAAGGAGGGAACTCTTGACTGGATTTGGCTTTGTGCATTACAAACAGTATCATTTATGTGAGGTTCTAAAAAAAGTTCTCTGCGATGACTTTCTAATGCCACCAGAGTTCATCAGATTTACTCTTAATGTGCATGAAGGTAGGATTTAGCCCTGTAATTCAGTTCATGTTATAGAGTCTCTCTCTCTGGCCATGGCTAGACCAGGCCTATATCCCGGGATCATCCCAGGATCATCCCTGGCATCCAAATGACACACAGGGGATCCTGGGAGCAGGCAGGGACAACCCCTCTATTTGCCTGGGATAATCCTTAGGTCTAGCTAAGGCCTCTCTCTCTCTCTCTCTCTCTCTCTCTCTCTCTCTCTCTCTATATATATATATATATATATATATATGAGAATCATTTATAAAACTGAAAATTTATGAAACCTCAGGAGCTAGGAAAACCATGAAGAGCATTCTTCCTTTCCTTAAGAGAATCAGTTCCAAAGGCAGAGGCAGATGGTCTATAACACCAGCTAAAATAGGTGCAACATTCTCTTTTTCAGCCTCTGGTTATCAAAATGGAAGTAACTGTCTTCATTCTGCTCTTGCATTCTCAGTCCAGTGATCCTAAATTCCTTTTTCATCTCCTGGTCCTCAGTAGCAGCAGCTGTGCCGCAAGAATCATTGTAAATTGTAATATCACCTCTTCTCTTAACGTCACAGCTGCAAGCATTTTGCTCTGTCAGAGGCTGACAGGAAATTCGGCAACCTGAACAACTTCTCCATAAAACAAAGTGACTCCTGTGGTGTGAATTCATGATGGTAAGATGATAGTAAATGCTAAAAATGTTAAGGCATGTGGGACTATAGAACTAAAAGTTCTCAACCAGGATATTTTGAGGAAGATTAGACTGGTTCTGCTTCCACCAGTCTCACAATCCCTTAATAGAGCCTTCAGGTGCATCACAAATAACTTGATTTCTAGTGAAAATAAATGTTCGTTTTTTGAGCATTTATATCAGGAGCAAAATGAGATATGGGATGCTTCCAGTTGTTTGGGTCGCGATGCTAAAAATCAGAAGGCATGTGCAGCAATGCCATCTTTTCTTCCGCAACAGATTTTCCATTATAAGTAACAATAACAACCACAGAAAAAGACAGAAGAAATGTTGGGAGAACACAGAAGAGCTAAAGTGGAAGATGTAATCATCTGGATCCCTCCTAAAATATGAAGCAGGGTCTCATCTGGATACACCCTTTATTTCAGGTGGATGAACATTATTCAGAGAGAGACCCCCTCACAGTTGGTATCAGTGTTACTTGATAACTGGACCGAAATTCCAGGATCAAGAGAATTTCATGGGAGGAAATCTCCAAATGCACCAACAAAGCACTTAAGATGCTGTAAATCTCCATATTTAGAACAGCAGTAACTTGGAAGGTCTACAGCAGAGGTGCAAAACCTCAGACTGTATGAGGATTTTTCTGGTGGTCTTTTTAATTTTAAGAGGTATTGAACAAGCTGCTAGGAAGTGTAAGTTCCTGCAACACCTTGCAACAGTACTCCTCAAATCCCCCACTGTAGTAGGTGTAAAGAAGATCTGGAGATAGACATCCAGAATGATTGACTTCACCCAGATTCAGAAGCACAATGAAACTTTATAAGTGTAAAACGTTTATTAAAACAATTTAAGAAAGTTAAATTCAAACAGACACACAAACCTCCACTCAGCAAGGCAAATTAAAAGACCATACTCGCAGGTCTGGCAGATTTGGAGAACAAGACAAACACAAACAATCACACCTCCAATGACAACATGACAATACCACTCACACTGGTGAAGGAGCTCTTTTTCACAGAGAGGCTCCCATCTCTCACAGGCAAGACCAAACCTTGCCTGAAGGAAAGGGAAAGCATCTTCGTTTTGCATATCCAAAGTTAATATTCTTCTCAAAGACAAAGACCTCGCTCCTAATATATATTAATTTATTCTGAAATGGCTAAATCTATTGGTCCACGTCATTAATTTAGACCATCCACTCCTGAAAACTTCGTCCCCTTTCTGATGTACAGTATTTGTTTATGACAATGAAAAGTCAAGTTCCCTGTTCTTGTGGTTAACCTGTCTGGGTTACTTCTCTTTTTGTAGGTACATGTGGATTTTTCCAACCACAACCTCACCTGTCTTTCACCCTGGATCCTTCCCAGTTAGTACATGTCACACATTCTTATGACTAATGTCTTTTGAGTAATACCAAGTTGCAAATTCCCATGAGTAACATCTTTGAGCAATATCAAATCATATTTCCAAATCCAAACTAAGTCATCTAACCCTTGATACAATGTTCTGTGTATGCCTACTTGCTCATTTAATATTAAAGCACTACTCTATCACTTGTACACCCATTTAAACCCATTCCATGCCCCTCAATGCTTCTTTCTGTATGCTATGCCAACACATTTGTATAACCCTAATCTTACACATATTTAGTCAAATTTCAAACGAAGAAAAAATCTTACATGGGCCAAATCCGACCTGTTTGGGTTCCCCGGGTAGCCCTGACCCCTTCCTCTGGTCCCACCCCCTTTTCCACAGCCACCAATCATTTATTTATTTTATTACATTTATATACTGCCCCACAGCCGAAGCTCTCTGGGTGGTTTACAACTGAATGTAGAAGGCTTTGTTTGAATACTGAGCAATATATCCACAATACATTGACAAAATTGACCTGTTGGAAGAAGTCTAACTTAAGGTTAGATATGGTCATAATCCATTACTGCCGGGGCTAATCACATTTTCAGGGCAGGAGAAGAGAAAGTAAGGTTCAATCCTCCCAACTGTTACAACAAGGAACTGGTGCCATTAGCACTGAACATCTCCTTTTGGGGATTGCATTAACTAACCCTAATCCAGTGAAACAAACAAATAGCATGTACTGGCCCAAACTCAAGATGCAGTCCTGAACTTTAAGCACAGCTACAAATGGAAACACACTTAGCAATCCAACTGGAGATGCATACAAATGCATACATTTGTATATGCATATCATCCCAGTGAAATTGAGTCACTGAGACCTCGTTTGCATGTCACAGCAGAAAGTACTAGACGCCCCAAATAACCCATCGGTCTGGGTTCACACATCATGCTGACAACATCTAATTATGTCAATCTGAGGTTAATTGATCCATGATATCCCACCATGATGTGCAAACAGCCTATGTGTAGACCTAAGTGCGCAAATAATGCTAACCCATGGTTTCTTGTCCTACCCAGGTTTGTCTAGTAGACAATAAAACTGTGGTTTGTTTTCTCAATTCCTGGGTTGTTTCAGTCCTCCTTCTCCCGCTCCGTCTCTGTATCCCAAATGCCTTTGTGGTTCTGTAGAACTCTTTTGTGCAGTTGCCCCTCATTCTAAAATGCTGAAATGCCTCTCCTAGGCTTAGTTATTGGTAATAGGAGCTTTAAGCTACAATGTGCTGTTATTTATGGTATTTTGGCTCTGCTCCCTTTGGGCATGTCTTGTTTTATCTTCACTTCAGCCCTGCTACCTACCAGTGAATTCTGCCCCCTGAGAATTTCTCCAAGACTGCATTCAGCTCTCAAGGTGAAAGAGGTTCGACACACCTAGTTTACAGTGTTTACTTCAAAATGTCCTTGATCTAAGTGGCATCTCAGGGGTATTTCCCCCCCCTCCCCTCCTCACCTCCCAGTTTTGCTTGCTTTTATCTTTTTAAAAGGAGATGACACACTTTGTACTTGGGAATGGCTGCATGCAAAATCCTCTGCTTCTGCTGGGAACAAGTGGGAATTCTTGTTCATTCTCCTGAGTGCCAAGTCACATGCATACACGCACCTTTCTACAGAACCTGGCAAAACATATTCATTTGTTGCACTTGGATTAAATCCAAAGTCTCTGTTGGAGGAACTATGTAAATGCAGATGCTTGATAGTTACTGTGGAACAGGCAAACAAATATTTATGGGCAAATGCAGAGGTGGAATGGATTTGCCAACATTGTTCTGGCACGTCTTCTTAGGCTATCAGCCAAACATCCTTATACCCAAAACGTAATGTCATGATTTGTGAATATGCAATGGCTTGGCGGTCAGCAGAATACACCACTCTATGTGCTTATGCAGCAAGTCTTAGGATTGGGCCATTAAAAGACTTAAAGAGAGCTTTTACGGTGCGGCTGTTGAGCCAAGTTAAAATTGCTTTCAAATGGGTTATTTTAGTGGCATCATTCTACACTCCGAAAGACTTACTAAACAGAGGTATCAAACATTTGGAGATTTTGCAGGGGAATTATTATTATTTTATTTATTTTTTATAGAGCCAAGGACTTCAGATGGCTGCAAGGGGAAAAAAAATTAATGAGCTGCAGCAAATTGGTGAGAGTTTGTGCTAGATGAAAATACTGGAGAAGGGGACAAATGCAAACTCCTGAAGACATGTCTTAGTGGCCTTGGATGGAAGGTAGTAAGACTGGTAAAGAGGTACAGCCCCACTTTAGCAACCCATTTTAAGGCATAAGCAGCCAAGGGCATACAGATAGACTATCCCAAGAATGTCTAGATCCAAACTCTAGGGATGCTCCTGACATTCTTTTCACAAGCCAAAGGAAGTGAGGCAGGTGGCTACCAGGAGGAGGGCCTTCTCTGCTGTGGCACCCCAGCTGCGGAATGAGCTCCCTAAGGAGGTTCACTTGGCACCTACATTATATGCTTTTAGACGCCAGGTGAAGACCTTTTTATTCTCCCAGCATTTTAACAATCTATAAATACATTTTAACTTGGTGTTTTAAATTTGTAATTTTGCACTGCTGCTGTTTTTATCTGTTTGAGCTTTTATATTGTATTTTATATTATGGTTTTATACTGTTGTTTTATACTTTGAATGGTTTTAATTTTCGTGAACCGCCCAGAGAGCTCTAGCTATTGGGTGGTATAGAAATGTAAGAAAGAAAGAAAGAAAGAAAGAAAGAAAGAAAGAAAGAAAGAAAGAAAGACAGACAGACAGACAGACAGACATTCTCCCACATTTTTGAACTCCGGATTTCCTGGTCTTGTAAAGGATTCATTAAAATTTCTCCATTGTTCTGTTATTCCATGTGATGTAAACGATCTGAAGAGAATGAAAGCTGGGCGCCACATGCATGCTCCAGTTCTGGAATTAATTTTAGAAATTGTCCTGGTTAAACTGGAATGCAAGATGAGCAGACTTTAGAGCAGATCAAACTAGATGAACAATAATCAGGCACAAACAAATGCTTCAAAACCTACTGATGCAGTTGTGGCTAGAGATGGGTAAGACTGTAACTGGATTTGCATTTTTAGGTGAGATTACCCAATAAGAACCTCTCTGGCAGGACCAGCACAAAACCTCCTGCTGGTGGTCCCCTCCACCCTGTCATGATGGTTGTGGTTGTAACAGACATCTCTGCCCCTTCTCCATAATGATGATGGTGGTGGTGGCAGCCATAACCTTGCTCCACTTTTTTGTGGTAGTGGCCACCACCACCACCACATTCTTCAGACTTCTCCTTTGATGCCTCACTGTGACGGGTCGCCCCTCAGGCAAGGCCTCACTTACTCTGAGGATGAACCTCTCATTTGGGCCTGGTTCTCTAGAGAGCCATGCTTCAGCTCTCTAGTCTGAGCAGTTGGCACAGCTTCCCAGAGACTACCCACCTTTTCAACACACTGAACGGTCTTCAAAGTGATGCATTGGACAGGTGGCACTTCAGATAGCTGTGCCAGATGCTCAGTTGCTGTGGCATCCGCCATAGCAGGACAGCAGCCAGCATGGTTTTCTGGAGTGCTGGGCAGGACACCCATTTTCCTGGCACATGGGATCTGCTGCCCTTGAGGGTCTTCTACCAAAGGCAGGAGATTTACCCCACCTCATGGCAGGGCCAGCTCTGTGTCCAGAAATGAACACGGACCCAAACGTAAGTTCTGGTGAGAAATCTGTACATTTCCAAACTCAAGATGTGTTCTGCAAAAAATAAACAATAAAAAAATAAAAGAAAGGTTCAACAGCAGGTAGTGTCCAATACTGCTTGCCTGATAGTAAGACCTCCTGCTTACAGAATTTAGAAAGATGTATGTTTCTAAAATGCATGCAAACACGTTAGTCAATCAGTACCTGTGTACTAACACGCGCACATCTGAAACAATATGAACCAAAAATGTGCACAAAAATATGTACATATTTTTGTGGAGTGGGGGAAGTTTGCGTGGAACTGGGGCAGAACAAGCCTGGAGGTGGAAAAACAAGAACAGTGACAAGATCCTGCATTGTGGATCCTGCACTGAACACAGTGTTAGACTGGATGACCTCCAAGTTCTGTTTCAATGCTATACAAATCTATATATGTCTCTTGTAACTTAATAACTCAACACTTAAGCTGAACCGAAGATGTGAACTGCCTTCATTGAAAAGTAATATGTTTGGCACAATGCAGATGTTCTGTCTATGGTGTTTTATCTGTCAGTGCTCCGGTTTCACACACACACACACACACACACACACACACACACACACACACATAAACGCACACACCTGCTTTGCAGTTTGTTTTTCTGCAAATCAGATTGCACATTCACACCTCTGAACGTATTGTAATTTTTGTGTGTGACTGCCAAGTTAAAAGTGTACTCCTGGTGGCTTTATTTGCAATTCGTGCCTTGCATATATTCCCCCCTTTTCTCCTTAAATACAGGACGTTTAAATTGAACTACCCTCTGTAATATAAGCAAATGTCATAGCACCTTAGGACAAAGGATTTAGAGTTCATTTTATTAAGATGCTTCCATCTCCTTTATGGATAACAAAGCTATAAAATGTGATGAAATACGAAGAAGTTGGAAAATAAATTTTGTCTCATGCACTTTATTTTGGCACGTTTTATGCATGAGAGCCCTTCTTTTGTTTGTTTCCTCACTGTATGTATATTTCCTCATAGAGATTTAGTAACTCGCATATTTAAATTCAGAATTGAGAATTCAGCATAATATCTCATAAAGAATCTACTCACCTGTCACTTTATATTCCTGCTAGTCCTAAAATTAGCAGCTTTTTGATGAAAAGTTATTGCTGCTGGAGCTATGCAAAGCACATGAAAGAATTGGAGAGGCATGTCAAAAGAAAAAAGTTTTGAAAAACATATAATTGGGAATTTTAAAATAATCAAACTGACGTTGGCAGAATTCTGTTCCTGAATATCACATTTCTTTTATTTATTTGTTTATTAGTCAGTCTCTTTTCAGGAGTGAAAAGCGAATACTTTCATTTTAAATGCAACTTAGAAGGATAATGTCAGGACAACTATGTATACAGTGTCTTTAAATATGCTTTCTCAATGTATTTCAAAGATTTTTTTTTCTTATTCCCCTATGCTGGATCTAACTCCAAACAGCTATACTAGCCTTTTCCAAACTGGTACCCTCTAGATATTTTGGGCTATAACTCTCAGCATTCCTGGTCATGCTGATGGATGAACTACACCATCTAAAAAGCATTAGGAGCACTCCAAAGTACACAGAACACTCACTTGCCGTTGAAAAGAGCAGCTCTTGTAAACATAAAGCTTCATGTGTCCATCACAGACTCTTGGTGTGCATTTGATTTACTGGCCCTCTGCAGACCGTGGTTTCCTTTCTTTATGTTTCCACACCTCTTCCACCTTCTCTGCTTGTAAAGTGATGAGCCTAAGAACTGCTTGCAAGGTGCTAAGGTTTGTTGAGGCCTCCCTACACCATTTATGGGACGGGGGCAGGTTTTGTTCCTCGGAAAATTCATGTCAAATCAGAGGAGCGCTACTGCTGCGAAGGTGACATTGGAAGGACCCATGCAGATGTTTTAGCTTGTGTATGGCAGAGATCTTCACTATTTTTCAAGCAGAAGCCACTTTGACCCCGCTCACTGCTGCTGAGGCCACTTGGGGCGTTTGCTGGATTATGGGGTGGGTGGGGGGCTCTCCTCTTCCTTCCTCCAGTAGGCAAATTTCAACAGCCACATTTGGTCCTTGGATTGGGATGGATCCTTTTGTTGTCATTGAGAGAGTGTTCTGCTCTACTCAGTGCAAAATGGTCACACTGCACTTCCACTCTCTCTCTCTCTCTCTCTCTCTCTCTCTTTCTCTCATTTGCATATTCCGTTGCCTCTCCACCTCCAAGCACCTGTGCAGTGCAGCACTGTAGCTACCTAATCATGTTGCTCTTTGCCTCTTGATGTTCTCCCATACCACAGCTAATTGGAATATTGTTCCCACATTCTCAACTCCCCACACCCAGCCACCTACGGATGATGAACGGCAGTTCACCTGACTCCCTTCCTCCAAAGCATCTTCCTGGCCACCGCTAATGCAAAGAACAAGGAAAAGCCAGAGGGCCCCTTCTGAGAGTGAGCAGCTACTGAAAAAAGTGAGTGAATGAGCAAGAGAGAGAGAGAGAATGAGAGAGGAAGGCAGAGAGCCACACCTGAAGTGATTGGGTGTGGACAGTGACCCCTGGCCTTGCACTGTAGACCACTGGTGTATTATTTATTTATTTATTTATTTATTTATTTAGCACCATCAGTGTACATGGTGCTGTACAGAGTAAAACAATAAAATAGCAAAACCCTGCCGCATAGGCTTACATTCTAATAGAATCATAATAAAACAATAAGAAGGGGAAGAGAATACACCAAACAGGCACATGGTAGAGTAAAACTAACAGTATAAAAGTAAGATCAAAATCAAGTTTTAAAAGCTTTAGAAAAAAAGAAAAGTTTTTAGCTGAACTTTAAAAACTGCGATTGAACTTGTAGTTCGCAAATGTTCTGGAAGAGCGTTCCAGGCGTAAGGGGCAGAGGAAGAAAATGGATGAAGCCGAGCAAGGGAAGTAGAGACCCTTGGGCAGGTCAGAAACATGGCATCAGAGGAGCAAAAAGCACGAGCGGGGCAATAGTGTGAGATGAGAGAGGAAAGATAGGAAGGAGCTAGACTGTGAAAAGCTTTGTAGGTTAACAGAAGTTTATATTGGATGCTGAGGTGAATTGGAAGCCAATGAAGAGATTTCAGAAGCGGAGTAACATGGTCAGAGCGGCGAGCCAAGAAGATGATTTTAGCAGCAGAGTGGTGAACAGAAACCAATGAACTGATGTGAGAAGAAGGAAGGCCAGTGAGAAGAAGGTTGCAGTAGTCCAACCGAGAAATAACCAATGCATGAACAGGAGTCTTGGCAGAAGAGACAGACAAAAATGATCGAATCCTGGCAATATTATACAGGAAAAAATGACGGGATTTAGCTACTGCCTCAATATGAGGAATAAAGGAGAGTGAGGAGTCAAATATAAAGCCAAGACTACGAGCTTCCTTGACTGGAGTAAGTGTAACATTATTGACAGTAAGAGAGAATGAGAGATGAGGAGAAGGTTTAGGAGGAAAAACAAGCAATTCAGTCTTTGCCATATTAAGTTTCAAATGACGATGAAGCAACCAAGCTGAGATATCTGAAAGACATGCCGAGATACGATCGTGAACATCGGGATTTGCTTAGACAATGCTTTGCTGGCTTTTAAAGAAAACAGATTTCTCTGTGAAAATGAACTACAGCATTTTATCATCCAAGTCTGCCTTATTCTATTATTGCCCAAATCAACACTGAAATATCCGCTATTTCTTTCCCGCATTAATTCCATCAGTAGAATTTATGTACCAACTTCATATAGCTCTCCATTTGTTTCTTATATAGGAATGCTTCTGCTTTGTTTTTATACATTAAAGAGACAAATGTCTTCAGTCCGTTACACTGTTTGTTAATCTATTCTCCAAATAGACCAAGAAAGTGCAAGTATTCTTGTAGGAATAAGTTTGGGGGTTTGGGCAAAAGAAGTCTAAAGTTGCCAGGTTCAGCTTTTGCAAAAGGTAAATGCCCCGTGAAATGTAGGAGACTATTTATTTTATTTTATTTACTGACTGGAGGGAAATTCAGGACAAATGAAAAGGGAGTACTTCTTTATGTAGTGCATAGTTAAGCTATGGAATTCACTACCATAAGATGCACTGCTGGCCACTGTGATGTTCTACTGCATTAGGCTGTGATGTTAAGTTTAATATAAAGGTTTATTAATTAATAAGGCCTCAGTTAGACCTAAGGTTTATCCTGGGATCATCCAGGGTTCGCCCCTGCCTGAGCACTGGATCCCCTGTGTGTCACCTAAATGAACAGGTTTGACCCCTGGATGATCCAGGGATAAATCTTAGGTCTAGCTATGGCCTAAGAATGATTTAAAAGTTTAAAGAAGGTATTCACTGTGTATTTGTAGCAGATTGGTAAGTTTAAGGCCATAGAAGGGAGGGAGTGCTGGATGGAAGGAGAGTGCTGATTGGATGTTTGTATGGAGCATCTGGATTGGTGTGAGAGAATGAGGGGAGTTGGAATTGCGTGAGTATATATGCTTCTGCTGACAGGACAGAAGGTATGAAATGATGAGATGGGGATTAGAGATGAGAGTTATGAGTTTTGGATCGGAGTTTGGGGGAGAGTTTGGTAAAGATTGAGAGACAAGAGATAGGAAGGGTCTGCGTGCTGTGTTGTTGTGAGTGGATTAGTGTGGGGAGTAAGCAGGAGAACCTGAAGTTATATTGTGAAACGTATAAGAGAAAGAACTGACTGAAACCATTACGCATTCTGCTTTATAACCATTACGCTTGAGAACTGAGGAAACCATTAAGCTTTTGTACCTGCACTAACTACTTGTTAATAAATTACATTCAAGTACATCTGGTGTGGTCACTGGAGTACCTGGGAAGGGTACAGGTCTATGGTGGCAGCGGAAGGGAGAATTTGGGGGGGGGGGGGTAAGAGCTGTATAGCTGTGGGGCCTAAGTAGAGAAAGGAGTGACACAGGGATGGTTGCAGCATTTCAAACCTCTTGACACCTGCACCTGCGCAGGGTCCTTGGTTCAGGAAAAGAATAAAGGAGCGGTATAAGGTGGGGGTTGTCACAGCCACCAATTTGGATGACTTTAAAAGGGGGTTGGAAAAATAACTGAAGGAAAAGGCTATCAATGGTTACTAGTCCTGATGGCTATGTGTTACCTCCAGCGTTAGAGGAAGTAAGCCGATATACACCAGTTGCTGGGGAACATGGGTAGGATGGAGCTGTTGCACCCATGTCCTGTTTGTGGATTCCTGGTTGACATCTGGTTGGCCACTGTGTTGGCCCACACACATGATGGCTAAATGCTACTTCAAGTGGTGTGTCTATGTATACCAGTTGCTGGGGAACACAAGCAGAAGGGTACTATTGCATTCATGTCCTACTCATAGGTTTTCCACAGGTAGCAGTGGCCACTGTATGAACAGAGTGTTGGACTAGATGGACCCTTGGTCTGATCCAACATGGTTCTTCTAATGTTCTTATGCCCCGGGGCTCTGGAATTCCCTTCCCAGGGAAGCTAGACAGGCTCCCATCCTTTTGTGTTTCGAGAGGCAGGCTAAAACTTTTCTGTTCCAGCTGGCCTTTGGGAGGTAGTCTGGACCTCTGTTTATGTGTTGTTTATATATTGGAGGAACCTGTGGAGGCTGCTGGCTCTGATTTGGTGCACTTGGGATCCATTCTGGGTTTCAGTCAGAATCATCCACAACTCTAAAGGCACTATCCAAGATTCAACATCCATTTGTGGGGACAAGGATCAGCACCTTGGATTGCACCTTTAGAATTCTGGCTCGGTCTGGCTGAAACCTAGAATGGATTCATAGTCCCACCAAAATCAGAGCCACCAGTCTCCACTGGAAGGAACAGATCTCCTGAGGTCATAGAGCGTCTATGGCCTTGGGAGGGGAAGCCAACATATTCTATGGTCCCTGGGATACTCTGAAAGATTGCTCTGCAAGAGACAAAATGCATGAACCAAAAGATCTTGGGTTACACAGCAGTCCTTCAAGTTTTAAAATTCAACTCTAGCAACATCTCCTAATTGCTGGCAATCAAGGGCTATTAGCTTGGATTCCAAACAAGTAATGACAAATAAATAATGCACCTTAATATCACATTGTAAAAGAGCTTAAAAGCCATGTTGACAAAACAGAGTCATTTAACATCAAACACCATTGGTTAATTACTCCTGTACACATGGGGGTTGATCCTGACTTAGTTATACTTCAAGGAAACAAACTGAAAATAAATGGCATTTAAGTTAGTTATAACTTACTAGGGCTGTGTGGAAAGATCTGATAACTATGAAATTATTTGCCCATTTAGTGTGTGTGTGGGGGGGGGGTGCCTAACTGAAAACCTCCCAATAAGAAACATGGGGTGATGGGGTGGAGTAGTTTTGATAATTTTGATAACCAATTAGGAATTGCCACAATGCTTTCTGTGACTGTGTTCTCTTCCAATCACAGTCTTCAGAGAAGGGAATGCCAATCATTTTTCTCATGGTGTCCTTGATTCCACGCTCATTGGGCTTTTCGGTCTGACGGCATTCATTTCAGTCAGAGAGAGAGAGAGAGAGCAAAGATACCATTTGTTTAGCATTTGTTGCAAACTGAATTTGTTTAGGGGGGAGAGGGAGGGAGGGAGAGAGTGAGCTATTTTTTGTTAGTTTGTCTTTAATGCTTTGTTCATTTGAGCTGTTCCATCCCCAGCATGTGAGCATCCAAATATCTTAAGAAATCCTTTTAAAAAGCCTTTTTTTAAAAATTGTTCCTTCAAATATTCTTTTAAGTTCATTCAAGTCAGCTCTGTGTGTGTGTGTGTGGGGGGGTCTGTTCTGTTCTTTAACTTAAAAATTACGGGGGGGGGGGGAGCCGTTTCAATTGAAATCCTTCAAGCCACCCCACTGTCCATGTGACTGTTGTTTGATTTACTTCCCCTTTTAAAAAGAAATCTCCTTGTACTTGTATATTTGTGTATTTTAGGGTTGTGTATTTTAGGGTTGATAACATTCCATGAGCCGTGGGGAACTCTTACTGACTGCTGCTGGTTCTGGCCATGTGGGGAGAGAGGGGCAGTGCAGGGCTGGTTGGTTGCATGTTTCTGCTCAGACTCATATAAGTCATTCATAGTGTGAAAGTGCTGTAGGGCTGGCATTGTCAGTGAGTCAGGGACGGTATATAAACTAATTAAATAAATAAATACTTCTTTGTCTGTCCTTTTTTTTCTTATCAGAAAAAAAACCCCTGTTCTTCTTACCATTAAGATCAAATAGCCGCACAATGCCTTTTGATTGTTGGCCCCGAGTTACTGCACTAGGTTGCGGTACAGTCTTTCAATTCCCCCGCCATGCCTGAAGATGGATGCATCTGTCATTTTCACTTTCTCCCACCTGTTTGTTTTTTTGTTTTAAACTCATTTTCTTTTAGGGTTGCCATATGTCCCGGGAATGTCACAGCTTCCAAGCATTTCCAAAAATGTCCCAGCTGGTCAGTCAAGAATCCCGGATTCCTGGTCCAGCCACCCGGAGAAATGCCAACCTCCAAAATGGTGCCTTGAGCCTGCTCAGTGGAGTGGCAGCAGCAGAGAAAAAGACGCATTGATCTGGCACCTTTTCCAGAGCTCCCCTGCTCCTCCACAGGCTCAGCTCAGTCACTCACCGTGACTCACCTTACTGTGCCTGAATTTGCAAATCTTGGTAAATTCTTATCAAAATAGAACTGAAACTTGGTTGATTTGAAGGGGCACTATTTCATTATATAGGACCACTTGAGAAGGATTTTTTAGCTGAACGGGATTGTACTTGCGTGCATGGGGAAAGATTACATTCTGCTTGAATGCATAGGGAAAGGAAGACATTAATGACCGCTAAATCTTTGATTCATATCCACAGACATACTTGTATGGTTCCTCCCCCCCCACCACCACCATAATTGTTTAATTATTGTGGTTTTCCTTGAGGGAGAAAAACATATTACTTCACTGCCTTTTTAAAAAAAGTGTCTCAGTCAATGATTATATTATGCTAATCATCCTATTTGAATACAGGCTCTCATTATGCAACAGAGAAAAAGCCAGCCAATATCTTCTGAAAAGGGCTCTTGGGTAGGCCAAAGTTCAAACTCAAGCCACATTTGCCCGGTGGACAGTTTTTTGCAGCGAAGTAATAATAATAAAAAGAAGCATTTTTCATGCAGTCGCAAAGAAACTTCCCTCATCCAGTTTTACAGCTAATCCTGGAAATGCTGTGAATCTTCCCAGCTTTCTTGACCTATGGGGAAGACCCATAAAGTGAATGACTGGGCTGCGAATTTGCTTTCTGTCACTTATGCAGAACATGGACGTTCAAAAGCTGCGTTTTAGAGCAACCTGCAAGGCTTTAAGTGTTTTGCATTTTTCTAACTTTGAACACAAGTGTGTGTGTGCGTGCGTGCACGTGCATGCATGTAACCTATTGCAGTGAAGTAGATACGTTTTAATATGTAAAATCAGTGGACCTCTTAATTTAAGCCTGCATAGGCTGAGAATGTAGGCTATATAAGTACAATGACAGTGTAATCATTATCCTACACATGTCCACTCAGAAGTCATCCCCATTGACTTCAATGGGATTTACTCCCAGTTAAGCATATATAGGATCGCAGCCAAAATAAAAAAGAGTGCAATCCTGTAGGATTGGTGCTCATTTGACACTTATTAGTTGAGAACCAGGAAGGGCAGGAGCAGCAACGGAAGCTTTTACAGCCTCTCCATCCTCCTTTGATGTATTTTGAGCTAGATGGGGTGCTGAACCCATCTACCCCTCCTATCTGGCTGGGCACAGAGGCTGGGAGGCTTGTGCATCCAGCAGACCCTCAGCCTCTCTTCTCTCTCTGTCCCCACCTGGTCCACCAGCGTGCTTCCTTTCATCCCTCCCTATCTTCTATTTAGGTCATGACATCAACCTCAAGGAAAGGAGTTGCAATGGAGCTTTCCACAGCACATGGGAGGGGTGGAGATTGGATATGGATGAATTGCTTTCATCTGATTAAAGTTTTGCTTTCATCTGATTAAAATCAAAATATTAATAATAATAATAAATTTATTTCTTGCCCGCCTCTCCATTCTGATTGGGGCAGGGAACAACAATAAACAATAAAATACATAAAACTGAATTAAAACATAATATACATTGTTAAAAACTTCTTTAAAAAAACATCCTAATAACATTCCAAAAACATCTTAAAATGTCAAGTTCTTTCTCTCCTGAATATGAAGAATTTATCTGAAACTATATTTTATTATTATTATTTATCTTTTTAATTTATTAATTTTGTTTTTATTAAAAATGAAGTAATCTTATTTATTTATTTATTTATTTATTTATTTATTTATTTATTTATTACATATCTGTACCACCGAATAGCTGAAACTCTCTGGGCATTTCATAAAAAATTAAAACTAGAAAATGCAGGATGATAAAATACAAGATAAATGTTTAAAACTACAGTAAAAAATAAAAAGATAACTAAAAAAAGGTCTACTTCTAATGCTGAAAAGAGCACAGTGTAGTCGCCAGGCAAGCCTCTCTGCAAAGCTCATTCCAAAACTGGTGTGCCACAGCAGAAAAGGTCCTCTTCCTAGAAGCCACTGGAGAAGAACTACAGAAGATGAACTTAGGGCTCATCTACACCAAGCAGAAAATTCCACTATGAAAGCAGTATATAAAAGGCAGGAGCCACACCAAGCAGGGTATAGTGGTATGAAAGTAGTATCTGGTATGGGTCAATGGGCCCCAACAGTTGTCAATGCACTTCAATACTGCTATAAAGCAGTAGTGTCATACCACTTTTATAGTGGAATATCCTGCTTGGTGTAGATGAGCCCTTAGTGTCCAGCTAGGTTTATATGGGAGGAGGCAATCCGATTTAGGGCTTTGAATGTAAATATCAGCACTTTGAATCAGGCCTAGACTTGGCGATGGAAAAGTATTGGCATAATATCACTTCAGCCAGTTCCCATTAACAATCTCGCTGGCTTATTTTGGATCTGTTGAAGTTTCCAGACCATTTTCAAAGGCAGCCAGCCCCACATTTAACTCGTTGCAGTAATTCAAGAGTTATAGCTCTTCCCAGCGCAGACCAGACCATGATGTACCCACCTGCTATAGACCTCTTAACACTAGAGAGCCTGTCAAAATGAAGAGGAGGCAGTTCTAATGAAGTACTAACATGGTTGAATACACAGGGATTAAAAAACAGATTTTTAAAAGGAGAGCAGTCAACACCCTGCAGTTGAATGGATTTATTATTATTATTATTATTATTATTATTATTATTATTATTATTATTATTATTATTTATATACTGCTCAATTATCTAACTCAGATTCCAGAGGGGTGAACATAGATATAAAAAGTAAAAGAAAGAAGATTAAAAAGCAATTTAAATTGTTCAATTTAAAAACAAAGAACCAGAAAAACAGCGGCTAGTCAGCTGAGGAAGGCTTCTTGAAACAGAGTTGTTTTCAGGAGGTGCCGGAAGCAGCCTAGTGTTGTTGCCTGCCTGACCTCCAGGGGCAGAGAGTTCCACAGAGAAGGGGCCCACTGCACTAAAGGCTCTTCTCCTGGTGGATTCCAGTTGGGCCACAGGTCCACGTCGAACTACCAGGAACATGTCCTCTGACAATTTCCGAGGATGACGGCCCTAATATGCATTAACAATGCATATTAGGGCCAGGTTAACCAATATCCTATACATATGCATATTGTAGAGCACTGCATTAGGTAGACAATAAAGTCTGCTGAAACATAATTGACTAAGGCCAAAGCTAGACCTAAGGTTTATCCTGGGATCATCCAGGGTTCACCCCTGCCTGAGCACTGGATCCCCTGTGTGTCACCTAGATGAACAGGTTTGACCCCTGGACGATCCAGGGATAAACCTTAGGTCTAGCTATGGCCTAACAACCTCTAAAGAAAGCAGAACTATGACTAATCGAATGATATTGTTGCACTTTTGTCTGTAATCTTTCCAAATTAAATGACCGTGATTTTAAAAATTCAAGTCTAGTGGCCGTTAATTTGATTTTATAAAAGGAGAGGTAGCCCAAAGCATCAACAAACAAGCAATTGGCTCTGCTTCTTAACGCTGCTGTCTCTGATGTTTGGGTTGTCTATGTGTAAAGTTTCTCATTTGGCCCACCATTCACCTGTGTTACACTGAAGTGGTTCCTGTTCCTTTATCAGATCCAGATGCTACTTTTTGTTTTGTTTTTAATGCTGCAATCATACCTCCCAATCATAAATGGGAGTAAACCCCATCGACATCAATGGGACTTAATCTTGACTAGACATGTATAGAATTGCAATTTAAAACTCTTAAATCCTTGGCTCAGCTTGGGATGCCACAATTTGTGGCTGTGGAGCTCTGTAATAACCAGATCTTCTTCAAACTGATGTCCCTACAATGACTTGGACCACAACTCCCATCACCCCAGCCAACATGGACCATGATCATGGTGACTGGGAATTATGCAAGTTGTTTTCTAACACTTCTAGAGGGCACCAGTTTTGGGGAGACTGCCTTGGTTCCTTCTGATCTATATAGCCTCTCATTCCTCTTAACTTTCACATTATTTTCACTCTACTGGTACTATCCTGTAGGTGAACCTTGGATCACTTTAACTTTTTAACACCTTTCCCAGCATCCAGATCTGAAACTAGGGTTGGACAACAATTTTATTTCTGTTCGCAAATCATGCAAACATGTCCCAAGATTCTGAACGCTAATCTTTATACCTCACTTTGAATGTGAACATTGCACCACAGCAAGGCACTGAATACATCAGGGGTACAATCTTTTCAGGACCAAGGAACACTCCTGGTATTGGCAAACACACAAACACACACATGCATGGAAACACATACATACATTCATACACACACACAGTGAGAGGCAGGATCTAACGGTTTATAACAGTAGTGACAATTCAAACTACTTTCAAAGTGTTAAATCCTACTTGGTGCAGATCTGGCCCTAGTGATCCTGCAGCAAGATCAATGGGGTGGGGTGGGGGACTGCTTTTGAGTTGCTGAGGGAGGGCAAGGTTAAAGCCTCCTCCCCCAACAGTGCTGCTTCCCTGTTGCCATTACATGTTCAGAAACAACCATGTCTGCCATTTCAAGGCCCCAATCATCCCTAATAGATCCCAATCCAAAGAGGAAGCACTAATGGCAACACAGAAGCATGTCTACACCATGTCTTATCCTGGGGATCGCCCCGGGATCTTTCCTGTGCATCCACATGATCCACAGGGGATCCCAGGGGCAGGGAGGGATGATCCCTCTATTTCCCCGAGATAACCGGGAAGACTTTTACCCTGGTTTTTCCCATAGTCTCAGGATTGTCCTGAAACTGCGGGACATGTGGGCAGCCATCCAGGTTTCGTCCCGGCTCCTTGGGAGTAAATGTGAGAAGCTGGGAGCCAGGCACAGGGCACAGAGCTCTTCAAGTGCTCCGTGTCCATCGGGGGTGGGGAGGGGAGCAGGGTCAGGGCATATAGATAGATAGATAGATAGATAGATAGATAGATAGATAGATAGATGATAGGTAGGTAGATAGATATAGATATAGATATATAAGCTCCATGTCCTTTTCTTTTTTAAAAAAATGGCGGGCGCGACATCCTCCTTCCTCCCAGTGGTGTGATGGGAGTGAACCCAGGGGGAGGATCTCACATATAGCGAGATCTTCCGCCCTCCACTGGGAGGAGTAGTCATGCCCTAGGATAATGTTTTAGCCACCGCCTCCTCCTCCTCCCAGTTGTGTGATTGGTATTGCCACTTTGGTGCTGGTATCAGTGGCACCAAAGCAGTGATGCTGGCTGCTTCTGGGTTGAAGTCTCCACCTCCTCCCAGAAACTGCACAAGCATGGCTGCTTTGGCACTACTGTTTGCGGTGCTATCGGGCAAAAATGCATGTATTGGGAGAAGCGTTTACAAAAAATGGTTATGAAAAGATTCTCAGTGTTTGGGAAGAACCAAACTGAAGACCAGAGACATTCTTAACATTTGAGATGAATTGAATTCAAGACAGGAAAAATTAGAAACTAAGGCCACATCTACACCAAGCAGGATATAGCACTATGAAAGTGGTATGAACCACTTCATGACACTGTTGTGTCATGGACACCAACAGTTGTCAGTACATTTCAATACTGCTATAAAGCAGTAGTATGGCTCCTGTCTCTTATATACTGCTTTCATAGTGCTATATCCTGCTTGATGTAGAACCAGGCAAGAGAAACCCTAACAGACAGATTCGTTCATCCCTAACCTTATCCACTACAGGCTATACTGACTGATAGCTTCTCTCCCAGCACTGTTTCCTAGAGCACAATCCTATGCATGTTTAGACAGAAAACACTCTTACAAGAGCTAGCGTTCCCCAGCCACTCATGCTGGGTGGGGAATGCAAGGAGTTGTAGGACTTTTTCTGTCTAAACATGTGTAGAATTGCACCCTAAGGGATTTTAATGCAAATTCTGGGGATTGAACTATGGATATCTTGCATGACAGGATGTCTCAGAATTCTTACCTTGCTGTAGGATACACACACACACACACACACTTAAAGTCATCCTTTAAGAAACTGTTTTGAGAGCTGAAATACATTTATTAGAATGCATTTAATCTGAATGTACTGTAAGAAATTTGCTACCTAGGCCCTTTCTACACCTAAGGGTTATCCCAGGAAAATGGAGGATTGTCCTTGGCTGCTCCCAGGATCCCCTGTGTGGCGTTTGGATGTACAGGAATGATCCCGGGATATAGGGCTGGTGTAGACATGCCCTTAGATTATATAATAGCATATTGTTCTTCCACTCCTCAACCACACTGTTTCCTGGTTTGGTATGATGTGATACGAGTTATAAACATTTATGCGGTGTTATTTCAGAATTATTGAGAATGAATATTTCAAAGACTAGCACTTCAGTTTGCTTTTGTTTGCAAACACACATTCAACCTTTTTCAGTTTCCACACAGCATTCAGTCCTGTCTGTCTGGTATTGGTTGCCATGCCTTTGAGTCAAATTTTACCTGCAATTCATAGCTAACCTACAATTACTTTCATTTCCATTGTGAAGCATTTAATTCACATTACATAAAGCGTTCTCCAGGTGCTGCATCTGGAGTTAGCATTGACTGAGACGTACTATAGACAACTATACCTTTATTACCTTCCAAAAAGAAATCTTGAGATCTTCTCCTTCCTATGTCTCATTTTACCTAACATAGTATTTAAAAGATGTAGAAGACAGGAGCTTGTGATAGTGAATAAAAGAGAAGACTTAGACATTAACAAATGCATAATTCAAAACCTGTGATTCATTTAATATTTTATTTTAAAAAATTATGCTAGATATTTCAAGGAATAAACTAATTGCAATTAAAGCCAGGAGTGTGATCATCATGTTACCAAAACACCAAGATGAAAATAAATCAAATCAGTAAGATAAAATGGCCAGAGAAGAATAAATAAAAATTTTAAAAATGCATATTCCACTTTGAAGTTGATGTATATGAGAATTTAATTTCCATTCATTTAAGACCAGAACTTGCCCCATTCACATCCCCTGAATGCAAACACAAGCACATTTTGTTGGCATAGCCTGAGGTTGCCTAAGGTTGTGATGCTCATTCACAAAATGCATATGTGTTAGATCTGGGTTCTGTTTCTGCTAGGTCCCATTTGTCAATCAGACTCTTTTGGTTACCAAGATGATACAAGCTACTTGTGCAAAAAGATGTCAGTTTATTGATAGAACATGGATGCAGAATATATACCGTATTTTCCAGCGTATAAGACGACTTTTTAACCCAGGAAAATCTTCTCAAAAGTCGGGGGTCATCTTATACGCCGGGTGTCTAGGGCGGGTGCTGTAACTTCCAAACTTACTGTTTGGGTTCTGAGGGTGTCGGGGTTGAGGCAGGCAAAGGGAGCACGAGCTCCTGAGTTCTCTGTGTGTGTGTGCGTGCGTGTGTGTGTGTGTGTGTGTGTGTGAGAGAGAGAGAGAGAGAGAGAGAGAGAGAAAGCGAGTGAGAGAGCGCGAGGGAGGGAAGGAAGGAGGAGAGTGAGGGGGGGCGAGCAACTCCTGATGGAGGTCTGTGTTCTGTGTGTGTGTGTGAGAGAGAGAGAGAGAGAGAGAGAGAGAAAGCAAGTGAGAGAGAGCGAGGGAGGGAAGGAAGGAGGAGAGCGGGGGGGGGTGAGCAACTCCTGATGGAGGTCTGTGTTCTGTGTGTGTGTGCGTGTGTGTGTGTGTGTGTGTGTGTGAGAGAGAGAGAGAGAGAGAGAGAGAGAGAGAGATCTGAGAGGCAGAGAAGGAGGTAATAGGATTGAAATCAAATCTGATGTTTTTTAAAAATTTTATTTGGTGTGCGTTGGAAGAGGGGTAGTCTTATACGGCGAGTATATCCCAAACTCTATATTTTAACTGGAAAAGTTGGGGGTCGTCTTATACGCCCAGTCGTCTTATACACCGGAAAATACGGTACATGCAAAGAAAGTTCATACCTCCTTCCTGCTAATCAAGCTCTCATAGCTGGGAGCCCCCCATGATTGACGGAAGCTGCCCCTTGAGCCACAAAGGTTCTCTGGGCTGACTGTGCACATTGCCCCCTGAAACAAGACTGACGCATGAAACCTGTGGGTTTGGATCTTATAGCTCCTCCACAGGAGTTCACAGGTAGGCACAAACACACACACTCTGGGGAGAAGGGCAGGCATTCTCCTACCCAAGAAGTTTTCTGGGAACTTCCCAGGGCCTCATTAGAAGTGAACACCTCCACAGCTCGTATTGATATAAGACTCTAAAAAGGGGAAGAAGTGAGATAACTATGATATGTCCTTTCCAGGAATAAGGCCCACTCTCGTCATCTAAAGCCTACTAAAATCTGCTCACTGTATTAGGCTATCCGGGTCTTTTAGCAGCATTTTGGAACTCTGTGAAGTCCATATTTATTCATTAAAATATTTACATCCTGCCCTATATCACAAGGAACTCAGAACAGCATATAGATAAAATCATACATATAAAATGGAACAATAAATATACCCTGTGCCTGTTTGGTGCATTCTCTTCCCCTCCTTATTGTTTTATTATGATTTTATTAGAATGTAAGCCTATGCGGCAGGGTCTTGCTATTTTATTGTTTTACTCTGTACAGCACCATGTACATTGATGGTGCTATATAAATAAATAATAATAATAATAATATACAATTCTAAAATAAATTAAACCATTTATATATTAAAACCACTATGACATTTTAAAACAGTAAAATTCAGTTAAAACAAGACAGTGTGCAGGCAGGTGGATTTAGCCATCAAAGGCTTTGTTAAAAAGCCAGGTCTTAACCTGGCACCAAAATAAAGCCAGTAGTGGTGCCAGTTGGGCCTCCAGGGGGAGGGTGCCACAACAGAGAAAGCCCTCTCCCATGTCACACTGTAAGGTATATCTCGTGTTGGTCTGCTCACTAACAAACTCACAACCGTGTACTTTAGGAAAATGCAGTTTTTAAATGTGCATTTTGGGAACATGCATATCTTCACATTTTAGTCAACTGTGGGACAGTATTCATTTGGAGGTGCGCTTAAAAAATGCATATCAACATGCACACTTTTCCATTAGAATAGAGTAGGACCTGAAAGATCCTCACTCCATCCCCACTACAACATCCTTTGGGAGAGAGAGGCAAGTTGAGACTAGCTTCTGGCGGACTAGATCAGAGGTTGAACTTCTTGTAGCCTGATAGCCAAATTCAATTTTGGAGAAGCACAAATTTTGGAGAAGCACAATTTTGGAGAATGTTCCCTCTTGGAGGGCACATTCCAGTAGTGGCTGAGAGCAAAGCAAAAGGGCCAAATGCAAAAGTAGTGAGGCCAAAAATGTCAGGAATGCCAGCATATTTTAGTTTAACCTCTTTCTGCTAGTAAGCAACCCTTCGTTTAAACCTCTCTATATGGATCACAGACATACACAGTGATATTTGTCAAAGCCTTTCCTCAGTTTATGGAAAGTTTCACCTACAGACGAATTATAAAGAAAACTTCTAAGCAGACCATGGATTCCATGTATGTCTTGGATTGTAATGTAATAGTGAGAGAGAGAAAAAGAATCGAGTTTAAGGGTACTACCCTCTGTCAATTCAATTTAAATTTTATTCATTTATTTATTTTCTTTTTATTATTCTTTATTCTGTGTGTGTGTGTGTTTATTTTGTTTTGGAAAACTAATAAAATCTTTAATTAAAAAAAAAGCCAGTATATTTTAGTTTAACCTCTTCCTGCCAGTAACTAAGCCTGCCCCATTTCAACCTTTTTGAATGAGGGGAAATTGCTCAAAAGCTGGGAATCCATCAAATGAATAGGGAAATGGAATGGAGCCCAGGGAAGGCTTAATACTCTCACTGAGGCCATAGCTAGACCTAAGGTTTATCCCTGGATCGTCCAGGGATCAAACCTGTTCATCTAGGTGACACACAGGGGATCCAGTGCTCAGGCAGGGGTGAACCCTGGATGATCCCAGGATAAACCTGTTGGATCCTGGAATGGATCCTGGTTATGTTTCCATGGATTTACTAATTGCTGAGGAGCTGGAGGAATCAGAAGACTCAGCAGAAAACTTCAATGTCCAGGTGCAACGTTGACCTTTATGTCATGATTGAATAATTGGTAACTTGATTGTTTCAATTAAGGGATTGCAAGCAGTTGCATCACTGTACAGTTAGCCTATAAAAAGGAATGTATTCCCATGTACATGTATCAGAGATCAGAAATTATCAGTAATGATCACTCTATCAGAGATCACTCCATCTATGTATCAGAGCTGTATTGATTGACCGTATGTAAGTATTTGTATTTGTGATTGCCATAACTAAATTATATTTTTATATGCCAGTAAAGGTTTGTTTAAACCTATTGAAAATCTCAGTCTTTAATCTGTGTCTGTGCTGACTTTGCTGGAAACCGTTGCAAAAACTCTGCTATAAGGTTATTGGCAAGAAGCCCAGTCTGGCAATAACTAAATAAGGTTGTAAATATAAACCATCATATCCCAATAAAACCTTAGGTCTAGCTGTGGCCTGAGTTTAAGACAGCTAGACTAGTCTCTTCTGGCAGGCCTAACCAGATGAATTTTAAACCTAAGAATTTTAAGATGTTGTGATTGTTATTTTAATATTGTATTGGTTTTATATGCTCTTTTAACCAGTTTTATGTATTATATTGTATTTAATGTTGTTTCCCACCTCAATCCAGAGGGAGAGGCAGGTAAGAAATCAATCAATTATTATTATTATTATTATTATTATTATTATTATTATTGGGGTGTGACCGTCAGAGATTGTGAATGCAGGTAGGCAGATTTGCTCCCCAGGCCTTAGGTTCCACACACCTGAACTAAGTGACCCTTTGGTCTGCTGCAGCAAGGCAGCTCAGATGCTCTTATCTCACATTGAAGTTTGCAATGTTAAGTGCTGATAGGGTGTAAGTAGGACAGAATTGTTTCTGGGGCCACACTAGAGCATGTTTCCAAAAGTAATTCATCTAGAAAAGTTCACCTTAATGTAATGTATTTGTAGAGATAATTAGAATACCGACTCTGTTCATTAACATTTCAAATCTCATTTAAATGTAAATTGTAATATTCTCTTTTTGTGCAAGAGTGGGTAGTTAGTGTCATTCTTGAGTAATAAGTAATTTGTTCCTCATTAGCTGTAAGAATAGATAAAGATGTAGATCAAAAGTAGATAATGGACATAGTTAAAAGTGGTTACCTTGTCTAGATGGGGGATTTCAAGCAAGCAGCCAATGTATTTCCCCCTCCCCACCGTAATTGTGCATTCTTAATTTCCTACCCATTCATATTTCACCACATTTTGCTATTAATTGCTTCTCCTTGTGTTATTCAGAATAGGACTGTGTGAGTGCAAAAATGTTTTTGCTTGCCTATTCATGACAAATGACATGCATTTTTTTAAGTCATCATTTTACTTTAGCTCTGATTATATGTATCCATAATACACAATTACGATTTAAATACACTTCAAGGGATTAGAACATTCTTTAACAATAACTGACTGTAAACTTATTATTATTATTATTATTATTATTATTATTATTATTATTATTACATTAAAAATCAAAGATGTTATTTGTATATATTTGTTCAAACCATTAAAAAGACCCTGCTTTAATTAGTTCATGAAATTTAGTTTCTTAATATTTTAGAAAAAGGAACCTAATAACCTGTGATAAAAAAGAAACCTAAGAACTTCCTTCTCTCTCTCTCTCTCTCTCTCTCTCTCTCTCTCTCTCTCTCTCTCTCTCTGTGTGTGTGTGTGTGTGTGTGTGTGTGTGTGTGTGTGTGTGTGTCTGTTAGTCCGTCTGTCTGTCTGTCTGTCTGTCTCATCATCCCTTTAATGGATTCTCCCCGCATAGGATTACAATTTTGTGATGCCTGCCATTGTATTCTTGCTGACACCATGGGCCCACACCATCCATGTGTTGAATATGCATATGCAAGCTGAATATGAGCCAACAGTGCGATATGGCTGCAAGAAAGGCAAATGCTACTTTGGGCTGCATTAATAGAAGTATAGCTTCCAAATCACGTGAGGTACTGGTTCCTCTCTATTCGGCTCTGGTTAGGCCTCATCTAGAGTATTGCGTCCAGTTCTGGGCTCCACAATTCAAGAAGGACGCAGACAAGCTGGAGCATGTTCAGAGGAGGGCAATCAGGATGATCAGGGGTCTGGAAACAAAGCCCTATCAAGAGAGACTGAAAGAACTGGGCATGTTTAGCCTGGAGAAGAGAAGATTGAGGGGAGACATGATAGCACTCTTCAAATACTTAAAAGGTTGTCACACAGAGGAGGGCCAGGATCTCTTCTCGATCCTCCCAGAATGCAGGACACGGAATAACAGGCTCAAGTTAAAGGAAGCCAGATTCCAGCTGGACATCAGGAAAAACTTCCTGACTGTTAGAGCAGTACGACAATGGAATCAGTTACCTAGGGAGGTTGTGGGCTCTCCCACCCTAGAGGCATTCAAGAGGCAGCTGGACAAGCATCTGTCAGGGATGCTTTAGGGTGGATTCCTGCATTGAGCAGGGGGTTGGACTCGATGGCCTTGGAGGCCCCCTCCAACTCTGCTATTCTATGATTCTATAATAAGTGGGCAGCCAGCTCTTTGTATTTAGATCAGGGTTCTACATCATGTGGGAAGTGTATATGTGTAGAGGAGATTTTCCCCTTTAGATGTTCCTGCCTGATACCTAGACGGCAAGGATACAATTGCGGGAGTGGGGCTACTGAACATGGTCCCACTGCATCCCTTTTGGTGGGAGCAAGGTCACTCTGGCTCTTCCACTGTCTGACCTTCCCCCATGGCTGATCTGGGGGGCAGTCCTGGTGGAAGACCACCAGCGGTTGGTTGCTGGAAACCAGGAAGAGGGCAGGGGTGGCTCCAGTACCCGTAATGCTGGAAACCCTAGCACTCCCTCCTTGGCTTGGGGATTACCCAACACCACCCTGGGTAAGTGAAACTGCAGTGTTTAGGAGGAACATGGTGCCAACTCAGTGCCATGAAGTCAGCCCCCAGGAGTGGCAATCTGGAATGCCTGCAAATGAAAATTCCTTAGGAGGAAAAACAGAGGTATGAGTGGTATAATGGTTACAAATTGTCCTCCAGATTTAGGCCATTCAGAGTTTAAATACATGTTCCAAATGAAAATCAATTTGAAACATGTAGATAAACACAGCTTAGTGAATGGGAGAAAATGTGACCATTTCAAAATGCGCCCAATGGAGGCATACATTTGGGGAAATGTGCATAAAAATGAGCACAAATTGCAAACAGAAAACAAACAAACCACAATATGATATGGACATCTGTTGGAATGAGCAAAGATGTGGCAATCAGGAGAAAACCTTGACAAACCCAGACTTTGCTGAATCACCCATCCATGATTAGTTTCAATCTCAATGAGATAGATTTCCATTATTATTATTATTATTATTATTTATTTATATAGCACCATCAATGTACATAGTGCTGTACAGATTACACAGTAAATAGCAAGACCCTGCCGCATAGGCTTACAATCTAATAAGTTGTAGTAAACAATAAAGAGGGAAGGAGAATGCAAACAGGCACAGGGAAGTGTAAACAGGCACCAGGTAGGGTGAAGCTAACAGTATAGAGTCAGAACAAACTCAATATTTGAAGGCTATAGGGAAAAGAAAAGTTTTTAGCTGAGTTTTAAAAGCAGTGATTGAGTTTGTAGTTCTCAAGTGTTCTGGAAGAGCGTTCCAGGCGTAAGGGGCAGCAGAAGAAAAAGGACGAAGCCGAGTAAGGGAAGTGGAGGTCCTTGGGCAGGCGAGAAGCATGGCGTCAGAGGAGCGGAGAGCCCGAGCGGGGCGATAGTGTGAGATGAGAGAGGAGAGATAGGCAGGAGCTAGACCGTGAAGAGCTTTGAAGGTCAGCAGGAGAAGTTTATATTGGATTCTGGAGTGAATTGGAAGCCAATGAAGAGATTTCAGAAGTGGAGTGACATGGTCAGAGCGGCGGGCCAGGAAGATGATCTTAGCGGCAGAGTGGTGGACAGAGACCAGCGGACTGATGTGAGACGAAGGAAGGCCAGAGAGAAGATCCACAGGCAGATCTTCCACCTTAGAACAAATGAACAGGCTCCCTGTGTCCTATACCTGACGTGGAGCCATGTCAGAGCCCCAATTCCTTCTGGAGTTACCTTCTTAGTAACGTTAGTTTCATTTGAGCCCAAACTACTGAATCTACACCAGGAGGAGTTATTACTATGCTGCTTGATTACTTATTACTAGAGACAAAGATATGTATGTTTTTTAAAATGCAGAGTTAAAACATTTTACAAGTGTGCTGTCATGTTTACTTAGAAAATACAGACATGTAACTTTTAAAGGGATATTAGCAATGACATTCTTCGGCTCCCCCCTCCCCCACCTGCATTCTGTCTTTTAATATTAGGTACTTATAAAGTACAAAGCTCACTGCTTCATCTATCCGAACCTGGATCAGCACTTACATGTTTGCAAAGCTTTCCTGGGGGATTGTCAGGCTCCTGGCATCACCACAGTCCTTATATTCAAAAAGATTTCGAAGATTTGCTCTCAATGGGATCTGTCTGTCACTCCGTCTTTGTGTTAATCTCGCTCATTTTTGAGAAGCTATATTTCCCCCTCTGCCTGTCACTCATACATGTCAAACTTCTTTAAGACTCGGAAGCTAGTTTTGATCGTGGGGTCTATCACATTCTCAAACTTTTTTTTGTTTTCGTTTTATTAAACATGGGCTGATTTTCTGACCCGCTTGCTGGTGAATACACGGCAAATGCTTGCCCTTTTGGGCTAGAAATACTGGACTCAAGCAATGTAAATCAATTTTACTGCTGAAGCTAAGCCAGTCCAGTCCTTTAAACAGAGCAGCCCATTTACTAACAGGGACTGGCCGGCGAGATCACATTACGCCAGTCCTTTTACAACTTCATTGGCTGCCGGTCCAGGTCCTGGCCCGATTCAGAGTGCTGGCATTGACATTCAAAGCCCTAAACAGTTTGGGGCCAGGTTATTTGAAGGAACGCCTCCTCCCATATGTACCTGCTCGGACCTTAAGATCATCTACAGGGGCCCTTCTCCGTGAGCCCCTGCCAAAGGAAGTGAGGCAGGTGGCTACTAGGAGGAGGGCTTTCTCCACTGTGGCACCCCGGTTGTGGAATGAGCTCCCCAGAGAGGTTCTCCTGGCGCCTACACTGTACTCCTTTCGTCACCAGCTGAAGACCTTTTTATTCTCTCAGTATTTTAACACTTAATTTTAACTTAAATTTAAATTTTACTGTTTTAACTCTGGATTTTAATCTTATATCAATTTTGCTGCGTGGTTTTATCCTGGTTGTGCTTTTTGTACTGTATTTTGTATTTGTGCTTTTAACCTGTTGGTTGTTTTATTATGGTTTTAATTTTTGTGAACCGCCTAGAGAGTTTCGGCTATTGGGCGGTATAAAAATGTAATCAATCAATAAATAAAATAAATCTTCCTGAGAACTATACATATTGCTAATGCCAATTCCACACATGAACTAGGTTACCATTGCAAGCAGGAATCTTATTATTTGCTCCTCTTCTCTTTCTCTCTCTCTTTCTCTCTCTCTCAGTAACATTTAGTAAAACAAAATACTAACATTTAGTAAAATCGCATTCTGACTTATCCTGTCCTTACAACCATTGGTACCAGTTATGTAGAGTGGCACTGAGGAGGAGGAGGAGAAGAAACATATGATTGCTATTTGCAGTAGCAATCATGTGTTTGGATTAACATCTAATTCTCTAAGTAAACCCTCTATAGTATTGCACCATAGAACTGGAACTGATCAGTCAGACTAGAATATTATTAATTCTTAAGGCATCTCCAGATAGCCCTAATTTCTAGGATAAAGTGTATTGTATCATATGCAAAGAGTACTTCAGCCTGTGATGGTCGCTGATATTCCTCATGGCTGACAGAGGGTGAATACAGACAACCAGTTACTATGAGAGACTAGCAAACCATGATGCACCTACAGCACTGTCTTGCCAAAAGGTGAAAAGGATATTACCAATGCTCTTTCCTTCTCCAGATTTGTGGTTAGGTGCAGAACTGTGGTAAATTCTTCCTCCCTCCAGTTGGCAAGACAATATAGACAACTATTTGACCATTTGGTAACATGCCTACCAAGGTACGTTACCCTTTTGTCAATGTACAAATATCCAATTGTTAACCTTTTCTAATCATTGAAAAGGCTTGGACTGTGTATGTACCAAATTTCAACTTCTACGTACTGCTGTAACGTTATAGTTATTTTAGAGTACGTTTCTTGTCTCCCATTTCAGCAGAGAGATTTACTGCCTTTCAGACTGTTATAGTCACTAGGATGTCTTAGGTTATATATGTACCACATTTCAGCTTTCTGAATGGCTTGGAAATGCCTTAATATTTGGGAAGGGGGTGGACTTCACATTCCTTACGTTGAGGGAGAGGCATAGAAATACCACATTTCTAGAATTTTCTAGTGATAAAGTTGTCCTGGTCTAGGTATTTGCCATGTTTCAGCTTTTTGGGTGGTCTGGAATAGCCCGAGTGTTTGAGGGTATGATTTAAGTGCCCCATTTTGAGGAATAGAAATGTATCACTTTTAGATTTTAGTCCAGGTGAATTGGACTAAATTAGGAACATAGGGCACTGCCTTTTATTGAGCCAGACCATTCACACAACTAGCCCAGTATGGTCAATACCTGAAGAAGCCAGGGATTGATCCTGAGACCTTTTGTATGCAAGTCATGTGCTGTACTACTGAGCCCAAGCCCCACCTCAAAGTGCATAACAAACTTCAGATTGCTCTGTCGTGTAGAGGTACCATCACACTTTATGCTCATATGTGCAGAGCAATGCTAGGGTCCATGCTTTGCCTGCAAAACATTTCAGGTTCATTCTCTGGCATCTCCAGGAAGGGCTGGAAGAGGGAGGAGCTGCCAGGCAGTAGAGACAATTCTTAGCTAGATGGACCATAGGACTGATTTTAGGTTACTATGCTCCTTTCAGTATGAGGCCCAAGCATTCATGTTCTTCTTGCAACATATAAGCTCTAAAAACGCAAGGCCCTTGTGTGATAAATTGTCCGAAGGACTGAAATGCTTCTGTCCTATAGGACGTGTCAAAATGCAGAATTTGTGAGATGACATGGACTTGTTTTTGCAATGAATCTCATTTCACATCAGACATATAATTATGCATCATCCCAGTTGCTTCTGAAATAATTGGTATGCCCCCTACAGAGATCAAACAAGCTTTGAATCACATTCAGAGTGTATGTGGGACAATTTGGATTAAAAACAAGACAAAAATAACAAAAGCAAACTGATAATTCAAAGGAACTCTCTTCTGTTCTTTTGGGTGACACCTAGTGGCTGAATCTCTAGATCAGAATAAGGGGTCACTGAACCATTCCAAATCAAAAAATAAATTCTGCCTTTATTTATCACACACATACCCCAAATTAGGCAGATTTCCTAATTTCCACAACTTTAACCCAACTACAATGTGTGACCCACTTTTACTCATTTGCCCTTTATCTCAGGCTCTTGTTTCTTCTTCTTTCTGTCAGCTTTTCTCTCCCTTCGCCTTTGCACTCTTATTCTTCCCTCCGTCTTTCCATCATGCTTTTTCTTTATTTCTCCTTCACTTAAAAAGGGGGGACTTAAAAGAGAGACAATTATGGTGATGGTTCGGGTATGATCCAATGTCTGTCAATTGTGACCCAATGGCCCAATTGTGGGTTAGGACCTTCCACTTGAAAACCAATGCTTTAGTAATATATTTCTAACATTTGGAGATTGGTAGCAATATTGCTGCCACTGTTATCTTCAACCTTTTCGTCCTTATCCATCTTGGGAAAGGCTTGATGTCTGGCCTTTCTGTTTTAATTAGTGATGCTGATTAATTTCTTAACTAGTCGACTCATTGGTCAAAAACCATCCATTTGTAAATGTTCACCTTTGTAGCGAACCTGGATTGACGTATTACAAATTTGCTGTAAGTTCAGAATGGATTGCATGCTTTAGAGCACATGTAGTAAAGAAGTACACATAGGGATGGTCGAACTCACCCTTGCCCAACCCTGCATGGTGTCCTGCTGCTCTGCTGAGCTGCTATTTTGTGGGAAGTGGCGGCCCATCCTTTTACATATAGGGCCCTTTTTGTGCAAATGGCGGCTACAAAGAGGCCCATTTACACAACATTACAGGCATGCACCAAGTCGGACAAGTACAGGGCTTTGTGGACTGACATCCAGGGTGGTGTCAAGCCAGCGAGAAATCACCGAGCCTCAAGACCCAACCAGACACCCACAACAGCCCTATTTCTCCCTAAATTTGCATTGAGATCCTCCAAAACTTTACTTGAAGCAGTCTCCTTAGCCGCTTCCCTCATCATTGCTGTGGCTGTGGCTGCAGGAGGAGGAGGAGGGGAAGAGGAGGATACTGTGGAGTTCATCTTCATACTGGCCATCAGTGATGGTGAGTAAATATCAGATGACATCATCACACAGGCAGGCCAAATGAAAATATTTTGGGGCATAACATAGAGATGCATGATGTCATGCAGCACTATACAATTCCAAATTACTTCTTCCAAGATGCACCTTGAGACTGTACATGCAGAGAAACCTGTATGCACAGAATGGAATTTTGTCTTGAATTATTAAAGGAACTTTTGTCCACGTTCGTATGGACAAAATTGGTTACTTTCTGACTAAATAACAACTTCACTCGCGTAAATTTGCCCACTGCCAATTTTAATGTGCCATTTTTAATTATTGCATGTTATGATAGTGAAGGAATTGTGGTTTGGTTTGGTGGGATACAAATGTATGTACAAAATAATAAAACATGAATCCCTCTCACGACCATTGTGTTAGAGGGCCCTGGAATAATAATGAAGGATTATCCCCTTAACATTATGTCTGAAAGAGGAATGCCAGGGGGTTAGCAAATCTAATATAATTAATCCTGACAATAGTATTGCTTGTACCATTTAGCACTCAGGTAGCTTTGCCTACTTAAAGCAATGGTGTGCTTTTCCTCATTAAAGCACTTCCTTCCCTTCTTTGGACAAAACAAAATTACTTTATCTTTTCCAGTTAACCTTTGTTGCCTGAAGGCACATATCTATCCATGTAACAATAGCATCTGAGCTACTGGGCCAATACTACATTTCAGAGATGAAGAGGTCACATTTTAAAAGAGAAAATCCATTCTCGGTAGTGCTAAAAGTGACAATACACTCATTAAGGTAATAATGACGGCGGTTCTTAATCCAACAGGTTTATCTATGCTATTTTGTGCATTTGATTCTTTAAGAATAGGAACAGCTTTAAGAATAGGGAAGTTTTTCTCCTTAAAATATTGCTGAGAACATCCATAGAGATTTTATAATGGTAAATAATTTAATTAAAGGAAGAAATTCTGGGAACTGAAGCTGTTCAGGTAAAACCTATCCAGGTAATTTTATGTAAATTTTTAATCCAGGTAGTGTTAGGGATGGACGGACTCACCTGCATCCAGCTCTGTCAGATGCTGTCCAAGCCTCCGTCACTGCTCACTCTTGCTCGTGGTGCTTTTCCTTCAGCTTTGCAAACCCCTGGCAAGGTTGCAAACCCATTCACCCTAACTGAGAATGGCAGCCAGCCATCCTGGTCTGGAGCTGCTATTATTGTGCACAATGGAGACTCTGGAAATAGCATATCTCCAGCCTTGCATAAATGGTGGCCGCGCATGGAGAAACACATGCCGCGGCTGTTGCAGAAGCAAGAAGCTGTGGAATAGTCTCCTCGCATATCAGGGCCCCAGATCTATCCACCGGTGGAGGACGTGTCAGTGCCGAGCAACTTCATCCCTGTCAAGGGATCACATGGCTCGGTGCTGAAGCATCCATGTTGCCATGGGCCTGATGGGGAAGGAGGGCATCACGCTGGTGCAAGGCTCTGTCCTGCAGCTTTCACGAGCATGACAGATCCTTTCACATCCTGTTCCCATTTGCCAGAAGAGAAGGGGAATCCTTTGCAGCAGCAGGAGAAATGCTTCCACATCTGCTTCCCCTTCTCTTCTGGCGAAAGAATCTGTCATGCTCATGAAAGCTGCAGGACAGAGCCTTACACCCCTTGCCCCAATATTGGTGGATGGATTTCTGTCGCGGTTTGATGTTACATGTTAAGCCATGGAAGACATCTTTTGCCCCCCACCCTGCGGACCAGTTAGACATTGGCTTGATGGGATGGAATGAGCTCCTTCCACCCCCTCAAGCCAATCTTCAAATGGATTGTGGGGTGGGGGAAAATGACAATCACATCTCTGGGAACATGTGGGTCACCACGATCAGCAGTGCCCCACCCAGGAACGGCATGTGCCTGTCTTGGGAAGTACGTGGGGAGCCCCCAATCACTCCACCCCACCAAGGGACAGCATGATCGGCGGCTGCCCAAGCACTTCCTGGACAGAATTATTGCCGATAGAGGTGCACTGGCTGCTCTTGCCTCGTGACTCTGTAAACATGGGAAATAATCCATGGAGCCTGCCATATGACACGATAAACAACAGTTGTGTAGATAAACAATTCTGCACACAGTTGGTTATCTCTATTGGTTATTTCTGGAAAATAACTAATCGTGGCATGGCTTTTTTCTGATAGATGACACATTAGTTAACGGTGGACTATTTAAGCAACAAATGCTTAAATAGTCCACCATTGACTAACGTGTTGTCTGATCTGACCCATTGGTTGTGAGTAGAACTGCTTGTGGGTAGGTGCCACAAAGTTGCTTTCCAATCATCAAGCAAGTGGGCTTACCCATCTATGGATCTGCTAATGATTGGCTGGCTAGGGTAGCCATGCATCTTTTTTTCAGGGATGCATTTCCTTTTTCCTTTTTATTTTTCTTTTTTTTGGTGATCTGTAAGTGACCAACCTTCCTAGGTCACATATCATTTCTGAACCTGGAAGAACAAAGGTTTTGAACTGTAACCAACAAGAAATAACAGGGATGTTCTTTCTAATATCCCAGTGGTGTAAATATATACAATATTCTGGCGTAGGGTCCAGATGAAATTGTGAAATAGTATGGCCCATTATGGGGGTGGATTTGAGTGAGGGTGAATTCATACATAAGGACTAAGCTTCAAAATGATAATGGCCATGGCCATCTGAATGTTGTATGCACCACAGTAAAGAAGAAACAATATCAAAATGAAGCAGTGTCATGAAATTGTTGTTTTATTGGATTTTTTTTTTTTTAAAAAAAAAACAGATTCGTAAATGCCACATGTGTAATGGTGTTTTTCCTCTCTTCAGTTAAGAAAGCCTAGATTTAAAGTAATATATTTTGACAGCACATTGGGAACGTGTTTGTTTTATTTATTTTTGGCTCATATCCATTTTGGCAAATAACAAAAGCCAGTGACAAACAGCCTGTTCTGCTTTCTTTCTTTTCTTTCTTTCTTTTGGCTGGGTTGTCAACATTACAGACAATTAAGAAATAACACATTTCATTTCCATTCATTTTCCCTTGAACTGCTTGAACCTTCCAGGGAAAGGGCCGCTTTCTCCCTAGGGAAGTGTGCCTCTTGGATTGAAAAACAAAATGTTGCTTCAGGGTATCATAATCTGCTACAGTAACGCTCACTGGGGGATCAGTTTGGTTTAAAAACGTCCTTGAGAAATGTTCTATTAATGAAAAGTTTCTGATGTGTCTCACACTATGCAAGGGGGTGACAGAAGAATTTCCAGTAGATTGTTTTCCTGCACTACTGTACTTAGGGATAGAGAGAGAAACTAAAGGGGACACTCACCATGAAGAAACCTCACACATGTAGATGAGAAGAATGTCGGCCTAGTCATCAGCAACATCAGAGCAGCAAACATAAAAAACAAATCAGGGACTAGGCCCTGTAATAAACCCAGATCCTGCCAACTCTATGCCCATATCTGGTTAGACAGACCTAATAACATCAGCCATGCCATCAGGGGCTCATCCACTACATCATCTAATGTGACAGATGGTATCACCTGTCAGCAATGTCCTTCTCTTGTTTACATAGAATTGACAGGTCAGTCTCTATTTAAGGTAATACATCTGACATTCTCTCCAGTGGGACAACATTTCAGTCTCCTGGGATACCGGGCTGATGACCTCAAAATCACCAAGCTTCAACAAGGAGACTTGAATGGACGGTTCCATTATTGAGCTGGAATTTATCTGCAGATTTGGACTTAAGTGGGGACTATGAATTTCCCCTCCATATTGTAGCTATTAAATTAGAACAACATAGCTAGTAAGATGTTATCAATACCAGGTACTTTGGGTGTTAGTGGGATGTTATCGATGCCAGTTACTGGGTCACTCTGTTCTCATCTTGTATTTGTTTGGGCACTGCAGAAAAATAAGACAGAAGACCTATTGGCAACCCTTCTATTTCATGACTTTTATCCCACTGTTTTTCTCCTCTGTATGTGTGTATGTTCCTTTGTGTGTAAATAGGTAGATAGGTTGCAGATAGATTGTTAAGGCCTATACGTATTCCACTATGTAAAATGGTAATGGTGTGAATGTGTTCTAACCTTATTAAATCTGGGCAGTTTCATCAAACGTTCTGAAATTTACCAGAAATAGACATTGGTACTGCGTACTCTGAAAAGTGGTAAAATATTGAGAAAGATCAGGTTAAAGAGAAAATGCAAGAAAGTGGATTTGGTTGATTTGGCTCACATGGAAGTGAGAGCCAGTGTGGTGTAGTGGCTAGAGTGTTGGACTGGGAGTAGGGAGAACTGGTTCTAGTCCGCTTTTGGCCATGGAAGCTCACTGGGTGACTTTGGGCCAGTCACAGGGCTCATCTATACCAAACAGGATATTCCACTATGAAAGTGGTATGAAAGTGGTATATAAAAGGCAGGAGCCACACTACTGCTTTATAGTGATATTGAAGTGCACTGCAGGATCTACACTACTGTTTTATAGTGGTAATGAAGTGCACTGACAACTGGTGGGGCCCAGAACACATCTACACCAAGCAGGATATAACATTGTGAAAGTGGTATGAAAGCAGTATATGGTATGTGTCATGGGTCCCAACAGTTGTCAGTGCACTTCAATACCACTATAAAGCAGTTGTGTGGCTCCTGCATTTTATATACCGCTTTCATACCACTTTCATAGTGGAATATCCTGTTTGGTGTAGATGAGACCACAGACTCTCAGCCCAAACTACCTCATAGGGTTGTTGTTGGAGGAGGATTATGTACTCCACCTTGGATTCCTTGGAGGGAAAAAGGTAGGGTATAGGTGAAATTAATAATAGATAAATACGTTGCTGTGGCGGGCCACTTTGAGAATGTGGACTATTGCCTGGAACTGGTATCTGGATATGGTTTCTGTGGATTTTTTTGGTGGCTTATTGCATCAGTCACATGTAGTTATGTGTGGCTGATGAATTTGGTTGATATGCATCATTTGGAAGTGGCTGTTCCAGACCATTCTGTTCTGTTCCAGATGTGTTCTGGACATTAAGGGTTAATAATAATACTTGTCAAGGGTTTCTGTCCTAAAATATTTTTCTCAGGTGTCTTTGACAGATACCATAGTATTTGGCATGGTGCCTTTTTAAATAAAGGGGGCGTTCCAGACCGTTTCAGCTTTTACACCATCTCTGTTTTGCTGTTTCCAGGGGGCTGTTTATATGCAGGAACGCTCCATGGTGGCCGCAAATCTGTACTGTGTCAGTTATGTGATGCAGCCGCAGATTCACAGCCATCATGGGGCTTTCCCGCAAAGCTGCACATCGGAAAGGTGGGAGCAAGGTCAGTAGGGCTCTTCTGTCATTTGACCTCACTCCTGGGAAGACAATCCTGGTGGTGGTTTTCTACCAGGAAGGGTGTGTGTGTCACTCTAGTACCTGGATGACTGCCAGAAACTTCTCCCTCTCTCCTTGGCATTGGGATTACCCAACACGACCCTTGGTAAGAAAAAATATGGGGTTTGGGGGGAAGGCAGCACCAACTTTTTGCCGTGAAGACAGGGCCCAGGTGTTTTGACTGCAAGAGCGAGGAAGGGGAAAGATGGAATGTGTGTTTGTGTATTGGAAAAATTGGATAATCTTTTCTTTCTGATCATTAGAGCTTCTTACAAATACCAAAAGGTGTGAAGTGGGATTGACTTCTCTGTAGAAATGTGTTGGTTTAAAAGTGGGTCCCCATCTGTAGCCACATCACATTTATAGTTCCATTTAAGAAAACATTTCTATCCTGTCTTTCAGTGGGATAGAAGCAGCTGCAATTTATGGTTGGAACAGACAGTCCTTATTGTAGAGGTAGAGGGCTCTGTTGTCATGCAAAAGATGTGCAACATTAGAAAACGTCAAACTGTGTGATAGGTATCCCACCAGTAAGACTGTTCTATGTTTCTTTGTTGCTCATTGAATTGACTGTCAGTTATCCTTTTGAAAGAACATGTTTTCTAGCACAGATGCTAAATCAGATGCAATCTTAAATTATAGCATTGTTTTCCAAAGAAAGAGCCCTTTGTTTTTTTCCAAATTGCAGCAAAATTTATTTTGTATCGTTTTGTGACACTTTCATTGTTCTTCTTTAGTTCTTGGGATAATAATATCTGCAAATTTATGAACCCCTTTACTGCATAATTCTCTGCATCCCCTGTTTAAGTTATTGATGTGCAGAATTTTGCTGCGAGTGATAATGATTGGCTGCAAAAGTTGCCAAAGTAATATGGATTTTACTTTATTGTACCTGAATCTACAAAGACAATATCCATCAATGAAAGAGACACATTAATGTCTTTGGCTTGAAATGCTAGCATCAAAAACTAAATCTAAATTCAAAACTTACTTCTAAACCATAACTTTTCCCTAATGATATCTAAATGCCTCAGTTACAAAGGTGATTATTTCTTTCACAGAAGTAAACAGTGAAATTAATTATGTCAGGTAAGAAGAACTATGCTGGATCAAACCAAAGGCCTAACTGGTTCAGCATTCTGTTCCTGCAATGACCAACCATATGGCCTGATAGGAAGCAGGACATGAGTGCAATAGCACCCTTTCACTCATGTTCCCAACAACTGGCATAGAGAGGCATACTACCTTTGATACTGGAGTAATAAATATGTGTCTGCTATTTAGGAGGGCAGCTTGGGTCATAGCCTGGCTGGGATTGCATGTAGGTGCTATTCATTGTATGAACCTGGAACCTCCATATATGTGTATTCGTAGCCACCACAGTTACTGTGACAAAGATGACACTTTTTGACATCCCCACTGCCCATACCATGAAGACAGTGGTATATACCAGACTTCACTCAATGTGTACTGTTGGTTTATGGAAGACGCATACCTCACAACATTTAAAATGTGTATAACATAACTCCTGCTTTTCAATGTAGGTGGCTTTCAAATATCAAATTTCAGGGCCTGAAATTTCATAAGTTGAGATCAATGTTCAATTGATTTCACTTCTACCCCACATTGCCAGGCCTTAATCACGCCTCTGAATTATTCCCTGAGCTAAATTCTGATCCTCCTTGAGAAAGTTCCATTGTTCTACCTACGAACCACAAAGTCATTCTGAATCTTTTCCTATTGTTACTCCCTTGAGGAACATCATGCTACTTTCCATAAGCTGGGTCTGAACATCACATGGTGCTAGGATTTCAGTGTAGGCTACTGGGCCACACACTGAAGATGTTCAGGTCACTGACAAACACCCTGCTTTGTGCAGCCTTCCTAGGCTTACTGGCAGCCTGTTTATTTATTTATTTATTACATTTTTATACCGCCCAATAGCCGAAGCTCTCTGGGCGGTTCACAAAAATTAAAACCACAGTAAAACACCCAACAGGTTAAAACACAATTACGAAATACAGTATAAAAAGCGCAACCAGGATAAAACCACACAGCAAAGTTGATATAAGATTAAAATACAGAGTTAAAACAGTAAAATTTAAATTTTAGTTAAAATTAAGTGTTAAAATAGTTTTTCAACGCCTGTTCCACTAAGCGTTGAAAAAGAGGAGAGAGGAGAGCCACGCATTGCAAACATTTATGTACAGTTTTCTGAAGTCAACATTGCACATCACAACACTATCAGGGTTAGGCAAGCTGCCCCCCTCCAGATGTTTTGGACTACAACTCTCATAACTCCTCACCATTGGCCATACTGCCTAGGGCTGATGGAAGCTGTAGTCCTAAACTTTTAGAAGACACCAAGCTGCCTACCTTTATTTTGATTCATCAACCTGTTATGTCAGCAGAATTATTTTCTTGGCTTGTCATTTGACCATGTTTCTCCTTTGTTGAAATCTCTTCATTGGCTTCCGATCCCATTTGGAATTCAGTATAAGCTTCTTTTGCTGACATTCAAAGCGTGTCATGGTCTTGCACCTTCTTATCTTTCCTCTCTCATTTCACTCTACCATCCCCCTCGTACCCTTCCGTTCTTCAAATGTTATGTTGCTCTCCCACCCAAGAGTCTCTATCTCTCTTGCCTGGCTTTGCCCATTCTCTCTGGCTGCCCTGTTTGCTTGGAATGCTCTTCCAGAGCAACTACGTACCACAAGTTCCATTGTAGATTTTAAAACACGTTTGAAAACTCATTTGTTTTCAATAGCTTTGGGTATTTTAGCTTGATTTACTGTTCTTATTACTATGATGATTCTTTTATTTCTGTTTTGTGAACCCCTTTCCCCCTTCATATGTTTTAATGTGATTTTAGGTTGTAAGCCTCTAGGCAGGGTATCACTGCTTTATTTGTATATTTTGTACAGCACCAAGTACATTGTTGGTGCTATATAAATAAATAAATAAATAATAACAGAATCATTTCCTTGCCCTGCAGAAAACAGTTTCTCTGCAATGTGGAGGAGTGTAGAGCTCATTAAAGCTTCAGTCCTACACCCAGTTTGCTGGGAGTAAGGGCCTGAACAGATATTACTTTAAATGTGTGTCAAACAACTGTATCTCCCCCCATTTTTACTCCAGAGTAGTCACAGGGCCCTCAATCTGGATTGGGACCCTGATGTGTGTATGTGGGGGGTGTTTTTAGATCCAGATCTGTGTGTGTGTATGTGTGTGTGTGTGTGTGTGTGTGTGTGCGTGTGCAGGATCCACCAACTCTAAAAATGAAAAGAAGACATAACTTTTATGCACACATTTAAAGTGATGTCTGGTTTTAGCACTTACTTTTGAGTATACATGTATAGGATTGCAGTGAAGTTGCGAGGCACATGACAAAGGTTGCTATAAGGTTTTTTACCATGTTAAGTCAAAAGCCACACAATCATATCTGACAGTTGAAAGGGTGGAGATCATCTCGTCTTTGCTGTAACAGAATTTCAGCAGCTAATGGACTTTACCTACTGTTATATTAGTTGCTGACATTGACCTTATTGTCTGGGCTGACCTATCTGTAGGTAGGTTTTTATGTTATTGATTGTTTGTAGAGTTGTACAGATTTGTGAAATCTGTTCCGTCTGTATTTCACAAATTGTCAGGTGCCTTTCATTCCATTGTATGCTCATTGGCAGAATCAGTTCTCTCCGCCCCCAATTTCCCCAATTTGTGTAAATTCACATTTGTGTAAATTCACATTTGTGAAAATGTGCAAATCCTGCACAAAATGTGCAAATCATTTTCATGCTTTAGCCTATGGGAGTAATGCACATTTTCAGATGGTCCGTGGAATCCATGCAACTCAGGAAAAGCCAGTCCACACTGGAATCGAGGGCTCAGATTCACAGAAATCCAAACTCATAGGATTCGATTGAGGACTTTTCTGGCATCCCTCATTGTTCCTCCAAATAAGATGATTCCCTCAACATAGAAAAGTGGCATGCTAGGAACTGATGTGCCAGTTTTCTGTGTGAAGAGAGAGAGGGAGAGAAGCATTCACACATGTGAGTCTTTACTTGCAATTTGAACAGGCACAGCCCAGATCCAAGTCAGTCAGAGCTAGGCTACTGTTACTTTCAGACAGGAGTGCAGAACCTCATTGAGCACAAAGGCTGAATTCCATTTTGGAGAATCTTTCAACAGCCACAATCCATTGGACACAAAGGCAGAAAGTGGGCCAAGCCCAAAGGCAAAAGGGGCGGTGCCAAAAATCCAAATAATATCCATATATTTTTGGCTTAAATCTCTTAGGAGAGGCATTTCAACCAAGTAATAATGCAGAAAACCACCAAACCATTAGTGGTCGGTATGGGGCATGGGGAATGGAGTGTGTCCTTCTTCAGAAGCAGTGTGGCACAGTGGCTAGAGTGTGGAACTGGGAGTCGGGGTTCTGGGTTCTAGTCCGCACTCAGCCATGGAAACCCACTGGGTGACTTTGGGCCTGTCACAGGCTGTTTCTACACCAGCCCCAAAATGTGGGCTGGTCAGAGCCAAGTCTCTTTGTGTCCAAATGATACACAGGGACTCCCAGAAGGAAGGAGGGATGAGAACAGGTTTTCCCAGGGATAAGTACTCCCTGGAAAATCCAATTCCTCCCACGTTCTTGGGATCATCCTGAGAACGCAGGAGGTGTGGCTGCCCATCCCAGCTTCTTCCCTCCTCCCTGAGAGCAGGGTAGGGTTTTTTTAAACTCACATTTCATTGGAGCACGCATGCGCTCAGCAATTTTTTTTAAAAAAAATGGCAGGTGCAACACCCTGCTTCCTCCCAGGATGTTGCACCCGCATTTAGACTAAGGGAATAGCATGAGATCCTCCCCCCTCTACACTGGGCTGGTGTTGAAATGGTCACCGACTCTCAGCCCAACTTACCTCACAGGGTTCTTGTTGTGAGGATAAAATGGAGAGGATGAGGACAATTAGGTATGCTGCCTTGGGTTCCTTAAGAAGGAAAAAAGTGAGATTTATTTATTTATTTATTACATTTATATACCGCCCCACAGCCAACGCTCTCTGGGCGGTTCACAAAAGTTAAAACAGTAAACATTAAAAAGTACAAAATTTAAAAAACCGTCAGAGACATAAAAAACAACAGTATAAAAACATCCGTTTCCATTTAAAAACAACAGTTCTGGGGTCCGTTAGAAAACAAACTTAGCGTTGTTAAATGCTGTTAAATGCCTGGGAGTAGATAAAAGTCTTGACGTAGTGCCTGAAAGATAACAGTGTTGGTGCCAGGCGAGCCTCACCAAGGAGATCATTCCACAGTTGGGGGGCCATCACCAAAAAGGCCCTCTCCCTTGTTGCCATCCTCTGAGCTTCCCTTGGAGGAGGCACTCGGAGGAGGACCTTAGATGTTGAGCGCAGTGTACGGGTAGGTTCATGTTGGGAGAGGCATTCCATCAGGTATTCATGTAATAAATACATAAATAAAATAAAATAATAAACCCAGAGAGCTGGATTGGGTCCCCAGATTTAGCCTCCAAGCCTGAGATTGTACACATCTGCTTTAAGAGAACAGATTCTTATATCCCAACCGGCCCACGAAGCTTCTATCTCAGTTGGAAAGCACTTTGTAGAAAACTGTCTACAGGAGCCTCTCCAGAGGCACTCAAAACATCCTCCAATAAAGCTGGTTGCTGAGACCTTGGAAGTAAACAACAGCAGCAGCAACATCAACAACAACACGCAAATGCACGCACACACACACACACACACACACACTGCACTTCACATCATCAGAAGACTGAAGAGTTTCAAAGTATTTACATTGTGCTGCACGTACTATTGTAAGTGAGTTGAGAGTTTCTTAAATTATACCCAAAATACGCTAAGAATGCATTACCTGCACTTGATCAACGTGCAGGTGATGCACAAGAAAAGCCTCTCTCAAGGACATGACTCTTCAGTGCGCTATCTGTTAGGTGCTCTGGTTCGAACCCTCCCCGCTCAAAAAAAGAAAGAAATGGCTATGTTGTTCACATGCATCCATCGCCAGTAGCTTTGTTGAGACTGGAGAGCAGCAGTTGGTGAGACCGAACAGCAGGTGCAAATGCACACAAGCTGAATCCACATCTAAACTCAGCAGGTTTGAACAGTAGGGGTTCATATCAAATACACTGGTAATATATGCAACACTTCACCTGTGTGCCTCAGCAGCAATATATGTGGCAAGCTGCAGCCCAGTGAATTGAGCTCATTCTTTGTTTCCAATAAGGCAGCTGACCCAAAGCTTTTGATTTCCTTTTTGTGCATCTGTGATTCACAGGGCGGCAAAACCACCCCTCCTATCCACAGTCCACTTCTCTCCTAGGAAATTTGGATACTAAACGATGGTCTTACTGTGGAACAAATGAGTAGGGCTGACAGCATGATGTAACTAAACCCCTTGCCAATGCCTTTGTGGTTTATCTTTTGTGCAAGTAGGATATGAGTTCTCGTGGCTGACATTTTGACTAGTTGGTATGGCTCACAAAACTGAAAAGCTCCCTTGCGTGTATGCATTGTTGTTGTTGCTGTTGTTGCTAATGTAGGTGAGGAATTGACTTTCCTTTTAAAGAAAATAAAAATCCCAGTGCCTTGATCCACTTCTACTTTGTGAATGTGACTAGTGGTCTTCTTTTACATTGATAAGTATTTCCATCATGTTCAGTGATGCTAGGTGAACTTTGTGATGTGAATGTTCAGAGGTACATCAGACATACTGGGCCTGTTCAGAAGACACCTTAAACCCTGCTGGTTAAGGCTTTTGGTTAAGCAGAAGGGTTTAAAGTGTCTTGTGTTGTGTAGTGGCTAAAGTGTTGGACTGGGAGTCGGGAGATCTGGGTTCTAGTACCCGCTCAGCCATGGAAACCCACTGGGTGACTTTGGGCCAGTCACACAATCTCAGCCCAACCCACCTCACAGGGTTGTTGTGAGGATAAAATGGAGAGGAGGAGGAGGATTATGTATGCCGCCTTGGGTTCCTTGGAGGAAAAAAGTCAGGATATAAATGCAATAATAAAATAAATAAACAAGTAAAATCCTAATTCTCTTGGTAATAAACTGTCAAGTGTTTTGTGTCTTTTTTTTCACAGCTATTGAATTTAGAAGTTCTACCTGCTTTCACCAATCTAGATGGTGCCAAATAGATTTTAAAAAGTCATCAGCCCTGTTCAGAAGATACCTTAAACCACAGCTTTAGCCATGGTTAATAAGGCTTTTCACCATAGCAGCCACCACCTTGGAATAGCTGTGTGAAATCATAAGCAATGAGATTGGAGGGAAATGAAATGTAGAACTACAGACTGCGATCATTATGTTAAAACATACAAGTATGCAAAATAATTGCAGTGAGCATCTACAAAGCCGTGTTAATGATAACACAAAAATCCTGGGTTTGGTAAACTAACTATCACTTCTAGTGGAATAAAAACCTTTTATCTTGATTCAGGCCACAGATGATAGATCTGAACTTCTTGATAAGTTGTAATTCAGGAGATTCACATTGAAATCTTCCTTCTTAAGCAAATAGCCACTCTAAGATCAATGACAGAGTGTCCTGGGAGGTTGAAATGTCCTCCAACTCGTTACTGAATACTATCCTTTCTGATGTTATACTTGTGTCCATTTATTCATTGTGAAGATACTGACTTGTTCATCCTATGTAGAATGGAGAAGTTCATCGTTCAGAATAGCATATAATATCTCACTGGAAGATGAGCCAGTGAAGGAGGCCTTGATGCTATGACTGATGTTACTAGGTCTTCTAATGGTGTTGCCTAAGCATGTAGATATGGCATCTGGATTTTGTTTTGATTTTTGCAAGGGCTGGCCCCTGTTCTTGTGATTCTGTTATCTGTCTTATTGTTGCTGGTGAGTACCTTTTCTTTGTTTTTTTTAGGTTTGGGTATTATTGTCTGCAAGCAAAGACAAGCCTACCACCTAAGATGACTTTGAGAGGCAAGTATCATTGTCCAAGATGGACTGTAGATCATAGATGGCATATTGGAATGGTTAATGCCAGAAGCTGAAGAAGACAGCAAGTGGTGTTCTCTCACGTTAACTTTTGGGTCTGTCCTGTAGTAGATTATTTCTGGATACCAGCCTGGCCTTGTTGTGATACTGCTATGGTTCATGTTTCATTAGAGACCAGAGAGGGCAGGAATGTTAGTGGTAGGAGGAAGAATGGGCTACATTGCTCTCATATATCATGTTAATGATTGAACCACTGAAAAGCATGGTGTAGGGTAAGCAGGGCTACTCCATTCCAGCAAGATGCAGCCTTCCTCATGCATAGCCACTGTGGATACAGGAGCACAATTTCTTTCACATCTCCTTCCTCACTGCAGGAACCCACCAAAAGATTCATTAAACTGTCTTGATGCAATTTGATGTAAATGTGGATGTGCAGACCTTCCAGATCTACCAGATAGGACACATGAATTGTGCTGACAACTGTACCGAGATTAGGGCCAGCATCAATTATCCCAGACACATTTAAGATTTATGGTATACAGATCCTGTCACCTGCAACAAAGGTCTTTGCATGATGCTGCTTAAAATGCTAAACAAAGGACTTAGTTTGAACATGTTTCCAATTTTGACAGTTTCGGAACACATTTGACCTTTGCCTAAGGATAGCTTTTGGGGTAGTTTCATTAAATTTCCAATTAAAGCCCTCCCCTTTCTTATATGCTGAACTACCTTCATCCACTGTGCACTTTAATAAGTCACTCTCATTATATCTTCTAGCTTCTTTCGTATGGTACCATCCTGTAGCATTAATCATACAGCAGAATGCTCAGAGTTATTGGAATTTTGTTTCTAATCAAGGGCACCGAGTAAAAAAAGGACTAGTTGAAACATTAGCAAATGCAGGTTGAAAAGACAAAAAACAAATTCCCTTGCATGGGATCCGCTGCCAATTTAATGTGAAATCATTACCGGCATAAAATCAAAGCTTTCAGCACTGTAGGACTTTGCAGAACACCATGCAGAAGTGAATGAATGGTTTTCATTATGTGTGAGGTAAGAAAATGAAATAAGGACTATAGGCATTTATTTTTATTTCATGCTTGTTTTTCAGTTTTGAATTGTTTATGTAATGTCTAATTCTCTCCGCCTGAAGCACCTTAATTTTAGTTCCGTTGTGTTCCTTCCCCTGTGCTTCATTCTAAACAGTGGCAGTATCTAAGCCAGTTGGAAGGCTTCAAAGGTCTTTGAGAGATATTGCTAAACAGTGTAGCCCTGTTTAGGCATTCACTCCGTGTACTTTCAGAACATCCACATGGAGGGCCCCACTCCAATGTCTCCTCATTCCTGTCAGTGATTTGAGTGGGACAGCGTGAATATGGGTAGTTCAGGTGGAACACCATTCTCTTGGAGGAATTGCACTCAGGTTTCTATTTGTGGGGAGGGAGGGGATTGTTGAACCATCTTTGGCCATGGCTAGATGAGGGGGGTTGAGAGGGATGATATCACAATTTTGTGATCGCAAGGTCATCCCCCTTGTCTACACGCAGTGCACAATGTCCCAGGAGGAAGAGGATGACGCGGACGCCATTTTGTTTTTTAAATCAGAGAGGAGTGCAGGAGTGCTGCTGTGCAAACCATAAGTTTTTAAAACAAAATAAAACATCATGCTCCCCCACCCCACCCCCAATGGGTACAGAGCTCCTGAGGAGCTCTGTGCCCGGTTCCTGGCTCCTTGCGTTTATTCATGAGGAGCCAGGACAAAACCGCGACAGCAGGCCACACGTTCCTGGTCTTGGGATCATCTCGAGACCATAGGAAAAAATCAAAATTGAAAGGTAGGGCGATATCCCGGGGAAAGGGAGGGATCATCCCTTCCTGCTCCCGGGATGCCCTGTGCATCATGTGGATGCACAGGGACAATCCTGGGACGATCCCCAAGTACCTGAAGCCCTCTGGGCAGTCCGCAACAATCAAAACTGTAAAATACAACATGATAAAAATACAATATAATAGTTTACAAATTTAAAATTACAGTATAAAATAAAAATAATAACTAAAATAAAACCTAGCAGCAGTACAAAGATTCTAAGTACAGTAACAGGTTTAAAGCAAAAGAAATTGAAAGACAAAAATGACTGGGGAATTAAGGAGGTCTTCACTTGGTGCTGGCAAGAGCACAACGCAGGTGCTGGGCAAGCCTCTCTGGGAAGCTCATTCCACAACTGTGGTACCACAGCAGAAAAGGCCCTCTTCATCCCACAGCTGCCCAACAGCACCCCATCGCCCCATGTTCTTTATTGGGAGGTTTTCAATTACACGCACCACACACACTCACACAAAAGGGTCGAATAATTTCAGTGATGTTAGAAGCTCCGATTGGATGTGTTTCCGCTCTGAAATTATTCTATGGGTTTAGAAGATCGAATTCTCTACGGATGTTTGTGGTTATCAGATCTTTTCAGTGTGGCGTGCACACCCCTAATATGTGTCACTATAGGCACAAGTAAACTGTTTAGGAATCAAACAAGGAAAGGTGGGATATAACATCTATCTATATCTAAAAACTTGCCTGGCTGTGATGGACATGTTGGCATAGGCCCAGTTTAGGAGCAGCAGGGAGTTATATAGTGGCAAAGTGAAGGATCTGCCTCATTACTTGTTCTACTGCCCTATTTATTCCCAAATTCATTTCAAATATTTAGATATATTTTTTCTTGAGAAAAAGTCCAGCTGGCCCAATTCAGAAAGAATACATTTTTTTTATTTACATGCGATAGCAAGACAGTCCCATTGGTTCTGACCAACTTTGCTCTTATAGCCCCAAAGCATAGAGTAAGTTCTCTGACTTCGCAGAATGGTAAAAATTAGAAAGATTTATTTTACCTGATTTTTATCTATGTAGGTTTCTTCTATGCTTGTTGTAACCCTTGGTGGAAGCAATAAAAGCTTTACTTATCTATCTATATAGGGAAGTATTCTTCTTGACCTCTATGATGAGGTACTCTACAACCTGCTTTCCCCCACACACCTAGGTTGAAGTAGCAGAATTGCCCAAAGAGCAGCATATTATTATTATTATTATTATTATTATTATTATTATTATTATTATTTATTTATTTATTTATATAGCACCATCAGTGTACATGGTGCTGTACAGAGTAAAGCAGTAAATAGCAAGACCCAGCAGTGTTCTTTTCTTCCTCCTGTGTGAGTGTAAGGGGAAAATAATATTGTTCAGCCTGGATGTTATACATTGAGGAAAGTTCTTGCTTATATTCTGAAGTAGAGGTTTGTGTGTTTGTGTGTGTGTGTGTGTGTGTGTGTGTGTGTGTGTGTGTTTAGCAAAAAATAATGATTGGAACACAGCAGACATCTGATAACATTTATATTAATGGCAAAAGGTGTTGCAAGTTTTCACCCATTTCAATCATGCACTACTTCATCCAGTAAATGAAAAACTTGCTTGTCAGAAACTCAGGAGGGAGACTGGCTTTCTTCCAAGGAAATTTATGTTTCTTGACAGCCTCATTCCTGCTGCACTTGCAGTTGTTTCTAGTGCATTTGGATTGGAGTGTGTGTGGGGTGGGGTGGGGTGGGGTGGGTGGAGGATAATCGGCAAAATGTTCTTCCATCTTGATTCTTACCGGCATCGAAAGAATGCTTTCTTCGGTTTTATCCTCATTATGAAATGCCTTCCGGCATTCCTGCAAGGCACTCATGCCCACAAACTATTCCATCTAAACTAGAGATGCCTCTTAGGACAAAGTAATAATAATCAGAGAGAAAGAGAGAGAGAATGATTAGTACTAGAGAAATGACAAGGTTTACTGCACAAAACAAAAGTGTGTGTCCGAGGCCAATACATTATTTATATATTTAAGTGTACTGAATTTATATTCCACCCTTCCTCCAAGGAGCTCATGTCTGATCATAAATGAGGTTTCTTTGGGAGGGCTGCAACCTGATTACTCAATCATATGAGGCTTTGTCACTGAAACAATTGTTCTATCACTTCAATTTCCATAAATTTGCACAGGTGTTCTGAAGTAAGACAGACACACGTCCTTAATTTTTTAGATAATGCACACAAGTGCCATAACAGGCATTACCTTAGAAGAAGCATCCTCTCCATGTGAGGGAAAAGGGGGAATGCCTCTTTTAAGAGTTTTATCCTTGAAGATGGCCTGAAATGATTATAAATAAATAAATAAATAAATAAATAAATAAATAAATAAATAAAATTGATGGAGCGTGCAGGATTCATTTTTTTAAAAAAATAAGTACTTATATTATCAAATCAATATATTTTTAAAATCTGATTTCTGATTGATCAGGGCTACTTAATCAAATCAATTAAATGGGTAAATATTGCAACTATTGGTAAGGAACCAATAGTATTTTTGCACTAGTGCTATTGGCATGCCCTAGCAGAAGCCAAAACCTGTGAAAGATCAATAATGCTTGCTAGCATGACAGGATTGCTATTGAGCAAGTGCTGTTTTCTAGTACATGGACATTGTTTTTATCCATTTTATGTTCACAACAGTGCCGTGAGGTAGGTTATGTGGTGAGACCATGACAGATCTGTGGCCATGGCTAGACCAGGCCTATATCCTGGGATTGTCCCGGGATCATCCCTGTGCATCCAAATGACACACAGGGGATCCCGGGAGCAGGCAGGGACGACTCCTCCATTTGCCTGGGATAATCCTTAGGTACTCATAAGCCTATGAGTCACCCAACATGCATTAGGGCACAGCAGAGATTTGAATGACGGTATCACTGATCCGAATCCATTGTCTGTCCATAACATCACACTGTCTCCTGCACATCACTTCTCCTACATTTGCTCTTTTACATGTCAGCACATTTGGGACCTTCCTTAACCAATTCTTTCAGGGGGGATTTTGTAGCACTGATGAGACAACATGAACCTTAAATGGGAAAAATCACATTACATTAGTGTTGGCATCAGTATGAACTCTATGGGCTTTGATAACTTCAGCATGTATTTGTGGGGGGGATACTGAAGAGAAGAAATAAAAGAGTCATTTTAGGTACTGTTAGCTAGGGTTTTGCAGTAACCTTGTTAGGGCTGAGCTGAAAGTTCTTTTCCTAGAGCTTTTTTTTGGAGGGTGTGTGTGTGTGCTCAAATAGAAAGCTTGAGAGGAAAGGTGTCACAAAACACCCTCTCCATTTCCTCATTGCCACTGACCATTGTGAAATCCTTCATTTTCATTTCCATAAAACGATAGCCAGCTTTTCTTATGACAGTGCAAAAGCAGGAGGCAGTCCTCAGCAGTGGGGGGGTGGGGGGGTGCACTCCACCCTGAAATTGTCTGGTAACCACAAAAATCTGCAGAGCAGAGATTGGCTGATTCCAAACCCACCGAGTACTCCCAGAGCAGAGACGTGCCCAATCGGAGCTTCTAAAGTCTCCAGAATTAACCTGCTCTCTCTCTCTCTCTCTCTCTCTCTCTGTGTGTGTGTGTGTGTGTGTGTGTGTATGTCTCCATATTTGGAAGACGTTGAGTGGGGGAGGGGTAGCTTTCATATTGACTTCTGTGGCTAACCAATAGGAGTAACCACAGCGGTGTTCTCCTCCAATCACAGTGTTCAGGGAAGTGGGAAACACTAACTGGTGGTTGCTGAGAGAGAGCCCCACATTTCCATAGTGTAAAAGTGCTGCTGAGATGGCTGGCATCATGAGTGAGAAAGCTTCTACACCTGAGTAAGGTACAGGCAGGCTCTTTATTTCAGTGGTTGGGTGCAAGGGGTGGGTCCGTCCAATAAATCTGGAGGGCACCAGGTTGGAGAACTCTGGAGTGGGATTTTTTAAAAATATATTCCTAAAAACTCAAGGCATAAACTGATCTAATTCAAACTTGGTGGAGCTAAAGCCCCCCTTTAAGAGCTTTCACTTTGCCATGTTTCATCTCTTTATCTATAAAAATAATACAGATGTAAGCATTTTGTTAATTTCCATTTTCAATGATGCTACAACAAAAAAAAAAACGCCCCTTTTCCACGTCATGGGGCATTATTATTATTATTTTATTATTATTTATTTATATAGCACCATCAATGTACATGGGGGTTGGCCTCGTGATTTTATGATCGCGATATTGTCCCTCTTGCCTACACACAGCACGCTACATTGCACCCACAATTTTTGTTCATTTTTTAAAGGAGAAGGAGTGCACGAGTGTTCAAACAACACATAAGGTTTTTTTATATAAAAAAAATCCCTCCCCCTCCCCTCCGATGGGTACAGAGCTCCTGAGGAGCTCTGTGCCCCATGCCCAGGCACACGTTACGTGGTCTTGGGATCATCCCAACACCATGGAAAAATCAAAATTGAAGGGTAGGGCAATAATGTGGACACACAGGGACGATCCCCAGGATATCAACCCATCTACCCATGCCCATAGACACAGCACTAGGCACACCCAGTAAGCAAGATTTAATTCTGGGAGATGGGGCACACTGCAGCAGAACCACTCCAGAAACTATGTTTAAGGGGAGTGGGGGACATGCAGCAAAACAACTTAGTGAAAATTCACTTTTTATATATAGGGAAGCTGCACAGTTGCTGAGGAGTGGCTATGAATGAGCATGGTGTGCTCTCACTCCACACTAAATCACCCATGTAGATAGGTCCCCAGACTGTAATCTACCACAGAATACTCCTATGAAAACTGAATTCATTTTAACATTGTTTAATAAATTTCCAGAGGGGTAACCATGTGTCTCTTGCAGCAAAACAAGCCAACAAAACTTTTATCACCTATAAGAATAACACATTTATTATGGCACAAGCCACTGTGTTGGCCTATAGCTCACAGTATGCTTGGAAGACACCAGGCTGAGGAAGGCTGGCATAAGCTTTTGTAGACTATAGCCCACTTCATCAGATAGCTTGATAGCAGACAGAGGCCATAGCTAGACCTAAGGTTTATCCCTGGATCATCCAGGGGTCAAACCTGTTCATCTAGGTGACACACTGGGGATCCAGTGCTCAGGCAGGTGCGAACCCTGGATGATCCCAGGATAAACCTTAGGTCTAGCTGTGGCCATAGTGGATTATATGAATTGAAAGTGAAACTCTGAGCTGCCACCCTGGACATTTCCCTAGCAATGTAAGATGGTGGGTGATAACATCAACCTGAAACACACAAAAAAGTAGTTTTGGCATTCTTGGTCAAGAAGAAAACAATGCATTGTGGGTTGTAGTTTATGTCATTTTCATCTTTCCTATTTATTATTACTAATCCACAAAGCATGGATTTTCTGTTTCTAAGTTTCTTAAATCACAGAGAACTTCTAGAGAATGAAGCACCAGTAATATAGCAGAAAATTAAATTATTTGTTACTTGCTTGATATCTTTAATCCTCCTTCCAATTTCATATGCTGCTAGATATAACAAATCAATGTTAATGTATTTTTATAGAATTGATATTTTCCATTAACATATGTAACACAATAAATCTTTGAAAAGGTTCTTTATCTCTTCTGACACATTTTCCCCTTTAATGTATGGCCTTGTAAAATAAGTGCAGAAGAAATATAATCCTGTAAAAAAGATGATGTTCCTATTACTCATGTAAACTAGGAGATGCTAATATTGCTTGAAAGATCCCTAAATTAAGAGACAGCTCTCTCCATCTGATGAGACCATATTTTCAGGTTAAATAATCATCGCTGAGACAAGCAATAATTAGTCATGATAAATGTAAAACTAGCCTTTTAACATAAAGATTAATATTTGAAATACTGAATGTGTAAAACTTTGCTGTGTTTAAAGAGAACCTTGATGTGTTATACAGAATTTATAAAAATCCTATTTCTGACTTTTAGCAGAATGTGTTGTCCTTATCCCCTAGCAATATTAATACAGAATCATAGGCTCTAGAAAGACCAAAATACCATTTAGTCCAACCTTGGCTGAAATGCAGCAGCAATGGACCACTCGCTCCCTATTTAGTTACCTACACAAATCAGACCAAGTGCACTGCAAGTAGAAAACAGGTGCATCAATTTAAGATATTTGTGTGGCATTTGACTAAAGAAACACCTTGAAATCTTGTATGTTTCATTAATGACCAGAATTTAACCCATTTGCACCTCCCAAACACCAATTCATTAATAAACAAAATGCACGAACCATACATCAAAAAAGGGATTGGTAAAAAATACAACCCATATTTTAACCAAGAACATACGCCTCCACTCCAGTGACCAATATACTACTGTAAACCATGCAGTACTGTTAAAGGAGGCAAAGTCAAGCAGAAACCAAGAGAAAATCTATGCACAGCTGGTTAATACAATAATAGCATAGGATACAAAGAGTGATCATACCTTCAAACTACCTTTTTTTCAAACTTGCCCTCCCCTCACAAGTTGATACTAAGGCAGGCTCAAAATGACAATGATCATTTTAAGGCTGTTTCACTAGCATCAAAATGTGTTGTTTTGATTAATTAAGTTGTTGGCAAAACAGCAAAACCATTACCTCCTTTGTTTTATAATATTTACTTTCTGTCTCAAAATCTCTGCCTCTCTCAATTTTTACCTTTTGGTCCCTCTTGCTAAGAAGTCTCAATGATTAAATATGTAATTCCTATTTTGTTATGCTGTCCCTGAACACAGAGAAGTAATCTGCTGACACATGTCCTGGGCAAGAGTTGTAACCGATAATGGACAGCAGTTGAAAATCTCCAGAAAACACAGACGATTACGGGAGTTGGCAGATTGTTCCTCCAGCTATTCATTTTATTTGAAAGGTGCAGTGGTTAATCCTACTTCAAAGAAAGAGCAGTGGCTGAAGTAGGTTTGTTAAAAGGTGATTAAAGTGTTTGTAGCAGGCTTGTTAAAAATATAAAGTTACACTCTCCTATCCTAATGAGTTCAAAGAATTTGCATAGATGAAGTAAACCTGCTGACAAATTAGAGAAATGTATTTTGGAAGAGCCATTTCACAAAACTGTCAATGCATATATATCAGTTGCAAATTCATTGACAAAACAGTGTGAACAAAGAGAGAGAGCTTCAGCTATTGGGCAGTATAAAAATGTAATAAATAAATAAATAAATAAATAAATAAAACAAAGGTATTATGGAAAAACATCTGGTAGGCTACAAATTGCCCAAACCTGCAATAGAGATTTTATTGTGGCTTAGATGTCCTTAATTTTCTCTTGATGGCAATATGTTTGGAATGCATGAATCACAAAAACTGAAGCTGAATTCCATCTCAAGTCTGTATCAGATTGTCAAGTTGTTGATGATGTTGTTGTTGTTTTGGCCTTTTCACAGGAAAATCCCCATGCATATTTTCCATGCATATTTTTTCCAAATCTATGCATCAGTTATGCACATCTTTGAAGTGTACATATCCTATTCCCATTGATTTGAGCATTTTTGTATTCATTTTTCAAATTATACATGCTGTCAAACACTTTTTTTTTTGATCCACAAATCACAGTGTAAGCTCAGAAATGGAGAGACTTGGGGCATGTCTACACCATACTTTTAACCCAAGGTCATCCCTAGATTGTCCCTGTACATCCAAATGTTGCACAGGGGATCCAGGGGCAAGCTTGGTTATACCGGTTTTGCCTGAGGACCATGGGCAGTGTGATGCCTGCACCCAACTTCTCCCGTCCTCCCCACAAGTGGGGCTCACAACGGGCACAGAGCTGCACGGGGGCAATTCGTGCCCATTAAGGGTAAGTGGGGGAACAGTTCAAAGGGTTGTTGTTGCTGTTTTATAAACTTACAGGTGCTGGAGCACAGTTTCATGAACGACACCTCTTCATTTAAAAAATATGGTGGCTGTGACATCCCTCTTCCCTTCCGGGACATTGCGCAACCGTACTGGGGGAGGATCACAGAAGCAGGTAAGTCTGCAATCTCCCCCACCCCATCCTGGAAAGCCTGTAGATATAGACATGCCCTGCGTTCAGGTACACACTTGGTTCGGGAGGTGCAAACAGGGCCGGCGCCAGACATATTGCACCCTAGGCAGGCGCATTCTGAAGCCACACACACACCCTGCTCACTCACCGCCCCCTCACTCGCCTGCCCACCCGCTCGCTCACTCACTCACTGCTCCCCCCCGCCCGTTTGACCGCCGCCCCCCCCGCTCACACGCTCCGGCTCCCGCCTCGCTCACACGCTCCGGCTCCCCCCATCGCTCGCCCACCGCCCCCACTTGCTCGCTCACTGCTACGGCTCCCCCCTTGCTAACCCACACACCGCCCGCTCCCTCCCGCTCCCGGCTTTGAAGCCAGGATGCTGCGGTTGGGGGGCGGGGCAGAGGCTTTGAAGCGGTGCGCCTGGAAGTGGCTTCCTGGCGCATTGTACTGAAGCCTCTGTCTCCAACCCCAGCATCCTGGCTTCGAAGGAGCCAGGACGCTGGGGTTGGGCAGAGGCTGGGGCGGTGGCTTTGGAGCAGCACACCCGGAAGCTGCTCTAGGAGAGCAGCTTCCGGGTACGCTGTTCAGCGCCCTTGTTTGCTTGGCGCTCTATGCGGCCGCCTGAGTTGCCTCTATGGCAGCACCGGGCCTGGGTGCAAAATGAGTAAATCCTAATAAAAAATGAACTGAAGTGATTTTTTCATACATCCCTACTATGCATAACAAGATTGGTTACATGTTTGGGAACTGCATTTTTTTTTGGTGGGGGGGACTAGAGATGGGAGAATCAGGGATGTTCAAACTTGCCATAATTCTCTGAACATTGTGGTGCTCACTTTCGCTTGCGCCCGATTTTCATTTGCAACCTGTTTTCAGTTCACTTGAATGGGAAAACTGCATTTCAAACTGGGAATGTGTTCATTTCTACATGCATTTTACATGGAAATGATTTTTTAAAAGTAGTTTTCAAAGGGCACATTTTTCAAATATGTGTATAAATGCATTTTTTGAATGCCATGGCAAGTTTAGGAATTTGCAAGGGAGCGTTGTTTTTGTTTTTTGAGAAAAAGTGTCCCCTTCCCATTCATATTTGTGGCTGTGAATAGGGCAAGTCTGGATGATTTGAGAACTAAAACAAAATTCTCCCATATCCCTCAGAAAGACACCCATGCCAAGTTAGATATGTGGTGGACATGACATATCCATCCAAGGAAAAAGTCTTCATTCCTTAAACGTTGCAAATGAAAATCAAATTAGCAACAGCAAAAAAGACTGTTTCTAGGGAGAACATCTTCCGTGCTAGCATCGGAAGATCTGACAAGGATCAGAGGATATTATAGACCTTGCTGAGGCAAAATACGCCCTTCAAAGCCACAGGGCTGAATTATGTAGGTCTTTCTCAGCAGGCTTCCTCATCAGTCACAGCAGGCTCAGAAGACAGCAGCATTTTGGCTCAATGGCCTGAGTGCTTCTGATCATATTACACAAAGCAAGCCGCCTGCATTATTTTTACCGCCTCTGAACATGCAGAGATGATTTGAATTGGCAATGCTGTGTTGCTGAATTCTTTTTAATGACCTCAGCAGTGTAGCCTCGAATGCATTAAAAATAGAGTCCAGATGTTCACCTAATGGAAACCATCATGGATACCTTCTGGATGTTAATTTGTTAAGCATGTGTGTAAGGCTGTGTGTGTGTGTGTGTGTGTGTGTGTGCATGCAGGGGGAGAATTCTATTTCTACCTTCTAACATCCAGTGCACATCCAACCATTTCATGGATCTGATTCATAGGCAATATGGTAACTGCCCTCAGCTATCACCCTTGGGAATGTGGGTTCAGATCCCATCTTGCCTATGTCAGAAGCCAGTAATGGTGAAAGCAGACTGTATTATGGCATCAGCAAAAGGCAACTTAATATGTTTATATAACATCACCTGGAAACAGGCTTAGTACAATGTTCAAATGAAGGAACCGGTATCTAGAGGCTAGTAGCAGAGCCACCTGTGCAATGTATCAACTGGTGCTGTGCCAAAACCCCACCTGCCCTTTCGCATCTTTTTGTTTCCCTGAAAAAGAGGGAGTCATTTTTCTGCCCCTTCCATAAGGAAGTTTGGAATGTCAGAGAAATGTCTCAATGTGCAGGGCTTCAGTGCTTACCATACAGTAAGGAGGCAGCTGAGGAGTAGTGGTGGTGGTAGTGCGTGTTCACTTAATTTTACCATTTTTATCCCATTCTGTCTTTTCCGTCTCTCTAGCTGTTTGAGCTTTCTGAAAAGCACACTCCCCACCCCACCCCCCACGAGGACTTAGGCCTAATCTACACCAAGCAGAATATTGCATTATGAAAGCTGTATGGAAATAGTATATAAAAGGCAGGAGCCACACTGCTGCTTTATAGCAGTATTGAAGTGCACCAACAACTGTTGGGGATCATTGACACATACATATATACCACTTTTGTACTGCTAAATCTTGCTTGGTGTGGCTCCTGCCTTTTATATACCGCTTTTATAGTGCAATATCCTGCTTGATGTAGATCTGGCGCTTAACAGGGCTTCCTCCCTTGGGACTGTTCACACAACACACTAAGCTATGGTTAGGCCGCTAATCCTTTTGCAGCAAATGGTTAGTGAACATGATTAAACTGTGGTTGTTGTTGTTGTTGTTGTTGTTGTTGCATTTTATTGTGAAATTAACAAAACAGAACAGAAAACAAATCATGGAAAGAAAATAAAAGAACAAACATTATGTACTTAGGATACACCTTTCATAAAAAGGGGGGGAGTTATGCATAGGTTATGCAAATACCTTTGTGGCATCTATATACCAGCCGTTCAAATGTTGATAACTTTGTTAAGTCCTCAGTACATTGCATTATGCGAGGTGAACATTTATCCTTCAAATGTGTTACTATCAGTCTTTTAGCTGTCATAAGGGCTCGGAAAATCCATTTGCACTGACCGCACATTAACTTCCAAGACATGCATGTAGCCACCATGGTTAGGAGTGGTTCACATCACATACTAAGGCATAATGTTTAGCTCAAAATGTATAGCCACCAAGGTTTAGCATGTCATCTGAATAGGGTCAATGCATACTTTTTTAATTCAGCATTAATCAGCGCTTTCGTCTCCTCACCCCTGTTTTACTAAATATCCAGCCTGATAAAGCTTTCTAGAGAACGTAAAAGCTTGCTCACTGTTTTGGAACAGGGTCAGTAATGCTCTTCTAAGATGGCAGCTATACCTCCTTTCTCAACCAGCTTCAACCACTCCAGTGTCTATTATGTGATACAGAATTCTGGACTTTCTCCTCCGTAACACAGATTTTGCTTAATTTTCAGAATTCAGGGTGTGTTGTACATTGAAGACAGCAGCCCTCAGATTTAGTCATCTCTCTTGCTGAATGCTTCTCCATGTCTTCTGTTCTCCATCACTCCCTCCTCCTTCTCAGGGTCTCTAGAAATGGATGTGGGAAAGAGAGAATTCTTCAGTGCCTACCCCCTAAATAAGGGCTGTGAACTTCTCATCTTCAAAAGACCTGCTGTGTTGACGTGAGATTGTGGTCCCCCGCAAAGCAGGACAGCAGATCTGAAATGGCAGAAGAGACAATAGTAGCTGGAGAAATGAAGCTCTCATCTTCCTCCCATATAAAAGTCTTCCACTTCCTCATGGAAGAGTCTGCAAATTGTTCAGCAGTACCTTTTGCAAAGACTCTTCATGCTTGCAGACTCATAACTACCACATGGACATGTGCACACATGTAACAACCACCGTGGGTTTAAGAGAGTGGCGTATACACAGAAGATTTGAACTCAATGCTTTTACTAAAATGGGCAATATCTACTGCTCAAATGGGGAAATTAGCTCAAGTTCAAGCTCTCACTTGAACCTCAGGCTAAAAATGCAGCTTGAACATTTAGAGAACATTTTTTTTACAAAAACACATTAGCTCATTTCAGTGTCTCAGCTGAGAGACCAGTGTCATTCAAGGCGGTCAGTGTACGAACAACTACGTAACTTTAAGAATTTGGACCTGAGTTTTCTGATTCTTTACTTCACTCCTCATTCTTCCGTCCCACCCCTTGTTCCATTCATTTCTCTGTCTTTTTTAAATAAAAAAACATTTTGCACAGCACTTAGTAAAACTTAGCCAGTGAAATAAAACCTTAGCCACATTGCATCTCACACAAATAAGAATGTTTTTATCATCATCATCATCATCATCATCATCATCATCATCATACCTCACGGTTACCAAGGTTGCCAATTTCATTCTGGCACATTCAAATTAATATGAATAATGACATTCCTGAAGGTTGGAGGGTTTCTGACGAGCAGCTGACATAGACCAAGGACTTCCTAGCCTGCTCATGTTAATGACCCCCTTGAAGTAAATGGAATTGATTAGGTGAAATATTGCTCACCTTTTCTCATCAAGACTGTGGTGTTCCAAAATGTCAATTGCACTTAAAAATTAATGACACCAGCTATCCAAACAAAGTGCCAAAGTTCACATATATATTAATTACAATTTGAATGCTGCTCATTTTCAAATGTGAAACAAATGACCGTAATGAAATTCATGTGGTGGTTGTGGTGATGGGGAATCAATAAGCCAGCAAAATCTAAATTACATGGATATAACTTCTTTATGTTTTCCTGTTTCTTCTTTTATAATCATTGAAAGCACATCAAATTAACGGCTTCCTCTGGATGGAGAGAAAGCAGATCCAAATTTATGGACTGTTGAAATGAGCTGGCCATTGCTTATTGAATTTTACTTTCCTCTACAAAATGCTACAGTTAAAGTTGTTTTATGAAGCCTGCTTGATAAAAAATGGGATTTTTCCATAGCCCCAACAGCATTTATGCAGGGCCCAAATCTTTCATTCTGACCAGATTTATATAAGGCAGAAACCCAGTAGCATTTCAAATCAAATGGATTTTTATTTTACAGTGCAATCCTGAACATGTTTACTCAGAAGCACGTCCCATTGAGTCCAATGGGTCTTACTCCCACGCAATTGGGTATAGCATTGCAGCCATATTTTAGTTACATAACTACAGTGGAAACGATTATCTGGGCATGAATGAATCAGAAAGATTATTTTTAAAGATTCTGTTTATGCACATATATACAATGCCATCACATTCATCTGTACTGCTTGAGTGATTTGAGATTTAGTCAATGAAATTTAGGGATGGTTGAGGAGTTCCAACTTTGAGAATTCTGCTACAAACTGACCCTGAGTTGCAGCTCCTATATTAATGTGCAAATCAGAACTTGATTATCTACCAGGTTTCACACTTCCTGAATGCTCCGATACAGTTCTAAGCTAAAACATTTATCAAAATGCATTTAGAAATGTGTATTTTCAGGAAAAAAGTATGTTTAGAAATACATATATAAATGTGAATTTTCATGCATATATATATATATATATATATATATATATATATAATGTGGAAATGGGAAGGGTCAAGCTTATTTGTGAACATGAGAAAGGTGATACAAACTAGAAATGGACTGGTTCATCCATCCCTAATGAAGATCAAGATTAACTAAAATAAGGGAATAGGCTAGAAAGTCCAAACATTTTCTTATAAATACAAGATATTTTTCTTTAAATATAGGGCTAGTTCAAGCTGCCTGATAGCCACAATGGTGGTCTTAACTGGTGGGTCGTGACTCAAAAGTGGGTCACAAGATCAGTCCAGGTGGGTCACAGCAAAGCTGTTGCTCCAATGTTGGCAATTGTGAAATTGCAAAAGTGGGTCCCATGTTGCAGGTTGGGAGTCCAAGGTTAGTCTCGGGTCTGGACCAGTTGAAGACCATTAGTCCACCACATACAGGTGCCCCCTGACATACCCATAGCTGAAAGGTGGCCATGTGGTGGTTCTATTTTCATAACTCAACATCTCCATCTGAGGGGCTGTTCATGCTGCTGCCATGATTTCTACAAGTATTTCACCTCTTTTTCCAAACCCGTGCCTTTGTGAGAATTGTTGCAGCTTTTCCAGGGTGGAATTCTATATTGGAGAGGACAGTAGCTCAGTGGTAGAGCATATGTATTGCATAGAGAAGGTCCAAGTTTCAATTCCCCAGATCTCCAGGTTAGTCTGGGAAAGACCCCTGTCTGAAATTTGAGAAAGCAGCTAACAGACAGTGTAGGATCTCCACTGGGGTGTGCATTTTTGTTTACCTGGAATTGATTAGGTGAAATATTGCTCACCTTTTCTCAGCAAGATTGTGGTCTTCCAAAAGGTTAATTGCACTACACATTAATGGCACCAGCTATCCAAACAAAGTGCCAAAGTTCACATATGTATTAATTATCATTTGAATGCTGTTCCCTTTCAAATGAGAGCAGACACACAGAGGCTTGAAATTTGCAATTTGAAAGCGCTGCTGAGTTTTTCAGCCCAGCTTACTTCTGAGTAGACATGCAGAAGTCTTGAGCAGCTTACTTATGAGTAGATTTAACATGGTAATCATCACATTTGGTCCCACCCACAGATGGAATGTGGCCCCCGAGACCTTTCCCATTTTGCTATGTGGCTATTGGGATAAAAAGGGTTCCCCACCCCAGTGCAGACAGCGCAAAGATAGATGGACCGGTGGTCTGACTCAGTATAAGTCATCTCTCTACTCTCCTAACGTTTTAGGAGTGACAGCCGTACAAAAGTTAAGTTGATGTTTCTTTTTTCCTGCAAAAGTGCAGGGAGGAAAGAACAGAGAGGCAACTCCTGTCCCTGCAGGTTGCTTCTGCTGCTAAGTCTTCCGTTTCTACTTTCTTCTGCCCTTTCCCAGTATACAAAGGAAACCCAGCGGCAGGAGGCTGGAGAGGAAGCTGCACATAAACAGCGGGCCTGCAGTCTTCACCAAGTCATCCTTGATGGAAGTGGGACTCTTCTGAAAACCAAGGGGGAAAAAACACCTGCCTGTCTGGTGTGCTTTTCCTGAGCTGTTAGTGTTAAAGCGTGCACAAATTACCGAGTGACAGGTCAGGAAAAGAGGGCCAGACGTGGCAACCTGTTCCTTGGGGTTTGAAGTGTTGGAATTGACACTTGTGGGCATCCCACTTCCATTGCACACTCGCCCAAGTCTCAAGCAAGTGCCTTTCACACAGATGTAACCTCCACTCCCTTTTCCCCAGCTCCCATTTGCAGTAACCAGAGCACCAGTTCCTAAACAAGGGGGGGGGGGGGCAGGGGGAAATTGACAAGTTCTTTGACAGATATGGAATATGGCTCTGTGGGGCTAAATGAAGTAATGTGAGGAAAAGTTGAAACTGACAATAATATTGACGAGGAGACTACATAGCAGACAGGCCTACTTAGGATAATGCACAGTTGTGCAAGAGTGGCGGGGGGGTGGGGGATGGGCAGAGAAAAACATACAGCAACATTTGCACACATTTCAGGATCCAAAAGATGTGCAAATTACAATTTGCACAAATGTCAGAACCTTGCGGGGGGGGGGGGATGAGGTTGTCATGGAATTTGAAAAAATATATCTGATGCTTACTTGACTGGAAGCGACAGAAATCTGTTGGGCTTATATGGAACAGATTCTCCAGTGTTGCACATCACTAAGAATGATTTCTTCAGCCCTCAAAATCAAGTCATTCTTTGTTGACAATTTCTTGCTAGGCCTAGTCACATTGTCTTTCTACCTTCAGAAAGTCAGTACATGGGCCCTAATCCCCATGTTTCCTTTCCATGTCATGTGGAAAGCAAGATGATGGATCAAGGCCCATTTCTGCTTTAAGAAAGGTGATATAAGACCCTGATACTTCTTTTTTCCCCACCTGTGCATTCTACCAAGACTCCAGTTCCCTAAAAATCAAACTATACATTACTTTAAAGTTAGGTTTTGGTGAGTTCTTTTCACTCAAAAATAAGCACATGGGACCTAATGTGGATCAGAACCATAGAGAGGGAGCTTTATCCCTTTCCCCTCTGCCAGTAATTTGCATTACATCTGGATGCCTTTTTTTGAAATGTAAATTGGACGCATGGGGGTTGGGCAAAGAGTTAAAGTCCCCCTACACACACACACACACACACACACACAAGGATCTTGATCTGTATGTGTAGCCTGACCTTGTGAGGTAACAATCCATGACCAAAGGAACAGGCTTAACACATGGGATACAGTAAAGTCACAATTTGTATCAGATTCATTTGAAGTTTTGCACTATTATAGACCTCATCAGATAAATCATGGATGCCATATTTGATGTTATTAGCTCAGCAGGTGTCATTTTTATAACCAGTAGAATTTTTAGGCTTATAATAGCAGAACCTTTTATTTTTGCAACTCACTTTAATTAAAGGGAAACTCCCTTGAACCTTTAGTAAGAAACCACTTGATAGCCATATTATGAGGACTTTAACCCATTCATTGGTCCTCTATAGACAAGAACAGAAAATTAATTCAGCAGGAGGGAGTCAGGTCGTGATATTTATTGATTACCTTTGTTTATTTACAATTTATTTATCTTTGTAAACTGCCCAGAGAGCTTCAGCTATGAGGCGGTATATAGATGATGATGATGATGATGATGATACAACATAAGTATACTGCTCCACATTAAAGAAGAAAAGCACCAGGGTTGAAAAAAAATACTATTTTTAACAAAGGAACAAATTTCTGACAAAATTGTGACTGGTCAATCAAGGAAGGAAAGTTTTCAGGAGATACCAGAAGCAACACAATGTTGACACCTGCCTGACTTCCAAAGGCAGGGAATTTGATAGCGGACTCCAATCGGGCCATAGGTCCATGTAGAATCTCCAGGAGCATGCCCTCTGATGACCTCAATGACTGGGAAGGTTGGTAAGGGAGAAGGCTCTCCGAAATTGCAATGCTGAAGAGGAGGAACAAATCAAGTCAGTGGGCCCCTGTTGGGAAGTACCCGACCATGCCTACCCCTGACACCAACCCTGTATATGGCGATCTATTTTTCATTCATTGCAAAAGAAATGCACATCTCTAGTAGGAACAGAAATGTCAAATTTTGTTCATCATCCACCTCTCTCAGGTATCCTGGTCCCAAGTTGTTTAGGGCTTTGAACTTTAAACCTGGCCTGGTAGTGAATAGGCAGCCAGGCCCTGCTCATCAAAAACCAAGAGATGGTTCAGGGCTTCTAGCTTGCCCCTCCATCTGTTCTCATGGGTGGATGTTGGAAAGATCCAGCTAGTCAGATGCCCCACACATATATAAGCTGCTCTGAGTATCGTAAATACAATCAAGCCAACGCTAATTGTGCATTGCCAGAAGAATGGTTTGTCTTATCTTCCCTTTAAGAGTGAGACACTGAAAAATTGCTCTATAGACATACTACTAGACACATACACTAAAGCTCTGTCTAACTTTAAAAATTAAATCAGTAAAGCCTTAGGCATTGTTGGATAGTGCACCTCCACAGACCTTGAAATGTGAGCAATGTACCAATTAAAAACTTACCTGGATTTTGTATTAGACTGGGTATTTTTTTTTAATGTTCTCATTTAATTGGAGTTGTCTTGTGAAAAAGGGTTGAACTTGACTGGCAAAAGAAACTAAGTTAGTTCAAGAGAGGATAGTCTCTCTTTGCCAAATATTCTGATTGAGGGAGGGGCCCTTCTGGGCCTAAGTCTCACAGATTTCAGTTGAGGCCATAAACTTGTGCGTGGGCTGTGCCACTTAAGACTGCAGGATGGGATTCTAATGACTGAATGCTCCTTTGAACAACACTTCTGTACATAGAAAAATAGGTGCTGGAATGAAGGGAGGGAGATGGTATAGTGAACATCAGTCACATGAAGAGCAACTTTATCAGTTCATCTGCTGTCTGTAAGCATCCTTGGGCAAATATAGGGTGACCATATGAAAAGGAGGACAGGGCTCCTGTATCTTTAACAGTTCCATAGAAAAGGGAATTTTAGCAGGTGTCATTTGTATATACGGAGAACCTGGTGAAATTCCCTCTTCATCACAAGGAGGAGGGAGCTATACTAGAGTGGAGCTATACTAGACTGACCAGATTTAAAAGAGGGCAGGGCACCTGCAGCTTTAACTGTTGTGATGAAGAGGAAATTTCACCAGGTTCTCCATATATACAAATGACACCTGCAGAAACTCCCTTTTCTATGCAACTGTTAAAGATACAGGAGCCCTGTCCTCCTTTCCATATGGTCAGCCTAGGCAAATACCAGGGCAACAGTACAGCCCAACATCACTACATGCCTGATGACAGGAATATATCAGAATCAAAATAACACAAACAGAGAGAGAGAGACAGGGGAAGAGGGAGGGAGGGAGGGAGAGAGGGAGAGAATTAAAATTGCCCTTGCTGATTAATTATCTAAATGGGTTGGTAACCCATGGCCTTTCACATGTTATTGTTGGACAACAATTCCCATCATTCTTGTCCATTGCCCATGCAAGCTGGGGCTGATAGCAGTTGGGAATCCAGCAACATCTGGAGGGCCAGATATTCCCCTCTAAATATTGATCTAAAACTTTTGTTGATTCATCTAAAGGTTACACAAAGTAATGCCTGCAAGCCAAGCTACTTCCAAGGTGTGTATAAAATTTGTAAATCTGAAGAATGATCTGTGGCTCATTCAGATCTACCCAAGGATCCTGAACTAGGAAATCATACAGCTCAGTTTTGCATAATTTCTATTTTTTCCAATGCTAAGTTTGTTCTGTCCTGATTCCACATCAGATTGTGTGCTTTTTAATAGAGACAAAATGTATGCATTTTAAGGTGCAATTAAAGAAACCTGCATTCGTTATGCTTTCTTCCAAATGTACACATTTTTGTGTCCACCTTTGCAGATGTATGTATTTTCCCCTATTGAAAAAAGCATTGTGTGTGCATTTTTGCAAATATAAACATTCTTGTACACATTTTTTCGAATAAATCTCCCTGCAATCTGAATCAAAAACTTCAAAATGTACATATTTCAGTGACAAACTGTGTTGTGGTTCATGTTTAGTCGAAGGGAAGGGATGTGGAAATTTGGTAAATTCGCATTGAAATGTTAACCAATTTCTCACCCATCCCTAGTGATCACAGAATAGCGTGTTTGAGCCACTCAGTAAGCACTGTCAACCACCACAGCCATTAAAATCTTTTTAAGACCCAATCCAGTAGAATTTTACAATATTAAAGAAGAGTTGTGGATGCCAAACACTTGCAACAGCATAATATCCCTATGACATTGTAAGCCAAGTCGGAATTCGGGATATCTTTCTGGAACATCAGAGGAACTGGGCGTGCAAAAATGCTGGAAATGGCAGAGGTGGGAATGGCTAAGGCCAGAGAGATAGAAAAGGCTACGGGGTGATTTGCCTACATATCTGAGAGTATTTCTGCCATGGTTATGCCATCAGCAATATCGGTAGTACAAAACATACCTAACTGATTCATAGCTGAAGACTATTCTAATGAGTCTGAAAATGGCAGGCCTCCTAGGGAGTTCACCCAACTTTCATAAAATTAGACGATCTAGACAAGAGCCCATAACAGGACTCCTTTAAAACTGGACAGTGCTACAAGAAAGTAACAGCATTATGGCATTCTCCCACTATATAATTACTAGACTAATGCAGGATGAGCACACAATACAGCTGATTCCATCTCATGAAGCAATTTTGAGATAGGGTAGCTGTGTTAATCTCTTGCAGCAAAAACAAGATGTCTTGTGGCACCTTAAAGATGAACACATTTATTCTAAAATAAGTTTTTATGGACTATATTTCACTTCATCAGATGGATGAAATGTTATGGAGAGTGTTTTGCAGTCTCATCTCATGAAGGTATTATCAGAATGAGGCCACAGTAGGATGAATTTACTCGCTTCATGCAGGATGCTGTTACATCAGTGCAAGCATTCTATAATGGACGAAGTGGCTTGGGATGTTTGCAAATCAGCCTTTCAGATGATTACTATAAATGGCAAACTGTTTTGCTTGGCATCACACCAGACTAATTTAAAATTCACTAATGTATTACTTGTCCATGAAGTCCATAGAGCTACAGCCTCAGGCTGTTTAACATAAATACAGAGGTCTACAACTGTCCTCTGAAAAGATAACAACCTTTTTTAAAAAAAAAAAAAAAGGAAAGGAAAAAAAGAACAACTTAGAATAGCTAGAGGGAAAAGAATTTGATTTTGTATAATTTCTGGTGGCACCAATGCTGCCCATCTCTGTAATTGTATAGCATTATCACTATTCACTCTTCTGTCTATTCTTGCATAGAGAATTGAAACATCATTTGAGTTTCCTCCAAGGATGGATTAACAAGATCAGCTGTGACATGACTTGATTAATTAATGAGACTGGAGTATTCTCTGGTCCGTATGTGCTGTTCGTGAACTTCAGAGATGGGAAAATAATTCTAACCTTCAATATTTTAGAAGCCAGCTGGGTAAAGCAAAATTCCGCCTTGACCTTCACTAATAATACAACCAAAATCTATTACAGTATATACTAGACTAGTTGGCTACATCCAAGGTGATTTAATTCACTTTTTTCCTAATCTGAAAAGCAGACGTGATCATGGTTGAAGTTTGGAGGACAAAAGAGGGGGAAAAGTCAAGAAGTTTTAAATCGTAATTAGATTTCTTGTTTCCCTCTCTTTTTGGAAAAAAGAAAGAAAGAAAAAGATGGCAGGTGGAACTTACTATTTTTTCCCCCTTCTGGAAGTATTAATAAGTATATTTCCCAACGGAAAGAAGTATTTTCTTACACATCCTTTTGAGGAGAAAAAGAGATGTGTATGTCAAAAGAGAAAATCAGGAATTGTAAAAAAAAAAAGGGACAAAACAGCCATTGTTTCAAAGCTGTAGCGGCTAGCCTTCCCCCCACCCCTTCATTCTTACTATAGAGTATTCACAGGAGTCCTAGCACCTTTTCTCCCCCTATGGACCAGATTCAGATTACAGGCCCCAAATCTAGAATGTCTACTGAAAAACAGTGATCCATAAAGCAAATATTCCATGGTTTTATGTAGGCATGTATCTAAGTACTTAAAAGCTTTAAAAGCTGAGATTCCACTGAATTTGCTTGAAGCCGTTTAAAAAGAAGAAGAAGTTTGAGTTCTGTTTAAGAGAAATATCAGGGGAAACTCAAAGAAGGAAAGATGTCATTTCTCAGAGGGGTTCCACAGAATTTGGACCCACAGAAAAGATCGATACAGTGTGGACGTTAAGCTGTGCTGTTGGTGATACCTGTCTCAGGCAAAAACATGGCTTTTTAACAAAGCTTTTGATGGTTAAACTCACTGGCACATTGTTTTAACTGCTTTTACTGTTTTTAAATTATATATTGTTTTAACTTGTATAATGGTTTAATTTGTTTTTAACTGTACATATTGTTTTATACTGTATATTTTTAATTGTATGCAGCTCTGAGATCTTGGTGATATAGGGTGGGATATAGATGTTTTAAATAAATAAATAAATAAATCTGCAGGGATTCCTCTTAGGATTCCTGAGATAGTGAAGAAACTTTACAATAGTGGGCAATACGGCTGATAGCTGCACCCCTTCTTAGAGCCAGAAGATCTGAAGCCAGTAGTACATGCGCTGGTAACCTCAAGGCTTGACTTCTGCAATGCGCTCTTCATAGGGCTACCATTGTACCTAGTTCGGAAACTTCAACTAATTCAAAATACGGCAGCCAGGTTGGTCACCGGTACATCTAGAAGTGAGCATATTACCCCAACATTAAAATCACTCCACTGGCTGACAATTAGTTTCCGGGCAAAGTACAAAGTGTTGGTCATTACCTAAATGGTTTGGGTCCAGGTTGCCTGTGGGATTGCCTTCTCCCATACAGTCTGCCCCACACACTCAGGTCCTCTGGGGTTAACTTACTTCAGTCAGCTAAAACTAGGCTGACATCAGTTTCCCTGAGGACCTTTTCTTCTGTCGACTCCAGATTGTGGAACGGCCTGCCGGAGGAGATTCGTAAAATTAACTCTCTGTGTGATTTTAAAGCAGCTTTAAAGACTTGCCTTTTCCGGCAGGCCTATCCAGATCAATGTAAAATCAAGAATGTTTAAGATGTATTGATTCCTGTTCTAATGTTGTTGTAAAGGGAGAGGCGGGTAAAAAATAAATTATTATTATTATTATTATTATTATTATTATTATTATTATTATTAAGAGCCGAGGACTAGAGTTGCTATTTAATTGGACCAAAAGTCAAAGTTCTTTTCCCCAAATGTGACCACAAGTTCAGAAATGTACAAACTTTGCCCCAAAATCTGCGTTCACATTTGCATTCAGGGTTGTGATTGGGGCATGTTCTGATAATTTGAGAACTGAAATGAAATTCTTATATCCCTATTGAGCATTCATGTGCTGCAGCCGATATACACAGATGCAAACCTCAGCACTTTGCCACACGGATTTTGGTCCAGGACCTGCGCTAATAAGGGTTGGCAGCCTCTAGAGCAGAAAGTGTATTGAAGGGGGTGAAAAGTACCACTTTCATATGACTTTGGAAGCTCTCCAGTATTAATAAGTACCTAAGAATAGCCAAGGGGTTGTGCCCAGTGTTAGTCTAACATACTGTAAGTACCATTCATTTCAATAGGGCTACTGAATGTAGAACTAACTTTGGATACAACCCAAGATCTTCCCAGACAGTATGCTTGCCACCACCTTGTTTGCCATATTTCCCTGAATGGGCCAGGAGCACCCTTAATCTTTATAAATCCAGACACAATAAGCAGGGTCAAGAATAAGGCACCATGGGAGAGGTCTGTGAGGAAGGACTCTCTAAAACTATACCACAGGAGCCACTGAATATTCAAAGTATTTATTCACATGCAAAAAATGTTTTTAAAAACTATGCCTTGCAGATGGAAAATAAGGATCGACATACAGAGCATATGCTTGGGACAAGGGAAATAAAGTACCAAGTCTGACCTTGGTCTTATTTAGAGGGCAGAACAACTTTATATGTGTGTGACAGAAAAGGGCATAGATCTAATCCAGCACATTCTTTCTGTGGTTAACATTTTATGTATTTTATATTTACTGTTGTTCCCCAACTCGATCAAAATGGAGAAGCGGGTAAGAAATAAAATTATCATCATCATCATCATCATCATCATCTGCCAACTCTCCAAACTGACAAGTCCCAATTGTCACTCCCAACTATAGTGAGGCTGTGCTCTCTCCCTCCCATCCCTGGTTCTGTCAGGGAGGAGGGACCTCCCTCTTGACAGACATCTCCTCAGGTCCAGCTACCAAACCTGTCAGATCACCTTGTTAGACTGGGGCTTTATTTCCTGCATTGGCCTATGGTTCAGCCTACAATGTCCTGCTATGACTTGGGGCTCATGTACACCAAGCAGGATATTCCACTGTGAAAGCGGTATGAAAGTGGTATATAAAAGGCAGGAGCCACACTACTGCTTTACAGCGGTATTGAAGTGCACTGACAACTGTTGGGCCCATTGACACATGCCATATAACACTTTCATACCACTATATTCTGCCTGGTGTGGCTCCTGCCTTTTATATACCACTTTCATACCACTTTCATAGTGGAATATTCTGCTTGGTGTAGATGAGCCCTTGGATTCCTCGCCTTTTGAACCATCTCCTTACCTGTGTTTCACTATTATTTCTAAAAGAACTGAGCAAAACCCATGAGAGAGAGAGCGAGAGAGAGATCTTAAATAGAGTCTGACAGTGTGAAGGGATGAATGAACACAACACACAAAGAAAAAGGAATGGGGGAGGAAGAAAGAAAGAAAGAAAGAAAGAAGCCACTGAAAAATCAATTGTTCTCTAAGGAGCATACAATAAAAGTAAAAGTACTAAATAATAATAATAATAATAATAATAATAATAATAATAATAATAATTTTTACCCGCCTCTCTGATTGGATCGAGGCGGGGAACCACAGCAAGCATAAAATACTGATTAAAAACATGGTATACACTGTTTAAAAACATCCTAAAAGCATCCTAAAAACATCCTAAAAATATCCTAAAATTCTACTGGATAGGCCTGCCGGAAGATATCAGTCTTGATAGCCTTCTTGAATGCTAAAAGACTGTCAAGCTGACGAGTCTCCTCCAGCAGGCTATTCCACAGTCTGGGAGCAGCAAAACTTGAGCTTGCTGAAGTTCTCAGAATTCCATCTCTAAACTCATTCTGACCCAAACCCATATCAGTTTGCAAGCTTTGTTTGTCTTTTTTTATGTGAAAAATCCATGCATATCCTTGCATTTTTTCAGATGTCTGAATCAATTGTGCACATCTTTGAAATGTACGTATCCTTTCCCCCCGGATTAAAGTGCATTCATATGCATTTTTCAAAAGTACTTTTTTCATGTGCTCTCTCAAATGTATGCATACTTTTGAATGTATTTTGGGGGTCCACATATCACATGTGCAAACTCAGAAATGCATGGACTTTGATCATAGATGGTATCTGAGTCCATGCTCAATCCAGAAGGTGTGAACTCCATAAAACCTGATGAAAAATGAACTGAACTGAATGTCTTCTACATTCCTAAAATAAAATAAAGTAAAAATGAAAAGAAAGATGTAGAGAAGATAGATGGATAAACAAGGAAGGAAATAGATACAATGATAAACCAATGTAGCTTAGCATTTATTCCATCCTTTTTTCTTTCTTTTTAGAACTGGAGGTCCTCAGGTTTACATGGATATTTAAAAGGATTATCATATTTAATTAACTAGAGAAAATATTATGCAGTTAGGCTGATAATGTATTTTCCATTTTAGAAAACTGACCATGAACTAAGGGGCAAAACAGGAATAGGTGAAATTCTTTGCAATATAATCATTCACTCCCCATTCCCTGTGGTAAGTATTTTGTGAAGAGATAAGAAAAGACAGCAGAAGTGCAAACATTAGCCACTGCTGTGAGAATTTTAGAGTGGCACTTAGCAAAATTTATAGAGAGATTTTCAGGCAACACCTTTCAGGTTAATTTAAAACAAAAACAAAAAAAACCCACAAATGATGGCAAGGCACATTTTTTACAAGCATCACTCAAACTGAAAATTCAGACATAAATACAGGAAACTGAACACCTGTTGTGTTAGGATGAAGTGAACACAATTCAACTGAACACAATTCCATTTCACACAACAGGTGGTTCCATACAAGGGGGGAAAGAAAACAAAGAGGTGTCTTGTTTTTGAGAAAATATTGATCTGCCAAAATTGTATGTGCAAATGTGGGTTAAACTTACATAAAGATAAACACCTCCCACCTCCCTGAAGCCACAACATGCTGCAGAGTTTTTCAGCTTTCTCAGTAATTTTGATTTTATTTTATTTTTTAAAAAAAGAAACTTAACTATGTTCTCCGCCCTCAAATTATTACACCTCATAACATTATGCCCTTTTGCAATGTTGCAGAACTAGACTTTGGAGCTATGTGAGACGTCTATAAACACATTGGCTGTTTCTAGACCTGTCTTTCTCTCTCCCCCCCAGGATCATCCTTGTACATGCAAATGACACACAGAAGATCCCAGGAGCAGGCAGTGACGATCCCTCTATTTTCCTGGGATGATCCTTAGGTGTAGAAAGGGTCATTGTGTTGGGTCCAGAGTAGTGTTTAGCAGAGCTCCACGTGCCTTAGGGGAAGGGGGCAGGAGGCACTCTTCTTCATGAGTCTTCCTTCTGCATGGACCCTCTGCATTCCAGAGCAGCATGAGAGATAACACAGGGGTCTACAGGTGGAAAGTGGAATCCGTGCCTCCTTCTTCTAATGGGGAATTACTTCTCAATTGGCCATTCACAGAATGGCCAATCTGGATCCAACCCATGGAGGTACCTTGTACAATATCAGACCATTGGTCCATTGCATTGTCTATTCTGACTTTCAGCAGCAGGGGCTCTTTGAAATCTCAGGCAGAAATCTTTCATATCATCGGCTGCTTGAGCCTTTTCAGTTAGGGATTGAACCCAGGGGGTGACAGGGAAATCTGAAGATACCCCCAAATACCCTCTGTCTGATGTGGAAAAGTGCACAAGCACCCAGAATCTCTCTGACCCCTCTCCCCCTCCCCTTCGTGTCACTGAATAAAGAGACACAGAAAGCATCTTGGCAGCTGTTCAAGGCTGTCCTGAACTCTGTGCCTAGGCACTGGCTCCCTATCTATCACGGTCAGGTGTTGCTTTTTCCTATAACACATCCACATTGTGTTTAGGAACCAGGTTCTGTAACACAGACATGAAGGCACATCGTTTCTCTGTTTATCGCCCTGACTGAGCATTTTGGAAGGGTCAGAGCATACTCAGGACTTTTGAAGTGCCCTTGGGAGGGGGCTTAACAGGAACAGAATACAGCAGTTGTGCCAGTCATAGAAAGCCAAAATATGACATTGTTTAGAATGGTTTCATTATAGAAAATGTGTGGGACTTAGATCAATCATGAGAGGGAGGAGGGAAAAGGATGATTTCATCAGAGCAACTTCAATGAGTATAACAGTATGCTGTGTGTGGATGATGGGCAGAGAGCTCAGCCTTCGGCTTGCTGGAGGTGAGTTTTCTCCTACATGCGTAGTATCTGAATAAAGCCTTTGAACCTGAACTGCCTGGATTCCGTTCCCTACCCTACTGGATTGGGGAAATTTCCCTAACAGGGGTTTATGCATGCAAAGCATATGTTCTACCATTGAGTTATAGCCCCTTCCCAGCACAAGTCCCCAAACTCCTGCTCTAGACAAGGATGTACATGTGAGCCGGCACTTCGTTTTATTCCTTTCTAGGATCATGGTTTCCCCTACTTACAGAACGATACACAGCCCCCCTCCCAAAAGCTCCCACTTACTTTATCTCATGTTATATGCCCAAAAGGAACTACTCATCTTTAAAACCCTTCAAGTTTCAATTATTACATGCACACTCATCAATCACTTAATAGCATGTGCAACAGGCTGTCATAATATAACTCCATAGATCACATTTAATATAACCTTGTGGCATCTGACACTGCTTTTCAGTGGAACTGCTTCACGCATTCTGCTGCTCATCATGTGGACCTGGTTCACGCATGCATGTCTCCCTACACTTGATCACTGTCAGATGAATATATGAATTGCTTCCACTGAAAAGTGTTACATTTAGGGTTCCTAAGCAGGCCCAGATCAGGCTGAGGCAGTCCAAAGCACTTTGGGCTGACTCAGGGTGATGGTGGGCTGCTGACTCCATCCACTGGAAATGGCCCTTTCCGGAAATGTCTCTTTACAGCCACTGTAGTTTCCAACCTTAGTTCTAAGAAATGACAGAGCCCCATTTTAGTTTAAAATGGTGGCACTTATCAAAGATGGATGGCTACCCCACTGGTTGGTTACATAAATCCAATGGATATGTGGAGGAAGTGGCTCTAGATTTGGGGGGGGGGGGTAAAAGGGAAAGGGGGAGTTTGATGGACTCCTAAAGCCGCATCCGATGAGCGTTTTATTGCACACTTGTTAATGGGCACTCACGGAGTTTGCTCAGGTCCCTCACATGACATTGTCTGCCTCCCACACACCTTATGCCCCTTCTGGCCTTCCTTGCACAACAACAAAAAACCTTCATTAAGTCCGATGTTTTTTTAAACTCGGAATTGCTGCGCTCTCCTGCTTTTGAAAAGAGGAAGTAACTGAGGAATGAAAAAATGGGAAGAGAAGTGAAGGTAGAGAGTGTGTTAACCCCTGGTGTGATGGAGCTCCTAGTTGGCTTTGCACCAGCATTAACACCTTTATTGTTGCAGACAATGCTCCTTTAAGGCTGCCATTTGCATAAACGGGACATTTACCAGCAAGAACGAGCTACCATTTCTGCAAAAAAATGTGGCTTGCCAAGGGCATGGCGGTCCATGTCCTACTGCCAACTGACCATGGTCCAGTCAGCGGTTTGCCCCGTGCCACTTGCTAGGGTAGGTAATTGGCAGGGGTTCAGTGTGTGGTTTGAGGTACAGATACAAGGTGGCCCATCTGTCTCTAGTTTATAGTAAACAGATATAGTACTTATCTGTTTTAGCAGTAATGCCATGTTGGATGCTACCCCAAAATGGTATGTTTGTTGCAGACCACTTGTTTTAAAAGGCTTGAAAGCCTTGTTTGGCCAAAGAACAACAGAAGTTGGTGAGAACACTATAGGGAGCTACTTGCAACACCACTCTCAAGGTTTGTAAACACTATTGCCTGTGTCCAGCCGCACAGAACTGTGATTGATATTATTTCTGCCAAGTTAAGAGTGCAATACCCAAGGAGCAGATCTGCCCAATTCTGAGCTACATGTGAAACATTAACAAGATTAACATCTTGCATGTCAACTCTTTGCGCTTCACAGACATCATGTAGCATTAGCACAAAGGAGCAGATATAATTTCTTCAGCTAATAATGTTAGAGAGTGTTCCTTCCTACACTTGTGTAGAGATTTGGTTTTAATGAAATAAAAGTGGTGGGGGAGGAGGGCTCTTTGCCATAATGAGACATCTTGTGTAGAGATTTGGGTTTAATGAAATTAAAGTGGTGGGGGAGCAGGGCTCTTTGCCATACTGAGACATCCTTAATTTAAGTGTGTGACAGACAACACTTGTACAGCATGGGTTTCTTGTTAAACAGCCAATGAAAAAGGCATGGGAACCCTCTAACCATTTTGTAAAGGAACATAGTTCCTCCTACATGCATTAAAAAAAAGAAGAAACTTTTTCAGTACAAAGGGAATACTGTGCAACTCAAAAAAGCATTAGCAATGGCAGGTTTTGTATTAAACAGGGGGAGAAAAGCACAGCCCCTGGCCTTAGCTAGACTGGGCAAAATCCCGGGATGAACCCCAGGATCGAGCCTGTGCATCCACATGATGCACAGGGGATCCCGGGAGCCCGAGACCATGAAATGTGTGGCTGGGAGCCAGGAGCCATGCTCCTCAGGAGCGCTGCGCCCATTGGAGGTAGGGTGGGGGGAGCGAGATTTTTTTTTTTTTAAGGACCTACATTTGCTCACGACCGTTCGTGCACTCCTGTTGCTTTAAAAATAAAAATAAAATGGCCGGTGCAACGCCTGTCTTCCTGAGGTTGTCGTGCCTCACATGTAAACAGAGGAGGGATCTTGTGTTAATCTCAACACGAGATCTTCCCTCCTCCATCACAGACTGTAAGGTAGGTCTAGCTAAAGCCACTGTGAGCCTAATATCTTCCAGGATTTCTCAAGGCTACATTTTTTCACCAGAGGAGATGATTTGCTGCTTTCCCTCTCCCACCCCTGATAACCCAAAGTTTATCACGATGTTGCCAGTGCTAAGCCAGAGAAACACTTCACGTTAGGATATTGTCAGTGCAACTTATGCACCTCCACTGAGAAATGAATCCCATTGCATTCAATTGGGGACTTAGATTTGCAGCCTAAGTGGTATACCATAGAGACAAAACTGGCACATGAGACACAAGAGGATCTCAACTCAGACAATAAAAAAGATGGGGTGGCACTTTCCACCACTCACATTGCCCTCAGCCACTGTCACATGCCCCACACACTACAAGTCTTCTCCTGCTCTTCTTGTGGTGGCAAGAATATGGTATCAATATGGTATCAGTTTCCTACAATTGTGGGTTTCCTTCAAGCCAATGCTAACTTAGAGAACCCAGCTGCTTTAGGAAGTGGGTGCTATTTTTGAAACTTTTCCAAAAGATGATGTTACCCTAGGAAAGATTACTGTTCTAGGTAGCAAGCACTGTTTTGGGAGCTTTTCCTCATCCTTCAGAAGAGGAAGAGCAAAGAAACGGCATCCAGCAGCACCAACCTGGTGTAAGTACTAGAAAGCAAGCAGAAACCCTCATCGGAAGAAATTAAAGAACGAATGCCATCCCATATATGTTGAGCACCCTAAAACTGCAATGTTTGATGTACATTTCTCTCTTCCTCTCTCTCTTCATGTTAAAATTAATTTAGGGTTTAACCCTCTTTCTTTCTTCTTTCTGTCTTCTTGACTTTACATAAAAACATGTAGCAGGAATCCCCTGCTATTGAATATAGGAGAAATATTGTTTCAGGGCAAATGCATAAATGGCAATAAAATAACTGATCAAGTTGAATTTTCTATTAAGAAACCTTAACATCCCTGTACCATAATAGTAGGTAGTAGCAGTAATAAGGAGGGACAATAGCTCAGTGATAGAGCACATGTGTGTCAAAGGTTCCAGGTTTGACCTCTGGCATCTCCAGGTACTGCTAGGAAAGAATCTTGCCTGAAACCCTGGAGAGACAATGTTGACTAGGCTAGATACACCAATGGCCTGACTCATTCTTATGTTCCTATTTAGCATTACACTTATCACTCTACTCTACAAGTTTCTTGGTTGGTACAGCCAGCCTTTTAGGTTCATATGTTGTATAAAGGGAGGGGACAGGAGCAGGCAGAAGTAACATCGAACATCGGGGCCTGCTCCTGCTGGACTCTTCCCCACACACACAGGGCAAACTGCCATCTTGGCCCTGTGGGGAAGAAGAAGGACCGAGGGGACAGGAGCAGGCAGAAGTAACATCGAACATCGGGGCCTGCTCCTGCTGGACTCTTCCCCCCCACCCCACAGGGCAAACTGCCATCTTGGCCCTGTGGGGAAGAAGAAGGACCGAGGGGACAGGAGCAGGCAGAAGTAACATCGAACATCGGGGCCTGCTCCTGCTGGACTCTTCCCCCCCCCCACAGGGCAAACTGCCATCTTGGCCCTGTGGGGAAGAAGAAGGACTGAGGGGACAGGAGCAGGCAGAAGTAACATCGGGGCCTGCTCCTGCTGGACTCTCTCTCTCTCTCTCTCTCTCTTTCTTTCTCTCTCCTCCCTCCCTCCCTCCTTGACTCCTTTTCCTTGTGTGTCATGTCTTTATTAGACTGTAAGCCTGAGGGCAGGGACTGTCTTTTTTCCTAAGTGTAAGCCGCTCTGAGAGCCTTTTTTGGCTGAGGAGCGGGGTATAAGTATGATAAATAAATAAATAAATAAATAAATATAATAAATAATAAAGACCTCACGTATACTAAGGACTGGGCCTTTTTTTCATGGTGGGCCTCACTTGTAGAATTTTCTCTCTGGAGAACTCTGCTTGACCCCCCTCTTAAGTGCCTTTAAGAGCTTTTGTAGATCAGGCTTTTATTGTGCACTCACCATTCCTCCCTGACAGTTGTTTACAGGTGCTTTAGATGATTTCATCCTCCAGGTTTGCTCCTGTGTGCAACAGAAAAAACAACAGCAACAACAACATATACACCATCAGCCACCTTGCAGTGATTAGGTATGCTAAAAAAAGAAGAAGTGAACCCTACCTGTGAGAAACTGTTAGAGAATTTTTCTCCCACCTGAAGAAATTTAGTGAAATGGGGTGGAGGATTTCAAGAGGTCATCTGCACACAGCTCTAGTTCATGTGAAACTAACAACAGTAAAAAATTGTGAAACTAACAACAGTAGAAATTGTCTAGAGGTGTTAAGAGCCAATTCTAGAGACAGATGTTTCTCAGGGGAATCTCAATTAGCTCTAGTTCCAGGCTACATACCTCTATTCCCTACTGTGTCAAGATGAACTTCCTCAGATCCTGCATTGGATTGTTAACAAGCTCTGAACCTTATTTGAATCTGCATGTCTTTCTCACGGGGGGGGGGGGGGGTATGGGAAATGTGCAACTTTCCTTTTGCCATATTACACCATACAGCATAAAGCAGATATGGGAGCCAATTCACACATCAGCTTGTCCTTAATAAGCCATCAAGATCAAAATGGTTCTCAGATTAAATAGCACGAACATGTATGACTTAAGAAATTTAAGTGAAAGGCATCTACGGAGGTCACTGGAGAGGAAGCAGTGCATTAAGTTGGTCATTGTAATGAACAAGCTTTTCAGTGAATCTTTCTTTGTTAGAAAACAAGTGGACTGATTAAAGGGAGAAACACAATGTAAGATTGATGACTTCCTTGAGAATTTCACAGATAAAACCCAGCAATCACTAATGATTGTAGATATAGAAGCATTGGCTGGGAATGTAATAATTATGCTGTAAAGATGACAGCAATCAAATGGTAAATTACAAATTAGGAAGCTCTATTCATGTAGGTCTGGGAGACATACACAGGTGTGAAAGCATGTTTCTATTATTTAAAGGGTTTAAATTAAATTGGGGAGCAATCTTATGTCCCCCAGACAGAATCAGTGGGGTTTACACTCAGTTAAGAGGATATAGGGCTGCAGTCTGAGCATCTTGAAAAGCCTTTTCCCAATCTGGTGCTTTCCAAGTGTATTGAATTACAGCTCATACCACCCCCAAATGGTGAGGCCAATGGTCATGCTGCCTAGGGAAAATGGAAGGTGTAGGCCAGTACATCTAGAAGGCACCAGGATGGGAAACACCAATCTGAACTACTGAAATGTGCTCAACTTGAATGTTGTTTGCAAACTGAAGCTAGTCCAAAACACGGCAGCCTGATCAATATTAGCATTAGCTGCCAAAGGCATATAACACCTGTTCTTGATGGGCTCCATTGGTTGTTGATTTGTTTTCAGGTTACATTCAAAATTAATTCTTCTGCCTCTCTTGGTCTCTTCAAAATTAAGCTGATGGTGCTCAATTGTAAATCCCGTTGTGGAATTGGCACATCTTATGTCAGGCAGTGCCACCTGTCTTATGTTTGTTCTTAAACTTTAATATCTGGGAATGAGAGCTGTTTGGAGGTTTCACCATCTGTTGAGATGTTGGCCACTGACAATCAAGACTTTTTGGTGATGGCGCTTCCTCAGCTTTTGAATCAGCTTCCCACTGTAGTCTCGCAGATCTCAAATACTGTCCCTTTTAAGCAGGCAGTTGAAGTCTCCCTTTTCAGGCAGGCTTCCCCCACCCCATCCCATGGTTGGTGTTCTTTTTGAAGCCAATTTGAATTTTTCCCCCTTGGGTATCCGTCTTCTCTTGTACAACTATTTTATTATTCTGTTTATCTTTATTCTTGAATTTTAGTAACCCTAGGGTGACCATATGAAAAGGAGGACAGGGCTCCTGTATCTTTAACAGTTGTATTGGAAAGGGAATTTCAGCAGGTGCCATTTGTATATATGGGGAACCTGTGAAATTTCCTCTTCATCACAACAGTTAAAGCTGCAGGTGTCCTGTCCTCTTTTAAATCTGGTCACTCTCGTATAGCTCCTGCACCTTTAACTGCTGTGATGAAGAGGGAATTTCACCAGGTTCTCCATATATACAAATGATACCTGCTGAAATTCCTTTTTCTATGCAACTATTAAAGATACAGGAGCCCTGTCCTCCTTTTCATAAGGTCACCCTAAGGAACCCACTTTGAGAATTGTACTTATTGAAAGGCAGTTACACACACACACACACACTGATTAAATAAGGATACCTCCAACAGGAGGAACTGAAGTGAGGGTGACATTTTCAACAGGGAAACTAACAGTGACAGTTAAATGTTTTTCCCCAGGGCTCAGATTGTGTGGGGGAGGAAGTTGTAGCACAGTATCTGCTGACTGAAGAATAGCCCTCGGTCTACCTGATGTGGGTAGAAGTTTCAAGCTAACAGAGAGAGCTGGTATCATCTCTAGACCATATCTATACATCCTATAATTATCAGGAAAAAAGTTGAAGACTAAGTGGGAAGTTTTAGTGGCTAGGATATAATTTAGAACCACCTCAGTCTCACAAAAAGTTGACTGTAAAATGCTACCAACTCACGCCAAGAGTTGGAGATATATATTCCTTCTTCCTCTGTTGATTACAAAGCCTTGGTGAAGTGATTGTAAAACTACTTTCTTTGGATTACCTTTTCTTCCTGGTCTCCTATAAAAGGTTCAAAAGTAAAGATTAGAGCTGTGCACTGACCACAGAATTTGACTCAGAACCTGATTCAGCCTCTCAGAAAATGCCTGATTCTCCTCTGACTGATTTAGAAGCCATGTGCTTCAAGTCAGGTACCAAACCTGAATCGAGAATGGGAAATTCAAACTCCATGCCTCCCATTGACTATCATGGGAAATAAAAACAATGCTTCTAAGGTCTCTCTCTCTGTCTCTGTCAAAATTGGATGAAGTTTGCAGGCACAGTAGCCCCTTAGGTAGGGTGACCATATAAAAAGGAGGACAGGGCTCCTGTATCTTTCACTGTTGTATTGAAAAGGGAGTTTCAGCAGGTGTCATGTGTATATATGGGGAACCTGGGGAAATTTAAATCTGGTCACTCTAGTATAGCTCCTGCAGCTTTAACTGTGGTGATGAAGAAGGAATTTCACCAAGTTCTCCATATATACAAATAACACCTGCTGAAATTCCCTTTTCTATGTAACTGTTAAAGATACAGGAGACCTGTCCGCCTTTTCATATGGTCACCCTACCCTTAGGGGGTTATTACTGCTTCCAAATGTCAAAAAGATAGAAGCAGGGGTGTTTGTGCTTCTTGATTTTATATTTTGATTTGTTTAAGGGAATTGCTGATATATATATAATTTAATGTCTTGGCATAATTGGATGAAACTCAATTCAACCCTGCTAGGAGCCAACCTAGTCAGACCGTACAGAACAGCCTGTGAACAGAATGAATTGGAGAGAAAATACCAAAAAAGAAAAAAAAATAGAATATGGAGAAGACAGCAAATCTTTAGATTGCAAAGGAATATGGGAGGGAGCAGAGGGGAAATTGTCTGGTGGAGGGCACAGAGTGAGCCATATAAAAAAGTTTCTACACAGGTATTCGTGTTGTGATAAAATATTCAGAAAAACAGAGGGAAAGCTAATTGGCTACTGAGAAGTGTATATTATGTATAGGCACTTTATTTCTCCCCAATGTACAGTTTTGTACTTTTTTATTTGTTTGTTTGTTTTGGTTAGGTAACCCTGTAACAGAGTTTTTGTTCACGTGTTGTTTCAAAAGTGTGAAAACCCAGCTCGCATTAACATGCACATTGAACAAATGTTTCCTGCATTCCTATTCTAAAATCCTTGAAACCCTGTTGATCAGGTTGTAACTACTCATCCTCAGATTACTCATATTTCATACAATTTACAGATGGGGAAGTATTTCCCATTAAAACACAACTCTAACTGCTTTATTCACTGGGTTCTATTGATTGCAATGAGATTTACTCATGAGTAAGAGGACAAAGGCTTGGAGTCAATTTGACACTTTTATTGGGCAGTATATAATCCAAATTCCCTCCCCGACTGCACCGGCATAGTCAAGACTTGAGCGACAGTGCTGGTATATTGCACTATAAATAAGTAATAATGTTAATCTTAAAGGGAGAGAATGGTAATTATAGCTTAGCCTTTTGCATTTACCACACATAGCCTATAGCATTTTAGAATCCATTGTGGTATGAAGGATACATTGCATTTTAAAGTCGTTGTTCTTTGCTTGTAATTTAGATGAAATTCATATAAACTTTAAATAAAACTGGAGGGGGAAATAAAGATGGGAGTATAAATGGATGAGCTTTGCAACTAGCACCATATGCACTCATTATTGGAGACACTGTCTGCTTGTAAAACCTGTTATATTTTTAAGATAACACATTGCAAGGGACTAGAGCAATCCTCTCTGCTATGCAAATCCAATTGAAATGAACAGCACAGATATGCTTTTGGGCAAGCTACATTCATCTCCATGTTTTATGGTTTTATTATATTAAATATGTTTTATTATATTATATAAGGGAACATAATACCTACTACAAAAAGTATAACATTCATGCAACAAACCAAGAATCAACATTAACATTTGCAAATAATCATAATCATAATAAGAATAATAATTCAGAACAGCTAGCTAGTATGTTACTAGACAAATGAAAAAATAAAATAAAACAATTTTACAGTGGAGACAAAAGGTAACATATTTTGCATTTTTTGGATTATAAAAAGGAAAAACATTTATATCTGTCAATATCTGAATTGTGTCTGGCCCTCAAAATTCAATAAAATAGCACCATGCATCAGAAAAATAGGTAGTCCTTTCTCTACGATCTTCTAAAAGGATGTAACCTGTTAGCTTAGTTATCTCCCTAACCTTCCAAACTTTATAACCATTCTTTCAAAATGGGGAAAACATTACTCATCTAATTTCTGGCAGCCAAAATCCTAGAAGCAATCAGTAGATTCTGAACCATTTTGTTGAGTACGCAATCTACATAACCAAGCAGGACTGTTAGAGGGTCACAGGATATAGAAACATGCAATTATTGATATTAATATAACCTTTCCCCCAAAGTTAATTAGAGGGCATAATCATGAAATATGCATAAAATTAACTTTGGTGTTTTGTTTTTTCATATCGCCAAGACCAACCTTCACAGTTCTCATAAGTAGGACTCAGTCAATTAGGTGTCCGATAGTATTGATATGTTTTTAAATGTTTCTCTTTCATATTAATACATGGTGAAAATATTGGGCTTTGTAAGAATTTTTTCTCACCTGTGATATAATTGGACAGCCAATCACTCCCATCTAGTTCTGAAACAATCTTACATATATAATTCAACATTGGGAGCTAGCTGATGGTCACTTTTTGACTGCCTTCCTGTTGACCGATTCTCATGAAGAACATTTCCTTGGTGTCATTGCATCCATCCAGCATCTGGTGAAATTCCCGCTTCATCACAACAGATAAAGCTGTAAGAGCCCTGCCCTCTTTTGTATCTGGTCAAAAGGGCCATATAATAAGATGGTTCTCTCTTTCCTTTTTTGTATTGAGATGTGTCTTTTCCCTTCCAACTTTTCAAGTCACTCCAATTCCCTTCTGCCTGTTTTTCTCTCCCCACTCCCTACCTACAATTAGTCAATATCCCATATCTCCTGAGCATGCTCAGTTTGCCTGGGCTGCTTTTGGGTTTATCCCACTTAGCTCTCCCACTCACCCACCAGCAAGCAATATTCTGCAACTTCAGGGCTCCCTGGAGTCTACCAATATATCCCTCCTGTGCATAGGTGCTGCTATTTGGGCTACTTAATTCCAGAATTAGAATGTAAGGTATAACTTCTCTAGTGACGCATAAAACCCACATTAAGAATTCCTTCGGAAATTATGTGGATGTTTCTTCTAGGAGAAAATGTCTGAAGAAAAATATTTCCTCACTGAATTTATTTATTTATTTATTTATTTATTACATTTTTATACCGCCCAATAGCTGAAGCTCTCTGGGCGGTTCACAAAAATTAAAACCATAATAAAACAACCAACAGGTTAAAAGCACAAATACAAAATACAATATAAAAAGCACAACCAGGATAAAACCACGCAGCAAAATTGATATAAGATTAAAATACAGAGTTAGAACAGTAAAATTTAAATTTAAGTTAAAATTAAGTGTTAAAATACTGAGAAAATAAAAAGGTCTTCAGCTGGCGACGAAAGGAGTACAGTGTAGGCGCCAGGTGAAATCCACTGTTTTGGTACTTACACATACTAGAGGGGTGTCAGCCTGATCCATATTTCCAGAGAAGTCACTAGCCCTCACTGCTGCTACGCTTCCCCTAAGTAGTAACACACTTGATCACATTGAATCTATACTGACCCATACTGGAGCTATTGTTATATTTCATTTTGGCACATAGGTAGATACTGCTTTCTTCTTTATCACTCTCAATACATTCATCATATGAAGGGGCATTACTCATGGAAAGGAGCTGTGTCAGTTACCCCACCCCCACCCCAGAGGACACACAGCTCCTCATATACAGGAAAAGAAAGAGCAAGGGGACAGGAGCAGGCAGAAGAAACATCATGGCCTGCTCCTGTTGGACTCTTCCCCCACCCCCACAGGGCAAACTGTCATCTTGGCCCTGTGGGGAAGAAGAAAGTGCAAGGGGACAGGAGCAGGCAGAAGAAACATCATGGCCTGCTCCTGTTGGACTCTTCCCCCACCCCCACAGGGCAAACTGTCATCTTGGCCCTGTGAGGAAGAAGAAAGTGCAAGGGGACAGGAGCAGGCAGAAGAAACATCATGGCCTGCTCCTGTTGGACTCTTCCCCCACCCCCACAGGGCAAACTGTCATCTTGGCCCTGTGGGGAAGAAGAAAGAGCAAGGGGACAGGAGCAGGCAGAAGAAACATCATGGCCTGCTCCTGTTGGACTCTTCCCCCACCCCCACATGGCAAACTGTCATCTTGGCCCTGTGAGGAAGAAGAAAGTGCAAGGGGACAGGAGCAGGCAGAAGAAACATCATGGCCTGCTCCTGTTGGACTCTTCCCCCACCCCCACATGGCAAACTGTCATCTTGGCCCTGTGGGGAAGAAGAAAGAGCAAGGGGACAGGAGCAGGCAGAAGAAACATCATGGCCTGCTCCTGTTGGACTCTCTCTCCTCCCTCCCTCCCTCCCTCCTGAACTCCTGTTCCTTGTGTGTCATGTCTTTATTAGACTGTAAGCCTGAGGGCAGGGACTGTCTTTTTTGCTAAGTGTAAGCCGCTCTGAGAGCCTTTTTTGGCTGAGGAGCGGGGTATAAATATGATAAATAAATAAATAAATATACCCCCTCACACACAATGACCATACATGGAGTGTGGACATCTGCAAGGGAACCTTTATGTGTTTATACTTCTGTGAAGGTGGGCTTCACAGCATGATCAGGGTTCCAGCTTGTGTGGAAAACCTATACACATAGAGGTCTACATACATAGGTTTTCCCCTACTGGCATCCATGCCTAATATGTGGATGGTGGGAGAAAACATGATGTTGTCAGAGATTCATCCCTTTCACTTTGATGTTCCACTTAGACTCTGCATAGGTCTGTGCAGAACCATACTGAGAAATTTCACTAGTCTTACAAAAAAAAAATAGTTTTCAGAAAAGGAACATCTCCTCAGTTTATTCCCAATTCTAGCATTAACCAAAAGCAAACTCCTGATTGAACCATATATGTCTGTACAAGGAGTGTACAATTGGTCTTGAAGGCTGCTGCTGGACATAACTCATCCTACTCCCCACAACAAATGTCATCAAAACGCCTCCACTCAAACCCAAAGCTGAGCCTGATGATCTTCCAGAAGCCCTGTAAGTTCTTCTATTTCGGACTGGCCTTTGTGACTTGGATTAATCAGGTAGATTGCAAGCATGATTTGATATCATAAATATGGTCTGTTACACTGAAGTATGTTGTTTTCTCCATGTTTGTGATTGTTTCAAGAATTGCTTCCCAATCAAAGCTCTTAGCATAGAGCAGTGGAGAAATTGAAACCAAACTGAATTTAAAAAACAAAACTAACACTTATGGCATATATGAAACATTTTCCTCATGGCCATATGCTGGGTAATATTATTTTTTTGTCATAAATAAAATTCATATCTGGTTTTTCTATTTCTGTACTTGTAAAATTTGCCATAAATTGCAGGGCTATCTCATTCTACTACCAAAACTCTGAGAGAAATATTATTGTCTGTTGATGTAGTTGTTTTCCTTCCTTTTCCCTTAAAACTGATCCTATATTGCAAATAAAAGGCATTCTATTTTACTCTCAGGACACACAGTTTTAAATGAAGGCCACTTCTCTCCATTTTATACCCTTTGAAAAATGGTTCACTTGCAATTCTTCATCTTAAATTCCATCATTATTTATTTTCCATAAAATGAAGATGTTATTTTCCTGTGTGGAAGCCTGGACTTCTATTAGCATTCCCTATGTCCTTGTATTTTATCTGTCTTGATTGACTTCCTAGTCCCCCCCCCCCCACCTCCCCTTTAAAACATAAAAATGTTTTTTTCTCCAACCTTATGGGTAGATGTGGTGAAGCTGAAGTGCATTAGAAATTCAGCCCATTACTTTCAATATTGCTTTTCAGAGGTGAACATTAATATCCTGTGAATAAAATAAATGAAGTCCCTTCTTCTTCGGTTCAGTACTTAATGCTGTTTTTAAAAATTAAATAACTTTCACACATGTGGTTCTGCTGCACTTACACAAATACCAACTACAGTGCAGTCACAGTATATCATTCTAAATGAGAAAACATAAAAGGTACCTGTAACGTTAAGAACATTACTAAACAAGAAGGATTGACCATGGTTCTCTTAAAGAGCCATGAATTTTAATCTATATATCCCTATCAGTAAAGAGAAATTATAGAACTGATAAATTCATGCAGTCTTTCATCAGGGGCGAAAACGAGCAACGTTAGATGGCCATACATCTTCTGGAGTTGCTGGCAGTCTCATTAGTGTGCTGTGATATCCATTATATAGAACATCATAAAGATGAAAGCTATTAAATGAGAAAGTGGCTCTGAATTCTATCATAGAAAAAGCAACTATGATTTATTATTCAAATTGATATAAGTACAATGAAGGGTAAGTCACTCTGGGGGTACACAGTGAGGAGGAAAAGGTGGTACCAAACCAGAACTCAAACAGTTTGTTTGATTGACAAGAACATTGGTGCCATCCAGGTCTCTCTATGTCATTAGCACATTTGCTGACTGGGGCAAGCAATATATTGCCTGTCAAAGAAAATAACATGAGTACAGCTCTCCCAAGGCAAAAGGAGGGTTGCTCAATTGGCAGTGAATTCTACTGCAAGGAATGTCTATGCAAAAGTTCAGCCTTTGAAGGATAGAAGAACACAGAAGATTCAGCGAGGTTAAATGTTGCCCATGCAGATCAGCCTTAATATAAGTCAGTCACAGGGGATATTTCGTTCATCCAGGATGCTGTATCACCCACATGATTCAAGACTACTTTTTTTCTCTTCAGTGATACCTCCATTAAAGGAGGGCAAGAAACATATGGGATGCCAGATCTCGTCAATCATTTTCAGTATAAAAACTTAAATATTTGCTGCAGAGGGATCATTATGGAAAATATCCCCCAGAACTTCATATTTTGTATACTTAAAATCACGGAACTCAAGGTTCAATTGCAGATATCAAAACACTGAGGTTCCCCCTCCATGGTGGCACTGCCAGCTTTTGTAAGCCTATAACAAAAACTATTAATATTTATTATTTGATGTACATCCTAATGAGCTCATTAGGACACACACGAGTGTGCCAGTAGTACATGTGGAGCAACCCAGAGGCCACTATGCACAAAAGTAACAATATCATGTCAACACTTCTCTCTCCATTTGAAATCTTCTTTCACATATTTGCAAGAGCGGTCAAGATGGAGCTTCACATAAGAAGGGGATTCATCCTGTTCTGGAAAAAAGTCAAGTAATATAAAATAGGTTATGTAAAATGCATTGGGACTGTGGTTATCGGCTCTAATATCACAGTTATTGGTACGAACATGTTAAAAGAACAAAGGAAACAATGAGGTCCAAAACTTGACACTCTGGTTGTTCTCAGTCGCTGGAGAGTGGGCACTAATTAGTAAATGGTCTAACAAGATCTTTATTATGAAGCCATACCACATAATCAAGGGCTTATATAAGCATAAAATGTCTATTCCACTTACCAATTAAAAGAGCCATAATCTTACCCAAAAATATTACTCTAAATTTAGTTTAAAGTACAAAGAACCACTTTTGCAGCAGCGTAAGCAAAATTATTGATATGATTAGAAATATATTTTTTCCGCCAAGGGAACTGCAGTCTTTCTCAACACAAATATATGATCCATTTTCCTCTTAAATCCCTGTGCAGCGAATAGAATAGTAGATCTTCAATTTCCCCAGTACCAGCACAAATACCATAATCTCATTTCCAAGCTAATTTTCTTGTTATTGACTTGTTATTGACTTTCCAATATTTTTGAAAGCATTGGCAGTATTCCTGATAATATAAATACCTGATGTGTATTTATTTATTAAAATATTGATATCCTGACTTTTGGGCCCAAAAGATTTTAATCAAATTGATACCATTATGTTCCTCTTGTAAGCCAGAGAGAACTTCCTGTCAAGGTGAGCCACAGGCAACTGGGAATCTGAGCCAGGGGTGAGTCAAGAGTTGGGAACAACTAGGGAATTTCATCTTTCAATGATATAATTATACATGAACAAGTGCTGACAGAATTGGTGGTTGGACAGACCACATTCTCCTGTCTCTTTATTTGTCTGGGGGCAACAGAAGAAAAGGTCCTGATCAGGGTCATGTGCAAGTACCAGTTATAGAAATCAAGGCTCAGAGGGCAGCGTTTGTGTACTATAAGAGCATCCTGGATATGCAAGAAGACCACCTCCCCAAGCTTTACTTGAGAGAACAAATGAAGACGGGTGGTTGAGCTAAATCATGCAAAGAATTGTTAACTTCCAAAACCCTTCAACGAGATATTTTCACCACATTGGAAGCCAAAAACGAATTGAGAGATTGCATATATGGAATAGATAACAGTCAAGATTTAAATTTAATCAAAGCTTCAAACTTTTTCTCAATGGTACTGCCTGTTTAAAACAGATCATGAAAGAGCTCAATACCTACAAACTCTTACTTTTGCTTCTTTGAAAACCTTATTTCCAGAACGATGCTTCCAAACCATGCCCAAAGCATTCTTGGATGGCAGATAGAGGCCTTAGCTAGACCTAAGGATTATCCCAGGCAATGGAGGGGTTGTCCCTGCCTACTCTCGGGATCCCCTGTGTGTCATTTGGATGCACAGGGATGATCCCAGGACGATCCGGGCATATAGGCCTGGTCTAGCAATGGCCATAGACATGTTCCAAGTAACTTACGGTTCTGTATCTGTGGTATGAGAGAGGTATTTATTTATTTATTTATTTAATTACATTTATATACTGCCCCACAGCCGAAGCTCTCTGGGCGGTTTACAGCAATTAAAAATAGCAAACATTAAAAGTGTACAAAAATTTAAAGAACATAAAAACAGTATAAAAACAACAGTATCCATTTAAAAACAACAATTCTGGGGTCCATTAAAAACAAACTTAACGTTGTTAAATGCTGTTAAAATGCCTGGGAGAAGAGAAAAGTCTTGACCTGGCGCCGAAAAGATAACAACGTCGGGAAGATCATTCCACAGTCGGGGGGCCACCACTGAGAAGGCCCTCTCCCTTGTTGCCATCCTCCGAGCTTCCCTCGGAGGAGGCACTCGGAGGAGGACCTTAGATGTTGAGCACAGTGTACGGGTAGGTTCATGTCGGGAGAGGCGTTCCATCAGGTATTGTGGTCCCAAGCCATGTAGAGGATATCTCACACTATTTATTGTATTGTCGCCTTTATAAAAATCCCAGGAAGAGATTCCTGGGGCAGATTTTGACATCCTTACAGGGAAGAAGTTCCTATGAGAAAATTTGCTGGTTATTGTCAGATTGAGACCTTTATGTTACACACAAAACAGCTTTGTCTGCTAAAGCCGCCAAACATATTTGAGGAATCACTCTGAGTGCTAGTGCAGGTGATTCACTAATTTGATTTCTGTTATTGCATGGTGTTATTCTGTTACTGCATGGTCTATCAAGCTGTTTTCTTTGTAATGGCTATTTGTTAAATACAAAAAAAAAATGATTTGATCTGATCTGAACTGATGCATCTTTATGGAAGGATGAACATGCAAGTATCATATTTTGTGGGACTGTGGCAGTTTGGAAAAGGACCACTGCAGCCACACAGATTGTGGCAGGCTTATGCCACCCACCCACCCCCGCTGACTCAACTACCCATTACTAGTATAAGCAGCTCTATGCAATCCTGGCTAGGTTATACAATGTGTCTTCTGTGATAACGTCAAATAGCCCCACAGGCGATTGCATGGAGATCCAACAATAGTCTGAACTAGGGCCTGAGCTTGTAACTTCATTCATTCATTCATTCATTCATTCATCATAAGCAAGGGTTGTACTATTCTACATTGTGTGCATTGCCAATCACACTAATAGCAGGAAATGAGTGCTCTTGATGAGGAGGATGGAAAGGAGGGGAAAATAGTAATACCAGGGATTGCATTTGGTATTTTGCCCTAATCTACACCAAGCAGGACATTGCACTATGAAAGTGGTATGAAAGCAGTATATAAGAGCCACGAGCCACACTGCTGCTTTATAGCAGTATTGAAATGTACTGACAACTGTTAGGGCCCATTGACGCATACCATATACCGCTTTCATAGTGCTATATCCTGCTTGGTGTGGCTCCTGCCTTTTATATCCTGCTTTCATACTGCTTTCATAGTGCAATATCCTGCTTGGTGTAGATAAGGCCTTAATCTCATGCACCCAGAGTTGTTCCAGTGCTGTCAGCGTAGCTACTAATGCGCTAGAAGTGAGGTGTGTGCTTAAGTACCTTTATGATCTGAGGCCATAAATTGGACAAGAAATTTGAAATTATTGTCATTGTTTAAATAGTTGATTGTTACTCAAAAAGCATTAACTGCATTTTTATGCTGATGGCAAAAGGCTTTATGGAGATAATTAAAGACAAGCTTCAATTTTCATTATCCCCTTAAGCATCCTTTCACTGCAATCCAGATTAGATTTAATAGAGCTATTTGCATGCACACTTGATTGATTTGGAGTTTTAAACTTGGAAACAAATTGGCATTGTTAAAAGTTATTGACGTACACGTCCAGTCGTCAAAGAGCTCCGGAAGGATGCTTTGGTTGAAACAAACGGGCCAACTGCTGGTGGAGAAGCTTTGGGGACTGAACACCCTTTCCTTCCCTCCTTTTCTCTCATTTTACTGACTATCGAAATACTGTTAGCCTCCTAACAAGGCCATTTTGCTGAGCTTTAAAGCTGAATCAATAGTTTTACTAGTGTACTATTCAAAGACTGACTCCACAAGGCAGCTCTAAAGGGATTTTCATCGAGCTTATGAATTGCTTGACTTTCCTGAGCACAAGGCATAATAATCACAATCTGATATGTGGGGAAGGGGGAATCTCCCAAAATTGGGCAAAGGATTCTTATGGAAGGTCCCTTCCTCTTGAGGAAGCCTAATCAATGATCCAACCCATCTAATTGTGGCTTGCCTAGTTCTAAACTCCATCTCCACTTTGTTGAAGACCCAAGGAGCTCAAAAAGCAGGAGTTTATTGAGCCCCTGCTCGCCAGCTATGGCTGGCAGGCTCAGATAATCACAAATTGTGTAAATGTAACATAAATCATGGGCATTTATTTATTTATTTAATCATTTCAGAATGGGTCTGTTTAGGCTGCCCATACCCTCCGGAAAATTCCAGAAATCTCCTGGGAGAGCTGGGGCTCCGGAGGAACCGGACTTAGGGCCCAAAATACTGGGGTTGTGGTTACTGGGCCTGCAGCAACCACAACCCCAACTTACTGGGCCTAAATTTCCCCGGCGAGTGGTGGCGGCCATCTTGAATCTCGCCCGAACTCACGCGAGATCTCGGCAGCTGGCTGGGAACTCTGCGAGACCCAGCCAACATCCGAGATCTCGTGTGAGTTCGGGCGAGATTCAAGATGGTCGCCACGAGGGGTGGGCGGTGAGAGCGAGGTGAGTGGTTGGGGGCTGCGTGCAGGAATTTCCAGCAATGCAGCCTCCAGCACCCTACCCACCCCCAGCGCAGAAGAAGCAGAAGCAGAAGCAGAAGAAGTAGAAGAAGCAGCAGCAGCAAGAAGAAGAAGAAGAAGCAGAAGAAGAAGTAGAAGAAGCAGCAGCAGCAAGAAGAAGAAGAAGAAGAAGAAGAAGAAGAAGAAGAAGAAGAAGAAGAAGAAGAAGAGGCGGCGGCGGCGGCGGCAGCAGCAAGAAGAAGAAGAAGCAGTAGCAGCAAGAAGAAGCAAAAAAAGCAAGCAGGAGGAGGAGAAAGAGTAGGAGGTAAGACTGAGGTTTGTTTGTGTGTAAGAGAGAATGTGTGGTGCATGGGGTCTTTGAGTGAATGCATGTGTGCATGCGTGTTTTTGGAGTGTGTGATGCTGTGTGTGTGTGTGTGTAATGTGTGTGTGTGTGCATGCACGCACATGTATGCTGGCAGTGTGAGTGTATTGATGTCTGAATGGGATGCCTGGTTGTTTGACTAAATGAATGCATGTGCATGTTTGTAGTGGGGGTGGCTGTAGTTTTCTGTGAGTTGGGGGATGATTTAGAGGTGATGTTCCTATTAAATAATGCATTTTAGACCCATAGACCTCCCTTTCTAATTTGTTTACTATAATTGGCATGATGTATATTTTGTAACAGTGGCTGACAATTGTTCATCCTTCTTTTAAAAAATTAACAGGGTTGCTATCATCATCATCATCATCATCATCATCATCATCATCATCTATCTCTCTTTTCTTGCTTGTGGTGGTTTTTCTAGATGAACATGATGGGCTTTGCCAAGTCATGTTGTCTTTTACTGATTCAGAAATGTCCTGACTATTGAAGATGTTTTAAGTATAACTGCTTTCTGGATGTTGGTGTGCATGTATGGTAGGCCTAATTTTTGAAGGTTTTCTGTAAAAACAACCACGATGTCATGCTGGTGACTGATGTGACTAACAAATAATTGTAAGTTTTTCCTGTTGCCATAGTTCTTTAACTTCCATATCCAGTGGAGTATATTTTTCTTTTCTGCAACATTTTTGTCATTAGGTATTGCAATTTCAATGTAGGTGTGTTTTTCTCGGTTGTTTTTGACTGTTATGTCTGGTTGAAGTTGAAACAAGCTAAGACAAGCTTTAATCCATTTTGTTCCATGGCTAACGTTTGCAGGCTAATAGTAGTTTATACTCTTTCTGAATGCTTGGTTGTTTGGTTGTTGTATACTTGTCAACTGCTTCATTTGTTCAGTGGTAGCAGTATGGAGTAAGGTGATGGGTAAACAGTGTTAAATGTTAGGAAAGGTTAGACTATGGTCATCCAGTGAAGGATTTGCAGTCAGAAAAGATATTTGAGGGAAGGGAAGACTGTATCACACACAGGGCTCATCTACACCAAGCAGGATATTCCACTTTGAAAGCAGTATAGAAAAGCCAGGAGCCACTCTACTGCTTTATAGCAGTATTGAAGTGTACTGACAACTGTTGGGGCCCATGACACATACCATATACCACTTTCATAACACTTTCATGGTGTTATATCCTGCTTGGTGTAGATGTGTCATGGGCCCCAACAGTTGTCAGTGCACTTCAGTACCACAATAAAGCAGTAGTGTAGCTCCTGCAGTGCAGTTGAATACCTCTATAAAGTAATAGTGTGGCTCCTGCCTTTTATATACCGCTTTCATAGTGGAATACCCTGCTTGGTGTAGCTGAGCACACAGTATAGCAAAAGCTTCAATGTACAGCAAAAGCTGCAGAAGTAGGAATAAGAGAAGTTAATTTCAGAGACATTGAATGTCTCACTTAAACTTTATTCCAGTGATTTTAACATTAAGATGTTATGTAGAACAGGTTTGTCTTAATTGTGTGCTGTGAAATCAGACCTGTGACCAAGGCCATGTTTGGGTGGGCACACCCCTTTTGGGGGGCTGGACATGCTGGTGGGCACATCCCCATGGGGCAGCCATGTTGTCCTCCTTTTTGGTTTCCAAAATATGGTCACCCTAGGCCTGTTCAGATAACACGCTAAGTTAACACAGTTACCTTAGGGCCTTCCTAGACGAGGCCTTAGTGCGCCTTCTGTCCCGGCTTCCCTGCTCTGCCTATGCGGCAGAGTCTTGCTATTTACTGTTTTACTCTGTACAGCACCATGTACATTGATGGTGCTATATAAATAAATAATAATAATAATAATAATTGGGTAGTGGCAAAATGCCCCAGAGCACATTCAGCAAGGACCCATAAACAAGTCTACCTCTGTGGTACACATGCATAGTGAACTTGTGTTTGTCAAGTCCACACTGTATATTTTTCAGTCTACACTTAAAGTATCTTGAGTGTATGCCAAAAACTCAGTGTGTGAAGGAAGCAGCCCACAAATAACCTCAAATGCTCTGTAATGTTTATGTTGAAGAGACAGGGAAGTGATGTTCCTTCTACCTTCATTCAGCTGGATCTCTCAAAAATAGTACATGAGATGGAGAGGAAGTTGTGGGGAAATATGTATGGGCATGGCCACAGTGAATATAAACAATGCTGAAAATGGATTCCCTGCCTTGGAAGAATCCACAGCAAGCAAAGGCAAAACCCCATATTAATCACAATGATGGGTTCTTCATGCAACTTCTCTGTTTCTCTCTGAAAACCTGACTGAGTTTGTCAAAATTCCTTAGGGTGCAATCTGATCTCAGAGGCATCTGAGTATTGAGTGTCCTTTCAGGCTGCTGCTGGCAGGGCGGAAAGAGCAACAGAGGTGATATTTAACTCTCCATTCTCCTTCCCACCTCACCACTATTTTGTTCTAGATGGGCCTCTGAGACCTTCCAGTGCACGTGCACTGTTGGTGCAATGCCAGACTGGAGAGGCCATAGGATTTCTCTTTCCTCTCTGACCGCTCACCAGAATGTGCCCTTTTCTACTCCTACAAGGTTCATTGTAGTCATTTGTGTGGCCTCAGAAAGCAGCCTGTTTTTTTCTTTCCACAATGGCTATGAGGAGGTGGAGGAGGGATCGGAATTTGGAGTCCCTCTCCTGAAGTTGTAGGAGTTTCTATGGCTTCAAGAGGGGGATTCTGATAAATCCTATAGTCCCTGGGATGCTCTCAAGGGACCATAGGATTGCTCTCTCTGATGTGTTTCCAGGGATTCATTCATAAAAAGAGAGGTGACGATTTGCATGCCATCTTTTTCATCTGAAATGGAAGCCTTTTTCTCTCTCCTTTCATCTGACATGGAAGCCTTTTTCTCTCTCCATTTGAAGATTTGGCTGTAGTTACTGAGTATCAAGGGAAAACTCTCTGCCCATGCTCCAAAACCTTTCAAGGTGGCTATTACTTTGAATATTCTGTGGCTGAGTGATTTTCCTGAAAGCAGGTTGCAAACGTGATATCAATGAACCATTGGGTTTTTATTTTAACAGCCAGAGCGTATGTCGTGTGGACTTTTTCAAAATCCTCCTTTGAGGAAGACACACACACATCCACCACACACACATCCACAATGAAGCCTGGTGAGGTGTATTGATTGTGGAAGAGAAGACCTGAGCAAAAGGAATTCAAGATTAAACTGCTTGATAAGAAAAGAATAAGAAACCTCGCATTCAAGGCCTTGAATCTATCTAGTTCAAAAGCCTCAACACATGTTGCTTTCTTCTGTTACAAGGTGTTGACGGTGAAAATAATTAACTCGGACAAACACTGGGAATGTCTCAGGAACTCAGCGGTAAGATTTTCTGTTGTCTTGTGCTGTGGTGGCCCAAGATATTTTTTTTCTTCCTGAAGCAAAGACAAATGCTCAGCCACCTTTTCAATAGCCTTACTGCCCCTTGCAGACCTCAATTCCTGCCTTCATCTATCCCGGCATGTAGTCCCAGTTGAAACAGGTTGATTCACCCTGATGCGTGGCAGGGCCGCCTCTGGCATTGTGCACTGATTGATTTAAAATTCCTCTACAACAAACCAGCCAACAAATGGTTCAAAAGTCCTCTACAACTGTGTCTATGTATCTTGGTGGCAACTCTAGACTTTTTATCCATTGTATGCCACAGGAAGCTATTTCGATGAAGTGATCTGGGAGTTGTCAGGGATCCTCGGGGATGGGGGGACTCAGGAAGTCTTCCCTCCTGTGGCTTAGGATAGGGGTGTTGATCCTCAGGCCCAGAGTTCAGGTCTGACCCACCACCTTCCCCATTTAGACTAATGGGCTTCCCAAGTTAGCCACACACCCTTCCTCTGCCCCCTATCCTCCTTGCCCAAATGGCCGATTGGCTTTTGCAGTTGTTCCCCATTCTGAAGGCTTGAAAGGCCTCTCCAAAAGCTTAATTACTGGCAGTAAAACCTGAAGCTACAATATGCTGGCATTTTCAGCATTTCTAGTATTTTTGGTCCCACTCATTTTGCCTTTGGCCTCACCCACGACAAGAATGCAGCCAGTGAGAGCTTCAGAACATAAGAATACAAGAAGAGCCCTGCCGGATCAGACCAAGGGTCCATCTAGTCCAGCACTCTGTTCACACAGTGGCCAACCAGCTGTTGACCAGGAACCCACAAGCAGGACATGGTGAAACAATACCCTCTCACCCTTGTTCCTCAGCAACTGGTGTATATAGGCTTACTGCCTCTGATAGCAGAGGTAGCACATAGCCATCAGGACTCTTAGCTTCACCAAAATGGAATTCAGCCCTTGGGCTGAAAGAGGTTCAACACCCCTGACTTAGGGGAAAGAGTTGGGATAACCATCACTCCTTTCCCAAGGCAGGGCAAGACCTGGCAGGTTAGTAACCTTCAGGTCTGTTTGAGTTGATAAGTTCCCTTCGCACACTCTCAGTACCATGACAGATCTTGTAACACTCAATAAATATGGCCCTGTGTCTCAATTATTTCTGGCTCTGCTCTGTCTGTGGCCAGGTTTCAAATGTGCATAATGGCTTTTCCTTACATTCTTTCTTCTCTACCCTTGACCTCTGTTGCTTCGCCACTGTGTGTTTTAAACCATTATCGCCTTGGGAACAGAGATCTCACTAGCGGCTCATCTACACCCAGCAGGATATTCCACTATGAAAGTGGTATGAAAGCGGTATATAAAAGGCAGGAGCCCCACTACTGCTTTATAGCAGTATTGAAGTGCAGTGACAACTGCTGGGGGGCATTGGCACATTCCATATACCATTTTCGTACCACTATATCCTGCTCCTGCCTTTTATATACCACTTTGATAATCTTATGAGCCTCGTGTGGCACAGAGCGGTAAAGCAGCAGTTTCTGCAGCCGAAACTCTCCCCACGGCCTGAGTTCGATCCCAGCGGAAGCTGGCTTCAGGCAGCCGGCTCGGGTCGACTCAGCCTTCCATCCTCCCGCGGTCGGTAAAATGAGTACCCAGTTAGCTGGGGGAAAGGTAATAACGGCCGGGGAACCAACGGCAATGGCAAACCACCCCGGGGAACCAACGGCAATGGCAAACCACCCCGCTATAAGGCCTGCCAAGAAAACATCAGCGAAAGCTGGCGTCCCTCCAAGAGTAATGACTCAGTGCTTGCACGAGAGGTTCCTTTCCTTCCTTTTCCTTGATAATCTTATATCCTGCTGGGTGTAGATAAGCCCTAGATTGCTTCTGTAACTCTAGTAAGGTACCATGAAAACATGATGATGATGATGATGATGATGATGATGAAGAAGAAGAAGACATGAATCAAATTAATCTACATTTTGTGGCCACTGGCCAAGCTTTCTCTTCATTGGAGTCTTTTGCATTCCCTGACCTTAGGGATTTTTTGGTGTGTGTACTTTGGAAAATCTGGAGGTTGCCCCGAGTGGAAATGTATAAGAAATTCTTTTCAGTTCATTTTTAATCAGGATTTAAAAATCCTGACCTCCAAGACTGAACACGGTCTGGAAGGTCAGACAGAACCTTTCAGACCAAACATGGACTCAGATGCAGTCTCTATCTGAAGTCTGCACCTGAAGTCTGCACATTTTTGAGTTTATAGTTTTGATTTGCAGACCAAGAAAAATGTGCATGACAGCATGTGCACATTTAAGAAATAAGCATGAACAAATGTGTACTTTTGAAAAATGTGCACAAATATGCTTTAATCAATTAGAGAAGAATGTGTACCTTTCAAAGAAGTGCACATGTGTACATTTGGCAGAAATATGCATGGGTTTTCATGTAAAAAGAAAAAAAGATGTTGACAATCTGATACAGGCTTGAGTTGGAACAAGCTTTGAGATGGAATTTGGAGAACATCCTTTCCCTGAACGCTACCAGTATCTTCCTCTTGTCCATGGGTGGTGTCATTTTGGCTACATAACCAACCATGCTCACAGCCTGAACATTGTAAATAGAAGGAATGATATCCTTACAAGGAATTTTGTATACTTGTTTTTATCTCAATTTTAGAATTTCTGTAAACTGCCCAGAGAGCCCTGGCTATGGGAGCAGTATATAAGTGTAATAAATAAATAAATAAAATAAATTGAGTACTCATAGAAGGGAAATAGCTGTGGTCACGGGTAAGGGGAGGTATGGCGATGGGGGAATGACAGGCCAGATGAGGAGAAGAGGGGCTAGATTTCTTACAGCTATCCCCTCTTCTGGTTTTCCCCCCAACCAAATGGTTCCTGGCAGCCTTACCAGCTTGCCCTCGGGTTTGGTTGTGCTTCTGCTGAACGCCAGGTCGGTCCAAAATAAAACCTCCCTCATCCATGATTTGATTGTGGATGAGGGGGCTGACCTGGCATGTATCACGGAGACCTGGGTGGGGGAACTGGGAGGGGTTACTCTCACCCAGCTTTGCCCTCCTGGGTACTCGGTGCAGCACCAGCACCGACTTGAGGGCCGGGGAGGGGGGGATGCCGTGGTCTATAGAAATACAATCTCCCTCTCTAGGCTTCCTGTTCAGTCGAGTACTGGTCTGGAGTGTTTGTACTGTGTGTTGGGTACTCGAGACAGATTAGGGATTCTGCTGGTGTACCGTCCACCCCGCTGCCCAACAGTCTCCCTGCCTGAGCTGACGGAGGTTGTCTCGGATCTGGTGTTGAGGACCCCCAGGATGATGGTTCTGGGGGATCTCAACTTCCATGCTGAGGCTCCTGTATCCGGGGCAGCTCAGGACTTCATGGCTGCCATGACAACCATGGGGCTGTCTCAACATGTCATCGGCCCAACACATGCAAAGGGACACACACTTGACTTGATTTTCTCAACTGGGCAGGAGGATGGCGATCTGAAAGTGGGGGAATTAACATCTACCCCCTTGTCATGGTCAGATCACTTCCTATTGAGGTTTAGACTTTCGGCAGCCTTTCCCCTCTGCAAGGGTGGGGGGCCTATTAAAATGGTCCGCCCCCGGAGGCTAATGGACTCCGATGGATTCCAGAGGGCTCTGGGGGATTTTCCTGCTGGTATGGCTGGTGCTCCTGTCGAAGCCCAGGTCGCTCTGTGGCATGCAGAGATGACTCGGGCGGTTGACACGATCGCGCCCAAGCGTCCTCTCCCTCTGAGCAGAGCCCGGTCAGCTCCTTGGTATACACCTGAGCTGAGGGCAATGAAGCAAGAGGGGAGACGGCTAGAACGCAGGTGGAGGAAAACTCGTGCTGGGTCTGATCGAACACGGGCTAGAGCTCACTATCGAGCCTATTCTGTGGCGGTGAGGGTGGCAAAGAGACAGTTCTGTTCCACCAGCATTGCATCTTCTCAGTGTCGTCCGGCGGAGCTTTTCCGTGTGGTTCGTGGCCTGTTACACTCTGGGCCAGGGCGAGAGATGGTGGAACCCTCGGTAGCACGCTGCGACGAGTTTGCACGGCACTTTGAAGATAAAGTCGCTCAGATTCGTCATGAATTGGACACCACACTTAATGCAGTTCCACTAGTAGACGTGTTCGGAGCGCCGTCCGGTTCAGTTTTATTGGATGAGTTTCAGTTATTGAGGCCCGAGGATGTGGACAAGGTGCTTGGCCAAGTCCGGTCGACCACCTGTGTGCTTGACCCTTGCCCCTCTTGGCTCATTACATCAAATAAGGAGGGGATCGCCGGCTGGGTCCAGGAGGTTGTGAATGCCTCCTTGAGAGAGGGAGTGGTGCCGGCCTCTTTAAAAGAGGCGGCAGTTAGACCACTCCTGAAGAAGCCTAATCTGGACCCGGAAGATGTTAACAACTACAGGCCGGTGGCTAATATCCCTTTCCTGGGCAAGGTGCTTGAGCGGGTGGTTGCAGGACAACTCCAGGCACTCTTGAATGAAACAGATTATCTAGATCCATTTCAATCGGGTTTCAGGCCTGGTTTTGGAACGGAAACTGCCTTGGTCGCCCTGTGGGATGAACTCTGTCGGGAGAGAGACAGGGGGAGTGCGACCCTGTTGGTTCTCCTAGACCTCTCAGCGGCCTTCGATACCATCGACCATGGTATCCTTCTGGATAGGTTGTCTGAGCTGGGAGTTGGAGGTACTGCGTTGCAGTGGTTCCGCTCCTACTTGGATGGCCAATTCCAGAAGGTGGTGCTGGGGGATTATTGCTCTGTGCTGTGGCACCTAAGCCATGGGGTTCCACAGGGCTCTATCTTATCCCCTATGCTGTTTAACATATACATGAAGCCGCTGGGGGAGGTTATCCGGAGATGTGGACTGAGGTGTCATCAATATGCGGATGATACCCAGCTCTACCTTTCCTTTTCATCAAACCCAGGTGAGGCAGTGGCTGTTCTGAACCAGTGCCTGAGCACGGTAATGGACTGGATGAGGGCTAATAAACTGAAACTCAATCCAGACAAGACGGAGGTACTGTTAGCGGGTGGTTCTTCTGTCTGGCGAGGTGATGTTTGCCCTGTCCTGGACGGGGTTGCACTCCCCCTAAAGGATCGGGTCCGTAGTTTGGGGGTGCTCTTGGATCCAGAACTGTCACTTGAGGCACAGGTGAACTCAGTGGCAAAGAGCACCTTTTATCAGCTCAGGTTGATATACCAGCTGCGCCCTTATCTGGACAGAGATAGCCTAGCTACAGTTATCCATGCTCTGATAACCTCTCGTTTGGATTACTGCAATGCGTTATACGTGGGGCTGCCTTTGAAAACGGTCCGGAAACTTCAACTGGTGCAAAACAGGGCAGCACGCTTACTAACAGGGACTGGCCGGCGAGACCACATTACGCCAGTCCTTTTCCAGCTTCATTGGCTGCCAGTCCAGGTCCGGGCCCGATTCAAAGTGCTGGTATTAACATTTAAAGCCCTAAACGGCTTGGGGCCAGTTTATCTGAAAGAACGCCTCCTCCCATATGTACCTGCCCGGACCCTAAGGTCATCTTCAGGGGTCCTTCTCCGTGAGCCCCTGCCAAAGGAAGTGAGGCAGGTGGCTACCAGGAGGAGGGCCTTCTCTGCTGTGGCACCCCGGCTGTGGAATGAGCTCCCTAAGGAGGTTCACTTGGCACCTACATTATATGCTTTTAGACGCCAGGTGAAGACCTTTTTATTTTCCCAACATTTTAACAATCTATAAATTTTAAATAACATAGTTTTAAATTTGTAATTTTGCATTGCTGCTGTTTTTATCTGGTTGAGCTTTTATATTGTATTTTATATTATGGTTTTATACTGTTGTTTTATACTTTGAACGGTTTTAATTTTTGTGAACCGCCCAGAGAGCTCCGGCTATTGGGTGGCATAGAAATGTAATAAATAAATAAAAATAAATAAATAAATAAACAATAACACCCATGAAAGCAATTTTTAGGTGATGATTCATGAGAGGGCCTTCTCTGTAGTGGCCCCACACCTTTTGGAACAAGCTGCCATTGGAGTTCTGCCATGCTCTATCATTGCAGCATTTCTTTTACCATGGCCTTCTCATGATACGACTACTGGTGTTGCTGCTATTCCCTTTGTTGTTGTTGGTTTTATTGTTTTTGTTTTGCTATTTTATTGTGCTTATGTTTTTTTTTTAATCTCTCTTAATATTTTAACTGTTTTGATGTATTTTATTGCTGTAAGCCACCCTGAGAGAGATTCTGCCCTAAAAGGCAGCCAAGAAATGTTTAAAATAAATAAGTAAATAAATAAATAACAGCCAGATTGGTAAAGATGAGAGAAAATTGACTGTGAATCACAAACACTTTGTCCATGATCGATAGAAGAGATATCCGTGCAGGGAAAGAACAGTATGTGAAAGTGGAGCTTTGCATCGTGTTTTATTCATAACTTTTCCCACTGCCAAAAAGTCAAGCTGCTGATCTCTTTAAAAAGCAGCTTACCTCTTTGGCAGCAGGAAATATTTCAAAGGAAAAATATCAAACTTTTTTTGGCTGTTTTCATAGTTCTACCCACAAGCATTCCCCCCCCCCAGTTTTTTTTTTATCCCAGCTTTAGTCCATATATATTTTATTTATTTATTTCATGAATTTATGAAGTTAAAAAAAATCCAGGGGAGCTTACAATTTATTTATTTATTTATTACTAAAATAACAAAGCCACTGAAAACATTGAGAGTATTATGGAAGAAGAGAGGCAGGTGGTGCTCGTGTATGAAACCATGAAATTGAAAAGCAAGTAAATGTTTGATTTTATACAGCGCTGTGCAAATACCCATAGAGGCTTTAAAACAAAACAACAACAACAACTTATATTGGAATTTTGTGCCTCCACAGTCTCATTCAGGTGGAATTCAATTTCAGTCTGGTGATATGGGGCAACCTTATGCCAGTTGTTGAGGAACTTGGACGGGAGGGTGCTGTTGCATTCATTTCCTGCTTGTGTGTTTCCCACCATCAGCTAGTTGGCCAATGAACAGAATGCTGCACTAGATGGACCCTTGGTCTGATCCAGCATGTTCTGTCCTCTCAAGAAGTTCGACTTTCCAAAGCTCTCTCAGCTTCCCTAAAAAGCTCTCAGATAACGCCCAAAGACTTCTATCACCATGTGTTTTCTGAGTTCTCTTCTGCTCCCTGTCTGCATCCCCAATCAGAGAAAACCCAGGAATATTCCCTGAGCCAAAATAAGTGCTTGGGTTGTTCCATTCCCTGGCTGTCTCCCACACTCACCTGCACACCTAAGCCACACAACCATATACTCCAACATATACTGCCTTCCTTCCATACTTGCGTCTTAAGACCTGGAGTAGAGGCACAGGCAATAATAATAATAATAATAATAATAATAATAATAATAATAATAATAATAATAATAGGATTATCCCCAAATGCCTTTCTCTCCCCCTCCTCTGGTGGATTCTGGGTGTATACTTCGTTTAAGCAGCATTTCCCAGAATCCAATGCAGCTGCATTATGCTATCAGCCATGTTTGATTCCAACCCAGGCTCAGATGAGACACCTGAGGAAATGTAAGTTTCCCCCCCCCCCCCCAAGGCCACTGCAGGAAGCTGTCTGAATTGATTTTAAACTCATGACAGCCAATGCTAATATCAATTATGTCCCTTTCTGATGCTACAATTACTGGCAAGAGAGTAAAGCTGGAATTTTTACACGAGCAGATCCCCATACCAACATTGCTCCTGCCAGAAACTGAAGACTGGTGTAACCACCTCCCATACAAACACAGGCATCCAATGTTATCAAGCAGCATGCAATGAAGCTGATCCCAAACTCCTGAAGACAGTGCCAGAAATGAGCATCAGTAGGGTGACCATATGCTTTTATGGTGCCTGGCCCTCTTTTAAATCTGATCACTCTAGTCTAGTATAGCTCCTGCAACTTTAACTGTTGTGATGAAGAGGAAATTTCACCAGGTTCTCCATATATACAAATGACACTTGCTGAAATTCCCTTTTCTATGCAACTGTTAAAGATACAGGAGCCCTGTCCTCCTTTTCATATGGTCACCCTACACAACCTCACAACCCTCGTCAAAGTGAGGTGTCCAACTACCACCAACTATTGAACTGTAGGGGGATGTTCAAAGGAGATCTGAGAGTGTATCTCAGCGGAACAACAGTGATACGCTCGTGCATAGGAGAGGAGAGGTGTAAAGATGAATGAAACATAAAAGCACAAACTTGTAAGTGATCAGGCTTTCACATGCAATGAAAACAAAGGGAGATAATTTGAGGGCAGATGTGCAGGTGTGATGGAGCCCCAGCCCCTCTCTATCTCATACACACACACACTCACACATCCTATCACCAAACAAGATATTAAGAAATACCAAAGAATTTTGTCTTCAGTAAAACAAAAACCAATCAGTTACTGGCAAATCAATAATATATTGGAAGAAAATTCTGACAAAAAAGAATCCATAATGCACTAGTCTGGGAGTTGGCAAACTCCAGTCATTATGAATGAAGATTCTTATTTAATATATTTTAAGCAATCTGACAAATTAATCATTGAGACCATATTTTTGACAATGCCTTAATCGTATTCAATACTAACATGTATTTTGGTCACAGCTGTTTCTTTTCAAATTCAGCGAAGCTTAGTTTTATATGGGAGCGGAGGGAGCATTTTTTTAAAAAATCATGCTACCAGTATAATATATAGGGTGACCATATGAAAAGGAGAACAGGGCTTCTGTATCTTTAACAGTTGTATTGAAAAGGGAATTTCAGCAGGTGTCATTTGTATATATGGGGAACCTGGTGAAATTTCCTATTCATCACACCAGTTAAAGCTGCAGGTGTCCTCCCCTATTTTAAATCTGATCACTCTAGTACAGCTCCTGCAGCTTTAACTGTTGTGATGAAGAGGTCTCCATATATACAAGTGACACCTACTGAAATTCCCTTTTCTATGCAACTGTTAAAGATACAGGAGCCCTGTCCTCCTTTTCATATGGTCACCCTAACAATGTAGACCTATTGAAGGATCACTGGGATTTGTTACCCTACTTGTATTGTGCACAGATATAATTTATTTAATATATTTTTATACCACCAGTGAGGTGTAGTGATTAGAGTGTTGAACTGGGATTTGGGAGACCTGGGTCCTAAATCCCACTTAGCCATGAAGCTCACTGGGTAACTTTCAGCCAACCTAACCTATTTCACAGAGTTGTTGTGAAGATACAATTTATTTTATTTATTTATTTAAAACATTTAAATCCCACCCTATATCAATAAGATCTCAGGGTGGCGTACAGATAAAAGCATACAGTATAAAACAGTAAATACAGCTAAAAATAAATTAAATGGAGAAGAGGAGGAAGATCGTGTAAGCTGCCCTGAGTTTCTCGGAGAAAAAAGTAAGAATGTACATGTAATAAATACATAAATAAGTATACCATATTTTTAAAATATCTCTGCACAGTTTACAAGGAGAGTAAAAAACATCAAAATAAATTGTAATATACATAAAATGCATAATAAATATAAAAAACATTTATATGAAATATTAAATAATATCAAAAACAATATTCACAACACCATAACAACAACAACAACAACTGGAAAGCACACTCATTGAGGGATGTCCTGGCTAGCAGATGGGTCTTTAATTGGCGCCTAAAACATCCCACAGTTTTGCCTCCCCAATAGCAGGGGGAACTGTATGTTGGGTGCCACCACAGAGAAGGTCCACTTCTGGGATGCTGCAAGATGGCAATGATCACATTCACCCTGGAATTCCCTTTATTGGCTCAGATAGGGCATTGACTTGGCTCGGAAGCTTGGATTCACATGACCCTTCCTTGGGGAGCTGAGGCTGAGGATCACCTTACTTCTTTTCTGGAAGCCTTGGATGTCTTCCCTCTTTCTGCAATGGGAAAATCAACACCTATAACTTTATTAAAAAAAAAATTGGGGGGTAATGGATGAAATCTGCAGGCACAATAGTCCCTTTTGAAGGGATGAATCCTGCCACTTTGCAGACAAATAGGTGCAGGGCTGTGTATGCTTCACATTAGGGATGTCGCAAGCACTTGAGTGAGTCCAGGAGTCTGATGGACCCAGCCAAGCATCTGCAGCCCATTCACAGGTTCGCATTGTGAGCACCCATAAGGCCTTATCAGCACCCGGCAGCTGTCTGCCCTCATCCAGAACCTCCATTACATGTGACAATGGAGGCTCTAGGAATTGTGATTTCCCTATTTATTAAATGGCAGCCATAAAGGCCCCATTTATGCAAGAGTAAAGGCATGAACGGAGTGTTCCCACCTTAATTCTTTCATAAATAGGGCCTTTATGGCAGCCATTTACACAATGGGGGCAATACGTAATTTCCTGAGTGAGGTTGGATGGCTACTGAGTACTCTTCAGGCCTTGCCAAGCCTCAAAAGAAGCTTGTGCAGCCTGATGAGCAGATGGGTGGATGGTAGCAGCAATGGTGCAGATGTCTGATGAATTGGACATGGCTGAGTTTGCCCATCCCTATCTTCTAGTGGTTTTCGTTTCAACCAGAACCAGGTCTTTTATAAAGCATTTCGTCTTAATTGTCCAATTAAGACCAGGCCACCCCCAAATCCTTTGCATTACAAGGATAGTTCACCGCTATATAGGGTGACCATACGGAAAGGAGGACAGGGCTCCTGTATCTTTAACAGTTGCATTGAAAAGGGCATTTCAGCAGGTGTCATTTGTATGCATGCAGCACCTGATGAAATTCCCACTTCATCGCAACAGTTAAAGGTGCAGCAGCTGTACTAGAGTGACCAGATACAAAAGAGGGCTTTAACTGTGGTGATGAAGAGGGAATTTCACAAGGTGCTGCATGCATACAAATGACACCTGCTGAAATGCCCTTTTCAATACAACTGTTAAAAGATACAGGAGTCCTGTCCTCCTTTCCATATGGTGACCCTACCACTATATTGTTGTTGAGGACATTCACTCTGCCCCTCTTCCTCCCCAGCTACTGCGAGGATTACAGTTAAGCTCAGAGGAAAGGGAGTATTCTGAAGCAGTGGCAGATTATATCAGCATCCTGACTAAACCAAAAATGGCAAGGCTGTGTTTCTGAAAGCCCTCCCATACCCCACTGGCTCCACTACAACACAACACAAGTCCAGGATATATATCAGACTGTTTCTCCATCTATCTCAGTTTTGCTTACCCTGACAGCAGCCCTTTGTGGTGTCAGCCAGAGGTCATTCTCATCATCTGCTACCTCATTTATTTTAAACTGGAGGTGCCAAGATTGAACCTGGGTCTTCCTGTATGGAAAGGGTGTGATGCACCATTGAGCTGTGGTCCTTCCTTGATGACTTTATGTGGCCCAAATTTCACCAAGTAAAATGACTTTTCATTCATGTGTTCAATAAAGAGGCCATGCAAAGGCTTATGTGATTATTTAATCACTGTAAGAATGCCAAGATTTTTTTTTAAAATGTAAATCAAAGGAAGGGGATTCCATTAAGCTGTATGCTCTCTGATCTAATAACTAATAAGTTACCAGCTATTTACACAGCTAAAGGAACATAAGCACTTGCTGGTTAAGCTAGATTTCTTTTTAAGAAAATGAATATTGTAGAAGGTGAGCTGCTGTTGGATTATTACAATTGGTGCATTTCTGTTGTAGGTATGAAAAGAGAGACTGTGGCCTTAGCTAGACCTAAGGATTATCCCAGGCAAATGGAGGGGTTGTCCCTGCCTGCTCCCAGAATCCCCTGTGTGTCATTTGGATGCTTCGTCCATTTTCTTCTGCTGCCCCTTACGCCTGGAACGCTCTTCCAGAACATCTGAGATCTACAAGTTCAATCGCAGCTTTTAAAGCTCAGCTAAAAACTTTTCTTTTTCCTAAAGCTTTTAAAACTTGATGTTGTTTGGACTTTATACTGTTAGTTTTACCCTACCCTGTGCCTGTTTACCCCACCCAGTGCCTGTTTGCATTCTCTTCCCCTCCTTATTGTTTTATTATGATTTTATTAGAATGTAAGCCTATGTGGCAGGGTCTTGCTATTTCTGTTTTACTCTGTACAGCACCATGTACGTTGATGGTGCTATATAAATAAATAATAATAATAATAATCCCAGGATATAGGCCTGGTCTAGCCATGAGGCTCTGGTGCTGGAAAGGATGGTGAAAAACAGCTTTTGACGAGGACGCTCCAGAGAAAAAGTGTCAACCTTTGCTCCTGACAAAGGATCCTGGTATCCAAAACTTTGAGCTTTTTAAGGGTTTTTTTAAAAATAGAAGTCTTATTTTTTGACAAATACCGTTAAAGATTCATCATCCTTTTCAGCACCAGAGTCAGTCTCTCTTCTCACACTGCTTAGTGGTGCTTTTTCTTCCTTTTTCACATTTCTGTTGTACACACTTACTACAAACAAAGCAGGGATGTGTGAATCTGTCAGTTTCTCTTCCTCCCATATTCAGATTTTGTAAATCTCATGTTCTTAGGCTCCTGAGTATGAAGAACTTTGCGAATATGGGTAAATTGCTATATATAAAAAAATGGAAATGAAATTCCCAGTATGGAGAAGACCACGATGTACCTGCCTACCATACAACTGCTAACGGTGAGGAGTTTGTCAGAAAAAAATGAGAGAAAACCCTACTCCAGCAAGACAAACATGACTGAATAGACCGGGATTCAAGCCCAGACTTTGAAGAGCTAAGAACTCAAAAGTCTGGATGGATGAATCTGCCATTTTCAGTTTTTGCCACATTCAATTTTTTTTGAAACCTCAATTTCTTTTTATCCTGAATATGGAAAATTCTGTGAATTTTGGTAAATTTGTATCAAAACCAAACATAAACCAAATGCCAACCCATCCCTATTGGAAGGGATGTTGCAAAGCAGATGCTGACTTCCTAAAAGACGCTGACATTAATTACCTATTTATAGGTAATATACCGAGTTTCTGTCATTGTACTTCAGCATTGCATTACTGTACAGTTCTTGTCAAAAATTACAGCACAGTACAAAAAAAAAGTTATTTATATTTTCTAAGACATTCGCAAGGCTTAATTAAAAGAAATCCATCAAGTCCTCTTCACTCTTTAAAAAGTGATTAAATACAGCTCCAACCTAGTATAATTATGTCCTTCACAACACTATCTTCCAAGTGATTGAGACTGCTCAGATATAATTATAGAAAAATGTGTTATAAAGATTTAAGAAGTTTGTCTCAGGGATAACCATAGTTTATCCATAGATTTTGGCTAAGTAAGAATTTTGTGTCAGTTCATTTTTCAGAAGAAATTACCAAACTTTGCAAATTTCAACATATTCAGGACAGAAAGAGCTTGAGCATGTATTATTGTTTTTAAAAAGAATGTGGAGAATCTAAAACTGGCAAATCCATCCAGGCCCATGGCTTTGAGAGCTTAGCTCTTAAAGGTCTGGGTTTGAATTCCTGTGTGAATTAAGGTTGCCACCTGCTTTTTTTCTGACAGGCGCCACATCTTTAACAGATATCTTGAAGGTGGGTACAACATGACCTTCTGTATTCTGGGAATAGCTCTACCTATTGAATTTGGCTGGTGTAGATGGGTGAGATTTCATTTCAGTTAATTGTTTATAAGAATTGGCCAAAATTCACAAATTTTCTCATACTCAAGGTAGAAAAAAAACTAACGTTAAAAAAAATCTCCTGAGTGCAGGAAAAAAACAAAACTGATTCATCCATCCCTAAGTTTGACACTGCAGATCCTATACATGTCTCCTCAGAAGGACGTTCCATTGAGCTTTCTCCTAGTTCTCATAAATGTTCTCATAAATGGGAGAAACAGGAGTAGAAGACTGGAATTGTGTGAAATTATGACAGCCCTCTTCAGGCACTTACAGGTCCCTGACGATGGGAGAATGTTGGCCCTAACTGCTCTGATGCATCTCTTTCATTTGGCCCTGCTACCTTCCATGGTTGGGGAGGGGAAGGTCTGAAGTTGGGAGGCTGCTCTATATGCTTGGGCTTCATATTGTTGCGGTCCAAACATTACGAAGACACTTCTTTTAGTCCAACACACTTTTATTGATAGAAACGAATTCACATTGCAATGGAGAAAAGATATACCTGCTCTTGCTGAGTGTGTCAGCTATTTTATTAGCAAGTTCTGGTCAAATAAGTATAAAACACTGAGCATGTGCAAAGTGTTGTTGATGAAATAGGAAACTTAGCCAACAACTGTTTCCTGTAATTTCTATGGCTAATTTAGCTCTGTCCTGTTTCTCCTGTAAGAGGAACTTGCTTAACAATTAGCCACTCAAAGTTCACCAAAAGTGTTATTTTCGTACCAATCACAAGATTTTTTAATGAACAGTTTAATTCTAGTGCCAACATGGCTTCGCTTTGGCTAAGATGAAGCTCAAGATATGGCTGTGGCTGTGACACTATGAAACTAGAAATCTGATTATATAGGGTTCGAGATCATCCAGGGAGCCTGCATGGGCAGAGTGGCACCCTACATCAGATACTTCATCTTTCTAGTGGGGGGTGGGGTCAGCAGGAAAGTGTGAGGGGCAGCAACACACAGCCATGTCCTTTCCTTCATATAAGGGTAATCCTGTGACATATACAATGAAGAGAAGGCCAAAAAGAATGTTACAACAATAACTAAGGCAATGTTGAACAGAAACTAAAAGCACAGTGCCTGAGACCTGACTCAGGCAATTCCTGGTATGGCAAGCTAGGAGGGCCAATAAATGACACCATAGATGTATGAACTGGGCTGATGATTTAATTGATTTACATTTAAAAAGAGAAGTCAGCCCTGAGGCATTCACAGTCTAAGTTTTAACAAGTAAATCAAAAGAGGTATCGGTGTACTCCTCCACCTTTCCACCCTTCCACGTTTCACTGAGGCCACAGGCTGAGAAATGTTCATCTGATTTCAAACGTTATGGTAGTCAGTGTGGTATGGGCAGAGTAGAGAGTGAAATGTACTGCGCTGGAAAAATGAACAAGCAGAAACAAGAAAAATAAGAAACTGTAGGAGAAATGGAAGAGTAACTGAAGGGAGGGGAGCCTGTTGCAATCCCCCAAATATTTCTATCTTGATTATGAAATTACATGCCTTGGACTAATGTAATAGAAATGTGTTTGTTACTTTTTGTGTGCTTTGTATCATTCTGTGCTTCTACATATCAACTATTTCTCTATTGTGCACAGATTTCATGTTATCTGATGAATCAGATTTAGGGATGTGGTTAGGGGACAATTTAGCCTTGTACAGCACAAAACGGGGAAAATTGTGTATATGAGCTTTAGTCCCTTGGAAGCTGTGCAGTGCATAGGTCTTCCCATTGTAAACTGGGAAAGGAAAAGTCCATCTGCATTCATGGGGCTTTTCCATTTTGTAACAACATGCAATGGGAATCCCAAGAGCTTGGGAGTCTCCTGGATCATGGCCTGTGGCTCTCAGAAATTCACAAATGATAATCAAGGTATCTTCCAGGCATGGATTGCAGGTATGTTTGGGGAGGCGGGTGAGTTTTCAATTGTGTTGGTATTTATTTATTTATTGCACTTCTATACTGCCCAATAGCTAAAGCTCTGCAGGCTGTTCACAAAAATCAAATTACTTAGAGCTTTTCTATGTCAGGTATTTATTGTGCTCTTGATTCCTTACTCAGGGATGTTTACAGGCTCTTTAGATGATGATATAATCCTCCAGTTTTGATTGTGTTTTTTTTGTGTGTGTGTTTTTCAGAACACTTTCCTGAGTTATTTTAGAATGAGGAAAATTGATATTATTTCAGACCATGCTGTTTCTCCTTGTGTATTTGAGTTACCCCACTGTAGCACAGCTCCACCTAGAGGTTATGTAGCAGAAAAACAGGAAAAGAATAGCTCTTTCTTAGACCAGTCCTATATCCTGGGAGTGTCCCAGGATCATCCCTGTACATCCAAATGACACACAGGGGATCCCGGGAGCAGGCAGGGACGATCCATCCATTTGCCTGGGATAATCCTTAGGTCTAGCTAAGGCCTTAGAGTCCTGATCTCAATTCTGCAATGAAACTGAAAGTAGATATAGACATATAGAAAATCTCTTAGTCAAATGTCCCAAAGAGATCAACCGTGGGGAAATACCCAGAAAAGACCTTTATTTGTGGACTTCAATAGCCTCTGCCAGTCAGAACAGGCAACTCTAGGTTATATTAGGAGGAAAGGAAAGGGACCTCTCATGTAAGCACTGAGTCATTACTGACTCTTGGAGGGACGCCAGCTTTCGCTGACATTTTCTTGGCAGGCCTTATAGCGGGGTGGTTTGCCATTGCCTTCCCTGGCTGTTATTACCTTTCCCCCAGCTAACTGGGTACTCATTTTACCGACCTCGGGAGGATGGAAGGCTGAGTCGACCCGAGCCGGCTGCCTGAAACCAGCTTCCTCTGGGATCGAACTCAGGCCGTGGGGAGAGTTTCAGCTGCAGAAACTGCTGCTTTACTGCTCTGCGCCACACGAGGCTCAAGTTATATTAAGGCATCTTTATTTGGTAATGTATGAAAATCAGAAACCTACAGGATGGTATTGAAGACCAAACTAATTTTGGAAGTTTTCAGTGGTGTGTGGAAGGATGTCTGCAATTTTGCCACAACTGCAATTTACCTTTTGGGGGTGGATCTGCATTATGTTGGATAGATTTTATACTCAGCAGTAGGTCTTGAAAAAGTATTCCACACCTATCCTTAAGCTCACCGAAAGCATCAGCTTTTTTGTCTGGTTATCCCTCCTCTTGTTCCTTACTTTTAAAAGTGTCTTTGCTGTTTTGGTGCACCCAAGTGCAACAGCAATTTGATGTTATTATCAGAGTCTCGAAATAAAAGCGGCACCAGTCTGTTCACTGGAGATTTGATCTCTGACAAATAAGCTTGTGTCAACGCACCTTAAAAATCTCATCTCTTCTGTCTCCTTTCTTCCCCGATAGGCTCTTGGCAGCCTTGCCATTAAAAAGGGGAAAAAAGAAAATCAATGGGTGGTTTCTTGTCTGATTTCTGAAGATTGATTTTGAGCTGGGAGTGAGTGAAAATGATATCATAAAGGCCTTCATTTTCCTCTCCTATTCTTTCCTTAACAAGCAGCTATTAAAATATTTTCTTTTAAAAAATAGAATGGTCAAAAAAAGCCTTATGGGTTTGCATCGCCACTTATTTTGCTTGCATTGCTAATTACATACTAGTAATTAATAGTGTTTGTACATGAAATACCTTTCTGCCACGCCCAGCTTAGCCTGGGCATGGGGAGGTCATTGTGGGTGGAGTGAGCCCCAACATGTGGGTGCATGCCATTGGCATGCCAGAGATGGTGCCATGAGGCTGGGAGGGGACTGAAGCAGACAAAATCATTGCCTCCTCTTTGTCATGAGGCTCTGTCCCTCCCTCCCTATAGGCAGTGTGAGTGTGCTGGTCGCCATTGGGGGGTGGGGGGGGGCGGGGGTGTAGGATTTTTTTGCTCATGATCTAATTTGGTCATGAGTTTTTTTGCCTACTCCATACTGTAAGACAGGTTGGGTGCATTAAATAGGTTAATTTGGTTTATGTTCTCTAATTCAGTCACATTTGCTGTTAGGCTGGTAGTAGGGGCATCCTGAGAGGCATTCTGGGGCAATGAGGATTCACACGCACTGTTGTGGTAATTGGTAATACCTTAGGCTCCCAGCTCTGAGCCCCGTGGCCTAGCTGGCAAGATGGGGGCTACCTTTGAGGCCAACCCTCATCCCACCCAGACCCCTGCAGCCTTGGGGAGGTGACACTGGAAGGTCTCCCTACCCCCAAAAGGGGGAAGCCAGTAGGCATGTGCTCCACTCCGATTAGGAGCGGAGAAGCAGTAGCGAATTGGCCTGCTCCGCCTTACCCAGAGGCGGAGTAGAAGCGGACCGCGGACCCCTAGAAGCAAGGCAAAAAGAAGCGACCATTTTTCGGAGCTCCTAGTTCAGGCGGAGTGCTCCGATCGCCATCTTGAAAACATTTCGCCCATAGGATTGCATTGCGGGAAATAATCGCAGATAACTGGGTTGTGTTTGAAGCTATCGTTCTGAAAATTCTTGTGCTCAGAGAGTCGTGGATGGGGGTCATTTTGAGACTACTCTCAGCTCTCTGCGTTGTGTGGGTCACATGCTAGAATTTTTTAAAAATCGGGTAAACAAACGGACAGCGCGGCTCAAACAGCGGTTTTCGCCCATAGGATTGCATTGAGGAAAAGAATTGGGGATAACTGGGTTGTTTTTTAAGCTATCATTCTGAAAATTCTTGTGCACAGAGAGTTGTGGATGGGGGTCATTTTGAGACTACTCTCAGCTCTCTGCGTGGTGCGGGTCGCGCGCTAGAATTTTTTAAAAAATCGGCGGGAAAAATACCTTTTTCAAAAGGCTGAGGGGCAGAGTCAGCTCCCGGTCATGATGATCCCAAAGTTAGAGGAGGGGATAGGCAAAACGGGTAGCTTGGGATTCTGGGAAACTTCTCTTTCTTCATCTGAACGGACTTTTCCCAGTGTTTTTTTACACAGTAGCCCCACCAAATGCACAAACACAACCTGAAATCATATACTAAGCCAATAATAAGAGATAGAAACACAGCACTGCTACCCACCCTAACTTTGGGGAACAACTGAAAAGATGTGGTACAAGGGGATGAGCTCCCCTAGGGCATCTCATTGTGGACGTGCCCCCACTCTCTCCTGTTCTGGAAGGCCATCAGAGCCTTCCAAAGAGAGTAACCCGGTGGAGCAATGCCTATCATGAGTTGAACTGACAGTGTTGCTTCTTAAAAGACTAGTCACTAGGACCAGTCAAATTGGCAGCTGCTTCCCCCTCCCCCGGGCATGTCCCCCTATTACTGGTAAAAGACAGATATAGCCTTTTTTAAAAAGTTCTTCTTGTTGTTTATTCAGCAACACTGCTGCTTTTAATTCCACCCCTCCTTTGTTTATTTATTTATTTATTCCATTTTATATGCATTACTGGCTTATCCTTGGCTCACTTCCTTATGCCCCCAGAAATGCCAGCTGCATGCCTGCCTGCCTTCCCTCCCTCCTCCCCTGCCCACCTCGCAGGGATGTTGTGTGTGTGTGGCTTTGACTCAGGGGAGAAGTCCTTCCTGCGCTCACTTGGAGTTTTGGAAGTTCCAAATTTTGCAGGTTTAAGCCCCGCCAAAAAACAGGGGATGATGGGACTGCCTTGAGTCTCGGTGTGCATATGTATCCCTGGATAAGCTTTCATGGTGGTGAGTTTGAGGGTTTTTTTTAACGTGCAAAATTGACGGAGCTATGGAAAGGGGTGTTGGATTTTCATAAATTCCCTAAAAATCAGGGGATGATGGGACTGCTTTGACTGTGGGCGTCCATGTGGACACATGGATAAGCTGTCATGGTGCCGAGTTTGAGGTTTCTAACATGCAAATTGACGGAGCTATCCCAAGGGGTGTGAATGGGGTGCCCGATTTTCAAAAATTCCCCAAAAATCAGGGGATGATGGGATTACCTTGAAACTTGGCATGCTTGTGGACACATGGATAAGCTTTCATGGTGGCGAGTTTGAGATTTCTAACATGCAAATTGATGGAGCTATGGAAAGGGGTGTGAATGGGGTGCCCGATTTTCAAAAATTCCCCAAAAATCAGGGGATGATGGGATTGCCTTGAAACTTGGCGTCCGTGTGGACACATGGATAAGCTATCATGGTGCTGAGTTTGAGGTTTCTAACATGCAAATTGATGGAGCTATCGAAAGGGGGGTTATGGGTGGTGCGTTAGAGGTTAGAGCCGCGCCAAAAAACAGGGGATGATGGGATTGCCTTGAGTCTGGGCGTCCATGTGGACACATGGATAAGCTTTCATGGTGCCGAGTTTGAGGTTTCTAACATGCAAATTGACGGAGCTATGGAAAGGGGTCTGAATGGGGTGCCCGATTTTCAAAAATTCCCCAAAAATCAGGGGATGATGGGATTGCCTTGAAACTTGGCGTACGTGTGTATATGTCCATGAGGTGTCATGGTGCCAAATGTGAGGTTTCTAGCTTGAACAGAAAAAAAGTTGTATAATTTTTTAGCTTTCAATGCAACCCTATGGGGGGGGGGAAACGGAGCTCCGATCCGGATCCGGAGCTCCGAGCGGAGCGGAGCGGAAGTGGGTGGAGCGGGGGCGGGGCGAAGCAGCCCACTCCGAAAATCGCAGATCTGCAAGTGAAGAGGAGCGGGGGGTCCGTGCACACCCCTAGAAGCCAGTGGGTTAGCGAAGTGCCAGGGCGATGAGTGGCTTGCCCAAAGCAGAAGTAGGCCTTTTCATCCCATCCCTTCAGCTGCATTGCCTTGCTTTAGGATCTGTTTCTTGGCCACTCTAGATCATGTTCTGACCCAGGTGGGGTTACTGACTCGGAGGGAATTTCTAGGCAAGAGTTTGGGTTCAGGCAAGGTAAGCAAGGCAAAGCAAACAAAGCAAGGTTCAGGTTCTAGGAGGATATGGATCAAGTTAAAGTAAGGCAAAACAAGTTCCAGCTACCAACTTGGATAGCTCAGGCTGGAGATTCATACAAACAACTTCAAATGTTGCTTCAGTGACAAACAAACCCAGACTTAGGACAGATCTACACCAAGCAGGATATTGCACTATGAAAGCAATATGAAATTGGTTTATAAAACGCAGGAGCCACACTACTGATTTGTAGCACTATTGAAATGCATTGACAACTGTTGGGCCATATACTGCTTTCATACCACTATATTCTGCTTGGTGTGGGTAAGTCCCTGAGTTTTCTGCTGTGTATCTTCAACTCTTTGTAGCTCTGAATCAGCAGCTGCATCATATAACTGATGCAGCACAGAATCGAAGCCACCCCAGGACAAAGATGAGACATTTAGCCAGGCCCCAGGTAGACCTTTTCCCACCAGGCTGTCTTTCTCAAGAAACTTCTAGGTCTTTTTACAAACAGTGTGACATAGTGTGGATTTTAATTTCTAGGTGTGGGGTGGGTAACCCAAAAAGAAAAGAGACCTCATAGTTTTGTATAAACAACAAAACATTTAAAAGTTTACTGGGGGGAATTTTATTTTTCAGATTCTGCTTTCTCTTCAACCTTCTTCTAAATTCTAAAAAGTTTTTTTCTTTTTTCTTTTTTGCCTCAACTCTTTATGTTAAAGCTAGCTGGTGCTCTTGTAACTCAACCAATCAGGAAAGCTCATCTTCGTCCCAAATTTCATCTGAAGAGTTCTTTGCAAACATTTCACCAAAACATCTGAATTTTGCAGAACTGAAAGCTAACTTCTGAAAATTATAGAACTTTGGGGGCTGCAATGTAAACAAACTCTCATTTGAAAGCTTCTGATCTAACCTCTTGATGAACTTCCATTGTTTTGCAGACTTACTGGACCTGCCTGAATTTTTGACCTTTTGATTCCAGAAAATATTTAACCCTTTAACATCCCAACTATAAACAAAATTATAATAAATTTCTTTTCCTTCACAGTGACAAACAGCAGAACTCAGAAGCTGACTTTTATATATAAAATGTATAATATGAACATTTACTTTGATAGCCTGCATAGGTAGAAAACTGATGTTTAACTATTAATATATACATTAATAATTATAACACAATATAATGACAACAATAGCAGCAGCAGCAACACAAAGCACTTTGCAACATATATTAAAAAGAAAAACAGGAAGTAATATGCCTAGACCTTTAACATTAAAATTCTTGAGATGATAGAAATACATTTACTAGATATCTATCCATAAAGAAAACAATGAACATTGGTTCATAGATCAATAGGCTCAACAAATTGTAAAATCGTCCTTCAAAGCTTAATAAATATTTGCAGTCAAGAATATTAACTCTTTTATTGGTCTTTTTTAGATAAAATTACATTTCATGTTCTGAATACACAACCTTTTACATAACCTTTACATTTCACAATTTCAGCCAGATAGATAACATGCCCCTTGCAAACTGATGTCATGTTCAGGATGATAGCCTGGAACATCTTAAGGATATGCAATGTTAAGGCCTAATGAATTTGCTTTCTGAAAAACAACAAGGAGCAAGAAGCTACCTGAATAAGGGAATAGCTCAGCAAAGGTTACAGCTTCATGCTCTAAAGTGTGTAATTAATTCCCTCCAGCAGTCAGACAAATTGTTCCAGCAAGGTGCATATTCTTAATTTGCATCATAGGGTTACATTCTTTTCTTTACACAGGCAGAATGTTTTCATCTTTAATTGAAAAAAGACCAATATAACTGGAGCTAAATAAATAAATAATGTCCCCACTTGATAATATCCTGATGGGACTCTGAATTGTATATTTTTAAAGGTACAAATTAGTAAAAACTGAAGACATTTTCAGACTATTTTTTTTTAAAAAAAACGGAAGGTTGTCCTTTGTTTTTATACATATAAGGTTTGATCCAAACTTACAATACTTAAATGGTGCCGTTGAAATCAGTGAGACTAAGGAACATCATGACTATCTTGTCCCATTGAGTTCCCAAGTTGTTTAGGGCTTTGTTCACTTGTATCCAAACCATAAACATGGCCCAGTAGCCAATAGTCAGCCAGTACAGTTCCCTCAGCAAAGGAGTTACATGATGGAATGGGGCAGCTCCCAACAACAGATGAGCTGCTGTGTTCTGCATTAGTTCTAGCTTCTGGAGCAGCCTTAAGGGCAGCCCCACATAGAGCACATTGCAGTAATCCAGTCTTGAGGTTACTAATGCCTTTACCACTGTGGCCAAGGTATCCCTGTCCAGAAGATGCAAAGCTGGTAAAAGGTACTCCAACCCACCATGGCAACTTGGGACTCCAGTGACAATGATGGATCTAGGAGTACCCACAAACTATGGACCTGATCTTTTAGAGGGAGTGCAACCACATCCAGAACAGTCTTCTCGATGTGCAGGACATTGAATAATGGGCTCTAGTTAAAGGAAGCCAGATTCCAGCTGGACATCAGGAAAAACTTCCTGACTGTTAGAGCAGCACGACAATGGAATCAGTTACCTAGGGAGCTTGTGGGCTCTCCCACACTAGTCATTCAAGAGGCAGCTGGACAACCATCTGTCAGGGATGCTTTAGGGTGGATTCCTGCACTGAGCAGGGGGTTGGACTCGATGGCCTTGTAAGTCCCTTCAAACTCTGCTATTCTATGATCTCCCAAATTCAGGAACCACTCAGCCACAGGGATTCTGTCCTGCCAAGATTTAGTTTCATCCTCAGTAATGAAGAGTAATCAGGAGAGTTTAAAAGAAGAAAGTTGGAAGAAAGAAGGTTCCCTTATTTTTCAAAGTTCCTGGACCTTCCAACTGTATTTAAGTTGCTGTCTCTAATTAGTATCAGTCATACTTCTAAGATTCCTTTGTAGCTCTTCAAAAAGAGTCCTGACTTCTTGTTATATTTCCATCCCTTTGAGAAGCTTCAGGTGGTGCTGGGAAAGGTACATGTCAGCCCATATGACACGAGACGTTACAAAAAGGTGAGGGAAGTATCATAAACCAGCTTGGAATATGGGGGAAAGGATGCTTATGCTGTTGGATGCAAGCAAAAGGGAGTGAGGAAATAAGAAAGAATAATAGGCAGGCAGCGAAAAAGAAAATGAAAGGCAAATGAGTACTTGCTGCTTCTTGATATATGCACAATGGAAATGTCTCCAAAATAAGAACAGTTTTATAGTATCACCATTTATAAACTCCACTATTGAATCAGTCTTTCTGGAAAACCTTTATTATCCTATTCCCAATGCATCTTCCTGTCCTGTCCCCCGTCGCCCCACCACCCCATTCCAGGTTGTACAAAAAGGATATTTCAAAAGACAGGTATATTGAACCTACAGGCATTTTGTTTTGCAAAGATAATGAAATGAAATGCCAGAATTGAGTGTAGTGCTGATTTATATCATGTCTGAATCCTATCCAATCCTTTCTTATGCTATTGTAAATGTTGGATGATTTTAAATGTAAAGGAGTAGTCTTTTCATAATCATGATTTCAGTATTGGGTCATTATTGTTGTTTTGATGTTGTTAGTGTAAGGCAGAGTTGTTCTTGTTGTTGTTATTGTTGTTGAGAAAATAGAGCCATAGCTTGACTCAGTTGTTCTGGACTGAGATGCTGTGATTGAAGGATCCTAGGTGTCCAAACAATTTTTACATAGCTTTAAAACCTGCAGCGTCTCCTTATTAAAAATGACATCTTAAGGGTCTGTGGAACTGCCCCAGGCTTTCATGATCACATGCTGAGATATCTCCCTATCTTTTCATCCTGAAAACAGCCTGACATTTTCATGTGTGTTCTGCAAATAAGCATATTTGCACTTGCCCTTGTTCTTACAAGTCTGTGCAAAGAGAAAAACAAACAAACAAACAAACAAGGTATTATATATTTACATGGTGATGATGAAGAAAAGTCTTTTGAAATAGAACATTAGACCCAGAAGAAACAGTGAACTGTTGATGTAGTAGCCACAGAGGTGCATGTGTACCTACACCCTGATGCTTGTTTAGACTCCATTGAAATGACTAGTTGCACCTAGTCATAGGTGCAACTAGACATATACATCTGTGTTAAGGGCCAAGCACTGTTGTACGTGTCTAGTTGTTCATGACTGGAACTGTTTCAGGTGTCCAATTTTGAAATGGATAAGACAGCAAAGGAGGCACTGGGGTACATTGGTTAAAAGATTGTTGGTTGAGGACCAGGGAGATCCAGGTTCAAACTTATGCTCAGCTGTGAACCTCTCTTGGGTGTTGACCCTTGTGTCGGTCAGTCTCTCTCTCTCTCTCTCTGCCTAATCAATGAATAAATGAATAAAATGAGAGGATGGAAGGGTGAAGTGAAGGTACAAAGGGTAGAGATGAAAGGGACAGATAAGAATAAAGCGATAACAGAAATCTTGCCCCTGTTCTCTTATATTTAGCTTATAAACATGATACACACCTTCCCATTTAAAACATCTAACCTAGCCTTATCGGAATACAGTATGATTTTTTAAAAAGTATTACATATTATAAATCTCTCAGGGTCTTATTTAGCCTCTTGTTCGAAGTTTCATTCTGCAAGTAAACACTTTTCCCCCCCTTGCACTTGATCGTACAAATTGGTGAGGTCTGTTCATAGTTATTAGATATTTACAAAGGGATGATGAGGAAAAGCCTTTTAAAACTAGAATGTGGAACCCAAGAGAAACGTTGTATTCATTTTACTCATTTATTATAAGCCTAGAATCCCTCATTCTGTCATTTGAATTTTCTAAGCTTGTTGCTGTTAGAACAACTAAAGCCTTCTGGGTGAAACCACCAAATGTAATCTGTGATTGTCATCTTGCTTTCCAATTCACTTTGTTGATGTCCTGCAGTGGAAGCATCATCCAATTTATATTCATGCTACAGTTTATCATACCTTTCTCTGATTCATTGGTATGCTGTAAATTGGAATGTATACTTGGTAGGTGTTCTTTCTGCCTTGCCTTTTTTTTTTGTTGCTTTGCTTAGGCTTTGGGGATGTTAAAAACAGTTGGAATTAATATTACATTTGCTCCTTGGATACTCTGAATTATGCAGCTCACTTTAAACTTCAGGATGATATGAGATCTTCCACAGAGTGGATTGGGCTAAAACAGAGGTGAAGAATGTCTTTCATCCCAAGGTCTAAATTCCATTTCAGAAAAAGACTTGCGGGTCATGTTCCAGCAATGGGTAGGATGGAGGCAAAAGGGACAGGGGCAAAAATATGAGAAATATCAAAAATACCAAACATAGTAGCATATTTTAGCTTCAAGCTCTTGCTGACAGTCATTGAGACTTAGGAGAGACATTTCAAAATTTTATAATGGGGAAAGAACATGTAGAAGTTAGCAAACTACCAAATGGCTGGCTGTCAGAGAAAGGAGTTGGGGCTAAGGGAATGGGTTTGACTTTCTGTGGAAGCTTGCAGGGCCACAGTGGGACCCTGTGGATGGCCCTTTCCCCAGCAGGGGCCCACTAACAAGAACCTACTGGACTTATTCCTCCTCTTCACCATTGCAATCTGTGTCTCACTCTGGGTCAGGCAACATTGATGGTGAGAAGGAGAATCAGGAGATGCTGCTGCCTACCAGCTCCCTGCCTGTCAAGCAAGCAAGTGATGTCAATAATAGAAAGAAGATGGGCCTGTTTAGACAACACACACTAAACCACGGTTAGGCCTATGTAAGCCATAATGTTTAGCTCAAAATGCTTAGCCACTGTGTCTTAGCGTGTTCTCTGACCAGGGTCAATGTAGAGCAATTGTGGTCTATTGAGGGTGCCTTGCCGAAAGGTCCTCAAAAACCTGGGCCTGATCTACACTACTGCTTTAAAGCGCTTTATAACAGTTTTATAGCGCTTTAAAGCAGTTAAAGCGCTTTATAACTGTTATAAAGCGCTTTAAAGCAGTAGTGTAGATCCTGCCCTGGACTTTATTATTTAGCCATTCAATGTATACTTCCATCTGACAGCCAAATAAGCCCACTGGGTGGCTCACAATAAAACCAGTTCAATGCCAACTGCCGACCCAAATGACGAAATTTAAAATTGGGTTGTTGTTTTTTAAAAATAGCCGTAATAGTAAAAACAAAACAAAAACAATTTATCATTAATCCAAACAAAGAGCTGGGAACGAAATCCTCATAAGCTTGCCATGATTATTGATTCTTTGGTAACCTCTAGTTTAGACTGTTTTACTCTGTACAGCACCATGTACATTGATGGTGCTATATAAATAAATAAATAAATAAATAATAATAATAATAATTGTAGCAGACTGTAGGTGGGGCTGTCTTTGAAATTTCAAAGCACAAGCATGGCCAACCTCTCTAGTAAAGATATTTCACAATACACGTGTCCCCACTGAAAAGGCCCTGTTCTTTGCTATTCGTTTTTCTTTTCTTTTTTAGCCTCATAAGGGCTGAGTGTTCAGAGCAATGGTCTCCCCTCCTCATGATGATTTTGAGGATCAAGGGGTGCTCTTCTGAAGTATTATATCTGACAACCCTCAAATGGGTTATTGATACTGATATACTTTAGATCCTAATAGCATTCCTCTGGGGATACAAAGGAGGTGGGATAAGAACATTAACTTTAACTCATTTTTGGATCTTTCTGTGATCTGTCACATGGTGAAACATTCAGGTGATTGTTTTGCACACAGACACACACATACAAGCACAGTCGCACTACATTATAAAATGCAGGAAAAGTAATATGAGTGAATAAGTTGATCCTCAGTGATTGAAGGCTTATTTATTTTCATCAATATTCCTGGCTTTGGGATAGAATTTTAATTTGCTTTGGGCAAGTCATTGTATCTCATTTAATCTACCGCATAAAATGGGAGGGAATTTCACCGCCTGGGAGCAGCCACTGAAAAAGGCCCTCTCTCAGGTCATCACCAAATACACTTCTGAAGGCAGCAATCTCAAAAGGAGTGCTTCTCGAGATCTTAAGAACCCGGCAGGCTCATATAGGAGAAAGTAATGTTTCAAGTACCCTGGTCCCAAGCTGTATATGCAATCCTTTTGGCAAATTTCTTGTTGCAATTGGTTTCCAAAGTTGATATTTTGCATGAATAATGCCTAGCACAATCATATGGCCCCTACAGTACAATACTATACGTATCTACTCAAATATTAACTCCCACTGAGTTCAATGGGGCTTACTCTCAGTTAACTGGATATAATGTTTCAGCCATTCTTTCTAGAGTCTAGAATCTAGTTGCACAGTTAACTCTGCAGTAGTTGAGAAGGATTAAGTGGCTCATCAAATACACATGGAACAGGTTTCTAATAATATCCTATTATCTCCCTTTGACAGAAACATTGAATATTTGTCTATTAAAAATCCTGTGAAATAAAATATTATATGAAAACACCCATAAGGAAACCCCAATTTATTTATTTATTTATTTATTTGAAATGAAAGTCAGGTTTGGGAGAGTACCTCTAGATGCATCTGGATTTGTGTGTATGTTGGAGGAATGCTGGGAAGCAACTGAGGTGGTCATTTGGAGTCTAAAAGCATGTAGCAGCAAAATCATTAAACTCCCTCTCTGTTGCTCCACTCTAAATACCACCCTCCATAAGCAGCTTTTCATTAAAACCTCATCATCATCATCATCAACAACAACAACACAGTGACAAGGGATTCCTTACTTCCATACAATGCATTGTCTCTCTGTTAGATAAAATGTTACATTCATATAATCTAAAGCAGTAATTGGTGTATACATGTTCAGGCTCCGATAACAATATTTGCTCATGGCCTAATTACATTTTGTTATATATTCCATTTATATGGCTCATCTGTGGCAAGATTATTCAAAGGCAAAAAGACGACTACCCTTCTGTTGGAATGGCCTTGGCAAATCAGTTACTCTCTTAGGTCTACCAAACTCTTCCATCCCTCTTTCAGATTGGGGATGATGAACTGTTTCAGATATGCATTAAAAACAGAGCTAAAGAGTATGCATATATTCTGTTTAATTCATCACTCTTTCCCCTGCAGTGCAAAATCCAGGAGAATAAATGCCCTGTCCAAATAAAATGAAGTATAATTTACAAAAGTTCCCTCACCTTATATTGTGAGAGTCATAGCACTTATAGTCAAATACCCATATTAAATAAAATCTTACTGTACTTCAGAACTTAGCCAATGGAATTCTCATAAACCACTTTATCTCTGAATGTATTAATGTTTTATTTAGTATCCTTTAGGGACATTTTAATCTACCAATTTGTTGATTTTTACTCATACTGTGAATATAATCAGAATAGTAAATAGGGTATTTTGGATCAGAAGAGCTTAGACATGGAAGCCAGTGCCCTGATTCTACCGTGTCCCCACATCAGAACCATGTTAAACACATCCAAGCCTTTGGGGGGGGGCACTATCCTCTATCTATCTATCTATCTATCTATCTATCTATCTATCTATCTATCTATTTATTACATTCCTAAATTACCCAATAACTAGAGTTCTCTGGGTAGTGTTTATAATTATTAACATATGATATAGCAATAAACAAGTAAACAAATAACAGTAAAAGAACTTTATAAAACAGGCCCATGTTATATTGGGGGCCAAGTGGCATGTTAATTTAAATCTTAAATCTTAGATGAATCTTTATTCTCATCCTGGCATTGACTTGCTGCTGACATGAGCTGCCTGGATGTAACTATCCTTGAGATCTTAGCCATAGTGCATTGGTAAAGCACATGTTTTGCGTGCAAAAGGTCCCCTGGTCTGGGAAAGTTCCTGCCTGAGATCCTGCAATGCTGCTGCCAGTTAGTGTCGACAATATTGGACTAGAAGGACCCATGGTCTGACTCGGTATAAGGCAGTGTCCTATGTTCTTGATCGGCTTTGGTAGGTTTCCATTCTGTTTCCTCCTGCTTTCTGAATATGAGGCTGTTGATGCTATCAGTACACTGATATCTATCAATATACTTTGCTATGGTATCAGTTTGATGCTATCAGATGGCAGCCCTGTTCTGGTTCTTCCCTTCATGTGGCCTGAATTTATAGTTGTTGGAACCCATTCCACTCTCTCTGTGGCTTTTACCATTTCCATAGCCATGGTTGAAGCCACAGAGCTGGGAAGTAACTTGAATTCAGTAGGTCATTATCTGATCTGTGTAAACATGCTTAGCACTGGGATTGTACAGGTTTTGACTGAAGTTAGGCTGACAAGTTAGAATCATCACTACAACTCCAGAATCATGAGACCCATGGCATGTTAAACTGAAGGTTGATCAAACATAACTTAGATAAAATCTTATCAGTTGATTTTCTTTCAACTTTTTCAGCAATTAAGGATAGTATAGTGTACTCAAGCTCTAATTATTATTATTAATATTTATTTAAATAGCCATCAATTTTCATGGTGCTGTATGGAACAAACAGAATACAAAGCACCCTGCCATATGGTTTACATTCTAAAATCACAATAACAAACAAACAGGGAGGGGAAAGGCCAACCAGCATGAGGGACAATAAAACAAATAATAAAAACTAGTATTGTCACACTATGGATTATAAGATTTTGAGAAAAGAAACGTTTTCAAGTAGGATTTTAAAACTGTGATCGACGTCGCAGTTCGCAGATGCGCTAGAAGAGAATTCCAGGCATAGGGGACAGCGAGCGAAAACGGGCGAAGACGAGCAAGAGAAGTAGAAACTCTTGAGCGAGTAAGAGACATAGTGTTATGAGAGCGAAGGGTGCGAGCGGGACAGTAAGGTGAAATAAGAGATGAGAGACAGGGAGGAGCCAGACCATGACAAGCTTTAAAAGTCAAAAGGAGAAGCTTGTATTGAATTCTGTAGAAGATAGGGAGCCAGTGAAGGGATTTTAGAAGCGGGGTGACGTGATCAAAACAACAAGCCAGAAAAATAATCTTAGCTGCAGAATGATGAATGGAAACCAATGGGGAAAGAAGAGAAGAAGGAATACCAGTCAACAGGAGATTACAATAGTCCAAGCGGGAAATAACCAAGGCATGAATGAGAGTCTTGGCGGAAGAGACCGATAAGACCAGGCGAATTCTAGAGATGTTATACAAAAAGAAACAACAAGACTTAGCTACGGCCTCAGTATGGGAGGAAAAAGAAAGTGGAGAGTTAAAAATAAAACCAGGACTACGAGCTTCCTCAACAGGACAGAGTATAACATTATTAACAGTGATAGAAAATGAGAGAATTGGAGAGGGTTTAGGAGGAAAAACTAACAGTTTTGTTTTTGCCATGTTTAGTTTCAGGCGACGCCGAAGCATCCAGGGTGAGACATTGGTGAGACAGGCTGAGATATGATCCTGAACATCAGAAGACAAATCAGGAGATGAAAGGTATAGTTGGGTATCATCAGCATACAGATGGTTTTGAAGACCATGAGAATGAATAAGATTACCCAAAGAAGCTCTAGTGGAATGGAAACCCACTTCCACCCAGACCAATGCCATTGGGGTGCCTGCAATATTTTCCAAAGGAAGGAATTTCGAATTGTTTCCAAATTGGCAACTTGAAAATAATCCCAGTCCAACGCTAAAATACCATCTATGATTTTTTCAATAGCTTTACCTTGAAAGAGTTTTAACACTGGCTCAGTCAGAAAAAAAACCCTCTGTAGAATAGAGCTAGAGCTAGAGCTGTGCACAAGCGGCGTCTCAGTATTTTCCACCCTATTTTTGGGTAGAGAAATGGGATAGGGGGACAATTTCACAGAATTTCTCCAGGGGAAGGAGAAATTCTCCAACAATTTCTCACAGGTACGCATCACCTTTGACAAGGTGTTTTCCAAAGGTTTTGTTTTTGTTGTTGTTGTTCTTTTGCACTGCCCCCGCAAGTGGCAACAGCATCATCTGTGTTGGCAGCCTGGCCCCCACTTTGCATCCTCCACAAGGCCCCATATCCCCAGCATCACTCCAGAGCGTTGAGGGGAGGGAAGACCGTCACCCAAAAAATAATGGTGAATAAAATGGGGAGAAAATTCTGAAAAAGTGTCCTTTTATTTTTAGAAGGTCAGAAAAGAAGAATCTCGGGAATTTCCTGAAAGTTTTCTTTCTTCATGAAAGGGGCTTCCATTTTTTCTCCACATTCTCAGGGCAGTTTACAATTTATTTTGAATGTGTGGCGGTGGTGTTTTTGATCTCAAATAATCTCTTTGAGGTGGCTGGGGTACTGTCTATATTTTTCTTTCTATTACACATCTCACCATTACCCTGTAGTCTCCCAGACAGCCTGCACATCCTGATCTGAAAAGACCCTATGGGAGGAATAAAATTCCATGAGGTCTTCCCCAGGGTGGGAAGTGCAGGAAACCAAGGAGGCTACAGCCTGTCAGAGAGACAGGACACACACACACACACACACACACACACACACACAGAGAGAGAGAGAGAGAGAGAGAGAGAGAGAGAGAGAGAGAGAGCGTCGTCAGCTATCTCATAAGGAAGGCAAGCACAAGAACTCTGTACCAAACCCATGAGAATTTCTCTGAAACTTCTTGTATTTGAATTTCTTTACAAAAGCAATTTCTTTTCTATTAAATTAAATGAGAATGGTCAAAATCTTTGTAGAAGAAATTTTCAGCACTGCACTAAATAAAACTGCAAAGTGGGACTTGTTGTACATAGGACCATTGACCTAACATCATCTACTTGAACATTCCAAGACAGTGTCTCCCTAAAAAGTCTCCCAAAGTTTTTTCTTTACATTGTTCTGTCTGATGGCCGCTAATTGACCATTGGTGTCGCTGAGGTCTCTTCTGAAAAATCTTAACTTTGGTTTTAGAATAGTTTATTCATCATGAAATCTTGACAAATGTCTTCTCAGTCCAGCAGCTTGACAAATGCGTTCTCAACACCAAGGTAAGTTGAGGTAAAAGAAATTGCCTGCCCTAAGTTCGCCCAGTGAACATTATGGCTGAGTGGAATTTGAAACTGGGTTTTCGCAGTCTGACGTTCTAACCACTACACCACATTTGCCCAACATGTTCTTACCTATACATATTTGAATAAACATGCTATACATTGAAATAAAGATGGCATGTTTCCTTTCTTAATAAGAGTTATAATTTAAAAATGCACACACACCACACAACAACCACAACTTCAGCCACAACAAAAACAGATGGTGGATACCCAAAGGGGAAGGAGAGAGAGAGAGAAATAATAATCTTCTTTTCCATCCTACTAGATGCTAAAACAAGCAGTTGGCTGGCAGCAGTTGCACTAGGAAATATGTTATCTTTGCTTGTGCAGCATATGTTATTTTCAAGGTGAAATCATTCCAGATTTGGGAAAGCGAGAATCCATTATCCTAATATCGAAGATAAAGATGCAAAAGTCTAGAGGGGTATTTTCTTCTACTACAGAATCTTCCCCAAATAGTCCCTCTCACTAAATATGAAATTGCTCTGGAACAGACTTATAAAATCACTGACTATTTGGGGAGTTATCAAAGAGCCAGTGTGGTGTAGTGGCTAAGGTGTTGGACTGTGAGTCGGGAGATCTGGGTTCTAGTCCCTACTCAGCCATGGAAACCCCCTGGGTGACTTTGGGACAGTCACAGACTCTCAGCCCAACCTACCTCACAGGGTTGTTGTGAGGATAAAATAGAGAGGAGGAGGATTATGTATGCCTCCTTGGGTTCCTTGGAGGAAAAAAGGTGGGATACAAATGAGATAAATAAATATTATGACATAGGATGCAGAAACACAGATGATATTGAGAGTTAAAGGTATGGGTATATAGTGACTGGCTGGTGGCTAGGTTTACTAAGTAGAATTTAAAAAAAATCCTCAAGGGCACAATCCTATGCACATTTAGATAGGAAAAAAAGTCCTACAACTATCAGCATTTCTAGCTTGGGGATGCTGGAAGTTGTAGGGCATTTTCCATCTAAACATGGATAGGATTCTGCCCTCAGTCTTCGTTTGGTAGGAAGGCCAAATGTAATAGGACATTAGCAAATTATTAGCACAGTAGATGTTATTTTTATTAGCAATAGAATTTATAAGCAATGCGATTCACCTTAACTATTTTTTCTCTGTCTAAACATGCATGGAACTGCACACTTAGATGCAGGATGTTAGAGAAATCTGCAACGAAACCAGATGAGTTTGGATTTTTATGAATCTAACCTGCACATTCTGCCGCAGAATGGATTTCCCCACGTCAGGCAGAGTCCACGGACTTGAGAATTGTTCTCCTAAGCTTTGGGAAGTTTGTGGACATTTCCTCATAGAAAAATATGCTTTTTTTAAAAAAAAAAAAAAAAAAAGGCCAAACACGTGCATTTCTCCCATAGACTAACAAGTGAAAATGAGCATATTCGGGATTTGCACATTTGTGCAAGTGCAAATTTATGCAAATTTGAATTTGCTCATATTTAGAAACTGGGGGGGGAGGGAATCCAATTCCATCAATGGGCAGATGATGGAATGAAAGGTGCCTGACAAATCTGCAAAACACAGATGGAACAGATTTTGCACAATACTTACATCTACCCTTACTCTTATTTTGGTAGGAAGACCAAATCTGGTAGAGCATTATTCCTTATATTACATGTATTTATACCCCCATGGCCATTTAATACTGATAACATCATATCTAAGGTACTGTTCTCCCTTTTAATCCTGTTGAGATATGGGGAAATGCTTGATCTTTTTTTTGATGACGACAATAGACAATAATAAGAACCATGATAATTCCAAGTATCAAGACAACAGCCCTCCTCAGTCATTCAAAAATCCTAACCAAGGATAAGAGAGGGACATGTACTTTGGCCACACAGCCTCTGTCCTCATCCCCCACTTCATTTGCTCTTGGCTGAAGATGTCGACAGTCAGGTTGTGTAGTACTAAAAAGATGTTTAGACACCCATCCTTATAGTCCCTATTCAAATCTTCCTCATCAACATGTTGCGTTTCAGGGTGCATCCCTATCTCTGCTTTGTTAGGGTTAGTGCTGTGCCCAATAATTTATTAACCCTAATTTATTTAGTTAATAAATTCTAATTACATTTACAACCAACTGGTGTGGTCTGTGGAGGTGTCTGAGGAGAAAACAACAAATGGTGGCAGTGGAATGGGAAACTGAGGGCTAGGTTGCTGGGCTGTGGAGCTGTGGGGCCTGAAGAAGAGGCGAGGCAAGACAGGAGCAGCAGCGGTAGGCCTAAAACCTCACACACGTCATTAGCACAGGGGGGATTGAAGTGGTCCTGGGTGCTAGTGGCGTGGACAGTCCTGTCGAGTGAAGTTGAGATGTCACGAGGAGGCAGGGCATCACAAGTGACCATTCCATTTTTGGCATTTCGTGTGGGGTGGGGGGAAATGAAAACACAGGCAAAAGAGGCTGGGAGAGGTGAGAATTTTGGAGAATTTCCTCTAGAGTGTTAAATAAATAAATAAATAAATAAATAAATAAATAAATTTCCAATAAATTTACAGCTGCACTGGGTGCCAGTCCATGTCTGGCCTGATTCAAAAGAGTGGTATAAACATTCAAAGCCCTAAATGGCTTGGGCTCAGGTTATCTGAAGGAATGCCTCCTCCCATATGTGCCTGGCAAGACCCTAAGGTCATACTCAGGGGTCCTTCTCTGTGAGCCCCTGCCAAAGGAAGTGAGGCAGGTGGCTATTAGTAGGAGGGCTTTTTCTGCTGTAACACCCTGGCTGTGGAATGAGCTCTCTAGAGAGGTTCACCTGGCACTTACACTGTACTCCTTTGGGTGCCAGGTGAAGACCGCCCCCCCTCCCCCCCAGTATTTAAGCATTTAAGCATACTAGTCTTTTAGCTCTGCTGTTTTTCAAATCTGTATTTGATATCTGTGTTTTAAATGTCTGCATTGCTGCTCATTTTTATTCTCATTGTTCTTTTATATTGTGGTTTTTAAGCTCCTATATTTTATGCTGTGCCTTGTGGTTTTAATTTTTGTGAGCCACCTAGAGAGCTTCAGCTATTGTGATGTATAAAAATTAAAAATAATAATTAAGAAGAGCCGTTGCCTCTTGGCAATGCGAACTGGAAGTGGGTTGATTCCTGACCCTCCCTCCAATAGCCCCACACCTCTACTCTGGGGGGCTGGGAAACCTTCTGGAACAGTTTCCTTGGGTGGCACAGAGGACTGCAGTGAGGAGGAGTAAGGGAGAAAGTCTCATTGTATAAGCTTGCCAGCACTGGAATGATGTTGGATTTAACCCACTATTTCCTCTACCTGAATGCAGGCACATTTGAAGCCAAAGACAAATGCATGTGGAGAATTCAGTGTGAACTGAGCCTCAGGCTCACCAAAGATGGCTGAGAGCTGAAACGGAAGAAGGACGTCTCATGATGCTCATCTTGTAATAAAAGGGGGGGGGGGAAGACATCATAGCTGAAACGTAGACATTTAACTATGGAGAAAAAGAGATATGCTATCAATACAGTACAAGATATAAATATACAAAAGATTTAGGAAGGATGGCAATGAACATTGTGGATAAACACGGTCATATTTCAAGAGCAAGGGGATTTGGAGAGCATCTTTTCCTGTTGTTAAAATGGTTTCTATTAAAACCTTCCCGCGGGGCTTGCAAATGGGGAAGTTTGCCCTGCACTTTATTTGATGAGTGCTTATATTGTGTGAGGCAACATCCAGGAGGCAAGTGCAGAGTTTTATAGCAGGCTTTTGTACTCTCTTCCATCTCCATAAAAGTGGCATTTTAGTATCACTTTGAAAACTTGCTGCTTATGCTTTGGTGTGTCTTAGCTTCACTGTTCTAGAGAACTCGACTCTAAATTTTACTTTCCTGAGATACTCTAGTACATTGTTAGCACATCATGCTCATTTTGAGATACCCCCCTCCATGCAGCAGCACTCAGCATGTGGTTGTGGGAATAGTGTAGGGTGCAAAGTCCATCCTCCACAGTTTTGCTGCTCATCTTGCTTGAGTCTAAAGCAGTAATATGTATAGGTGAGAGAGAGTCAAGGTTGTGTTGCTGTTTTCTTTGTAACATTTCTAATTGCCGAAGAGAGAAGCTACTTTGTTAAAGTTAAACAGCAGCTTGTCTCTCCAGCAGTGGGAACGACTGCAGCTGGCTATTGCATGCAGAGAGCTTTTAACAAATATCATTGCCCACCTGCAGTCTCTGAAGTGGCACAGTTAAACATTCTACCACCTGGGTCTACCACCTCATTCTGAGAGTGTGTTGTAGAACGTGATCCTGTGGCTTCAAGTTGCAAGGGAGGATGGGTAATTGTGTGCAAGCAGTGTTTCAGGGAAACCTGTCCACTGCCTCTAACCTTCTTATTGAGAAATAATTGATAAGCTTCCGAGAAACTCCATGCTTCCATGGAACACAGTTTTAAAAAATTGCTGTGCTTCACAAGTTCTCCAACTGTAGATTGAAAATATGAGCAGAACATTGGATATGCTAACAGTTGTACACAAATATACTGTATCCCACAAAAGAATCCCATGTAGGGATGGACAGACTCGTCTCCATTCACTCGCCAGGTGCTCCCTGAACCCGTGCTGGCTGGCCTCCTATGCTCACCACACTATGAGAGCCGTTGGACAGCCTGACAAGCACCTGGTGAGTACTGTGCGGTTGCCCAGCCCCTTAACGAGCTGCCATTTTGTGTAAAAATGGTGGCTCCTTATTCTGTGTAATAATAATAATAATTTTATTTCTTGCCCGCCTCTCCCTCTGGATTGAGGAAACTATAGGACAGAGGACCTTTTCAGTGTGGGATTCTCAACCCAGAGAGGCTCACCTGGCGCCTTCTTTCTGTTCATTTTGGTACAAGGTGAAGACCTCTTTATTCTTCCATATTTTTCTTCTAATATTAGGATCTTCAGACTGTTCTTCTTTGATTTTTATTTATTTATTGATGCTGTATAATATAGATTTATTTTCACTCCTGCCAACAAAATGTTTGTGCTATTATATTTTATTATTGTCTATTAATTGGTGTTTTTGTGTGTGTGTGAACTGACCTTTGAAACTGTTATTGGGCAGCCTATATAAATACTGTAAATGAACCGCCCAGGGAGCTTCGGCTGTTGGGCGGTATAAAAATGCAATAAATAATAATAATAATAATAATAATAATAATAATAATAAATAACTTTTATTTCTATTTCTCCCCAGAAAGGTCTGCCTGGCGCCTACACTGTACTCCTTTCATCACCAGCTGAAGACCTTTTTATTCTCTCAGTATTTTAACACTTAATTTTAACTTAAACTTAAATTTTACTGTTCTAATTCTGTATTTTAATCTTATCTCAATTTCTGCTGCATGGTTTTATCCTGGTTGTGCTTTTTATACTATATTTTGTATTTGTGTTTTTAGACTGTTGGTTGTTTTATTATGGTTTTAATTTTTGTGAACTGCCCGGAGAGCTTCGGCTGTTGGGCAGTATAAAAATGTAATAAATAAATAAATAAATAATATTTGTTATTTATGAAAGATAATAAGAATTAATGCACCACCCCTAAAATGTTATTTGTAGATATGTTCCCCTTATGACAGAAAGCTGTTTTATTCAAGAAGCTAAGTACTCCCTGCATCAGGAGATTTTTTTATTATTTCGAAGTTGCTTTTTTATCTGAAGATATAAAAAAATGCATCCTTCCATATTTAGAACATGGAACATAGTGAATTGGTACTCAGAGTTCAGAGCAGGATGCTGAACAGGAATGCTGCCGAGATTGTGATTAATGGCACCTACCAAACCAGTCTCTCAAAGCAATATAAAATGGATGCTAATCGGTGTGTTTACCTAACCAGTGCTGATGTATGGCACATAAATGTGCAGGCAAATGGCAATGCACACTGAGCTTCATTAGTAAGATTAAACTTATTAAAAATACTATTTTATATATTGGGATTGCTTAATATGGTGTTTTGCAATATTTTCTTTTAGCAAAATATGTTCTTTCCTGGACGTAATTAGCTGCATTCCTGAACTTTGTGAATTATCTTGAGGGATGATACAGTGGAATACTGGCAATCTGGAAAAGGATGATTAAAATGCAGATGATCCAGATCCAGACCTTGAGGCAAGTTCACATGGGAGCTTCCCATGATACCAGTTTGGCACTTCAATGCTAAACCAGATATGCCAGAAATATAAACTGTCTGAATGAGGCACTATGCTTTGTAGCATTTCCATATGTGAAAACATCTACTAGGGATAATATAGATTGATTTTCTATTTCTGTGCAGAGAACTCATATTTGCTTTTTTAGTTAAGTGTCCTGAATAGGAGCAGGTGTGAAAAAACCATCATCCAATCCATAAGGAAAGAAAATGGCAACTATTGCATGCATAAACTTCTGAACTTTCAAACCAATTGAACTTGCTATACACAATAAGGATTAAATTTGCATTATACTGTTTATGGCATGATCCTAAGTGTGTTTAAACAGATGTAAATCTAACTGAATTCAATCTGAATTATTCCCCAGTAAGTGTTCTTTCTAGTTTGCACTGTGTTCCCTTTGAAGGGCTAATGTTGTCCTAAGATGTGCTTTCAATTAGCTCCTTCCAATACACATTTTATTTCTGAGGGATATTGTACTTAAGGTTTAACATTAAAAAAAATCGCTAAAAATCAGGGCATGATCCAATTTGCTTCAGTGTTGGCATGCATAAGGTCCTATGTGGAACCTATCATGGTGCCCAGTTACATGTCTTTAACTGTAAAAATGATGGAGATGAATGGGGGGAATGCTGAAATCTTTACAAATTCCCTAAAAATCAGGGGAAGATTCAATTTGCTATTAAGTGGCAATGCCTAAGGTCCTATGTGGAAGCTATCATGTTGTCCAGTTACATGTGTGTATCTTGAAAAATGATGGAGATAAATACATTTCTGTAAATGGGGGGAACTTTAAAAATTCCCAAAAAATCAGGGGATGATCCCATTTTCTTCAACGTGGCCATGCCTAAGGTCCTATTTGGAAGCTATCATGGCACCCAGTTACATATGTGTATCTTGAAAAATGAATGCATTTTTGTAAATTGGGGAAATGGTTGAGAGCTAAATCTTTAAAAATTCCGTAAAAATCAGGGGATGATTCAATTTGCTTCAAATTTGGGATTCATAAGGTCCTACATAGAGGCTATCATGGTAACCAATTAAATGTGTATCTTGAAAAATGATGGAGATAAATGCAGTTTTGTAAATTGGGGAAACTTAAAAAAAATCTTAAATATCAGGGGATGATCCGATTTGCTTCAAAATTGGCATGACTAAGGAACTATATAGAAGCTATCATGGTGCCCAGTTAAATATGTGTGTCTTGAAAAATAAAAAAGTTATAGGCATTTCTTTTCCAATACAAGTCAATGGAAAAATAACACTGGTTGGCCCAAAATGGCGTCCGGAGCTCCGGATCCGTTTGGATTGATCCAGATTGATCTGAACTGATCCAAACCAATCTGGACCTCCCCTGTCCCAATTCAGATCTGAATTTAGGGGGTCCAGATCAGCCCAATCTGCTCCAGATCTGGGGATCCGCAGTGGAGCACAGCCCTAGTAAAATGTCTCTTTTCAAAGGCTCACAATGCAAGAACAAAAAGTGTATGTGTGTTTGTGTCTGTGTGTGTGTGTGTTTACATGTGTTATAAACATGTAAACTGTCAAATGGAGATTGAATCCCCTCATACCCTAAAGTTTGGGCTGGGGGGAATAAATAGCTGTGTAACCACAACAGTATAAGAGGAATAATTAATAGAATAAAGAATGTCGCATGCATTACATGCAGTGTTTTGGTTATGTTATTATGTGACTGTTCTCGTAGTGGTCCCACATGCATCATCTACCCACATTGAAGGCTAGGCCAGATTGTCTAGGATGATCCTTTTAAGACTCTGAGAGGCCTGGGGGCTTCATCTGAGGCATCAGTTCATTCTCAATATACCATGTACCAATGTCACGTTTCCTTTCAGCTGGGTGGGAGTGGGGTGGGGGATTAAATATGCATGTATTCCTTTGACACAGACATTATTCTGAAAATATTCAGACTCACTGCCTTGTCCTGATGCAGTAACTTTGCATTTCCTCAGTAATTTCTCAAGGCCATTTAGCAGGAGCTCTGTCTACATAAGAAAAAGTGACAGGGATAAAATGTTCTACTGCCTTATTAGATGCATGGATAGGCTCTTTATTGGTTTTGGAATGAGTGGCCTCCGGCACATACCTGATTTTGAGAGAAAGATGATCCATGAGGAGATACAGAGTCTCCTTTGAAGTCTGCTGGTGTGTTTTCTAAGACCAGAGACACCGGGGCGGGGGGAGTCCTCTTCTTGAACACTCATCACTTTGCTTTTGGGCAGCTGCTCTTTCAAACAAGTTGTTCACCCCATGTAGGCTTTCACTGTGCTCATATGAGGGCTAAAAGTGAATGAATGAGGGCTAAAGGTATGGTGAGTGTGTGTGCAAACCCTGTCACCAATATTCCTGCACATCTGGCTAAGGATCGTCACATGTTCAGCACTAAGGTCTGAAGTGGGGTTGTAAACTCATTCAGCTAAAGTCCTTCCCTGGCATTCTATTTATCATTTTGTAAGCACATGTGAAAAGAGGAGCCCCTCAGCACCACCCCCTCTGTTGTCACATCTCTTGCCCTGTATGCCTGCAGAGTGACAATCAATAGGAGAGCCTTCTGAATCCATGGAAGCTTTCCATGTGACTAAGAGCTCTGATTTTCCACTGCTGCCTGTCTGTTCTTCCCCTAAAACAATGAGTTGGTTTACATGATCACCTCAGGCCACTGTGGCTTCTTTTTGAAGCCATGATTGGATGCAGAGTGTGCAGGTGGCCATTCTGAATATTCAGCCCCCAGGAGGAGTTGCCATGCTTTGCTGTCATCTGAACCCAGACAGTGGGAGTTAAACAACTTTACAATGAACTCTACATAAACAAACCATGTTTCCCAGGTTCAGATGACATGACAAGCTGCACGTGGGCCCTGAAAAGGCAAGTGCCACAAGTTGTTGTAGCTTAAAGTAGTCATGTTGGGCTGTGGTGTTTGTGTGAACTAAGTCAATGTGTATCTTAGGGCAGGAGGGACAGCTGTCTTGTAACTTGAGACAAATTTGTTAAACACTCACCCACCCACAGATCAAGTATAAATAAATGAAATATTCAATACTTTCAGGTCAGATGTGTGTGCTCATGTTTCTTTTATTTCCAAAATCTGAAACACTTTTCTAGACAGCCTCTCACCCCTTCAGAATGAATGGAGATTTCCATATCTGAAGCATCTTAGACTTTCTGCTGCCATGGAAACAAAAAGAATAAATCCCATACAAGCCCTTAAAATACATGTTGATGACAGCAGGGATGAAGAACAAGCTAAGAACAAACCTAAGAATAACAAAAGAAGAGCAAGGAACAAAGAAAAAGTTATCTATGGTATACAAGGTGCTATATTTGGGAGAATGCCTGTCTTATTCTATTGTGAGGATAGGAAGAAAAATAAATAGATCGGGAATATGGATTGCCAGGAACTTTTTTTTTAATTGAGCAGCTATTAAAATGTTTCTATACCTTCCATCATGGGAAGAAGGGCCTAACAAGTTTCTGCCTGACCTGCGATAGGTGTTATTCTTCCTAGGTTGCCCCCAAAACGTGCTATTATTATGCAGCTCCTGTTAACGCTTGACTGTGTACGAGTCTGGAATAGCCACAGCTGCCTGGGCAAACTGATGCGCACACAAAAATTGCATGGAGCATTTCTGAGTAGCTTGATCATTTGTATTTTCCCGCCAAGTAGCAAGGAAGATTTTGCCTCACATCAGATGCAGCTGTCAAGTGAATTGGTCATCTCTATCCACCTGTAGTTTTCAGAGAAACGTTAGATCAAGAAATGAATTAACTATAAAGCTCCTGTGAGCCCAAATGACGCTCACATAGTAAGAGATTGCCCAGTGCGTCTCTGGACTTCAAGTCTAAAACTTTGGTGGTGTGAGGGAACAAGATGATGCACCTCAACCCTGTTCACACATTAGCATTGTGAAAGGATTGCATGTGAATAAGGGAGGTAGGGCTGTACCACTGACTCAGCCCAAATATCACCTGCATGCAACCGACTCCACCTTTCTGATCTCTGCACATTCAGCAAAGGTCTAAAACAGAAACAAGTTCTACTTGCATAAGCTTCATCATGCAGTCAGGAGTCCTGTACGATTGGGACTCCCAGTTATATGAAGTGGAGGGTGAGGGCGAGGATGAAATGTGTTCAGTTTGCATTTTAAATATAAAAATATTATAAAATATATAAAACTGATTAAAAACATATAAAATTAATACATTATTAAAATAACAGCCAGACATTTTAAAATCAACTGGGTAGGCCTGCCGGAAGAGATCAATCTTTATAGGGTTTTTTTAAAAAAAAATTCAGGAAGCCTGTTAAGTTGGCGAATCTCTCCCAGCAGGCCATTTCACAGTCTGGGAGCAGCAGAAGAGAAGGTCCTCTGGGTAATGGTTGTCAGCCTAGTTTTGGCTGGCTGAAATTAATTCTTCCCAGAGGACCTGAGTGTGTGGGGCAGATTGTACAGGAGAAGGTGATCCTGTGGGTAACCTGGACCCAAACCTTGTAGGGCTTTAAAGGTAATAACCAACACTTTATACTTCACCCGGAAACTAATTGGCAGCCAGTGAAGTGATTTTAAAATTGGTGTAATATGGCCACCCCTAGGTGTACTGGTGACTAGCCTGGCTGCCATATTTTGAACTAGTTGAAGTTTCTGGGCTAGGCACAAAGGTAGCCCTTATGTAGAGCACATTGCAGATGTCGAGCCTCGAAGTTACCAGCATTAGTAGTACCATCTTTATGAATTTTCATGTGAATGAAAAAATGAGACAAACAAGCAACAAAAACCTCAAAGGTTTGGGATGAGCCAAATTTAGGACTGGAGACGTTCTCAAAGTTCAAGATGAACCAAACTGAAGATTGAAAAAAACAGAAATTGACAGATGTATCCATCACTGATGGACAAACCTAAGTGACTACAGTGAGCTTTCCTTTCAGGATTTTCAGGGCCTAAAGATATGATGATCTTTGGGGGTGGGGCCAGGTGATGACATCTTGCTTGCCATCCTGACATAAGCCACCCAGATGGAGGGATAATGCTTGAGTAAGCTAATGTTGTTGCCACAGTTATTTAGCACAAGAGGTTGTCTGAGCATCCTACTCTGCCTGGTGCACTATGAGGGCTTTTAGATGTTTCCAAACTTTCATTTGTATCAGCCAATGAGAGCTTCTTGTTCAGCCAAACAGATGATTAAATAAAATTGAAAGGCATGCAACTCTACAGGGTGAAAATGTTAATGGGACAGGTGGGAAGAATGACTGACCTGGATGGAATAATGAGCATTCCAGACTGTCTAACGCAGTGCAAAAGAAGACAAACACCATTAATGACAACGGCAGATTGTAACATGGTACAAGGTAACATTCCCTTTTCGGTAGGCATGAAATTTGAAATTTGCAACTCATCCTTGTCCACTCACATTAGTGGAAAATATTCTTAAGCCCCAATAATGTTTAACACTTAAGAAAAAATACTCACAGTGTGTGTGTGTTTGTGTATGTATTCATGTTCAATTGCAACTGATCTCTAAGAACTGGCACAGCCATATAAATCAATTAGCTCATGTACTCCTAAACCAGAACATGGAGTGAAATCCCCCCTAGATTTTAGCATCAATATTAGAAAAGGCAGGTGATTATAGAATTTGCACTTTCCAAATGTAGTCTAATGACATTCAAGAGATTTACCTGATTAGTGACCTTTAAAGACATATTTGTAGGACTCTAATTCTGTTCCAGTTTATACCCAGGAAAGATTGATACATTTTAACTAGCAGTAGACTAGGGGTAAATATAAGCAGATATTCCCGGCACTGCTCGGGTCCCTGAATAAGATTAAGCCACTTCCGTTTGCTTGTAGCTGATGCTGCTTCTTGCCACTCTCTTGAGGAGTAGCATCACTAAGGCGTGGAGGGAAGCAGCCCTTAGTGGACGCAGGCAGCTCTGGTCAAGAAATACTGGGATGGGTAGCCATTTCAGAGATCTTGGGCAATCACACACATGGTAGTGCGCAATCCCTTGAGATCTCTGAAACATCTATACCTCCCAGCATGCCTTTGGAAATCTTCAGGCGGCCCTGTCCTCTGAGAGGCACTTTCTCAACAGTTGCTGGGAGTTGTAGGTGTCAACGTAGGATTTGTTTTAAATTGTTTAAAAATAGTTAAACTGCAACTAGCATCATTACAAGGCAACTAGCATCAAGCGGGGCCTCACGATCCTTCTGGACCCTCTGTCGTGGTCCAGCGCCGGCTTCAACTGAGGGCCAGGCCTCAAGCCGGAAGAGCAGCTTGTGACCGTTCCATTAAAAAAAACCTCAGAAGTTCTGTGCTCTGTCTTTTGGAGAACCTTAATGGTAATGTCTTTTAAAACCACCACCACCACTGACAATATGTAAAGAATGGAGGAGAAAACATTTCATAGGACTGAAACAAAGACAGAAATTTTACTCAGCAAACAGTAAAAGCCTATAACCGTAACTTAAACATGGTCTTAAAGGATTCAACCAATAATTCCAGCACAGGCACTCCGCCCCTGGCAGTAGCAAGTACTGGCCCTGATAAGTAGGTGTACAAGTGCATGGGGCAATGGTGTAGTTAAAGCAATACATAACCTCAGATTGGTTTTCAGTGTCGTGGTTTTATAGTCCAATATCTTCCAACCACGGCCAGAAATGATTGATGCCCCCTTTTGGAAACTTCTTGATCCCCATGTGTTTTTTTGTTTTGCTTTTTTTGTTATTATCAAGTTTCAATTTCAAGTCTGTCTCTGAGATATTTAGGATCCGCAACATTCTCGAAGCAATGTATCAGGGCCTTTTACAATAATTCGCTGGGAGTATTAGGTGCATGATGGAAAGCATCACCTCTATAAGAAGGAAGACTAATATATCAGGCTGCACAAATGTCAGCTGAAACAAATGAAAAGAAGTTCCCTGATGCTAGAGCCCCCTACAAAACCATACCTCCCTACTTGGCTCTTAAGAATGGGCACAGTCCAGCCAAAATAAACACATCTTGTAGATCTCATTGATTTCTTCTCCGCTGAAATCAATAGACCCTAACACATGCTGAATGTGTGTGAGTGAAGACACACGTCTTTTAATATTGGGAAATCTGCAGGTGAGAATAATATTCATAAACCTTGCAGCAAGTCCTGGGAACGGTACTCAAACAAAGTTCATGGCATGGGAGTTTGCAGTGACCCAGGTGATGTGGAAGGAGCTTTGTTGCAATATATTTCTATATATTGCAATATAAATTGCACCCCCACCCATCTAGATAGGGCCCATAATGGGGGAAGAGGTTTAAAGGCCCATATTCCAATGCTAAGGTCCTGATCTAGATTGTGTCCTTTCCACCTGCTCGAGAGTAAAATAAAATAAAGGATAGCTGCTAGCTACACCTGCAAAGTAGGTGTGTTTTGACCCTGTGTGTGTACACAGCATTTTTAATGGTCACAAATTAAAAGGTTTTCTGCCTCTTCAAAGCTAGTATATCAGGGGAAAGACAGCACTAAATACTAAACAATAGCACTTCCTTCCTGATGTACTAATTATGTATATAAAAGGCACAATTAAAGGCACTTTTTTAAAAAAGAAAAGCTCAATGAAAAGTTTTAACAATGTATATTATGTTTTAATTCAGTTTTATGTATTTTATATTTACTGTTGTTCCCCGCCTTGATCAGAATGAAGAGGTGGGTAAGAAATAAAATTATTATTATTATTATTATTATTATTATTATTATTATTATTATTCAATTTTTGTTCCAATTTTAGTGGCTCCTTTTGCTTCATAACCCCAGACCAGGTTACCCAAATCACTCATTTGCATATGTGCCTGTGAAGACCAGGGATGTACATACTTTTCAGTCAGCTGGGGGTGGGTGGAAGGGGCCTCATGTGCATGCACAAACAGTCACTGATCTACACACACACCACACGCATACACATATGCACACACACATACTCACATTTCTCAGTATGAAGGAATGGGAAGGTTTAAACCTCCCTTCTCTGCTTGCTGGGATGGAGGCATCAATGAGGAATGGGGAAAATGAAACCCTCTCCCAATGTCCAGGGATCTCTACTGAGAGTGCTCTTTCCTCACTACACTGAGAGAAGCACTCAGAAGATGATAGAGTCTTTTTACAGTGGCTGCCAGAGCACTTACTAGTAGGGTGTCCTCTCAGAAGGAGAAGCAGCAGCGCTAACCATTGGTAGAAGGGATCAGCAGTGGGGGAAGGAAGGTCAGTGACATGGCAGGATCATGGACGACAGGACCAGATACCAAGCATTGGTGGCAGGCAATGGCAAAAATGGTGATGGCAGAGTTGGAGTAAAGAGGGCCATGCAAAACCTCTTGGGAGTGACCCATGGGTCACAGATTTTGCACCCCTGCTGTAGACTATGATCATCAACAGACACATTTCTCTGGATACGCTCCTTATTGGAAGTCACCAATTATGGAGATATAACAGTTTTAATCTCTCTTTTGTGGAACATGCTGCCCACGGAAGTTCATCTGGTACCTATTCTGTTATTATTTTAGCACCAAAGACCTTTGCGTTTTCCAAGACCTTGACATCCTACATTCTTTTTTCTCCACTGAAGGTTTTAGATTTGGCTGTTGCTATTTTCCTTGTCCTTTTGTTTATTTTTGTTGATGAGTTTTTATTTTTGCATTTATTGGTTTTCCCCACCTTCATTTCTCATTTTGTGTGCTGATCTAGAAATTCATCTGAAGGGTGGGGTAATACTCACAATAATCAACAAATCAGATGGAAAACCATGAAAAGGTGGGACACCTTCCCTACTCCTAAGCTCTGATATCACCAGCAGGTGAGATGGAGCAACAGCAACCCCCCTCCCTAGGATTTTGGTACAGTACTTTTTTTCATTTCCCCAATTTCACCAATTTCAGCGTACTAAGTGGGACCCACCATGTGTAAGAACATTTGCAAAGCGTTTCTTACTGCATGCAATAAAATTCACTAGAGTCCATGACCTCTGTTGTCCCCTTTGAATACACATCTTTCAAAATGGAACATACAGCAAACATATATAAAAGAGACAAATAAAAGTTGACCTGAGATCAGCCACAAATTTGTTTTAAGACATAAGGCAAACATTTCTGGCACTGCCTTTGTTCTATATAAATCTTCATGTCCAGAAGTGGGTAGACATTTATGTTACACTTCTGATGCTTCCGAGCTTATGAAATTTATCCTTTTCAAACAATAGTCTACAGACACCACTAAGAGAATACAGTAAATAACCAGACAAATGTGAACAGGAGAGTTACATTTTAAACCTGTCATGTTCAAGTGACTCTCTTTCCCTGTTCACCTTTTATGCTGTGGTTAATTTGCCCTTTCTTCCAAGCTTTCAGTCTGCAAAGTTTGACTGAAAATGAAATGTGAAGAGACACTTTAAAGGTCTGCAAAACACTTATTACCTGACCAGTCACAGCAAAGCTATTAATTCATCAAAAATGGAATTGAGCAATAGATGTGTGTGAGAGAGAGAAGGAGAAAAAAGTATAATATCTAGTGCAGATATCATGCTAGCTGAAATCATGATTTACAAATCAGGAGCCAGCTTCACGGAAATCGAATCCCTTTCCCACCCTCCTCCACTTTATGTAATGAATTCCTTTCTAGCATGTCAGCTTCAGATTTGGGGTCCCTTTCAGATCCCCAGTAACAGTGGGGACCCTGAGGTCCTGAACCTGATGCCAGCCATTAATGGGCCCAGCAGTTAGAGATATGTGAATCAGGAAAACCAGAGCTCACCGAGGTTTTCTGAATTCCATGTCAAAGCCTGTACCGACTCGAGTCCGTATCAAATTGGGAGCTTTATTTATTTTTTCTTTTTGCAAGAAAATCCATGAAAATTTCCAAGAGTATTTTTCCAAATTCTGCACGTCATTTATGCCCATCTTTGTAATTTATGCTTTCTTCTCCCATTGATTAAAGTGTATTTATGTCCATCTTTCAAAAGTCCCCTTTATTCATGCACATTTTTCAAATGTATGTATGTTGTTGAACATATTTTCTGTGAATCACATTGCAAGCTCGGAAATGTATAGATTTCGACCACAGATAGTGTTGGGGTATAAATCCATCTGTGGCTGCAAGGGCAGTGGACACCACTGTGTCCAGCCCTCATGGGCCCAGGCAGTTGCACCCAGCCTCCCCCCCTCCAGCTTTGTTCCAAGGCTGGGGAAATTGTGTATTTTCTCTGTCTACTTTAATGCCAAGGTCAGCTCTAATAGGCAAATTCCCCTGCTGTGTTAATGACGATTGTAGGGGGTTAGGAAAGGGGGTACGGAAAAAGGGGGCGGAATGCAGCATTGGGGTGGCCGCCATTACAGTGGAGGGGGAAGTATGTGATTTCCCCAGACTTGGGCAAATCACGTGTGTCCCCCCCATGCAAATTGTGGCCTTAAAGGCCCTCTTAAAACTTTACATTTCTGGTCCATCTACATGCATTATCTCTTTCTCCTCCCTACTCCTCACAAACATTTATTGTAGTGTTTAACAGTGTCTACTCAGAAGTAAATCAAATGTACATTAGTTTGTTAGCCTGGTGGCAGAGCCCATCTCTTCCTTTTTTATTTATAGAAGCCCCTTAAGGAGACAATATTTGTCTGAAATTGGATTTTAAAATGTGGTAAATAAATGAATATATTCCGTTAAGAACACCAGTGACAATAGGTTGATCCAGGCATACACTGCAATCCTATACATTTATAATTGGAAATAAGTCCATCTGAGTTCAATGTGTCTTCCCTGGTAGATGTTTATAGGATCACAGCTGAATTTATGTATAGCAGTCATACCTGCTAACTCAAAAACACTGTAATGATTTGGTAATGAGCAAAATATACTCTGCTTATGCTAACATATCAAACTGAATCAAACTGGAGGTGTAAACAAGGAAAAGGTGAGTCATTGGCTAGATGTAAAGGTCTAGGAATGATTGACGAATTTGATCTTTGTGAATTCTGATATGAACTGACCTGATCCAAATCTCTTGTACTAATGTGCTGATCAGAACTTAGTAAAATCCAACATTTCAAGTGTGAAATACTGGATTTCACACTTGAATGTTCTGGTACAGTCCTTAGCTCAAAATGCAAAATACACTTAGAATGCATCTTTGAAATAAAATGCATTTAAAGTAAGTATTAAAGTGCAAATGTTCTCTCTCTCTCTGGCAGGATCTACACTATGCTTTAAAACAGTTTATAATGGTATTGACAACTGTTGGGGCCCAAGGGCTTATCTACACCAAGCAGGATATTCCGCTATGAAAGTGGTATATAAAAGGCAGGAGCCACACTTCTGCTTTATAGTGGTACTGAAGTGCACTGACAACTGTTGGGGCCCATGATATATCTACCCCAAGCAGGATATAATGCTCTGAATGCAGTATGAAAGCGGTATATGGTATGTGTCAAGGGACCTCTACAGTTGTCAGCGCATTACAAAACCACTATAAAGTGGTACTGTGGCCATAGCTAGACCTAAGGTTTATCCCTGGATCGTCCAGGGGTCAAACCTGTTCATCTAGGTGACACACAGGGGATCCAGTGCTCAGGCAGGGGCGAACCCTGGATGATCCCAGGAGAAACCTTAGGTCTAGCTGTGGCCTGTGACTCTTGCCTTTTATATACCACTTTCATACTGCTTTCATAGTGGAATATCCTGCTTGGGGTAGATGAGACCCAAGACACACTCCATATACAGGTTTCAAAACATTTTCAAAGTGTCATATCCTGCTTGGTGTAGATCTGGCCTCTGTCTGTCTGTCTTTTAAATTGCAGGTTAATGCAGAAATGGAACAGAACGGATTTATGAGTGAACATAGGCAAAAGTGGCAGGGACCAGAAATAGATGGTTCCCTCCATCCTTGCGAAGGGATAGAGAGAGGGAGGAGCAAGAGCCAAGCAACAGCAGGATAAAGGCAGCTGGGAAGTTGAAGATGGCAAATATCCACCCAGATAGACACAGTGCATCTTTGTGTAGATAGATAGATAGATAGATAGATAGATAGATAGATAGATAGATATAGATTTACACACACATATGCACATGCACACACACACACACACACTCCCCCACCATTTGGTGACCTTGTTCATAATATAACAACATTCTAAAATAATTTCTCACCTCCTGGCCTTAATGACAAAACTCCTACCTTTGTCACTAGACTTTATTTACTTGCTGTGAGCGCATTTCCAAATGGATCTCCTTTCTGTTTACCTGTTCTTCTTTTTATTTATATCCCTGTCCAATCCCATTTAACCTTTAACTGATTTCAAGACATGCTGCTCCTTTATTAACACAGTGGTAGGGTACCGGAGGCCTTTTGCTTGTCTTAGCAGGATTGACCTTTACTTGAGTAGTGCCCACTCCGCCATTTCCATGTACTGTGCTAATGAACTGATTTTCCATGTTAAAATGGAGAAATAAGATTTCAGCCACCCTGGTTTCTTGGTATCTTGCTGGCTGTCCTCCACCCACCCACCACCACCACACAATCCAGCCTCCTTTTAATTCTATACTGTTTGTTGGATTTCAATGAGCGCATGTGGATTAGAAAACAACCTATGGGGTAAGAAAAGAATTTGGCATATTGCTGTGTTTACCAGGTATAAAAAAGGACAGTATGTAAGCTAGGAATTCCAGCCAGTTTTGATGAGGCACTGCTTTACAGTCACCTCCATCTAAGCTTTGAAGAAACAAAACAACAAAGGGTATTCTTTACAAAGCTTTAAAAAAGAGAGACTTTTGCAAAGTAGGAAATGGAAAATGAAGACAAACAACTCTGCTCATTGATCCAGTGTTTAATTGACTTCAGTGCTGTATCCTGCTGTTGATCTAACACACTTTTTTATCCTATGAAGGAGATTGCAAAGAGGTTCTAGAACATAGTTTGCTACATTTTTTTCTCTCCACTGGAGCTCAGCTCAGACAATTAATTGTAGCTTATAGGCATACTAATAACAGTGCATGTTCAGAAGTCCTAAATGCCTCTTTCTTTTACTTGAGCTTAATTCCCCACATGACAGCATTTGATGGGAGCATCTCCACCTTGTTCCTCTTTGTGCATTTAATTTTTCAGAAATGGCACTTTTGACTTCCAGTGCAGGGTAAAGTAAATTGATCTATTTAGGGCACAATCCTATGCATGTTTAGACATGTGTGCATGTAATCCTAGAATTCCTATCACGTCCCAGCCAGCCAGCAAAACTCTTGTAGCTGGAAAGGAGACTTTTCCACACAATCAATTCCCACCGCTAACAATAACAAATAATAATAATAATAATAATAATAATAATAATAATAATAATAATAATAATTTCCTACCTGCTTCTCCATTTTGATTGAGGTGGGGAACAACACTAAATATAAAATACATAAAACTGAATTAAGAGCATAATATGCATTGTTTAAACATCCTAAAAACATTCTAAAAACATCCTAAAATTCCACTGGATCGGCCTGCTGGAAGAGATCTGTTTTGATAGCTTTCTTGAACGCTAATAGACTGTCAAGTTAACAAGTCTCCTCCGGCAGGCCATTCCACAGTCTTGGAGTAGGAGAAGAGAAGGTCCTCTTGAGTCTTGTGGCACCTTAAAAACTAACAAATCTGTTGTGGCATAAGCTTTGGTGGACTGTCCGCAGTCCATCAAATGCATGAAGGGTTATCCTGAGTTACATATATCTCACACATACACCTGGGCCTGATCTACACTAAGCAGGATACAACACTTTAAAAACGTTTTGAAAACTATATGTAATGTGTCCTGGGCTTGAACAGTTGTCAAAACCATTATAAACCATTATAAGCAGTAGTGTAGATCCTGCCCTGGTTGGGGTGGGAGGGTTAAAACATAAGAATGCATTATATGACCAAAGGCCTATCTAGTCTAGCATTCTATTCACCCAGTGGCCAACTGCATTTTATTTATTGCATTTTTATACTGCCCAATAGCAGAAGTATCCTGGGTGGTTCACAAAAATTAAAACCATTCAGAGTATAAAACAAAACAGTATAAAAAATGATATAAAATACATTATAAAAACACAACCATAATAAAATCATCAGGAACTGCATGCCAATGGGAAGACCAAAACAGGGCCAGTACAATAATCAACAAACCAGTTGGAAAACCATGAAAAGGTGGCACTCACTTTCCCTACTGCTATGCTCTGATATCTCCAGCAGGTGAGTCGGAGCAACAACACCTATATTTGGGTTTGTAATGCCCTATTGGGCTAGCAACTTATTGAAGACTCTGGCCTTAGCTAGACCTAAGATATCCTGTCTGCTCCCAGGATATCCTGTGTGTCATTTACATGAGCAGGGATGACCCCGGGACAATCCTGGGATAAACCTTAGGTCTAGCTAAGGCCTGACTCTTTTCTTTTCTTTCTTTCTTTCTTTTATAGTGCTTAATAATGTTAAAGGAGGTCTAAACTACAGATCACTTTAAAAATGGAATAATGCCCAAAGAGAAATCAGAGGAAAGTTTCAATAGATTTTCACTTGGGCAAACCATATGAGGAATACCCAGGGCTGGGTGGGGTGGGGTCACATGCCTCTCGATTTTGAAGAAATTATTTCTTAACACATCTGAAGAACTTTGAGGGAAGCTCAAAAGGTTGAGAGAAGACCAGGGCAATTTTCCAGGGATTTCCTAAAGTTCTCTGGGCAGACTACAAACAGTTAAAATATTAAAATGTTATAGAAAAAGTTAAAAATATAAAATACAATACGAATTTTTTTTAATAAAATAAAATAAAATAAAATGCAAAGCAACAAAAAGCACAATAGTGGATAAAACAGCCATAAAAATCTAGATCTAGGTCTTTAAAATGCCTTGGACACCACCTCCTACCTCTTCTCAATTCTGTCCACTTGACCCTGCAGTGGATTCTGGGATCTGTCAATTCCGATGTCCCCTCCCCCCCCTCCCCGACAGGAGCTGAGTTCCCAGAGGTGGGTGGGATGGTCTTTGAGTCTTCAGCATTTAGTCTGATAAGATCCTGGGAAGATTCATCCTTAATAGTCTTGGAGAATCTCCTCCACCACTTCCTGTCTTGGCTGATATACTTTGTCTTCAGGTTATGATCAAAATTCAGACCCCCAAATCCCTTTCCCCACAGTAGGGAGAACAGGCCTGATCCTGTCACCAGATAGGGTCACAGCTGATATATCAACCTAAGCTGATAAAGGTGCTTTGGGCCTCTGAGGTCACCTGGGCCTGAGATGACAATGAGGGATCCAGGAGCATCCATAAATGCTGTTACTTACCTTTCAGAGAGAGTGCAACTCTCTCTAGGACAGGTTAAACACACCGCTCAACTTGGCAGATGAACCACCTGCTAACAGTAGCTCCATCTTGTCTGGATTGAGCTTCAGTTTGTTGGCCCTCATCCAGTCCATTACCAATTCAGGACACCAACTGCTTCACCTGGGTTTCATGAAAAGGAGAGGGAGAACTGCTTGTCATTAGCAAATTGATTGCACCTCAATCCATATTCTAGGTTAACCTCCCCCTAGGATTCACATAGATGTTAAATGGCACAGGGGATAAAATTGAGCCCTGTAGAACCCCATGGCATAATTACCATGAAACAGAGCAATAATCTCCCAGCACCATGTTCTGGAAGTGACCATCCAAGCAGGAAAGGAACCACTATAAAACAGAGCCTTCAACTCCCATCTCAGTTAGTCTTAAATTGGATACCTGCCTATATTCAAACATTTTCACCTATGTATCTGTCTAAAATCTCCACCTAACCTATAATATTGGGCAGACCGGCAGGCCTATCCAGTAGAATTTTACGATATTTTTAGTATGTTTTAGGATGCTTTTAAACAGTGTATACCATGTTTTATTCAGTATTTTATATATTTTATGCTTGCTGTTGTTCCCTGCCTCGATCCAATCAGAGAGGCGGGTAAGAAATAAATTATCATCATCATCATCATCATCGTAGGTGAGAAAAATAATTGGCATCTGAAAAAAAACCCAACCTCATTTCTCACAGATGCTTTTGGCTTAGCCTTAGTGGGAGAAGGTTGATTTAAAAAATATCACTGATCCCTACACTGTGAGTGTGTTTACTCACACATAAACTGGGGAGTTGAGAAAGCTTGTCAGAAACCAAATCCTTCAGGCAATTTCCTAAAGCAGTCTTTGAAGTGGGAGGAAGTCCCTTTGAAATGCCCAGAATGGCAGTGTGATACTTAGAACAAAATTGGAGGGGAGAAAAAACCTTGAAATATCAAAAGGAACTTGACCTACATTAACACATGTTAAACTATCCCGCTATAATACATTGGAGATTGGAGCCTGTTAGAAATTTAATTACAAGAACAGAAAAGTATGTCGATACAATATAGAGAGTTGCTCCATGATGGAAGGTTGGAATATATTTGACATTCTCATGAGATTAGTTGACACGTAAGTTAGTAATATGGAGGGTAAAACTGAACCATGAACAGTTCTAGAAGCTCTTAAAGAGTCCATTTTATTTTCATTGGAACAATTTCATTAGACTCTTGACTAGGGATATGTGAATCAGCAAAATCCGAGCCCATTGAGGTTCTTCAACTTCGAAGCTCATTCCAGCTCACCGGAGTGCAAGCTTCGTTATTTTTTAAAAAACAAAAATTCATGTTTACCTTTGTGCACATTTCCTGAAATGTACACATCAATTGTGCACTTTTTAAAAAATATATACACATATTTCTCCCATTGATTAAAGTGTGTTTGTGGTCATTTTTCAAAATTATACATATCAAAAAAAAGAAAAAAAAGAATTTGAGTTCTTGACTGCACCTGAAGACTGATGCTGTTGGATGGCCTGAAGTTGTGCTTGTTGATATTTCAGCTGCAGACTTCTATGAAGATAACCAAAGTTGGCTACCCATAGGTGGTTGATGTTGCAGAACTTCAAGGTGCCTTGTATGATGGAACTCAACCCCAGGTCCAATAGCTTACCATCTATCTTCCTCCTTGCAGAGATATTCCTCAGTTGTCTCAGTAGGTGTGCTGCAAGACTTCTTGAGTGGATTCCTGTAGGTCGAAGACCACTACTGGGAGGGCTGGGTCATAACAACATGCATGACCTCAACTGTCCAATGAGCAATTTAGCTAGTACATAGTTTCTGGATTAAACTGTTGCATTAGGACTCTTGGGGCGTTGCTAGACGAGGCCTTAGCGTGCCTTAAGAGCCGGTTTCCCTGCTGTGCTTCCACATGACGCACAGGGGAATCCGGCCCCAGGCTGCACTGAAGCCTTCTCTAACGCGCCATATGCGAAGTTGCTTATGGCGTGCCTTTTCTGCAGCTCCGGCCTGAGGCCGGAGCTACAGAACATCTAGCTACTTCTGTGGCTTTTTGCAGCTACTCGCTTACTCGCGAGTAGCTGCAAAAAGCCGCGGACTGGCCACAGCGCTGAGCGCTGTGCCCATCGGCCGGGGGAGATCCTGGGAGGGAGAAGGAGGAGAGACAACACAGGACACACACACACATACACACACACACACGGAGGGAGAAGGAGGAGACGACACAGAACACACACACATGGAGGGAGAAGGAGGAGAGACGACACACGGGACATGGAGGGAGAGAAAGATCAGGAAGGGATCAGGAGCGGATTGGGGGGTTAACTAAAAAAACCGGCTTACCTTCTCGGTAAAAAAAAACGGCTTACCTTATCTTCGGGCCGCACGTGGCCCCTTTAAACTTAAAAAAAAAATGGCGGACGCTGCAGGGATCCTGATGTCCCTGCGCGTCCCGCGTCTGGAAGCCCGGGCGGCGTGTACTAATGTCAGCGCGTCGTCGCCACGCCTCCCTGCCGGCTTATCCCAGCAGGTCTAGCAAGGCCCTTGGTTTCACATTGAGTTTCTGTGTTAGACTCTTCAATTAGGACTCCCCAGACCTAGGCTGAACCTCCCTCCCCAACATGTGAAGCTCACTAGGTGACTTTTGGCCCACTGTGGATCTCTCAACCTAATCTACATTGTAGGGTTGTTATGCAAATAAAAGTGTGTGTGTGTGTGTGTGTGTGTGTGTGTGTGTGTGTGTGTGTATGTGCAAGGAACAATGTATGCCTTGGAGGAAAAACAGGATATAAATTTAACAAATAAATGCAAGTTCTTTTCCTTTTAATTTGGTTGAGCTGTCTCAAATTTATATTCTTCTATGAAGCTTAATTAATTGTTAAATAGATACTATGGGGATGTTGTTGTTGTTGTTGTTTTGAAGTTGTAGAAGTAATTCTTTTGGCCATCTGATTATTTTTAAATAAATCTGACCCAAACTGTCTAAACAAAGTATCCAATGCTGCCCTTGAGACTGTTGATTATGTTGCACCAATGGGACATGCTGCTGGTACAACAGGAAGCTTGCACTTCTTACAGCAGCCCTAGAAATGAGCCAAAATGCTAGTTTCTGGAACTCATATTCAGTTACTTTAGGAAACACTGGCCATGGCTAGACCAGGCCTATATCCTGGGATTGTCCCGGGGTCATCCCTGTTCATGTAAATGACTCACAGGGGATCCAGGGATAAAAATTAGGTCTAGCTAAGGCCACTACCTTCCTGATGCATCAGCAGTGGATCCTGCTGATGGACAGAAACCCCTGACAGTGTCCTAAGGTCTTCCCACACGCACCAAAAACACATACAAATATTCCAGGCAATGTTGAAAAATGCCACCTCTTTGCTGTATTTGTCCCAGTTTGATTGCCCTCACTCTGTCCTCAGTGACATTATCACACTGGGAATTTTGATTGGTTACATGGCCTTGTGATGGCATGTCTTTTACTGTGTAATCATGATTGGTTCTGGAATCATCTAGGTGAATAATATGAAAAAGAAAGAAAAAAACTAGAAGCCGAGGGTAGGAGGGTGACACCAAATCAAAACAGGAGATTTGGCAAAGTTGTTTAAAGGCCAGCAGCAACAATTCAGGTGTGTGTGTATTTACAAAATCCCTCAAATCCATGTTTCAAAACCAAAATTCAACTTTTTAAGAGATCCTGGATTTTCAAACAAAAATTCAATTTTTCAAGAGTTTCCCAAAACTCCCTTTCATCTAGCATGCAATATGAGTTTCATAAAATAAAAAAAGCTCCCTACAAATAGTAACATGGGCAGTGAGGCAAAGATTCTTTATCAAAGGCCCTTTAAAGTGTTTGGGCACAGGGCTTATGACATGGGGCTGCCATTTTACCTGTATTCTCATGCTGCTTTTAGACACAGGATAGCAAACCTGCCTGCATTATCCTTACTAATATATTGTCACTCTCCAATGGGCAGGATAAATTTAGAAGAAAAGCACAAACCTTTTTACCCCAAATGAACTTTGGTTGCTACCTACTTTCCAACGCATATGCACACCTGCTTAAAACAAAGAAAAAATATATAAATATCATAATAATTACTAGCACCCTTGTCATCTGGATAATTAATGATAATCCTCTCACATTGTATGATTCAACATCTGGCACAGTTACAAGGGAGAAGCATGATAATTCTTTATAATTATGTTGTCCCCCAAATCATTCTTCCTCTTTGGAACAGCAGGGATTGAAACAACAACTGACTGGGGCTGAAAAGAGATACAGTCTGGTGAACTACTGTTGCCTGAAAACTGAATAGTGGGGAGAGAACATGGCCCGAATGGAGGAAGGCTTCAGACAATTCATCCATACATTCAAGGAACATGCAAGGGGGCTAATGGTGGCTGGACGGCTAGCCCTATCCCCGCCATGTCCGGTAACCACACATTCGGCACATGTGAAAATGGAATCTGTTTACATATATCCATGTATAGACATCCTCCATGTGAGGGATAACCCTGGCACAATCATGATCTCCATTCATAGGATCTCCATGGTACTGAGTCTGACCACTGGTCCATCTAGACCAGTGTTGTTGACAATGACTGGCAACAGCATTGCAGGGATGTATCTAGTCTTCCCAGAAGATACCGGGGATCAACCTGGAATCTTCTGCATGCAAAGCATGTGCTCTACCACTGAGCTACACCCCTTTTCCTATTGAAGTGGAACAGCCTTCCCTAAGCTGGTAGCACTCAAATGTTTTGGAATATGTATGACCATTGGTCATGCTGGCTGGGGCTGTTGGAAGTAAAAACATCTGGAGGGCATCAGCTTAGGGAAGCCTGGCATGGAGGACCTCTATGTGAGCTTGTTGGTAAGAGTATAGAGCTCCTTCTCATGCTCCTCAAATGTTCAGACGAAGAGGGGGCATTGCCACTGGGTGTATTAGTAGTGAGGCCAACCCACATGGTGGAGCAAAAACGTGCTGCAGCAATATGCACATTTTTGCCCCTTATGAGCCCCTCAGAAGAACTGATGAAAAGGGGGAGAAGATGTTTTTCACAATGGGTGAACTGCCTAGAGAGCTTCAGCTATTGGGCAGCATAGAAATGAAATAAATAAAAATAAATGAATTTATATCCCACTTTTTTTCTTCCAAGGAACCCAAGGTGTCATACATAACCTTCCTCCTCTCCATTTTATCCACACAACAACTCTGTGAAGTAAGGCCTTAGCAAAACATGACACACAGCGGATCCTGGAATCAGGGAGGGATGATCCCTCCCGTGCCCCAGGATCTCACCCTACCCTTTGAGCCCATTTTTTCTGTGGTCCTGGGCTAAGCAGGAGACTGTGGAATGTGTGGCCGGGGTTCCGCAGTTTGTCCCGATTCCTCAAGAGGAGCACTGCGCCCATCAGGGTTGGGATGGGGAGAGCGGGGATTTTTTTTAAAAAAAAAAAGTTCTTTCCTTTTTGCGCACAAGCGCTCATGCACATCTTCTCCTTTAAGAAAATAACACAAAATGGTGGGTGCAATGCCTCTCCCTCTGAGATCATCGCACGCTATGTGTGAACAGAGGGGGAGATTTCACAATAAAATTATCACGAGATCTTCACCCCTCCATCCAGCTAGACCAGTTAGATCTAGCTAAGGCTTAAGTTAGGCTGAGAATCAGTCACCCAGTATCAAAGTCACCCAGTAAACTTCATGGCCAAGCAATGACTAGAAACCAGTCCAACACGTTAACCACTACATCACAGCAGCTCCCGAAGTAAATTCTCTTCTCCATGGAAGTCTTTAGTAAAAGGCAAAAGATTAATACGATCTGAAGACACCAGAATATTCATGAAAATGTCTATGAAAATCTTCAAGGACAAGATCCCCTTCAGCTCAGACCTTCATTTTTAAAATGCTAAACTTTGGCCAGGTGATGCTGTGCAATTTTATTTCAGCTATCATTACTGTGACATCATCTACACATCTAAGAAGAGATGCTACTTGGGTGGGATTTTTTTTTTTTAGTAGTGTCAAACTGTCCTGAAAATGTCAGTGTGGCTGCAATTCTCAGCACATGTGTTTGACAGTTTGTCTATTGAAACCCATGAGCTTTATTTCCAACTAGTATTCTAAGCATGTTTACTTAGAAGCAAGACCAATTGGAATAACTGACTTCTGAATAAAAAAGCATAGGACTGGGCTGCATTGGAGAATGTATAAGAACACAGATGTATTTCCCCAATATGTTTTTAAGTGGGTTTTCATGGAAAACAATGAGACAAAATAGTCTGGTCCATGAAACCATTTTTTACTTTAAGGGATAACCCAAATATAAGGCACCATGGGCATAGAGTCAACTAGAGCTAAGCATGTAATATGGAACTGTCCTAAGCATGTTTACTCAGAAGTAAGTTCCAAAGGTCATAAGAAGAACCATGATGGATCAGACCAAGGGTCCATCTAGTCCACCATTCTGTTAACACAGGGCCCAACCAGCTGTTGACTGGCAAACCATAAACAGGATGCAAGTACAATGGCACCCTCCCATCCATGTTCCCTAGCAACTGGTGTATGTAGGCTTAACTGTCTCTGATACTGGAAGCAGCACCTAGCCATCAGGACTAGGAGCCATTGATAGCCTTCTCCGCCAGGAATTTGTCTAACCTGTTTTAAAGCCATCCAAAGTGGTTGCCATCACTATGTCTTGTGGTAGTCAATTCCATAGTTTGACTATATGCTGTGTAAAGAATTACTTCCTTTTATCTGTCCCGAATCTCCCACCAATCAGCTTCAATTTATTTCCATCAGACTTGCTCCCCATTAAGTCTGCACTCCCAAACACTCATCCTAGGAAGTAAACCCAATTGAACACAGTAGGACTTATGCCTCAAGAAATATACATAGAAATATGCTTGTCTGGAGGTGGTACCTAACCCCAGTGAAATTAAATATGATAAATAAGACGAACTCAGCATTATGCTGGAGAGGTTGTCAAGAGAAAGGATCATATTTACATATGTGGTGGGAATGTGAATTTGTACAAAAATTATGGGAAAAGGTGTTTAATGAGATTAAAGAAATTATAGGAATGGGGATAGAAGAGACACCAACTGTGGCATTGTTACCAATGTATGGAGAACTGAATTGTAATAAAGAGACAAAAGAATTGATAACAAATTTGTTAACAGCTGCAAGATTAATGATATCCAGGAACTGGAAGGTTCAAGGGGTTTATCATATAGAAGATTGGTATAAAGAAATATGGGATATTGCTATTAATGATAAATTAACATGTAATATGAGAGTTAGAAGAGGAATGATAAAAACGAATGATTTTGAAGAAATATGGAAGCAGTTTTTAGATTTTGTATTATTAAAGGGGAGAGGGAAAACACCTCCAGAGGAATTAATGAGATTTTGGAAATCAGAATAAGATCCCAGGGTTGGGGGAGCACATTAATGTTAATCAATGATTATATTAAATTGAATTTAATTAAAATATATGTTTATTAAATTGTTTAGTATGTATTATTGTGTATTATGGAGTAGTGTTTTATACTGTATTGTTTGTATTGTTTGAAAGTTTAGAAAATAAAAATTAGGGAAAAAAAGAAAAAAAAGAAATATGCATAGGATCTCATTGCAATCTGTTTAAGGGCATGACTACAACAGTCTACATCCCGGGATCGTTCCTGTGCATCCAAATGCCACACAGGGGATCCCGAGAGCAGGCAGGGATGATCCCTCCATATTCCTGGGATAACCCTTAGGTGTAAAAAGGGCCTAACATTGGCACCTTCAGTTCCATTTATTTCAATGGGACATTTACAGTAGAGTCCTATGCATGTTTGGTGCATTCTCTTCCCCTTCTTATTGTTTTATTATGATTCTATTAGAATGTAAGCCTATGCAGCAGGGTCTTGCTATTTTATTGTTTTACTCTGTACGGCACCATGTACACTGATGGTGCTATATAAATAATAATAATAATAATAATAATAATAATAATAATAATAATAATGCCTATACCGAAGTAAGTCCACTGAGTTCAACAGGACTTATTCCTAGGTAAGTGTGTATAGGATTGCAGGCTAAAAGACATAGAGCATCATCAGAAGGGGTGGGGTGGGGTGGATTTTTGTGTTTTCCTACCGTCACTATTTATTTATTATTTATTGCATTTTTATACCACCCAATAGCCGAAGCTCTCTGGGTGGTTCACAATGGCCTCCTGCTGCAGCCCCACAATAATAACTGTCTCTTTACACAGAGAGAGAAAGACAAAGCAGCAACAATAGGCTGACCATATTTTGACAATCAAAAAGGAGGACAACATGCCCGGCCCTCAAGGTGGAAATGGAGATAGAGAGATCTCTCCCTGCCTTGGCACCTTGCAGGGCAGGGAGGAAAGGGGAAAGAAAGAGGGGGCGAATGGGGATAGAGAGAGATCTCTCCCTGCCTTGGCACCTTGCAGGGCAGGGGGGAAAGGAGAAAGAAAGAGGGAGAAAGAATGGGGATAGAGAGATCTCTCTCCCTGCCTTGGCACCTTGCAGGGCAGGGGGGGAAGAAGAAAGAAAGAGGGGGGAATGGGGAGAGAGAGAGAGATCTCTCTCCCTGCCTTGGCACCTTGCAGGGCAGTGAGCAAAAGGAAAGGAGGGAGAGAGAGAAGGGAAAGAGAAAGAAAGAAGGAGCTGGCAGAAAGGGAGAGGGGGAAAGAGGTAACCAAGAGGGGGACAGCACAGGAGAGGAAGATCGCGTGGTTCCCCCACCCCACCTGGATAACCAACACAGCAGCTGCCAACTTACCTTAACCACACTGGTGCTGCTGCTGCTCTTCTGCCACCGCTGTGCCCACCTGCATCTAGCTCCAAGGCCAGGCCGGGCCAGGGCTTCAAAGGCGAGCCAGGTCAAAATTGGCCTCCCGTGGGCAGGCCGTCTGCTGCGACCTGCTGCCCGCTCTTTTGAGGATTGCCATGGGAGGGACTGGAGGCCGCGTTCCTGAAGTCCAGGAACGCAGCCCCCAACCCCTTCCAGGGCCGACGGAGGCCTTCCCCTCGGCCTTCTCCAGGGCCAGCACCATCGTGCCAGCCCAGGAGAAGCGTAGAGCAGCCCTGGAAGGACTGGAGGCCACGATCCAGGAAGTCCAGGAACATGGCCCCCAACCACGTCCAGGGCTGACAGAGGCCTTCCCCTCGGCCTTCTCCAGGGCCAGCACCATCGTGCCAGCCCAGGAGAAGCGTAGAGCGGCCCTGGAAGGCCTGGAGGCCATGATCCAGGAAGTCCAGGAACATGGCCCCCAACCACGTACAGGGCTGACAGAGGCCTTCCCCTTGGCCTTCTCCAGGGCCAGCACCATCACGCCGGCCCAGGAGATGCCTAGAGCGGCCCTGGGAGGACTGGAGGCCACGATCCCGGAAGTCCAGGAACGCGGCCCCTAACCCCTTCCAGGGCCGACGGAGGCCTTCCCCTCGGCCCTTTCCCCTGGTAAATTGGGGGCCAGTCCCTGTTGCCCTGGAGACCTCCATTTTTCCGGAGGTTTCCGGGGTTTTCCGGGTCATCTGGTCACCCTACGTGGCCCATTTAGGGGGCGTTTATATTGTGCAGCTTTCCCTGAAAATAGCAGGAAATGGCAGCACATTCCATTTTTGTTTTTTGTTTTTTTTAAAAAAAGATGGATTAAAAGAGGTCTATTTTGCAATGGAGAAATGAGCGGAAGGAGCGGGAGGCACATGGGAGGCAGACAATGATGTCTAAAGACCACGCGGACATCCATAAGTGAGCAGTAGCCAGCATGCAATAAAACACTCAACTGATGATGCTCATAGTCATAGCTATAATCCTAACCTCACTTACTGGGAAATATGTCCCACTGAACTCACTTCTAACTTAAATAACAATGGATAGAGGTTTAGGCAACTTAATTGATGGGAAAGTGTTTAATTTTGGCTGGCTTTTTCTATGTATAGCTGGGGAGCAGAGGAATTATTTTTTATATGCAATAAGAATAGTAATGAAATGTTTCTTAATATTCTTGCTGTCGACTCACAATGGCTATTTTTTTTAACCGTGCATCCAAGTTCTTTCTATTGTATGACAAGGGAAAATAGCAACAAATAAACTGCGTGGGGAAATGCATTAAGGATAACATCTGGGGCTAATTATTTTGGAAAGATTCTCTAACTAGAATTACTTTGTTTCATTACTGATTGTATTGAGATGGTTTAATTAATCCCCCCACCTCCAAAACAATTGTGAGTGTTACTGTTCTTTCTGGCTCAAATGCACTGCATAGGTATGCCCTAGAAATCCTATTAAAGTCATCCAACAAGAGACAGTCAGGACACCTGTGAGAGAGAACCACTGCAGATTTGTAGTTTCCCCCCCCCCCTTCTACTAGAGCCCCTGTGTATGCCACGAATAGGAACATAAGAACATAGGAAGCTGCCTTATAATGAGTCAGTTCAATAGTCCATCTAAGACCAATATTATCGACACTGACTGGCAGCAGAAATCCAGGGTTTGAGGCAGGAGTTTTTCCAGCCCTATCTGGAGATGCCGGAGATGAAGCCTAGGAAATTCTCCATGCAGAGCATGTACTGTACCACTGAGCTACTGCTTCTCCCCTCCTGTATGAACATAAGGCCCATTGCATGGGTGGACTTTGGCTCACATCAGGGTTGGATCCAACTCAGAGCAGGAGCAAGACTTTGGCCATAGCTAGACCTAAGGTTTATCCCTGGATCGTCCAGGGGTCAAACCTGTTCATCTTGGTGACACACAGGGGATCCAGTACTCAGCCAGGGGCGAACCCTGGATGATCCCAGGATAAACCTTAGGTCTTGCTGCGGCCTTTGAAGACAGGTGGGGTGGGGTGGGGTGTCTTTAAAATATTTCCAGACGTGTACTGTGCTTCTTACATAGGGATGGGTAAGAAATTTGTTGGGTTCACATTTTAATGCAAAATTACCCAGGTCACACCTCCCAGAGCTGAACATGGACCCAAGCTCATTTCTGAGTTTGTAAGGCACATTTTTTTAATAAAATGCACCCAGAAAAATGCGTGCAGATGTAAAAGGTGCACAGACACATTTTAGTTAATGGGTGCCTGCATATAGAAATGCACACTTTTGAAAAATGGGCACACAATGTGCACATTTCCATGCAAAGATGTGTACAACGTTTAGGCGTGGAAAAATGCACACTATTGAAAAATGGGCACATGATGGACACGTTCAGAACCGGGACAGAATGAGCCTAGTGGTGAAAAACTGAGAACCTGAATGAAATTCAGCTTGATGGATTTGCCCATCCCTAATCTTATAATATATCCAAATGCAGGGACCAGATTTGGATGTGGAGTTTCATGCTGCAAATAGTACACAGCAAGGAAAGGAAATCGTTTTGGAACTGGGGTCCAGATTACCCCACTTGAAGTCCCTCTATGAAATGGTGGCTGAGAGTGGGGGCCCTCTATGACATCAGAATAGGGCCCACCCCCTGACATCACTGGCTCCCTTCCTTAGTCTGGGAGCCTTATTTGTTCTGTACAGCCTTTTCCCAGCTGGGGAAAGCCCAGGAGGAGTGAAGCAGGCCTCCAACCAAGGCAGAAAAGCACTCTTTCAGCCAGTGTCTTGGTCAAAGGGGCTGCCTTTGCTCCTCCTTCACATTTCCCACAAAGGGAAGCAAAGATGACTGGATATACACTAGTGCTTTAAAGCACTTTATAACAGTTTTGACAACTATATATGGAGTGTGTCCTGGGCCCCAACAGATGGGACAAAGGAGAGGGCTTTCTCTGTTGTGGCACCCAGACTGTGGAATGCCCTCCCCTTGGAGGCCTGACTGGCGCCAACATTGTTTTCATTTTGACGCTTAGCAAAAACATGGCTTTTTAACAAAGCCTTTGATGGTTAAATTCACTAAGATGGCATATTGTTTTAACTGTTTTAACTGCTTTTACATTATATATTGTTTTAATTTGGTTCATGGTTTAATTTGTTTTTAACTGTGCATATTTATTGTTTTATACTGTATGCTTTTATCTGTATGCTGCCCTGAGATCTTAATGATATAGGGTGGGATGCAAATGTTTTAATTTTTTTTAAAAAAACTAACCAAATAAAGCATTTTAAAGCAGTAGTGTAGATCCTGCCAGAGGAATGACTAATGGTAGCTGTACCCCAACACATGGGAGACACCAGGTAGGGAAAAGCTGGCCTAAAGGCAAAGATGAACAACATTCTTGTAAGAAGCACTTTGCGCTTCTGATATAGAAATCACACAGACCCAAATTAAGAAGGTTCTTAAAAACATACTTCATATTTGACAATAGCTTTGATCCAATGGTGCCCACCTGTTAGCAGAATGACATTTTCTGCTCACAGCAGGGGTATTTATGACCACACAGGAAAGTTTTGGATGAAAGAAGAACACACACAGACACACAGACACACACACACACAGTTCAGAGTATTTCTTCTGTTTGCACGAGCTCTTGTGTAAGCCTTTGGACAAATTCTTCCTTGAGACCTATTTATAACCCACTAGAGTTTATCTATTACAGCCTGTACCTTCATTATTCACTCTGTTTCTCCTACTAATGCAACTCCTGATAAATTATGGTGCTGCACTGCAAGAAGTCTTCTGCTACCTTGCACAAGAGCTGCTGGAGTAGCACTCATATATTTTCCCCTTCCGTTCATGTTTATTTTGGGATACAGTTTAATGAGTTCTGCTTGGTGTTTAAAAGAAAAACAACAGCATAGATTTGTATTATATATAGCATAGGGGGGACTACAACCATACTGGGATGGTATCTGATGACTACCTCCAATGGTAATTCCCATGGAGTCTCAGGGCCTTCCTAGATGGGGCTTTAGCCCGCTGCAAGCCCCGGGCTCAGGCAGGGGTGAACCCTCCCTGGGCCCGGGGTAACCGGCACCGCTTGAGGCCCGGTTTTTCCTGTGGTCTCAGGCTGAGCCCGAGACCACAGGCATGTAGCCAGGTCCACTGCTTTTCCCAGCTACTGGATTTACTCCCGAGTAGCTGGGAAACGTGGAGGATAGACCGCAGTGCTCCACAGGAGCGTTGCGGCCATCAGGGCTATGGTGGGACATGGGGGGGGGGGAAACAGAAGTCAGGAAGATCGGGGAGGAATTGCAGCCCAGGGGACATCAGGGGGGAATTGCGGGTGGGGGACATCAGGTGGGGGATTGGACATCGCGGCCCAGGGGACATCGGGGGGGGGAATTGCAGGTGGGGGACATCAGGCAGGGGATCAGACATCATGGGTGAGGGGGCAGGGGGATCGGACATTGCGGGCAGGGGGACATCGGGCGGGGGAATGAGAACGGGGCCGGGGGGCAGGTGGGGAATCGAACATTGCGGGCAGGGGGCGGGCGGGGGAAGGAGAACGGGGCCGGGGGCGGGCGGGGGATCAGACATCATGGGTAGGGGGGCGGGGGAAGGAGAACGGGGCCAGGGGGGAGATCACGGATGGGGGGAAAAGGAGAATTAAAACAAACAAACCCTACTTACCTTTCCTGGCTCCTGCGCTGCTGCTGCCACTTTAAAAGTTAAAAAATGGCGGCCACGACAGCTCTCCTCCAGAGCTCGTTGCGGCTTGCATGTGAATAAGGGCAAGATCTCGCGTTATTCATAACGCAAGGTCTCCCTTCTCTCCCCCGGATTTTCCACCAGGTCTAGCAAGGCCCTCAGAGACTTCTGGTGTCTTAGGCCAGCCTTTCTCAACCTGGCGGACAGGCAAATATTCAGGATTCCAACACCCAGAATTCCTGATCATTGGCTATGCTCGCTGATGCTGATGGGAATTAAAGTCCAATGAATTTGAAAGATACCAGGCTGGGGAAAGCTGTCTTAGGCCTAATCTGCACCAAGCAGGAAAGCGGTATGAAAGCAGAATATAAAAGGCAGGAGCCACACCAAGCAGGATATAGCACTATGAAAGCGGTATATGGTACATGTCCATGAGCCCCAACTGTTGTCAGTGCACTTCAGTACCACTATACATCAGTAGTGTGGCTCCTGCCTCTTATATACTGCTTTCATACCACTTTCATAGTGCAATATCCTGCTTGGTGTAGATTAGCCCTTTGACTGTTACAGCACAATCCTACACAGGTTCACAACTCCAGGATCTGTTGTAGAAATGGAGAGGTATACAAATGTGGTAAATAAATGAATAAATAAAAATAAAAGTAAGTCTCATTAAGCCCAGTCAAAGTCAAAGGGCATGTCTACCCCAGCCCTATATCCCTGGATCATCCTGGGATCGTTCCTGTGCATCCAAACGCCACACAGGGGATCCTGGGAGCAGGCAGGGACAATCCCTCCATTTTCCTGGGATAGCCCTTAGGTGTAGAAAGGGCCTAAGACTACAGTTGTAGTCGTGCATTTTTTTCCTTCACTCTCCTTAGAGGAATGCTTTTTATAACTACTGCATCATCATAAAATAGCACACCTATTATTAAATGTAAGTTTCACCTTGTTGGTGTCTTTTAGATCCCAGTCTCCTGGAGATAGGTATGATTGAGAATTTTGCTTCAGTTCAGTTTTGAGAAGAATCTACCAAAATCTAACCCCAGTGAGATTAAATAAAATAAATAAGTTGAACTCAGCAAATTGTTGGAGAGGGTGTAAAAAAAACTCCCAAGGAATGTATTTACATATGTGGTGGGAATGTGAATTTGTTCAAAAATTGTGGGAAATGGTGTTTAATGAGATAAAAGAAATTGTAGGAATGGAGATTGAAGAGACACCTATAGTGGCATTGTTATCATTATATGGAGAATTAAATTGTAATAAAGAGACAAAAGAATTTCTAAGGAATTTGCTGACGGCAGCAAGGTTAATGATATCTAGGAACTGGAAGGTTCAAGGGGATTACCATATAGAAGATTGGTATAAAGAGATATGGGACATTACTATTAATGATAAATTAACATGTAATATAAAAGTGGGAAGAGGAATAATAAAAACGAATGATTTCGAGGGAATATGGAAACAGTTCCTAGAATTTGTTTTATCTAAAGGGAGTGGGAAACCACCTCCAGAAGAAACAATGAGATTCTGGAAACAGGAATAGATCCCGGGGTTGGGGGTGCACTTTTATGTTAAGTATGATTATGTTAATACATTAAACTAGAAAATATGCTATTAAGGTTATTCAACATTTATGTATTATAGTGTTTCTTTTTATTGTATTGATGTATGTTTAAGTATTGGAAAAATAAAAACTATTATAAAAAGAGAGAGAGAGAGAAAAGAATCAACCAAAATCCACAAAGTTCTCTGTATTCTGGACAAAAAGAACTTGATTTTTTTTAAAAGCAGAACTGACAGAGTTGTCCATCTAGGCCCAAGACTTTGCATGCTTAGCGTTAAAAGATTTGGGACTTGAACCCCTGTGTATTTAACCACATTTGAGCTTAATTATAGAACCGTGAACAAATGACCACTTGAAATTCTCCACCTGATTTGTAGGCAGAGAAATTGGGAAGAGAATTTCACTGAATTTCTCCACTGATGCTACGGTTTCCTCCCTAAATTCCCTCCTATAAATACTTTTTTTTTTTTTACTAATACTCCCTTGCCACAGGGGGCAGAGAAATTTGCCCACAAATGCAGTGCAAATTATCTGGCTTCCCCCTGTGATCACAAGGGTGTCGCAATGAAAAGAGTCCTCCTGCAACTTTTCCTAAGATGTTTCCTAGTTGTACACTGCAGCACCAAATAACATTTCTGGTGGTTCTGATAAAGGCTGCTTAATGAAGCTTCTTCAAACATAGGAGAGTTTGTTTGCCACCTTGTTCCCTACTCAAACCTGTCCTGTTGTGATGAAAATTAAATTAATGGCATAGCACTTCTTGTAACTATGAATAAGCAAGAAGAAAGTTGTGTGACTGTTAATGTTTATTATCAAGCTTTTCAGCAGCGTAATAGCTAAAGTGGTTTCTGCTTTAAAACTCTCCACAGCCAGCTGGAGAATCAGAAGATGGGTACGAAGCTTTAATTAACTGTAAAAGCCAAAGTGAGCTGCATCGTACGATACCTGGGGATTTTAATGAAGAATGTACATATGTTCTTCCTGCTAATTGAGGATGAGCTACATTTTAAGAGATTATATCCCCTGAGGTTCCAGAGCAAGAGAGAGAGGAGAGGAGAGGAGAATTTTAAAGGCCTCAAAGTAAACTTTTGCTAATGGCCTGGCCTTTTGCAAGGAGCAGTTTATTACCGAGTTATCTTTGAGCTGAATTACTGAAAGACGTTCAAGGCGTGTGGATTTCTTACAGGGAGGACTTGTAGGGCTATAATCTTGTGCATATGCTCAAAGCATGGAAATGGGAAAAGTCATCCATCTTGCTCCTGCCTCTTCAGTTCAGGTCCAGCAGGAGATGTGCTTTAGCACAGAGTAAAGAGGGAGTGCTGCAAAACCTCCTATGAACAGCTGCTGTGGCACAATCATTTAGTAGTATTAACTGACCACATCTAGTGCCCCTACAGCTTTGGGGTCAAATTATACTTTCCTCCCTAGCTGGAGATGCTAAAGGTTCCACCTTTTGCTAGGGGGTAGCTCAAGGAGAATGCAGGCCTAAGATCCCAGCCTTAGTCTCTGGCAAGTGTCCATTTTGGTAAATAAGATCAAGTGGGGCAAGATTGGACAGAATTGTTTCCTTCTGTCCGGTTCAATGGTTCTGGCATACATGCAGAGTCTTCATTGAATATACAGACATACAGAACATATTCCATTCATTTCTATATTAAGAGATGATCTCTGAATGAAATGGAGTGGTCATTCCCCAACATTTGAGGGAATGGGCCTGTTCCTGCTGAAACAGTACTAATGGTACCTCTTGGGATTCTGGACTTCCTGTTTGTACCCCAAAGGTGAAATATGAACACCCTATTCTCAAATCAGCAGTGTAGGATTGCCAACATTTAAAACCAGCTCTGCTCCTGTGCCTTTCTCCAATTCTTGATCTTGTGTAAAGACTTACCTCAGGATTTTAAAGGCAAAGGAGCAGTATTTTTCTATCCAGCGTTACTGACTGAAGCCCCTCAGGCAACGATCCTTGTAGGGTTGCAGATGAACCAATGTTACACATTGCTTGTGGCTCTTCTCCATCTGTGGTATGCTGTACTCATGGAAACTACACTGATATAAAAACAAAAAGGGTATTTTTCTTACATTATAGTAGCAAAACCATTATAAATAATTTCTGATAATACAATATATGTCAACTGTTAGAAATTAGCAACACTGCAATTTTTGAAATGGCAGGTTGTACATTAGATGGTACCTTAGTGTTCATGCATACGAATGGACATGCATGCACAATAGAAACAAAATTCATTCACCCCACACTTGCTAGGCCTTTAAACAAGTCAGGGGTGAGGGAGCTGTAACATTCCATATGTTGTTAGATTCCAACTCCCGTCAGCCATCATAGCCAATAGTCAGAGATTATGGTAGTTGTTGTCTAATAAAATCTGGAAGGGCAAAGCTCCCTCACCGCTGAACTAGTTCAATTGATTTCCATTGGAGAAAGCATATTCATTTCTTACGATATCAAAATATTAGGGCCAATGTTAGGCTGCTGACGTTTGCTGAACTTAGAACATTTCCCATTCATCTGTAGAAGATGTAGTATCCTTCAGCAGCAGCGATTTTGTCTCCAAACAGGGGACACATTTACATCCTATTTACATATTCTGTAAATACTTGCTCTTCATGAATCATGCATGGATTTTGCACACCATCTAGGATGAATATACTGAACGGGGGGGGGGGGGGGAGGCTGGAAACTATGCTGCTACTTGGCTATTCTAGGTATGGCCATGCTCAATTTAAGAGTCACCAGATTAAAACATTGTTGGGCCACTGGAAGCTGCCACCCATTTGCTTTTAGAAATAAGTTGGAAAGAAGGAAAACAGGGGGAAAGGACATAATGAGAATGATAGTGAATATGAATAGGAGACTTTCAGAGAGGGAGAGAAGTAGAAATAACAAGAAGACAGATTAATTGCCTTTTGAAACCTTTCTTTCCTGAAAGCTGCCGGCAAGCACTGAATTATACTAACAAATAAAATGGCTAAACTTCAACTTTTCACCTTTATTCACAACATTTTGCATTCAGCTTAATCTATCATCTCTTAGTCTTCTGAAAGTTTTGACCTCAACGGGAGATGGACAAGTTCAGCATTAGTATTAGAATGAGAACCAGGCCATGTGGATCAACACTAAAAAACCCTGTACTGTAGTGGAAACAATGATTTAAGGTTGCAGCCCTATATACACCTTCCTAGGAGTGTGAATACCATTGAAGTCAATACAGCTTGCTTTTGACTATATATGTGTAGGATTGCACTGTATGTTAACTGAATGAGGCCTTTGTTTTGTTTTTAACAGTTTATTAATGTTTTATCATACACACATAGGTATGCTCAAGGGGTTTGCCAGGTGTGCCCAGGCACACCCTAATGTCTTAAGCAATAAGCACCAAATTGAGAAGGCCATTGCGTAGGGATTCAGAGGGGATCCAGATGCAGTGGGAATGGCCGCCCAGCTGCTCTAGTGCCACGCTGAAAAAACACAGCTTCCAAGGCCTTAGCTAGACCTAAGTTTTATCCCGGGATCATCCAGGGGTCATCCCTGCCTGCTCCCGGGATCCCCTGTGTGTCATTTCTCTCCTCCCTCCCTCCCTCCTTGACTCCTTTTCCTTGTGTGTCATGTCTTTATTAGATTGTAAGCCTGAGGGCAGGGACTGTCTTTTTTCCTAAGTGTAAGCCGCTCTGAGAGCCTTTTTTGGCTGAGGAGCGGGGTATAAGTATGATAAATAAATAAATAAATAAATAAACCTTAGGTCTAGCTAAGGCCAAGAGAGCACCATTGCTCCCACCAGGAGGAGCAAAAAGGAATCACTCTGCTGGGAGCGTCTCTGCCAGGAGCCATGCTTCAAAGAGGCCAGGTGGAGGGCCCCTGAAGGCTAATATCACCTTGTAAGCCTTCTTCTGACCAATGTCACCACAAAGCCCCACCAATGCTGAGGCTTGAGGAGCATCTTCTCATCCCCCCTCACCTGCAACTGCCCTCCTGCTGTCAGGTAAGCTGAACGTGGTGTGGAGTATCAGTGTCTACAGTGTTTAATAAATACATAATTAAATAAATAAATAATGTCATTTATGATTGAGTATTTAATAAATGTTTGCCGTAAAAAAATTCCCTAGATGCACATCCTAATGAAATGTGCTGCACACACCTATGCATACACAAACAGGGTGGGAAACAATGGCAAAGTTTTTTCTTCTGTATACTCCTTCCCTTCTCTCCCCTTATGCTCTCCCTTCCTGCTCCCTCAAACCACCCTCTAAATATATAGTAATGGGGGTTGACTCAATTTTCTCTAGAAATTATAGAAACGAACATAAGAGAATCTCTTATGTCTAAATTCTCTTATGTCTAGAAATTATAGAAACAAACACATTACACATCACACAAAAAAGACTGAATGAAAAAGGGGAAATGATTAACTGTTTCCCCCATCAGTTAAGTTTTTAAAGACCAATTGCTTGGCTGCCAAAGTTATTCTGCAAAACCACATTGTATACAACTTTGATAATTTACAGTCTTCGAATACCCATTCAAATATTGCATGGATTACTTTCTGTATTTCCAGCCAATGTTACGGGGCAGAGGAAGATGCACTACATAGCAGAATAATGTCATGTCAGCTGCTGAAGTGTTGCAGATGATGTTATGAGGGAGAAGGAGCAAAATGACCCTGAGTGGCAGCAGTTCCAACTCTCTTATGTCTCCTTTCATCCTAGTCCAACACACCATGAGAAATATTGCTAGCATGATCATTTTATTTATTTATTTATTTATTTATTACTTTTTTATACTACCCAATAGCTGAAGCTCTCTGGGCGGTTCACAAAAATTAAAACCATAGTAAGACAACCAAGAGGTTAAAAGCACAAATACAAAATACAGTATAAAAAGCACAACCAGGATAAAACCACGCAGCAAAATTGATATAAGATTAAAATACAGAGTTAAAACAGTAAAATTTAAATTGAAGTTAAAATTAAGTGTTAAAATATTGAGAGAATAAAAAGGTCTTCAGCTGGTGACGAAAGCAGTACAGTGTAGGCGCCAGGCGGACCTCTCTGGGGAGCTCATTCCACAACTGGGGTGCCACAGCGGAGAAAGCCCTCCTCCTTAGATCATAAGAACATAAGTGCCCTGCTAGATCAGACCAAGGGTCCATCTAGTCCAGCACTCTGTTCACACAGTGGCCAACCAGCCATCAGCCAGGGATCAACAAAGCAGGACATGGTGCAACAGCACCCTCCCACCCATGTTCCCCAGCAACTAGTGCACACAGGCTTACTGCCTCAAATACTGGAGATAGTACAAAAATCTTGCGGTAGCCTTCAACATTCTTGAGATGCTTTGCTCAAGGAGGAACCTTCAATCTGCTTTGAATTTGCTTTGGGCAGAATCCAGTGACAATCTAACAGTGAGCAAGTGGAAGCACCCCAAGAAATGTTGCTAGTCTTAGGAAATCTCCATGGGTTTGCCCCAGATTTCTTGGGTATTTTGCCTGCTGAAGGATTGTCTCATTTCTTCCTCCCTGCACTGCAAGGAAGATATCAGGCAAGTATCTTTGGCCTTTGCAGGTCATAACTTTATTAACCAATAACAAGAATTGCCAGGAACAATCAAATGAGCGCCAAGCATGGGCACCCTTTCCTATCTGAGACTGGCAGCTAATGCCTGTGCCGTCTTCCTAATGCACAATATTAGCCTGGCTTGAAGTGGCAGATCAGTATGGCTTTTAGATCTGTGCTCTTCATTTCCTGTACACCACAAAGGTGAGCTGAATGATCTTTGCCTGTTCCTCTCATGTGTGCAAAAGCCACCTGAGAAATTTCACTGCTCTTATAAAGAATTAGCTCCAGCAAGTGGCAAGCAGCCAGCATAAATAGTCACACGAGGATCCCAGACACTCCATCCCTTGCTTGCTGTTAGACCTTGAATTTTAGCCTATTTAAAGATAAATAAGAACCTCTCAGGTCACCATCTCAGACAGCTACTGACCCTGGGAAATAATGAGACAGAGAAGCATAGCTGAACATAGCTATCTATTTAAAGTGACAGGACCTCTTTTGGATCTGGTCAAGAGGGCAGGGCTCCTGCAGCTTTAACTGTTGTGATGAAGAGGGAATTTCACCAGATGTTGCATGCATAAAAATGACACCTGCTGAAATTCCCTTTTCCATACAGCTGTTAACGTTACAGGAGCCCTGTCCTCCTTTCCATATGGTCACCCTAACACTCATTTGCCTCATGCTGAGCTGCAGGAAAAGTCGAAACAAGATCTAAAATGAGTCAAAGCTTATTGTTATGATTTTTAAAAATGTATGAAGTCCTGAAATATAAGGCTGAGAAATGTAAAGTTATGGCTGCAAATCTAAACATATTTAGGGGGGAACAATCCTAATTCAACCCAGTGGGATTTACATTGGATTAAACGTGCCTAGCATTTTGCTGTAAATACTACATTTCCCCTTTAGGAATAAGAGAAGGCATCTTTGGTGGAGCACACAGAGGTTTCTATTTAGTTGTCACTTTGGGGGCACAGAACTGCCATTCCAGTGACTGTCCCTTTAAGGCTACAGAAACCCCAGACCACATAGATGGCCTCCATCCTCCCAGGGTGCCATTGCACACCTCCACACAGCTGTCCAATACAGACCCAGAGACCCCCTTGGGATGTCATGTCTGTCACAGATAGAAACATCTCCTTTTAAATTACTTTTTTAGCCCATTTCCTAGAACCAGAATTGAGATGAGAAATTGGGGAAACAATTTCACCAAATTTCTCCAAGGGGAGGAGAAATTCTCCAACAATTCCTCACAGGTAAGCATCACCACTGGAAAGGGTTGCAGAACAGTTTCTTTCTTAATTTCTTTCTTTCTCTTCCTAAGGGTGTGTGTGTGTGTTTCAATGCCACTGCAAGTAGCAACAGCATCATCTATCTTGGCAGCCTGGCCCCCATTTTGCATCCTCCGCAAGGCCCCATGTACCTAGCATCACTCTAGGGCACTGGGTGGGGGAGGGGGATGCAGCCACCACCAAAAACAAGGGTGAAGAAAATATAGAGAACATTCTGCAAAGTGTCCTTTTATTTCTAGGAGACAAGAAGAAAAAATCTAGGAATTTCCTGAAAGTTTCCTTTCCCCAATAAATGAGCTTCCATTTTTATGCCTCATTTTTAGGGCAGCTTATAGTTTATTTTGAATGTGTGTTGGTGGTGTTTTTGACCTCAACTAATCCCTGTGAGGTGGCTGAGAGTACTGTCTATATTTTTCTTTCTATTATACATCTCACCATTTCTCTACAGTCACCCAGCCTGCCTGCACTTTTCTGATCTGTAAATGCCATATGGCAGGAATAAATGTATGATGTCTTCCCCTGTGCAGGTAGTGCGGGAAGCCAAGGAGGCTACAGGCTGTCAGAGTGATAAGACAGGATACTCACACATGTTCCTCAGCCATCTCATAAGTAAGGCAAGTGTAAGAACCCTGAATCAAACCCATGAGATTTTTTTCCTGAAATTTCTTCTCCTTTGAATTCCTTTTCGAAAGCAATGCCTTTTCTATCAAATTAAATGAGAATGGTTGAAATGTTTATTACATGTAGATTCCACCTTTTATCCTCTTGTAAGGAACCCAGGTAGCTTACATACTCCCCACTCTCTCCATTTTTATCCTCAACACAACCCTGTGAGGTAAGTTAGGCTGAGAACCAGTGACTGGCCCAAAGTCACCCAGTGAGCTTCATTGCAGAATGGGAATTAGAACCCAGGTCTCTTGAGTCCCAGTCCAACACTCTAACCACTACACCACTCTGGCACACTTTATTCCTTTGTCACCCCCATGGATCATTGAGGATGTCATCCATCCCCAAGCTGACCTCTCTGTATGGTGCATATTTTTCCTCCAAGTGTTTAGCATCAGCTATCAAGCTTTTAATCATTGGCTTTATTTTAAAGCATATAATCTGCTTTTCCTCTTTGTCTCTTCCTACAATTAGGGATAGGAACAATTTTATGTCCAACAAATAAATTAGAAGACAAACATCACCTTTCCTTTGAATTCAAGAGTTTGTTTTCCTTGTCTGCATTGCCGAGAGGGATATTCTCAGTTGGAGAGCCTTAGCTTTTCTCTGTCTCCTGTCTGCCACTTGAAAGGAGCCCTAAATCTTTTGATTTGCTATAGTTAGAACTTTGTTCTCTCTGCCCCAAGTATGCTGCAATCCTTTCTAGGCTTCTGAATGAAATATTTCATTTCTGGACTTAGTGGTTTATGAGATGTTAGACTTCTCATCGAACACAAAATCCCCTTGTATGTCACGGATTGGCTGAGCTCCATGGTTTGATTGAAATTCTGCAGGCAGAGAACTAAGGGGACTGTGCCACTTTGAAGCACTGGAGGGGAAAAAATCTGTAGCAACACCAAGTAAGTGCAACGCTTATTGCACTTACTGAAAGTATACATGGTGGGTTCCATACAATTTGACATTCTAGGCTTTTTCTCTCCTGACTAAAATAACCTTCTTTTTTTGCAATGACCCCAACAGCTGAAATTTATTTATTTATTTATTACATTTTTGTACTGCCCAATGTCTGGTGCTCTCTGGGCAGTTCACAATGCATAATGCAAACTTTAAAGCTGGGATACACTCAATAATGTAAACCTAATCATTCCAACCCCCCAAATTCACTTAGAGCAAATTAGCAAATTAGAGGGAGGAAGCAGCAGCCAGGCACCTCTCCACCGTGCCTGGGTCCAGCTCCAGCTCAGAGCCCCCTCCCTCCTGCTACCAACTGTCTCTGCAGAGGCCACCAGTGAGGGAGGAAGCAGCAGCCAGGCACCTCTCCACCGTGCCTGGGTCCAGCTCCAGCTGAGAGCCCCCTCCCTCCTGCTACCAACTGTCACTGCAGAGGCCACCAGTGAGGGAGGAAGCAGCAGCCAGGCACCTCTCCACCGTGCCTGGGTCCAGCTCCAGCTCAGAGCCCCCTCCCTCCTGCTGTCACCTGTAACTGCTGAACTTTCCAACTAAGATTGTAGTGCCTGAATTTGCTTTCCTTTTCCCCCTCCTCCTCCTCCCTCCCAATCCCCTTTCCTTTTGTGTCATGTCTTTTAGATTGTAAGCCTGTGGGCAGGAACTGTCAAGAAATACTTTTGTAAGCCGCCGTGAAAGCCTGTTTTGGCTGAATGACGGCATAAAAATCCTTAAATAAAAAAATAAAAATAAATAAAAAAATTATAGAGGTGGACGAACTCACCTGCGCTGACTTTGGTGGGCTCTTACCCTGCCGCCTCCACCCACCATCTGCTGGCCCATGTGAGCCTCTTCCAAGGGTTCATTTGGCCTTGCGAGCTCTTAGCAGCCGCTTGCCCACGTGCTGAAATTGCACAATTCCCCCCGTTGCATCAAGGGTAGGGTGACCATATGAAAAGGAGGACAGGGCTCTTGTATCTTTAACAGTTGCATAGAAAAGGGAATTTCAGCAGGTGTCATTTGTATATATGGAGAACCTGGTGAAATTACATCTTCATCACAACAGTTAAAGGTGCAGGAGCTATACTAGAGTGACCAGATTTAAAAGAGGGCAGGGCACCGGATGGCTATGGGGGTGGGTGGGAAACGGAGAGAGATCGGGGGGATCAGAGGCCAGGGTAGATCATGGCGGGGGAATTGGGGGAAGGGGGAGCATGGAACCCAATTTTTTTAAAAAACAAAACAAAACCCTACCTTTAGCACTGGTGTGCTCCTGCACACGTGGGCCCTTTAACTGCAAAAGGAAATGGCGGACGCAACAGGGCTTTCCTAGATCCCATCGCGTCTGACATATAGATGTGGCCGACAGGCTGCACTACCCTGGCTCCTCTACAGGCCCAGATTCCAAGGTAGGTCTAGCAAAGCCCTCCCTCTCACAGAAAGGCATTAATGAGTTCTGTGGCCCAGCAAGCTGTCCCATCCCTGCTGGTTTTTATTAGCCACGAGGGGAAAAGATTCAATAGAGAGGTGGTTGCACAAACCTGTCCAAGCACCTTGTCAATGTCCTCAAGCTGTCTTAAGTGTTTTATTAACTTTTTTTTGTTTCATTAAAATGTGGCTTAAATGTGAAGGTCACAGAACTGACAAAGTATGAATGTTTTATGCCCATATTGTAAACCAGGGCAACATGTGACCTTTTAGATGTGTTACCCTATAACTCCAATCAGCCCTGGCCAGAATAGTCAGTGGTGAGGGATCATGAGAGATGTAGGCCAGAACACCTGGAAGGCTGCAAGTAGCCCACCTTAGCATGACCATATGGAAAGGACGACTGGGCTCCTGTATCTTTAGCAGTTGTTATAGAAAAGGAAATTTCAACAGGTGTCATTTGTATGCATACAACACCTGGTGAAATTCCCTCTTCATCACCACAGTGAAAGCTGTAGGAGCCCTGCCCTCTTGACCAGATACAAATGAGGCAGGGCTCCTGCAGCTTTCACTGTTGTCATGTCGCTTCTCCTGACATGAACCTACCCGTACACTGCGCTCAACATCTAAGGTCCTCCTCCGAATGCCTACTCCAAAGGAAGATTGGAGGATGGCAACAAGGGAGAGGGCCTTTTCAGTGGTGGGCCCCAAATTATGGAATAATCTCCCCGATGAGGTTTGCCTGGTGCCAACATTGTTATCTTTTCGGTGCCAGGTCAAGGCTTTTCTCTTATCCCAGGCATTTAACAGCATTTAACAACATATGCTAAGTTTGTTTGTTTTTTAATGGACCCCAGAGCTGTTGTTGTTTAAATGGATACTGTTGTTTTATACTTTTGATGGTTTTCAATTTTGTATACTTTTTAATGTTCACCGTTTTTAATATACCGCCCCATAGCCAAAGCTCTCTGGGTGGTTTACAAAAGCTAAAAACGGTTTTGGGACGATCCCAAGACCATCGGAAGAATCGGGTTTTCCCCAAGGATTATTTATCCCTGGGAAAACCTGTGCTCATCCCCCCTTGCTCCCAGGAGTCCCTGTTCATCATTTGGACACACAGAGACTCAACCGTGATCAGCCCGGATTTTCGAGCTGGTGTAGAAACAGCCACGGTGTAGTTTTCCATGTGATTTTTATTTTCAATAGGAAAAAGGATGTTTTGGCTACCCTGAACGACTCTGGATATGAATGAAGCCATCAGTACAGTCTTCAGTATATCAAGGGACTGCAGCTAGGTTGGGCACAATTCATGAATGAATACCTTTGGCTTTTCACAGCTCATTGGTTCATGACCAGTTTATGAAGACCAGACCAGCAAAGATAAACACAAATAACCTTTGCAGATGCTATGATCTTTAATCCTGTGCTACTTCTCCACTTTTAGAAGCAGGAGACTAGTGTCTTAAATAAACAAATAAGTAAATAATCTCTCAGTGCTCAGAAGCCCCAGTATTCGTTGGCTTCTGAGATTCCTGTGCCATATTGGGTTGAAGTTGGCAGGGAAGGAATAGCGGCAGAGGCGATCTTTCCTCCCTGTCCTCTGATGTCCTAGTTTTTCACTAGAAGGACTTTTTAGCCGACCTAACGAAGCCACTCTTGAGCGGGAGGGAAGGAGGCTGGAGGAGGCTCAGGATAAATTGTATCCCTGCCTCTCCAGTCTCCTCCCCTCACTGCCCACCGGAACACCCCTTTCCCTCTTGCCAGTGTTGATTTTCCAACCTTGAATACCCACCTGGTGTGGTTCTTTCCATGTTGGCTGTGCGGGGTTGGATTCGATGGTTAGAGCATTGTCTCCCACCTCAGAAGGGGTTTTCTGAGCCATCCTATGATCCTATGGACCATAGGATTGCTCTCTAAATAAGTAAATAAACAAAATCACAAACTATATTTTTAAAAGGAGAAACATACTTTGTTCTGCATACCCAGGCTTGTGTGACTGACTCCCTCTTAAATATGTTTTTTTAAAAAAGATTGGCAAAATGATATGGTAATTTTCACTTCAAATGGAATTTATGCATTCAAAGAGAAGTAAACAATCAATCAGTCTTTACTTCAGTTAAGTAAAGTGTACAAGGCTGGCTCCTTTTCGTGTGTGAAGATCTCTGTGTTTAAGGCATTGCCAAAAGACTATTTTCATGCCAGACTCTCATAAATACAGAAATACTATATTAACAACACCTATTGCACACATCAATTTGGCATCAGTGAGCAAGCTGCTTTTCTCTTTTCATACACAAAGAATATTGTTCCAACTTTCAAAGACTTGAAAAGAACTATTTACTAACCATCTTTTTTTAAGCCTTCATTTAATTTTCTTTTCTCTTGGGCCATAAAATTTCTCATTAAACATGGGGGATTTAATATGACTAATTAATACTACATCTGATGGTTTCCCCCCCTTCTTCTAATATTATTACCATATTAATTAACTAATTACCCTGAGGTTGCCAGTGGTAATAAAGTAGAAGCGATACCATAGCCACTACTGTTGGTGAAACCTGTTTTGCTTACAGTTGAAATTAATCTGTAACAGAAGGGTAAGGCAGGCACCTTATTGAACTCAAAGCAAGAGTGACAAGTCCTTCAAGGGCAGTAGAAATATCTACACTTTAAAAGCAATCAGACAATCTAGGTCAGGAGTAGGCAGAGGTCAGACTTCTGGGATCTACTTTGTTTTTAATTAAAAACCCAGTGCCACTCGCCAGAGCCAGGAGAGAAAGGAAAAAAAAAACAGTAACGGGAGCAGGGTGGAGCCTGGTTAAAAATTGTGGCTCAAGGGACAGCATCTGTGGTAGAAGGTAGATCTCCAAATGTTTCGGACTTCAACTCCCAGAACCCCCATCAACATGGTTAATGGTCTGGAAAGCTGGGAGCTACAATCCCAAAACATGAAGACATCTATTTTCTGCCTACCCCTGATCCATTATAACTCATAAACCATAGACTAGGATGACTTGCATATACTAGTATAATATCTACATTGTGTGGCTACTGAGCAGGGATTTTAACATAAGACACTAAACAGGCCAGCAGAGATGCTCGAAGGCCAGTGTTCAAAGGCAACCAATCAATACTATTTTACAGGTGAGGCTGAGAGATAGTGAGACTGAGGCCTTAGCTAGATCTACCTGGTCTAGCGGGATGGAGGGGTTAAGATCCCGCGATATTTTTATCATGAGATCTCCCCCCTCTGTTTACACGTGGTGCGCAATGACCTCAGAGGGAAAGGTGTCGCGCCTGCTATTTTTTTAAAAAAAGATGTGCACGAGCGCTTGTGCACAAAAGGTAAGGTGTTTTTTAAAAAAAAAAAAAAAAAAAAACCACCTTATTTCCCCTGCTCTCCCCACCCCACCCCCAATGGGCGCAGTGCTCCTGAGGAGCTCTGCACCCCACGCACAGGTCCCGGCTCCTCTTGAGGAACTGGGACAAACCTTGATGCCCAGCCACACATTTTGCGGTCTTAGGCTCAGCCAGGGACCATGGAAAAAACAGGCTCAAAGGGTAGGGTGAGATCCCGGGGCAAGGGAGGGATCATTCCTCCCTGATCCCGGGATCCCCTGTGCATCATGTGAATGCACAGGGATGATGATTTTGCTCCATCTAGCTATGTCCTGAGAGACAAGCAAGTAGCACAAGGCCAGCCATGGCAGATCAGTTTTGGTATTGTAAATTTATTGAGATTCACAAACCTGTGCCAATCTACTGCAAACAATTTAGAGATCTATCAGTAGGTATAGGTTTACCTTCTACCCAATCTAGAGGAATCTGCTTGGATACTACGGGGAGATTTTTTACCAGCATTCTAATGCTTGGCTCAGTGGCATATCACACGAAGCACAACGCAAACCAAACCCCCTCACTATTTCTGCCATTATATCCCAGTTTTCTTCAGGCCAGTTATATCATTGGATGGATGGATAGATAGATAGATAGATAGATAGATAGATAGATAGATAGATAGATAGATATAGTGTTTTTTATGTTGTAATTATAGGTTTGATAAGAACATGAATATGACATATATCTCAATTTCCCTCTATTATTCTTTCCTGGGAGTGGGGGTACAGTTGGGAATGAATATGGTATGGGAGGTTGTAGATGAAGGTGGAAATTGGGTGAAATCTTCCCTCCCAGCCCACATGAATGGAGGAGTAATGTAGGATACAGCCAATACTGACAACCTATCTATTTAGATGATGATGATGATGATGATAATGATGATGATGATATTGTGCAAGATGAGGTATGGGGAAAACTAGGTAATCTATCCTCAGAACCAAGGTTTAATATATTCTTCTTCTTTTAGTTTAGAAAGAAAGGTGACTAAGATTATATCTACTCTACAAACATATATTGTATTAAAACTAATTTAACTATCCTGTCTTCCCCAAAAGGATCTCTGTATTTAAATGCTAATTAAATCATCATGCCTTCCATAAAAGAAATATCTCTATTCTTATTTATTTATAGCACTGTACATATATATGAGAATATAAAGAGTATATGGCACTAAAAAAGGGTAAGAGAAGGAGAGAGAGAGACAGACAGACAGACAGACAGAGCAAGAAATATAGGGACACAAAAAGAGAAAAAAGGAAGTCCCTGCCCTGAGGAGGTTACAATTTAAATTTCAGTAGCGATGGGAGACAACCAAAGAAGGACAGGGAAGTGAAAAGCAAAGGAAGGGAGGGATGAATATAAGCAAAAGTTTTTATACAAACCTACAAATGTTTACTCAAAATTAAGTACCATTTAAATAAATGGGGTTACTCTATAGTAAATGTGCCTAGGACCCACAGCTTTCATTTTGTGGATTCCCTGATGTGGATTTTCCTCATAAATCAGCTTGAAATGGAAGGAAAGCTAAGTATGGAAGGAAAATTTAAAAAGGGATAGGGAAGGGAAGTTCACATTCAAAACTGGGCTTTAGATTTAGTTTAGAGCCCAATTTAGTTATTTCTTTCGATGAATTGAGTATTGGGTTTGAGTACAGTAGATCTAGGTTCATTGGAGGAAAAATGTAATAACAAATAATGAGTAATAAAAAATAGGTCCACATCCATAGTATGAAGCTGACCATGTGGCCTAGAGTGTTACGTAACGTACATCACAGAATTGTTAGGAAGAAAAGTTGACTTGATGCTGTGGGATAAGTTGGGGATGAAATCTAAAATAAATAATGTCTAACATGCTTATTCATATATATAGCAGTTGTTGTTATTATTATTATCACCATCATAGACTGCATGGTCAATGTATATAGAGTTTTACAAAGTAATATAAACAAAAAGATAGGTCCCTGTTCCGAGCAACTTACAGTCAGAAGTCAGGATAACACACCAAGCTTTATGCAGCTTGCCAGCCATGGATGTTGGTCAACTAGGTGGTTGATAAAATACCTGTTTATCATGTCAACCAAACACTGTAGGAACTGTGGGGCTGTGAAATACCTGACAGGCCACAACTGATGGCTGTTGGGCTGTAATTGTGTTGATAGGTCATCAGTTGTGCATGCCCTATGCAAATTAATTGTGGTTTTCATATCAGAAGAAACTTCTTGGGGTTTAGCAACCACATTATTTACTAATAGATTCATACAGAGATAAGAACTACCTTTTAAAATATTCACATTTATTTATAAGGGCGCTATTAGAAATAATAAATGAAAACAAGCCCTTAGGATCCACAAGGGTAGATGAAACTTCAGGTAGATCAGTTTAGAGCTCCCAGTAGTGACGGTCCAATCATTTAATACTTCTGGGGGCAGAATCTTTTCGAACAGGAGATAAGGGCTCCGTTGTTGGATTCAGAACAGTTCTTTAAGGGCGAGTGTCTTGAACTGTCACAGAATCCGGCATCCATCTCATCTATTAACAGCCAAAGGAAGACCATTTTCAGAATGCAAAAGTTGAGGCCCGGAGTTCACTTCTCAGGGTTATAGCGTTTAATGGACTGGCTGTCACTGATAAGGAAATGATGGAGCAGCACAATGGTCCTGCAATCTCATTAGCCGGATGCATTGTGTGATGTTAAGTTACTGACTTGCAGCATACTAATACCTGCCAGTGGCAGAGAGAAAGCAATTTAAAGTTCTGCAGGAACTTATATACCTCTGCATTGGATTGGAAAAGACCCATTTGGATGCTTTATATTTATTTTCATAACTTCTTTTGTGCTGTGCAAAGTTCAACCCGGTGTTGTTGTTTTGGGTGGGTGGGTGTTATTATAATGATTTCTGTTGGTATTTTCCATTGACAAAGGCTTTTTTAAAAAATGCCCCCATCAACTCTTTTGCCAGATGTTTGGGAAAGAGAGAAAGGGGGGTAATACACAAACCACAGGAGAATTGGCTTGCTGCCACCGTTTTTCTCATATGGTTATTTGAGTGTAAATGTGACATTTACAATTTATTTACCTGGGGAAATTCTAAGTAGTGACCTTTAGTCATTTACTGAGCTGGCTACTGATATTTTGTAATTGCCTGCCATACACAGAGTTTAAGAAACTACCTTTTAAAAATAAAATCCAATTACTCAGTTTTAATCCAAATATTCAGTGTTCCATGACAAATTCTATCTTCTATCTTCCTTTTAGTAGCTAAGGAAGCATTAAGCAAGAGTCATTCAAGACAAGCTTGAGTTTGTATCTTCTGGAACTCAGGACATGAGAATGTTCATGTCATTCATTCTCAACCAGTAAAAACTCAACTGCACATCATGGCTAAAGGCAGCTGCAAGCATTGTGGAGAATAAGAGCTGCATGAATCCTAGAATTATTTAAGACTACATTTCTCTCTTTTGTACCCCCAATTCAATTGACACTATTAAGACTGAAGGTTGGATTCTATGAGCGTCATCAGACAGGGGATTCTTGTATTTCCCTACCATCGCGATGGCCTCCTGCTGCTGTCCCACAATAGTAGCGATGGAACAACGAACAGAAGGAGTGGGAGGTGTGCCAGAGGCGGTCGCCGTCTAAACGATGTGTGAAAAACATGAATGGGCAGTAGCAAGTGTGCGATAAAATGTTCATCTGATGATCCCATATAATAACATGAACAAAGTACTGCCCATGGAATGAATGTTCTCAGCACCCACTAACTGAAGAGGGGGGAGCCACTTTTTGTAGGTCCTCCTCTCCTCTGTCCCTCCTCCCCCAAATCTGCTCTGAGTGTTGGGGGACCCTCCAGGACAGTGTGTGTGGCATGGGGAAAATGAGGCAGGGTGAACAATCTGTAAAAATTGTATTTTCCCTTCAATTAGCATATGCCCCATTGGATCAAAGGCCCTTCCTTAGGATCCATCCCATTGTTTTGAGGACCATGTTACTAAATGAGGGCAATCCTGATTAGAAACTAACGATTTCGAATCATTCCTATAGTTTTATTTATCTTTTGTTGCTGTTGTTCTTGTTGGTCAAGTCACTCTCTGAGCAAAAAATGGAGCTCTGAATATGAATTATGATAACATGGAACTCGGCTGAAGAAGACAGATTCTTCAGCCAAATGATAGTCAAATGCAGTATTTTAAAATATTATTGAGTTGAATGGGATAGGTAATTCCATGCTTAAATACTTTCCACTGAAACAAATGGAGCTTCAAAGTGCTTTATTTTGGCTGAAACTTTGGACCTACCTACCTGCAAGTAAGACTCACTGAATTCAATTGGACTTACTTCCAAGTAGACATAAAGCTTCATCCCACGTACCCGTTTCCCTTGAATTATCCCCATAGCCTAAAGCTGTTGTCGTTGTTGTTGTTGTTAGCTAAATCACACCCCGGGCAGCGGCACTCCTAAGATCCTTTGCATACCAGGAAAAGGGTTTAAGGGGGAGAAATGTAAAAAAAAAAAACCAAAAACAAACAAACAAACAAACAAGGGATGACCCAATTCAATTCAAATTTGGAATGTGTAAAGCCTTCGTTAATATCTATTACTGTGCCAATTTTGATGTCTTTATTTTAAAACTTAGGCAGATGTAAGCATTTGTTTAATTGGTAGTTTAAACATATCAAATCCTCCTCCTGCGCCCCCAGTGGCTGCTTGGAGAACAACCAAAGATTTGCTCTTAAAGGGGTAGTAAAATACAACGGTTCTTTTGGCTAAGAAGCACAATTAAAGCAGGATGCATGGGAGTGCTTCACAATCAAAGCAGATTATAAGCTGGAAAACTTCGGAGTCCTTTGCACGCAATTCACAGTGATTGCACAGTATAACACTGGTGTGATGAAGCTCATATATAGGATTGTACTGTTACTCTAGTTAGTGCCCTAGCTTTTTTAGTCAAATATGGCCTATAATAAGTTTTGGCAATTGCTTGGTACCTATATGGTAGGGATGGACAATTGGTAGCCCTCCAGGTATTTTAGATTATGACTCCCATCATCCCTCACTATTTACTGTTTTAGCTAGGACTGATGGAAGTTGTAGGCTAAAACATCTGGAAGGCTACAAGGAAAGAATCCAAGTTAAATTAGCAACTTAAGCCCTTTCAATTCAATGGGTCTACTCTAAGTAGTTGGATTCTAGCCCATGTTGCTCACCCTTGCTATACAGGATTTACATCACCTTGAAATATTCCATTCAAAAAGACCCACTACAGAACTTTATAATGTGTATGCATGGGCTATTTAAAACAGACACCTAAATATTGTGAAGTTCATGGAGAACTAGAATTTGAGGTCAACCAATGCCAAGTGAAAAGGGAATTACATTATTCCACCTTCCTGCAAGTCCATTTTGTTTCCTTTCCCAAATAACAAACAAACAAATTAACTAACAATTACCACTAACATAATGAAATGTAACAAATCTATAACCCTGCCCTTATCCCATCCTATATCAATCACAGAATCAAACAGAAACAACCTAACATTGGTGTGTATCCCAGTAGCCCCTTCCACCAATGGAATGGCTTCCGTCAGGAGAATGGGAGGGCCCAATTTCACTTCTCACCCTGCAGCCCCTCCAATTCTGAAGGTTGTGGGTGTGGAGCGACAATTGGAGGGGGAAGTCTCATTGTGTGAGTGGACATCAGCTTGCATAAGGAAAAAAGGCCCTCCCCCTCCCCCCTCCCCTGTCTCTGCCGCCGTTGCTGCACATTGTTTATTGTTTCCAAAATGCAGGAATCACTACTTAAAAGGTAAAAACTGTTTAAGTAGGTGGGGGAGGTAAAAACAACAACACAGAAGGCCTTCCCTAGCACACCTGTGGCGTTACACCCCACAAGTCAGTTCCCAATTGTATGTCTGCAGTTTGTAAGTCTGTGGTGAGTTTAGAATGTTGGCCTGAGTGGGCGGAGTTAGAATGTCTTGGGAGGGGGAGGAGTGATATATAAGGGAAGGACTGAGGGGATTGAGGGAGACTTTTGAGGTCCTCTCAGAGTCTTTAGTGCTCTCTGTGTTTAGAGTACTTAAGTTCTGGGAAATTTGAGGTTCAGGGTAGAGAGTGGTGTCTTTGGAGTGTGGTGTTCACGCAGTTGATGTATATTAATCAATACAGATAATAAAGAAAGCTCAAGAGTGATTGCGTGAGAGAAAGGAAAGCGTGTATGTGAATGGGTGAAAGGATTGGATGAAAGGTTTCAAAAAGGTTTTTAAATGTTTTATTTGAAACAAAGCTTGTGAACTTTTAAAAATAAATTTTAATTATTTTGTTTTTAACTACCACAAAAATCCCACGTGTCTGTTTGGCATTTATCATCTGAAGTTTACACATTTAGCACCCACCCTGACAATAATTCGCCTCAGCACATATAACTCAGAGTGTTTTATTTTATATATTGAAATCCTTCTCCATTTAACCCCTTTCTCCACATAGTTTGGAGGAAGGTGGTTTTTATCCCTTGCCTCAGGTGTATCAAGCGGTGGTGCTTGGCTTGAGCAGGGAGTAGCTGCGGCCAGGCTTGGTGTTCAGTGCCTGTGTCATGGCAACACCCTTCCCAAGCCAAGCGCCACCTCTTGAAAAGCCTTAGGAAAGGGTAAAAACAAAACAACCTCTCCCCCATATGTGAGGGAACAAGGTAAAGGGTTTTGAAACATAGGTTCTATTACTGAGGTACTGAAGGTGTATTGTTGGATGTTTTTACACTGTGTAATATAGCAGGTAATAAATCCGAGCTGACGCGTGGTTTGTGGTAACAGAACACAAAGTAAAGTTTATTGAAATTTAACAAATCTTTAGTATTTCAATTTAGATCAAACCTGCTTATTTTTATACTTAAAACAACAATCCCAAGTCCCTTATAATTCTATCTCTTCTCACTCCTGACACCAAACACTCTCACGAAGCACAAGCCAGACTAAAACCAAATCTCAAAACAACCAATTAAACTAACTCGCAATCTCCTCAGCCAAACTATTCATACTCCTCCCTCCCCCTTTCTCACCGCGTCACTAGCCACACCCACTCAGTCAAACATTCCGCACTCACTAGACATACAAAACTAGACATACCTAAGGGACGGAAAGGTGGGTATCGCCACAAACACACACCCAGCTCTGGAAGGGCAGCCCATCCGAGCCTCCTTTGGGGTGTAGTAGCAAGGTCGGGTACGCCGCTTCTGCCTCCGACCGTGCAGCGGCCTCTGCGCGCCTTGCGAGGAGGGACTGAGAAAGAGCCCTGGCTGGCTGTGGGGGGGATGGCTTCTGCCCCACAATCTCCGCTCCGTCTCCAACAGATGCAGCCCCCAACGGGGAAGGCAGCGCACCGGGGCTGCTGCTACTCTGTGGGGGCTGCCTGTCTCTGCGTCCTCCTTGCCTGCCTCCCCGGCCCACAGAGCCTTTGGCTGTCGCCTGGCTCGCTCCTCTTCTGTGTCCTCCACATCGTCTCCAAGGGTTTTGCAACAAGCAACCCACCCACCCCGCGGACAGCGGAAATGAGCTGCACCTCTCTGGGGCTTCTGCTGGCAGCTGCAGGAAAAAGCTGGCCATGTGGGGGTGCATGCAAGCCAAGCCTCCACCCCCCAAAACCTCTGACTTCAGGAATGGGGAGAGGGGGCAGTCTGTACCCCAGGCAGCTGCCTAGTTGGCCTTAATGGTAGTGCTACCTGCTCATATACTGCTAAAATATAAGCCCCCTGCTGTCAAAAGTGCTCTGAATGTACTTGAGAATGTCTTGAGAATTGTGCTCGAGAATTTCTTAACCCGGCTGGGTTGTTTGCCCCTTGTTTCTCCTTCTTTACATCCCTGCAAATGTTCTAAAATGTTACGTTCTCAAAACAAAACAAAAGTCCAATACAGCCCTTTTACATTTTCTCCCATCTTCCTTCTACATACAGATGTTATATTACACAAAGTGTGACTAGCTTGGATTTAGTCCGAAAACTTTTCAGCTGCCCTCTTAATTTCAAGCAGTATTTTTGAAGAATACACATCTCAGACTTACTATTACATATCCTTAGGCTAGTCTCACAGTACAAGCAAGCTCATCTAATATGATTATTAAATGTGGATTTTTAATTAAGAAGCATTTGCACTATAAAAGAAGCTTTCATCTTTGGATAAAGGATGTTTAAAACATTGGAATCTCTTCTATTTGCAGTTTTAGTACCCACTTTTTTCCGTTGTGACTTCATTACAGTGCATCTTGGTAACATATACATTTCAAAAGAGTTCTTAATAGAACCTCATAATTATTAGTGTTGTATAAGTAGGTGGTGCAACCTAATTAACAGGTTTTTTATATATAATTTTGTAAGCATGCACCTAGTGAAGATTTCTAACAGCCCCTAACGAAAACTTGTTTACATGGCTTGGGTTACTTCAGTTCTTAAGGGTGGGTGGGTGGTGGGGTAAAAAATCAATACAACACTCTTTGTGTCTCTTCCACAGAAGATATACACAGTGAGAGAGTGCCTCTCAGCTCCCACTGATGCTAATGGAAGTTCTCCATCTAAATCCCAGGACGTCGCTTTGAAATGCACCCTTAAAAGTACACATTTCTTCTTTCTCTCAGACAAATGGCTAGTGGATTCTTCTTTTCTTTCTTTTTTCTCCCACCACTCATTGCAGCATGCTATCTCTGGAGGGTTTCATACAATCTCTCTTTAGACACTTCTTAACATCCAGAGAGAGAGAGAGAAATCAAATCAACAGCTTTCTGCTTTAATATAGGAAGGTTCAAGTCTCTGCCAACAAATATATAAAAAGAATATATTGTGAAGAAAAAGTCAAAGAGAATGGACTTAAACAACTGTCGGGTTCAGATTGGTAACCAGATAAAGAATTGTTGGGACTTCAAATGACACTTCCCTGACACCAACAAATTCATATTTGTTGAATCTGTATGAAAAGCCCCTAGTAGTTAAAATTACACACATTTTTGAATGAGATAATTACCTGAATTACGAGATGCTGTAGTGAGAGCCATTCACCCACGATCCACACTTCCTGTTGTTGTGATCACCTACAGTGAAAATGGCCAGCATGAACACTCACACCAGGTTAAGTAGGCTGACCATATGGAAAGGAGGACAGGGCTCCTGTATCTTTAACAGTTGTATTGAAAAGGAAATTTCAGCAGGTAGCATGTGTATATATAAGGAACCTGGTGAAATTTCCTCTTCATCACAACAGTTAAAGCTGCAGGTGCCCTGCCCTCTTTTAAATCTGGTCACTCTAGTATAGCTTCTGCACTTCAACTGTTGTGATGAAGAGGGAATTTCACCAGGTTCCCCATATATACAAATGACACCTGCTGAAATTCCCTTTTCTATGCAACTGTTAAAGATACAGGAGCCCTGTCCTCCTTTTCATATGGTCACCCTACCAATGGGCCCATGGTCCAAAAAATTTGCTTATCCCTACCTTAGTGTAGGGGCTAGTGGAATTAGCCGGTCCTTCAGGAGGCCAGGTTCCAAGGCATGTAAAAGGGCTTTAAAAGGCAATGGAAGTTTCCTGTGTGAAAATCACTGTATACTATTGCTCTCTCCCTTTGTGCAAACCATTTTTGTGAGACATTTCTCTCCCCGTCAGGATCTGGCACCTTAAAATATTGCAAGCATTAGATTTTTTCATGGTTAATGACTGCAGTCAGGTATTGGAGGAGATACATCCATCAAGTACACGCTGTTTGCTTTAGTATTACTGAAGTGTGGTTCACAAGCTTACACTGTACTTCACTAACCTCAATGTTTCAGAAATGTTAGAGAAACACAGTCCTCTGGTTCTGTCTATTGGTGGAGGTGAGCTTGGTTGCAGGGGTGATGTCTGGCTGGCCAATTTCATCCGGAGTGAGGGTTCTTCTTTGTAACCATTCATCAGCGGTTATAGCAGGCGCTGTTGAACCAGCGAAATTGTATTCTTTAGGTGGAGTTTGTTCCTCTTTTTTTTGGTCTGTTGTATTTGAGAGGTTATTTTCAATTTCTTGTATCTCATTTCCCGCATGCCTCTGCCTGGTGAGAACGAAACCAGGTTTCTTGGGAAGCTGCATATTGATGAGTGTGTTTCGTAGCTGGGTTAATTTTTTTTTATAATATCATCCTGGGAGTGGCATGGGAGTGCTGCAAAAGAGCTCATCAAGCTTTTTTCTTCTATAGTGGGAAATTCATCACAGTCTTTTTCAATGGTACAGCAGTGGATTCAGCAGGTTCTTTCCAGGTTGGAATCCACACTGAGGGTTTGAAGTAGTCCCTCCCCATTTTATGATCCTATTTTGCTGGAAATGGGTGAGAGGTATATCTGTTGGAATCCTGGAATGGATCCTGTTTTGTATTTTCCACTATTTTTACTGTTACCCAGGGACCTGGCAGAAGTGGGGATTCAGCAGAACACTTAAAGGACAATGATGCAGCTGGACACTAATTGTATAATTGAATTATTGCTGGGGCTGTATTTGCGTTAATTGGTCAATTAGTGATTGCATCAGATGTACAGGATTCATTATAAAAGTAACTGTGTTTTGTAAGGTACCTTCCCTTCTCTCATGTTACCCCAACTCGATGTATGCTGTGTAATTTGAATTTCTGTGAGTATATTTGTATATAAGTGCCATTGCTAAATTATTTATCACTGTCAGTAAAGGATTACTTTTAACCATACCAAGGAAATCCTTTGTCTCATTGTGTCTAGCTGTTATAGCTGAGCCGCTGCTACTACTGCTACAAATTAGTTCGAGCCTGTGCGGCCCAGACAGGTTAATGAGTTTCAGAACTAACACTCTGAACATCCTGAACTAATAATTTTCCAACAATATCTACCAATTTTTCAAGGGACAAAATTTAGGGGTTGGGGTGAAACATGCACCCCACCACTACAGCTCCTCTCAGTGGCCTCCATTCTTTTCTCCAAAGTTCACACCTCTCCAGATAGGTCTGCTAAAGATTCATATCTGAAATGATGGAGTGTCCTTGCCAATCAGTGTAAACAATGCTGAGCTAGATGGACCAATGATCTCATTTGGTATAAGGTTACTTCCTATCTTCCTTGAGCCCCGGAGCAACATTACATGATGATGTAGTGTTGCTCTGACAGGAACTTCTGGAGCAAAAATGGCAATCCCCATCCATATGAAGTGAGTGAAGCCTGATGGAGGAACCTACCATGTTGATAAGGGTTGCTTTGTGGAGGCAATTTGCATGGGCACAAAGGACCATCAGGAAATGGTATTGGTCAGCAAGATCATACTAGCTCAAATGTTATTTCCTCCACATATACCTATGTGACATAACACAAGATCAGAGTACATCTTGAACCAACGAAGGACTACAAGGATGCTTTTGTGGAAACCCTACATAGCTTATACCACTGATATTACCCCCCAAATGTGGCATGAAACACCCCATTTCAGGATCATCCACTACTGCCACCAAAAATGTCAAGGAATAAGCCCTCCTGTAGGGATTATCCCAGTGCTACTCCCAAAAACGTATTTCTTTTATTTAGACTAATTCCGCTGCCCCCATGAAATTTCTATCCCTTTTTATGAACCTCCTTTTGATACCTAATATAACTAAGAAAAGGCATAGGACAAAACAAACCATAAGTTCATGTAGTTTAAAACAAAGATATGGTCAAACAATGATAAAGCATAATAAACAAAATAACTTTGTTAGAAAGCTTTATTGATGGTACTGTTACCACCAGAACCTGGCTATGGAAGCTTTAACTCCTTTCCCTAGCCAATGTCCCTTTGATAAAGCAATGCATGAAGAAAGGTATAGATGAATATTCATGAAGCTGCTTAAAGGTTTGAAAAAGTGGGACAACCTGCCTGAATGATGCCCAGTGGGAGAGGTAAAACAGACAGCTGAGCCCCTCTGTCATTTCAATGGTGCGATTTCAAGGAACGTGGGCTTAACCCATCCTGTAACTACTGATGGAAGTAACAAACAGGAAGAGGTCACCTTACAGGATTTCTCTAGCAAAACTCGAGCAACATGAGGTAGCCTTAACCCTGGTCTTAAACCAACACGTGTTTTGATAATGAAATAGTATCGTGTCTAAAGTTATATGGGAAGCACTGCAGAAAGTCATTTGATTTAATTCCCTCCTGCCCTCCCAAGTTAAGGGCATTTCCCCCCTTCTGCAGGGGACAAATGGTCCTGTGAAAGGGAAGGGTGTGATATTCAGCCCAGCTTAAATAAAAGCAACAGCTTCAAAGTAACTTAAGAGTTTAGGAGAACACAGAATTAAAATCAGCCGCAATAATTAAATTATTTTTTTATGTTAAATGGGAAGGATCCCTCTTCCATATGCATGTGAAGTGGGCTGCTAAGCAAATTAAAGCAACTGTAGTTGCTGTTTCAATTCATTCCTGTGCAAATATAATGTATGTATCCATTCATTCATTCTTTAGTTGTTAAGGTGGTTCAGAGCAAAAATAATAATTCCTAAAAAATATAAAACCAATAGGCATAGCAAACCAAAACAAGAAAATACCAAAACCAATATATGTAATTGTTGGGAAATCACACTCTGAACCAGAGTTGAGCAGAAGTAGCAGCGGCTCTCAGTTTAGGACACAGCAAAGACTCAACGAGGCAAAGGATTCTTTGTAAGTTAAAAGCAAATCCTTTACTGACATTTGAAATAATTTAGTTATGGCAGCATATATACAAATACTCACAGACGATCAATACACGTCAGCATACATCAAGATGGGGTAAGATGAAGAATAAGAAACATGAAAAACACAGCTACTCATATAAGCAGTCCTGTACAATGATGCAATCACTAATGGATTAATTGCAGAAAACGCTTCCATACAATAATTCAATAACTGTCCAGCTGAGACCTTGATATTTAAGGGATTCACATTCTGCTGACTCCTCATTTTCTTCAGGTCTCGAGGTAATTGTAAAAATACTGGAAAAAGAAAAACCAGATCCAATCCAGGATCCAACAGTAATAATGAAACAGAATGAAACTGAATTCAATAAAACCTTTATATTTTTCAATGTACAATATAACACATCGATACTCATGATAATAATTTTTTTTGATACATGCAGTACATTGCTTCATCACGTTGAAGAACAGGCTGTGCTTCTGCTTGCAGTCAGGTGTGTGTGTGTGAGAGAGAGAGAGGGGGGCCTTTGCTAGACCTACCGTAAAATCTGCGACGGAGGAGGGGAGAGCCCATGATGCAACTATCGCGGGCTGTTGCGCTAGTACAGATGTCACGCGTGACGAGCTCAAAAAGAGAGCCGTCACGTCCGCCATTTCTTTCTTTTCTTAAAGGGATGATGTGCACACAGGTAATTTATTTTTAGAAATTAATTTGATTTTCCCACTCCCCCCACCCTGCCCGCGATTGGGGCAGCACTCCTGGAGAGCGCTGCGCCCTGTGTGCGGCTCCCAGCCTCGCACGAGTAACCCTGTGGAGCCGGGGTCAAGCCACAGAAACAGGCCACACCTTCTGCGGTCCAGGGCTCAGCCCGGCACCATGGAAAAAGCAGTCCCAAAGTGTAGGGCTATATCCCGAGGCAAGGCAGGGTTGATTCTTGCCTGAGCCTGAGATCCCCTGTGCATCATCTGGACACACAGGGGTGATCCCGGTTATAAGCCAGGGATATAGCCTGGTCTAGCAAAGGCCTGTGGGCCCGATTTTTCCATGGTCCCAAGCTGAGTCCAGGACCGCGGAAGGTGTGGCCCGTTTCTGTGGATTTACCCCGGCCCCACGCAGTTACTCGCAGGTAGCTGGGAGCCGTGCACGGGGCGCAGCACTCCCCAGGAGTGCTCCGCCCATCGGGGGCAGGGTGGGGGGAGCAGGAAAATCAATTTAATTTTTAAAAAAACATTACCTGTGCGCACGAGCGTTCGTGTGCATCATCCCTTTAAGAAAAAAAAATGGCAGACATGACTGCTCTCTTCTTGAGCTCACCGCGCGTGATGTCTGGACTAGCACGACAGCCCGCGATAGTTGCATTGTGGGCTTTCCCCTCCTCCATCGCGGATTTAATGGTAAGTCTAGCAAAGGACAGAGAGAGAGACAGAGAGAAGCCCCAGCTGAGTTTACAGCCTAAATAATTGTGAAATCATTCCTGGCGATCTTCATCTGCCTGGTGATCTTCATTAAGGTCCTTAGAAGGGCGAACGAAGATCAAGCTACCGCATCTTTCCTGGAGAAAGAGTTATGAAGGAAAAAGCATTAGTTCTCATGTGGGTTTAACTGCACTGGCCATTAGGGCTGGATGAGAATTTAATTGGGTCTCCGTTTTACTGCAGACCTATCCAGTTGGCACATCCCTTCAGACCAAAACGCATTCCAGAATGCAGTTGTAACTGGAAATCTGCACTTTCTTGGGCAGCTGGGCTAAAGTTCCATCAATTAAAAAAAATCTGTCCCCAAATTGTGCATGGTTCAAAAGGCACGTCATGTGGGCAAATCCGCACACCGTCGCTTTATCTGATGGGGAGAGCAAATGCATACATGTGCACCTTTGGAAAATCTGCACAGAAAACAAACCGTGGATTTGTATCCTGCAGATTAGTACAGAAATGTGTCGGAATGATTTTTGGTGTGCAAATCCAAGAGCCTGTTTTGAAAAATGACTCCACAGCACTGCCCACTTATTGTACAGTTCATATCACTCCCCAGTCCTTGGCTTCCTCTTAAGAAGCCATCACTCCTAGTTACATGTAATGGTAATTCATCGTATCCCAAACTTTAAAGTATAAGGATCATTCGGTACCGTAAAAGCTGAGTCAAACAGGCAACCATCCCTTCATATTGACACTTACTGTTGATGAAATCTTTCCAAGCAGGATCAGCAGTTCCTCCTGGATGTTATACTAAGGGGGATAAACAGAGAATATCTTTTCAGTCCCTCCTGGTACTATTAAGAGACTTGTCAAAATTTTGTAATGTGAAGATGTGAAAAGCTTACGGTGCAGATATGCATGACTACTCGGAAGTAAGCCTCAGGGAACTTATTTTCACGTAAGTGTGTAGAGGTTAGGGATGATAAACACGGGTTCTTCAAGTGTGTTGAGGCTTGCCATTCCTCCCCCCAGTGCTCGTTTCACCATGTTTTCTCTCACGAATGCATATGTCTTACCTCTTTTTTTCAAACAGGAAAAGTGCACATTTCCGAACAGGAAAAATGTACACTTATTCAAGCAAGAATGCAAATGCCCCCACACCACATTAACAATGGTGTAAAAATGTGTCCTTTTTAGAAAAATGCTCATTTTAAAGTGTGCATTTTTCAAAACGGATACACCCTTCCAAATGTGATGGCAAGCTCAAGAATGCACAAGTTTGCAATCAGGGTGCTTTCCTCACATTTTCACAGCTGAAGGAAGTTCTCATACATCCCTAGTATAGGATTTCAGCCTTAACTGGTAAAAGTGACTTTTTGCTTAGACCTTCCCTAGCTAAGCAAATTGTATAGTGATGTTAATCGACAATTATGTGCAAGTATGAAGAAGCCATCAGGGATCAAATCCCACAAACAGGATATCCCTATGTTCCATCAATTCACAAATGAACTTCCCAGTGCCTGCACACTTTGAAGCTCCTTCAAGTCATCCTGCTAAACAGCCCTCCAAAGGCTGTCTGGTTTGCCTGCCTGGCTGTGACCACATCAACAAGCATCAGGCAGGCCATCATAATACATGATTAGTCATCAGGTTTGTCCTGGAAGCTCCTGATTTATGCTGGGGGTGGGTGAGCAGAACACAGATCGCCATGGAACACTGAAGTCAAAAACATCTGGAGATCTCTCTTCTGGCCACCCCTGATGTACAGAGCCCCAGTTCAGTGAGAGAGGAGAGACCATAACTTCTCACACATGCTTATTGTGCTGGCTCACAGTTCTTCCCAAATGTATTATCTTTCTGACATGATACCTGATGAGGTTCTGCTGAAAGGACCTCCTCTGAAGCGTATTTCTTCAGGACATTGAAGGCAGACTCCATATGGCGAGACGCAATAAGCCCGATGGCAGAAAGAATGCCCTAGGAAGAATCAGGGGTTATTCAGTTGATTCCTATTTCCTTGAGAGTCTGAAAATTATTTATCTGATGTATTTTCAAATTATTGTCTCCCAAAGTGGCCCACAACAATTCAAAAGAGAGACAGTTCTTGCCATTAGGTTGCAAAGTAAAGAGACAATAGAGACAAGGAGTAGAGGGAAAATGTAAAGAGGAGGGAGATTGTTTTTCAAGGCCAGAACAAAGTGGTGAGCTGCAGCAGTGGCATTTAAATGGACATTGGGCCAAGCTGGTGTTCTCTCCCTGGTGTTCTTGCTCAAATACTATTTGGTGGCTATTTGGCCAATGGATGGGACCAGAGCATTCTTTCTGTTGATACTGTAGTTGCAGAGCTGCAGGCAGTAGGAGCTGAGTGGTCTTTCTGGCAAGGAGGGAGGAGAGAATTCCCTGCAACCCCTCCTTCTCTGGCTGAAGAATGGGTCAGGTTGGTCTCCCCCTTGGCATGGTGTATTCCTGGGAAGCAGGAGAGGCAGCCTCCCAGTGTCCCTCAGTCGCCTGGCTGATTTTGGAAGCCAGGGTGTGCTTCCTTTCTGCTCTCCAACTCCAGGGCATGAAATACAGAATGAAAAGGGACACGGGGCTCCATTTATAGCTCCATTGTGAATGGGGGTCATCGATCACTGTTCAATGTGCGATATCTTCAAGACATCACACATTCATAATTCCATAGTGCAACCCACAAAGATTGAGAGAACACTCTAGAAGCCTATGAATCTCCCCTGCTATGCTTCCCCGTAAGCTCCCAAGAAATTCTCTTCTCCAAAGTACGAGGGAAGTTGGTTTCCTTTCCAAGCTCTGTTCAGCCTATGATCTGCTCAGAGACTTATTCCTTTGTAGCTCAGGTAGGGAAGTGCATTAAATACTCAGGTCTGATTAAGGGGCGGACTGCTAATGTGCACACATGGGGAAGCAAGAGGAGTATTTAATTGGCAGTGAAATAAGTTCCCTCTTATCAGGTGACTGGATGCCGAAGGGGAGGGGGATCTCACAGGATGTAAATTCCCGCTTGCTGCACAGTCACAATCTGAGAGGGTCACTGCAGCAACACTTTGAGGGCCTTTTCAAATCATACCAGGATGGAAGGCAAGAAGCTAAAAGTGCAGGATGGTTTCACATTGTAAAATATTAATACAATGCATGTATCAATGTAACACTTTAATAATAATGATTATGCTAAACAGAGCTAAAAATAAAAATCACGGTTCCAAGCCTGACAGCTGTATTCCTCTCACTTCCTTATCTGAAGGTTCGGTCAGCAATAATTGCAGGAGGTTGTCTAGAGATTCCTCGACCAGGGCATGATCTTTTGAGGCATGCAGAATGGCCCCGTAATATTGGTACAGGAAGAGCTGCAAGAAGGAGTGGCAAAGATTGCATTTATTGGGACAGCAACTGTAGATAGACTCCATTATCTCATGATTTCATCTTGCCCTAAAGAAAGCTGGATATTACTGTTATTGTACCACCATTACATCTGCATGATAGTTTACAAAGTGCAGGTTTTTGTCAATATACGATCTTTATTTTGACATAGGGGAGATAACAGAAGGAGGGGAGGGGAGGGACGGGGAGGCAGGAATGAATGAGCAAGACTTTCGTGTCATGTCAATGTCACACACTTAAACTTCGTCATGATTTCACGAGGGAACTAAACATGCTGTATTAGCACTAGTCTGTACCCCTGTTCATTTGTGAAGAGAAAAAGACAAAAAGAGAGACACCTCCCTGCCGCTCTGGACCAAACCTCATTATCAAAAATAAAATACAGAAACAGATACTGGCTCTACATCTAGAAATACATGTCCAAAGTAGGGGTGTGCACGGACCCCCCGATCTGCTTCTCTTCCAGATCCGCAACTTTTGGATCGGGTCCGCTCTGCTCCGCCTATAGTCCGCTCTGCTTCGCTGCAAAGCTCCGGATCCGGATCGGAGCTCTGCTTTTTCCACCCATAGGCTTGCATTGAAATCCAAAAAAACCTACAACTTTTTTTCTGTTAACGTTAGAAACCTCAAACTCAGCACCATGATAGCTTATCCATGTATACACATGCATGCTAAGACTCAAGTAAATCCAAGCATCCTCTGATTTTCAGGAAATTTTTGAAAATCAGACACCCCATTTTCAGAAATGGGATTTACACATGCAAGCAGGCACCCTCTCAGATGCCATCTAGATCCAAATTTATGGCAAGTTTCAAGCAAATCCCATCATCCCCTGATTTTTGGCGGGGCTTTAACCTCTAACGCATCACCCGTAACCCCAATTCACACCCCTTTCGATATCTCTGTCAATTTTAAAGTTAGAAATCTCAAATTAGGCACCATGACACCTGATGCACGTATACACATGCTTGCCAAGTCTCAAGCCAATCCAAGCCACATTTTGACAGATAATTTTTTTTGAAGTGGGCACCCTCACAGATGCCATCTAGATGCACATTCATGGCAAGTTTCAAGTAAATCCCATCATACCCTAATTTTTGGCGGGGTTTTAACCTTTTAATTCACCCCAAATCAAGTCCCATGCTAGAACTACGCCAATTTTCAGGTCAGAAATCTCAAACTGGGCACCGTAATAGCTTATCCATGTGTACACAAGCATACCAAGACTCAAGCCAATCCAAGCCTCCGCTGATTTTTGGGGAATTTTTGAAAATCGGACACCCCATTTTCAGACATGGACTGTTCTCTGACATTTTGACAGATAAAAACTTGGAAGCAGGCACCCTCACAGACACCATCTAGATACACATTCATGGCAAGTTTCAAGCAAATCCCATCATCCACTGATTTTTGGCAGGGCTTTAACCTTTTAACTCACCCCAAATCAAGTCCCATGCTAGAACTACATCAATTTTCATATTAGAAACCTCAAACTCGGCACCATGATAGCTTATGCATGTATACACATGCATGCCAAGACTCAAGCCAATCCAAGCCTCCCCTGATTTTGGGGGAAATTTTGAAAATCGGACACCCCATTTTCAGACATAGACTGTTCTCCAACATTTTGACAGATAAAAACTTGGAAACAGGCACATTCACATTCATGGCAAGTTTCAAGCAGATTCCATCATCTCCTGATTTGGAGGTGGGCTTTAACCTCCAATGCAGCACCCCTAACCCCAATTCAAACACCCCTTTCTATATCTCCATCAATTTTCATGTTAGAAACCTCAAGTTAGACACCATGACACCTCATGCACTTATACACATGCATGCCAAGATTCAAGCCAATCCAAGCCTCCCCTGATTTTGGGGGAATTTTTGAAAATCGGACACCCCAGTATCTCAGGGATTTAAAGCTGCAGACAGCTCAATGGGGCCATTTCAAAGGAAATCCCAACATGCCATGAATTGGGGAGTAGATAACCCTGAATATGAATCTTCTTCCACACTTGAAAAATTTATTTGGAACTTTAAAAAGTCTAAGTGAGCACAGGAAGGACTTATCCCCTGAGTCAAAGCAAGACACACACAAACCATCCCTGCGAGGCAGGCAGGGGAGGAGGGAGGGAAGGCAGGCAGGCAGCAGACATTTCTGGGGGCACAAGGAAGTGCGGCAAGGATGGCTTGTTACTTTCTAAGCCAGCAGTAATGCATTGCAAACCAATCCTGCGAGGTGGTCACAGAGGAGGAGGACAGGCGGGCAGAGAGCCAGGCAGAGATATGCCATAGATCTAGTATGGAGAAGTTAGTCCCGGCAGATGCCCCACCACAGCAGCACCCTGGGGTGGGTGGGGAGGCACGCAGGCAGGCAGCAGGCATTTCTAGGGACATAAGGAAATGAGGCAAGGATGGTTTGTTTCAAAGCCAGCAGTAAGTCATGCATTGCAAACCATCCCTGCGAGGCGGTCACAGAGGAGGAGGACAGGCGGGCAGAGAGCTGGGATTGGAGGATGCTTCATGAGGTCATCAGTTCTCATCAGGATTGGGAGATGAATCTGCCTGTCATCACTAAAAAAAACACCCGCCGCTTTTACCCTCTCCCGCTTTTTTTCATTTTTGTTAAAATTATAGCAAGCGATCCACAGCACGCAGAGAGCTGAGAGTATGCTCAAAATGACCCCCAGCCACGACTCTCTAAGGACAAGAACTTTCAAAAAGATAGCTTAAAAAACAACACAGTTATCCCCTTTTCTTTTCCGCAATGCAATCCTATGGGCGAAATTATCCAAAATGGCGGGCGGAGCGCTCCGCGAAAAGAGAGGCGCTTCTCCTATGGCCGCTTCTCTTCGCCATGCTTCTAAGGGTCTGCGGTCCGCTTCTACTCCGCCTCTGGGCAAGGCGGAGCAGGCCAATTCGCTTCTGATTCTCCAATTCTAATCGAAGCAGAGCACATAACTAGTAGGGGTGTGCACGGACCCCCCGATCTGCTTCTCTTCCATATATGCAACTTCCGGATTGGGTCTGCTCCGCTCCGCTCCGCCTATAGTCCGCTCTGGTTCACAGCGAAGCTCCGGATCTGGATCAGAGCTCCGCTTCCCCCCCACCCCATATGCTTGCATTGAAATCCAAAAAACCCTACAACTTTTTTTTCTTTTAAAGTTAAAAACCTCAAATTTGGCACCATGACACCTCATGGACGTTTACACACGCATGCCAAGACTCAATCCAATCCAATCCTCCCCTTATTTTGGGGGAAATTTTGAAAACCGGACACCCCATTTTCAGACATGGATTGTTCTCTGACATTTTGACCGATAAAAACTTGGAAGCAGGCACATCCGCATTCATGGCAAGTTTCAAGCAGATTCCATCATCCCCAGATTTTTGGGGGGGTTACCTCCAACACAGCACCCCTAACCCCAATTCAAACACCCCTTTCTATATCTCCGTCAATTTTCACGTTAAAAACCTCAAGTTTAGCACCATGACACCTCATGGACGTATAAACACACATGCTAAGACTCAAGCCAATCCAAGCCTCCCCTGATTTTGGGGGAATTTTTGAAAAAATAGAGTATCTCAGGGATTTAAAGCTGCAGACAGCTCAATGGGGCCATTTCAAAAGAAATCCCAACATGCCATGAGTTGGGGAGTAGATAACCCTAAATATGAATCTTCTTCCACACTTGAAAAATTGATTTGGAACTTCAAAAAGTCTAAGTGAGCACAGGAAGGACTTGTGCCCTGAGATAAAGCAAGACACACACAAACCATCCCTGCGATGCGGGCAGGGGAGGAGGACAGGTGGGCAGAGTGCCAGGCAGAGATAAGCCATAGATCTAGTATGGGGGAATCAGTCCCGGCAGAAGCCCCACCACAGCAGCACCCCGGGGGGTGGGGGGAGGCAGGCAGGCAGCAGGCATTTCTGGGGGCATCAGGAAATGAGGCAAGGATGGTTTGTTTCAAAGCCAGCAGTAAATCATGCATTGCAAACCATCCCTGCGAGGCGGTCACAGAGGAGGAGGACAGGTGGGTAGAGAGCCAGGCAGAGATACGCCATAGACCTAGTATGGGGGAGTCAGTCCCGGCAGATGCCCCACTACAGCACCACCCTGGGGGGAAGGCACACAGGAAGGCAGGCAGGTGGGCAGGCAGGCAGGCAGGCAGGCAGGCAGAGAGACGGGCATGGGCTGGTGGGCACAAAGGAGCTAATACCTTGAACAAGTAAGCCATAGATCTCTGGGGGAGTCAGTCCCAGCAGATCCAGCTACCGCAGAAGGACGGCTCCCAGGCAGGCGGGCATGGGTAGGCAGGCAGGCCGGCAGGCAGATAGGCGGGCATGGGCCGGTGGGCACAAAGGAGCTAGTACCTTGCACAATTAATCCATAGATCTCTGGGGGAATCAGTTCCTGCAGATCCAGCTACCTCACAAAGATGGCTCCCAGGCAGGCGGGCGGGCAGGCAGGCAGGCAGGCAGGCAGAGAGGCGGGCATGGGCCGGTGGGCACAAAGGAGCTAGTACTTTGCACAAGTAAGCCATAGATCTCTGTGGGAGTCAGTCCCAGCAGATCCAGCTACATCAGAAGGACGGCTCCCAGGCATGCGGGCATGGGCGGGCGGGCGGGCGGGCAGGCAGGCAGCCAGAGAGGCAGGCATGGGCCAGTGGGCACAAAGGAGCTGGTACTTATTGAAGCAGTAACTTTGAGTGTGGAAGATGATGCAGGCTTGGAGCATTAATGTTGCTTCTGCATGATCCACCTGTAAGGGCAGTAATGTGCAAAGTGGAAGTGTCGGATGACATGGAAAAACCAATCCTCAGCCAAAACATTCCAAAGGGTAACCAGTGGACTGCTGGAGTTTTCCTCCTGTTCCCGGTGGCTGGGACGGGTCTCTGCCCAACCATGGCATGCAGACACAGCCTGTGCCCAAAATACCCCTGGCATGTGCTCCTGCTGGGAGGGATACAGGTGATGAAGCCCACTGCCAAAGCACAGGTATAGGCAATGGGTTGCATGAATTGAAGTGACAAGTTGCTTCTCAAACTCATAAAACTGGTTCACGTGCAGTTCAACTTATTTTAAGGGAGGTCTCCAAAGGGCGACCCGTCGACTGCTGGAGCTTAGCTTCTTCTCACAGGGGAAGTCAATGAGTTGAAGTGACAGGTTGCTTCTCCAAATCATGAAACTGGATCACGTGCACTTCATCTACTATCAAGAGAGCCCTCCAAAGGGCAACCCGTGGACTGCTGGAGTTTACCTCCTGCACATAGCGGAAGGTGGCTTCTCAGAATCATGACACTGCTTCACCTGCACTGCATCTTCTCTTAAAAGAGCTGTCCAAAGGGAGACCCGTGGACTGCTGGAGTTTACCTCCTGCACATAGTGGAAGGTTGCTTATCAAAACAATCTTTCTGGACCACGTGCACTTCATCTAACATCAAGAGAGCACTCCAAATGGCAACCCGTGGACTGCTACAGGTAAAGTCAATGAATTGAAGTGACAAGTTGCTTCTCAAACCCATGAAACTGGTTCACATGCACTTCAACTTATTTCAAGGGAGGTCTCCAAAGGGCGACCGGTGCACTGCTGGAGCTTAGCTTCTTCTCACAGGGGAAGTCAGTGAGTTGAAGGGACAGGTTGCTTCTCAAAATCATGACACTGGTTCATATGCACTTCAGCTTATTTCGAAGGAGGTCTCCAAAGGGCGACTGGTGTTGAAGTAACAGGTTGCTTCTCCAAATCATGAAACTGGATCACGTGCACTTCATCTACTATCAAGAGAGCACTCCAAAGGGCGACCCGTGCACTGCTGGAGTTTACCTCCTGCACATAGCGGAAGGTGGCTTCTCAAAATCATGACACTGGTTCACCTGTACTGCATCTTCTCTTAAGAGAGCTGTCCAAAGGGTGACCCGTGGACTGCTGGAGTTTACCTCCCACACATAGGGGAAGTAAATGCATTGAAAAGTCAGGTTGCTTCTCAAAGCCAACACTAACTCATTGTGGTGAGTGAGGCGAGGAGTAGCCCATTTGATTTTCACAGCGAGAGAGGCAGCCTGGCTAGTGGTGGTGGTGCCAGGCATTGCCTTGCCCCCTGCTTGCACCTCACCCAAACACAGATGAGCGCGTAGTCAATCATGGAGTCTTTTGGAACTGGGTGGAAAACTATCCGGATGAGTTTATTAAGCTGTACCAGACGCCACAGAAATGAAATGAAATCGAGTGTGGTGCTTTGCCCTCACACAGTCACACACACACACACACGGTGACAAACTCTGCCTACAGCTTTTGCAGAGGCTCATGATGCCCACCAGGCATGAAGTATTCTCTTTTAGGGGAAGATTCAGCCTGGCAGTGCCTGCTGCGTCTACTGTGTTAGTAAGGAAGAGATGGCTTGAATTTGACTGAGTGAATTGTTTAAGTACTACTGCCTGCCTGCCTGTATGTAAGACAAAGAAGGCATGACCTTACTGAGAGACGAATTGAAAGATTCAAGTTGATTTTGTGAACTGAAACGCAGCCACTGAAACGCAGAGGTCATGATAATCTGAGGCATGGAGAATGGCCCCGTAATATTGGTACAGGAAGAGCTGCAAGAAGGAGTGGCAAAGATAGCATTTATTGGGACAACAACTGTAGATAGACTCCATTATCTCATGATTTCATCTTGCCCTAAAGTAAGTTGGATATTACTGTTATTGTACCACCATTATATCTGCATGATAGTTTACAAAGTGCAGGTTTTTGTCAATATACGATCTTTATTTTGACATAGGGGAGATAACAGAAGGAGGGGAGGGGAGGGACGGGGAGGCAGGAATGAATGAGCAAGACTTTCGTGTCATGTCAATGTCACACACTTAAACTTCGTCATGATTTCACGAGGGAACTAAACATGCTGTATTAGCACTAGTCTGTACCCTTGTTCATTTGTGAAGAGAAAAAGACAAAAAGAGAAACACCTCCCTGCCGCTCTGGACCAAACCTCATTATCAAAAATAAAATACAGAAACAGATACTGGCTCTGCATCTAGAAATACATGTCCAAAGTGGATTATTCCACCTTGCTTTATGGTGAGCTTGGTCACCATAAACTTTAGACAGCTTCCACTGACCTTTGGCAGGGCAGAATCCCTTGAGGTCTTCCCCTCCTCCCTGAAGACTTGGTGGAGGATTTCACATAATTCCTTCTCCTGGTGGTAGAGAAGGGATCTGGCGCCAAGCTGTTGGAAAATAAATCAAGCCTTTCACCATTCATGGATGTCTAACCCTCCCACTGTCTGAACAGACTTGATCCAGCATTCCTTTCCATTGCGCCCTGTCATCTGCTGTTCCTCTCTTTTATCTTGGATTCCAATCTCAGGTCAAGCTGCTCTGAGGATGGCCATTGAATCCCAGGGCGGATCCACACGTCGGCACCAGAGCGCGTTTATGCGACTCTAGGGCACCCCAGAAATGATAGCCTGTACTTGCCTGTAAAAAGAAACTAGGAAGAGACGGAGACGCCGCTGCCGCTGCCGACGCCCAGCTCTCCCCGGCCGGCTCCTCGACCGGGATGGAGAGCTTGGTGGAAGAAGGTTGGGTGGACAGCGGAAGAAGCTCTCTATCCCCGCCTTCTTCAAAAAGAGCTCTCCGAGCCGGCCGGGGAGAGCTGGGTGGCGGCGTCGGCCTCTTCCTAGTTTCTTTTTACAGGCAAGTACAGACTATCGTTTCTGGGGTGCCCTAGAGTCGCATAAATGCACTCTGTGGCCGACGTGCGGATCCGCCCCCTGACACTGAAATAGTCATTCCCGACTACCACCATGCCACAGTCTACTTCACAGGTTCTAGTTAGAGTAGGCCTCCAGGAGGGCATGAGGCTGACAGGTTCTGGCTATGCCACAGTCTACTGTGAACCGCCCAGAGAGCTTCGGCTACTGGGCAGTATAAAAATGTAATAAATAAAAATAAAAAAATAAAATAAAATACTTCACAGGTTCTAGTCAGAGTAGGCCTCCAGGAGGGCATGAGTTACACAGGGACACTTCTCTATCATCTCAGGTCTTTCTCAGTTACCCAGCAAGCCTAGTTCAGAGCTCCATATTCTGATCAGCAGTCCTTGGCCATGCCATGCTGGCACAAAGGGGGGAACCCCTCAGATAACAGTGCTGTGGAGATGCAGGAGTCCATCAAAGCAGAGCTGCCACTGATGAAGATGGATAGTTTTGCAAGGCAGAAGTTTCACCTGCCATGTATTTTGCCTCATAAGACAAGCAAACATTTTATCTGTCCTGGGTGTAACATCAATATGGCTTCCCAATAATGCCAATAAATGGGCTCCATCCTGGGCATAACTTCCAGAATAATTTATTAAATCCACCATCATGTAGAGAGAACCACGAAGTTCCCAATTCTATGCTTTGTTCTCTGATGTCAACGTTAAACCCAGCCGAAAGCAACCCAGATGCAAGAGGTGGAGATCCTTCCTTACCCTCTTCAGGTTCCTCCTCCATGCCCCTGCTATTGAGGAATCCTCCTCTAAAAGTTCTGTGGAAGAAGAAGAAGAAGAAGAAGAAGAAGAAGAAGAGGTACACATTACATTAACTAACTAGTGTGCTGCTCCCCTTCTATTATTTATCTATTTCAGAGTAAACACACTCCCTGCCAACTGGATTGGAACTGCAGTGTGTGGGGAGGTTTAATTCTTCTCTCCCCAACTGGGCCCTCCGATGAAATCACCCCCATGTGGCAGTTAGCAGCAGTAAAAAAAAACAACCTTCTTGACCCTCAGACAGTGAGGGCAACACAGAAGAGGCTGTTGTGGGAGATATTAATGGGCAGGCAGGTTCCTATGGGAGAAGACAGTCCTTGAAGTATCTTGGACCCAGCATGTTTAGAGCAACTGAATGGGCTTGGAAACCTAGTAGAAGCCAAAGAACATGTAAAATCAGTATTTGTATGCTCCACATGGCCAACCCCAGTACAATCAAGCAGCTACTTTTGAACCAGCTGATCGTTCCAAATACATTCTAAAGGCAGGCCCACATTGAGCGTATTACATCTATCTAATCTAGATACCCTTGGCAGGAATTTGCATGAATTAGCTTCTCTTTGCCATCTTTCTGTCATTTTCTCCCACACTGATTTCATTTTATCCAACTAAATACTTAATAAGAACTAGAAGCTTAGTTCCTTTTAAAAGTTGGGTCATGCCCCGCTCTAGGGTCTGGAAGATCCAATTGAAGATGGCAAAGGCTTCTTCTCATTACCCACTGATTCTTCCTTCTATTTGCTCGACTTCTGCAATGCGCTCTACATGGGGCTACCTCTGTGCCTAGTCCGGAAACTTCAATTAGTCCAAAATATGGCAGCCAGGCTGGTCACTGGTACACCTAGGGGTGACCACATTACACCAGTTTTAAAATCTCTTCACTGGCTGACGATTAGTTTCTGGGCAAAGTACAAAGTGTGGGTTATTCCCTTTAAAGCCCTACATGGTTTGGGTCCAGACTACCTGTGGGATCACCCTCTCCCATTCATTCCACCCCGCACACTCAGGTCCTCTGGGAAGAATCCCCTTCAGCTAGCAAAAACTAGATTAACAACTGTTACCCAGAGGACCTTTTCTTCTGCTGCTCCCAGACTGTGGAATGGCCTGCCGGAGGAGATTCGTCAACTTGACAGTCTTTTAGAATTTAAAAAAGCAATAAAGACAGATCTATTCTGGCAGGCCTATTCAGTGAAATTTTAGGATGTTTTCAGGATGTTTTAAAGATGTTTTAATCATGTAAGGTATGTTTTAATCCGTTTTAATGTGTATTTTATATCATGTTTTTATACTGTTTGTTTTATACTTTGAATTCTTTTAGTATTGGTGAACCGCCCAAGGAGCTTCGGCTATTGGGTGGTATAAAAATGCAAATAATAATAATAATAGTAGTAGTAGTAATTGCTTACCGCATCCTATTTGCCCACATATTGTGTATTACATATTCCTTCCAAACCATCTAGCCTTTCTTCCTCCCATAGTTCCCATGGTAGAAGGGTTGTTTTATTGTGTGTGTTTTAAAAAATAAAAACATTGTGAAAGGTTTGTTTGTGTCCACTGATGCTATAGCTAAGATGTTAGAAAACAAGCAGGTTATTGCACTATGAAAGTGGTATGAGCGAGGTGATGTTTGCCCTGTTCTGGACGGGGTTGCACTCCGTTCTTTGGTCAAAGCTCATTCTCCCATGCCTAAGCCTGAGGTCACACAGGAAGAAACACTGACGGATCCAAATAAACAGCATCTTACCACTTTTCTGAGGATAGCACAGGGTTAGGACAACTGCATTGGACATATCATCATTCAACTCAAATGATTGATATCATGGCACTCCTAGCCAGTGCCATACGAGTAATGTCTGAAGGGGCTGTTTGGCTATTCAAATGGTCCCAGATGAGGGGCAACCCCCTCCTTTGGTAAATAGTAACCCATGTTCTCCCCGAGGTAGAAGTAGGGTCAACTTCAAATGGGCATATACTCTCATGGTGAGTCTAGCCAGGTTCCTAGCCTGATGTTTGACACGGCTTTTTGGCTACTGCATAAATGGTGCTGGTTAGGGAGGCAGCCCTTCCCTGTCAGCGACATAATTTCCTTGCATTGGAGCATGAAATTTAAGGTCAGAATGCTCCAGACAAATCTCCTCGCTCAAGGTTGCCATAACCATGGTGCCTCGACCCCTCTAGCCAGTACTGTTCAATGGTTAGCTGAGGATCAGAATGAATGAGAGACCTACCTGCCTCTAGACACATAACCATGGTGCCTCGACCCCTCTAGCCAGTACTGTTCTTGCCTGCCATTTCGTCCTCTCTCAAGCATGGAGTTTGCCATTCTGCCTGCAAACCTCTTATGTCATGGCAAAAAGAAGAATGGGCCAGCCAACTAGCTCAAACCCTTCAAATGGATAGCTCCCGGTGATGGAGGGTCAACAGGAATTTAAGCCGTTGGTTGAGTAGGGTGGGCCTTATGCTTGAAGCTCATCTCTCAGCTCTGTAAAAACTGAAATCCGTACCTGTTCATGAGAAGAATGGCCACATGCAGAGGGCCATGGACTGAATGGGTTCCGACACTTACTACTCGTGAGGTCTCTGCTTTACTGGGTTTGAGAACCAACAGACCAGAGAAATACAGCCACCTGACATAGGGCAATTGGTATATTCGAGCTGAAATGATTCATGACACCTGGAAGAAGAACATGATGAGCTGAAAATGAAATTCACGGATTATGCTGGCCCGTCTCCTCGTCCTTCCAAGTCAGGCATACTTCCCTGCTAGTGTGGTGTGCAGTGTAGGAAATCCTCTTGCCCTCTCAATCCCCCAACTTCCCCAGGTAGGGCAGAAATAAGAGTATTAAAAGCCCTCTTTAGAAGGAGGCCATAGCCCTCCTTCTCTTCTTCCTGCCATCCTCCCTTTGGGAGGTATATTAGAAAGGGGGATTAAAGCCCCACCAGTACTTGTGCCCACCATTTCAACATTATTAAAAATGGTAGGTTAATACAAACCATTATGTCCGGTCAGCTGAATATAACTGGCATGGTTACAGCACACATTCTTCCATCTAGGAACTCAGTGTGTTTACTTCGAGTCAATAGGTGGTCCTGGTCTTAGGCAATATTATAAAAAGCCCAGGCAACTTAAACGATACTCCCCATCTCCACTTTATCCTTACATCAACCCTCTTCGGTAAGATAGGTGAAGAGCCATTGACTGGCTTAAAGCCAGGCCGTGACTACATTCATGTCTACGTGGATACAAACCGATACCTCCTAAGTCCCATTTAAATGTTCTAACCACTACACTACACTGCTTCTCCTTTATTATTGGGAGGCAGCCTAATACCTGGTCAGACCAATGGTTCACCCTACCCTTCAAGATAACCGGTTCGCGGCCTGTTACACTCTGGGCCAGGGCGAGAGATGGTGGAACCCTCGGTAGCACGCTGTGACGAGTTTGCACGGCACTTTGAAGATAAAGTCGCTCAGATTCGTCATGAATTGGACACCACACTTAATGCAGCTCCACTAGTAGAGGCGTTCAGAGCGCCGTCCGGTTCAGTTTTATTGGATGAGTTTCAGTTATTGAGGCCCGAGGATGTGGACAAGGTGCTTGGCCAAGTCCGGTCGACCACCTGTGTGCTTGACCCTTGCCCCTCGTGGCTCATTATATCAAATAAGGAGGGGATCGCCAGCTGGGTCCAGGAGGTTGTAAATGCCTCCTTGAGAGAGGGAGTGGTGCCGGCCTCTTTAAAAGAGGCGGCAATTAGACCACTCCTGAAGAAGCCTAATCTGGACCCAGAAGATGTTAACAACTACAGGCCGGTGGCTAATATCCCTTTCCTGGGCAAGGTGCTTGAGCGGGTGGTTGCAGGACAACTCCAGGCATTCTTGAATGGAACGGATTATCTAGATCCATTTCAATCGGGTTTCAGGCCTGGTTTTGGAACGGAAACTGCCTTGGTCGCCCTGTGGGATGACCTCTGTCGGGAGAGAGACAGGGGGAGTGTGACCCTGTTGGTTCTCCTGGACCTCTCAGCGGCCTTCGATACCATCGACCATGGTATCCTTCTGGATAGGTTGTCTGAGCTGGGAGTTGGAGGTACTGCATTGCAGTGGTTCCTCTCCTACTTGGATGGCCGATTCCAGAAGGTGGTGCTGGGGGATTATTGCTCTGTGCCGTGGCTCCTAAGCCATGGGGTTCCGCAGGGCTCTATCTTATCCCCTATGCTGTTTAACATATACATGAAGCCGCTGGGGGAGGTTATCCGGAGATGTGGACTGAGGTGTCATCAATATGCGGATGATACCCAGCTCTACCTTTCCTTTTCATCAAACCCAGGTGAGGCAGTGACTGTTCTGAACCAGTGCCTGGGCACGGTAATGAAATGGATGAGGGCTAACAAACAGACTCAATCCAGACAAGACGGAGGTACTGTTAGCGGGTGGTTCATCTGTCCGGCGAGGTGATGTTTGCCCTGTCCTGGACGGGGTTGCACTCTCCCTAAAGGATCGGGTCCGTAGTTTGGGGGTGCTCTTGGATCCAGAACTGTCACTTGAGGCACAGGTGAACTCAGTGGCAAAGAGCACCTTTTATCAGCTAAGGTTGATATACCAACTACGCCCTTATCTGGACAGAGATAGCCTAGCTACAGTTATCCATGCTCTGATAACCTCTCGCTTGGATTACTGCAATGCGTTATACGTGGGGCTGCCTTTGAAAACGGTCCGGAAGCTTCAGCTGGTAAAAAATAGGGCAGCAAGGTTATTAACAGGGACTGGCCGGCGAGATCACATTATGCCAGTCCTTTTCCAGCTTCATTGGCTGCCAGTCCAGGTCCGGGCCCAATTCAAAGTGCTGGTATTGACATTTAAAGCCCTAAACGGTTTGGGGCCAGGTTATCTGAAGGAACGCCTCCTCCCATATGTACCTACCCGGACCTTAAGATCATCTACAGGGGCCCTTCTCCGTGAGCCCCTGCCAAAGGAAGTGAGGCAGGTGGCTACTAGGAGGAGGGCTTTCTCCACTGTGGCACCCCGGTTGTGGAATGAGCTCCCCAGAGAGGTCCGCCTGGTGCCTACACTGTACTGCTTTCGTCACCAGCTGAAGACCTTTTTATTCACTCAGTATTTTAACACTTAATTTTAATTTTAATTTATATTTTACTGTTTTAACTCTGTATTTTAATCTTATATCAACTTTGCTGTGTGGTTTTATCTTGGTTGCGCTTTTTATACTGTATTTCGTAATTGTGTTTTAACCTGTTGGGTGTTTTATTGTGGTTTTAATTTTTGTGAACCGCCCAGAGAGCTTCGGCTATTGGGCGGTATAAAAATGTAATAAATAAATAAATAAATAAACCCTGAAGGCAGCAATTCATCAAGGCCTGAGTTCACCCAGAGGAATAAGTCCTCAATCTGAACATTCTAACCACTACACCACACTGCCTGCCATTTACTTATTATTGGGAGGCAGGCTTATCCTGAGTCAGACCAATGGTCCACCCAGTGCTTCCGTTAACACTGAACGGTGGTAATTCGTCATGGCCTGAGTCCACCTAGAGAGGCAAGTCCCCACTCTAACATTCTAACCACTACACCACATTGCCTTTCATTTATTTATTATTGGGAGGCAGGCTTATACTGAGTCAGATGGTCCACCCTGCCCTTTATTGTTAAGGGTTAGGGCTAAAGGCTGCAAAACTCCATAATCTCAAATATCCAGGCAATCCTATCATCATCATCATCATCATCATCATCATGTAATATGGCCAAGGGTGGAAGAATTCAGCCCCAGGTAAGAGTGGCAGCCTGCACCGCACACCCTTTATGTGTTGGGCAGAGAAAATGTGAGTGAGTCCCAGCTAAACAGGGGTGCTCATCCGGAGCCCCCTGCAACGTGCCTTTAAATAGCTGTGTTGTGGGCTGAAGGGGCAAATTGTGCACCTAGAAAGGGGTGGAGCACCCCAGGGTCCACCCAGTCAGCTTTAATTTGCCTCCCCCTGGACAAGGCAGTGACCGGGTGAAAATATGGGCTGCCAAAAGCCTTAATTATCCAGCTGCATTTTGGTGCGGTGCCCATGGGCACCAGGTTGGGGAATCACCAAATTGCGCTGAGCTGCAGCCCTACTCCGCACAGTGGGGCAAGGCGAAGACCAACGCTATGTTACTTGGCCCCCAAACTCCCCTCCAGACTTGGGGATCCAACCTCCCGCCCTCTGGCCTGCAGCGGAAGCTAACTGAGCCCAGAAACAAGGTACAGACAAGCAGTGCTAGGCCTCAAGGGCTGCTAGGCCTGAAGGAGCAGCTGCCAGGTATATAAGGCCATGCATTGATCGCACAAGCCTACATGGAGTCTGAATGAGCTGTGCCGAAGGCAGAGGCTTGGGAGGGGGGTGGAAAGTCATGTGGGCGGGTGAAGGCCCAGTAGGGCTGCAGCTGAGACTGTGTAGGGGGCTAAACTCAGTCAGCGCCGGCCACAGAGGCCACACAGACCACTGGGGAGGGCAGTGCCTGGGGGAAATGGTGCCTGGGCAGGAAGAACGAACCTCTTCCTCGTGAAGTCTCCTTCTCCCGCGTAGCTGCGCCACCTCCGATGCCAAAAAACGCTGCTAAAAATGCCTCCTCTCCCCACTGCTGCTGGCTCACCAGCCAAAATCAAAAGAGGCCGAGCCTCGGGCGTGGTTGTCTCATATAAGCACAGCCCTGCCCTAACATCACATGGTCCTTCTCGGCACCACATGGGGTGTCTCCCTCTCCCTCCTCCCCCTGGCAACAGCCGGTTTCACACCCAAACTGTTAGCTGGGTGGAAACCGGATGTCCTGTGAAAGGGAAGGGTGTGATATTCAGCCCAGCTTAAATAAAAGCAACAGCTTCAAAGTAACTTAAGAGTTTAGGGGAGCACAGAAATAAAATGGAAAATCGGCCGCAATAATTAAATTATTTTTTATGTTAAATGGGAAGAATCCCTCTTCCATATGCATGTGAAGTGGGCTGTTAAGTAAATTAAAGCAACTGTAGTTGCTGTTTTAATTCATTCCTGTGCAAATATAATGTATGTATCCATACATTCATTCTTTAGATGTCAAGGTGGGTCAGAGCAAAAATAATAATAATAATTCCTAAAAAATATAAAACCAATAGGCATAGCAAACCAAAACAAGAAAATACCAAAACCAATATATGTAATTGTTGGAAAATCACACTCTGAACCAGAGTTGAGCAGAAGTAGCAGCGGCTCTCAGTTTAGGACGCAGCAAAGACTCAATGAGGCAAAGGATTCTTTGTAAGTTAAAAGCAAATCCTTTACTGACAGTTGAAATAATTTAGTTATGGCAGCATATATACAAATGCTCACAGACGATCAATGCACATCAGCATACATCAAGATGGGGTTTAAGTATCCTGGTGTCTTCTTCCCTTGACACCAGGATAAGAGAACTCCCCAACCACTCCTCATCCATTCTGGCTCTGGCCTTGGAATTGGGGGGTGCTGGGCTGACTTTGCTTATATTCAATGTCAACTTTCCCCCAACAGCTTGCAAAGAGACTGTTCAGGCTAGCTGGCTTAAAGCTGAAGGCTATTTTCTAGAGCAGTCAGCTAAATTCCCCTCAGCCTATCCCATAATTGCGGGCGATTTCAATGCAAGAACTGGAACCCATCTCCTGGACAACTCCTGGTGTGGTGATCTATACACATTGGGCACAACAAACTCAGAGCTGGCCAACGCAACTCCAAAGACTCCTTTGTCAATTCTGCCGGAGTCTGTCTGCTCCAGTTGGTCTCCAGAAATGATTTCCGTATCCTGAATGGCACTAGTGCTGACGATGCCTGGGGTGGATTTACATACATTTCTTCTAGGGAAGCAAGCAGAGTGGACTATTTTTTAGTCCACCCTCAGCTTCAATCCTGGGGGTGTAACTTAAGAGTCGCTGCATGCTCTGACAGTGACCACCTCCCACTGGAGCTTCCTCTTGACAACCTAGGCTCCTCAAAACTGTCTACTCACCCCTGTCCTTCTCCTGGCTCTCTTAAAGTAAATTCTAACAGGATCAAATGGGCTCACAAAACTGGCCTGGGGGGGATCCGCACATCGCTCCCAGAGCGCTTCTATGCGACCCCAGTGCACCCCAAAAATGATAGTCTGACTTCCCTGTAAAAGAAACGAGGAAGAGCCGTCCATGCCGCCGCCGCCGCTGCCGCCGCCGACGAGGAGAGCTCTCTGCCGGCGAGGAGAGCTCGGCAAAAGAAGGCGGGGTGAAGAGCAGAAGAAGCTCTCTACCCCGCCTTCTTTTGCCGAGCTCTCCTCGTCGTCGTCGGCATGGACGGCTCTTCCTCGTTTCTTTTACAGGGAAGTCAGACTATCGTTTTTGGGGTGCACTGGGGTCGCATGGAAACGCTCTGGGAGCAACGTGCGAATCCCCCCCTGGTTTTCAGTAGGTGAATCCATTGCCCCCGTCTACTAGATGTTATAGATTTAATCTCCACGACCGCTTCTCCTAGACAGGGCATCTTAGCTTTTGAAGAGGTTACACAGGCCTTGTGCCCCTCCCTACAAAACTCTGTCAGCACAATGACACGCCCAAGAACCAGTAGAAACAAATGGTTCGATCGGGAGTGCTTTAATCTCCGGAGATGCATTCAAACAGCTTATTCTTCATATCGCACGAACAATGATTGCCAACTCCCACATTCATACTTTGTGCTTAGGAGAGAATATAAGAAATTGTTACAGCGCAAAAAGAATGAAGCAACTCGTGAATCCTGGCAAATGTTGATAGCTGCTTCCGTAACTCGCAGCTGCAAAACTTTCTGGCAGCTAGTATCGGGTGCGCTAAGCAATAGAAGTGGCAGTCCAGAATGCCATATTTCTGGTAGTATCTGGGAAAATCATTTCCGTATTGTTTTCAGTGACAGTAGTGACACAAATCCCCCTCCCTGCCTATCTCCTGCTGCCCCTGAATGGCCCCCGGTTGACTCTGCCACTGTGGAGGACTTACTTCACCAGCTAAAGCCTGGCAAGGCTCCCGGCCCTGATGGTATCCCTTCAGAGCTGATTCAAAGTAACATCAGCTGGTGGGCCCCACTGCTGGCCTCCCTATTTTCCTTAATTAACCAATCAGGCATTATCCCAGCAGCTTGGCTGAAAGCCTTCATAATTCCAATACATAAAAAAGGACGTAAAGATGACCCATCTAACTACCGCCCTATTAGACTGCTATCGATAGTGGGGAAGGTCTATGCTAGTTATTTAGGTCTCAAACTAAAGGCATGGATCAATGAGCATGGCCCACTGGGTGAAGAGCAGATTGGCTTTAAACCTGGCTGTTCAACCCTTGACCACTGTTTGGTCCTGGCTCATCTGGCTTATAGATACTCTGTCCCTAAAGGTGGCAAACTTTTTGCAGCCTTCATTGATTTAAAATCTGCATTTGCTTCTATATCTCGCCCACGTCTCTGGAACAAACTGGATCAGCTTTCTGTTGACAAAAGACTCTTGTTCTTGATCCAATCCCTCTGCCACAACACCACCGCTCAGGTCCGCTGCAGCCCACAAGGTCATTGCACAAAAGAGATCGCTGCATCCTGTGGGGTAAGACAAGGCTGTGTGCTTGCTCCTCTTCTATTTAACTTGTATCTGGCAGACCTCCCTCATGCATTGGAGCCATTACCATCCCATCCACCCAAGATACAGCATACCAAAGTCTCTCTTCTTCTGTATGCAGACGATGCTGTTCTGATTTCTCAGACTAGGGTGGGCCTCAAGAGATTGCTCTGTGGCTTTGCCAATTACTGTACTGAAAACTTTCTTTCAATCAATTACTCAAAATCCAAGGTACTGGTGTTTTCCAAACGTAAGGTCAGATTTTCCTGGGTCATGGGGAACTCCAAGATTGAGCAAGTGGGCTCTTATAAATATTTGAGCATATGGTTTCATGAAACCATTTCATGGAGAGATCAGGGAAAGCATTCCAAGATTAAAGCTGAACAACATGCAGGTGCAATTACCCGCTTCTTTTTTTACAAGGGGTGAAAAATTCCTCCCGGCAGCTGTCCAGGTCTTCAAGGCCCAAATCATCCCTCAGATTCTCTATGGGGCACCAATCTGGTTCCCGTGTTCTAAATGCTCCTATGAGGGCATTCAGTCATCTTTCCTTAGGGTGTTACTTGCTGTTCCCAAGTGTGTCTCTGGAGCTGTCCTTAAGTTAGAGGCTGGTCTGAATTCTGTTAACTGTCTGGCTTGGATCCATGCGATCCATTTCTGGCTTCGCTGCAAGTTGGCACTTCCAACAAATTCCCTGGTATCCAAGATCCTGTCAGACCATTTTGAATCTCCCTGGTCAAAGGCCATGACAAGTAAAATCAACTCAGCAGGCCTGTCTTCCCCTATGTTACTATCAAGGGATTTAGCTAGTGCCAAATCACTAGTGAAACCGAGGCTGCTCGATATAGACATGCAAGACCTCCAAAGTGCTGCTCGGGGTCCATGCTCCCCACAGTGCCTAGGTCTACCAGTCTCCTTTGGCAACGATGGGATGCCTTACCTGCGCTGGTTAACAATCCCCAAATACAGGAGAGCATTCTCACTAGCCAGACTTAACGTCCTTCCCTCTAAACTTTTAGATGGCCGATACAACAAAATCCCTCTGCTCAACAGATGCTGTCCCTGTAACAATACCAAGGGGCTTGGAATGATCTTCTGAACCCCATTTTACAATCTTTTCCTGGTCACCCAACTGAATTCTTAATGTCCCTTTTACTTCGGAACTCAGACAAATCAAACACCGAGCAAGTGGCCAAGTTTTTGAACTTGGCCATTTCTATTAGATCCTCTATGATTACTTGTCTTTTTAATAGCTAATTGTATCCTCAGTCCTTTTGTATGTAATTTTGTTGGAATGGTCTATTGACTGCAATAAACTGTTGTTGTTGTTGTTGTTAAAACCAATAGGCATAGCAAAGCAAAACCAGAAAATACCAAAAACAATGTCTGTAATAATGAAACAGAATGAAACTGAAGTCAATAAAACCTTTATTCAATGTACAATATACAGTAGGCCTGCAGAATCCACAGTAGGCCTGCAAAATCTCCAGCCACGGGTGCTCCACACAGCCTCAGTTGTCATCCAAGCCTGTAAACTCAACTGGGGCTTCTCTATGTCTCTGTCCTTTGCTAGACCTACTGTTAAATCCGCAACGGAGGAGGGGAAAGCCCACGATGCAACTATCGCGGGCTGTAGTGCTAGTGCAGACCTCACGCATGATGAGCTCGAGAAGAGAGCCTTCAGGTCCGCCGTTTCTTTGTTTTCTTAAAGGGATGATGCGCACAAATGCTCGTGCACACAGGTAATTTATTTTTAGAAATTAATTTGATTTTCCCACTCCCCCCACCCTGCCCCCGATTGGGGCAGCACTCCTGGAGAGCGCTGTGCCCTGTGTGCGGCTCCCAGCCTCGCACGAGTAACCGCGTGGAGCCGGGGTCAAGCCACGGAAACGGGCCACACCTTCTGCGGTCCAGGGCTCAGCCCAGCACCATGGAAAAAGCAGTCCCAAAGCAGGCCCGATTTCTCCACAGTCCCAAGCTGAGCCCAGGACCGCGGAAGGTGAGGCCCGTTTCTGTGGATTGACCCCGGCCCCGCGCAGTTACTCGCAGGTAGCTGGGAGCCGCGCACGGGGTGCAGCGCTCCCCAGGAGTGCTGCGCCCATCGGGGGCAGGGTGGGGGGAGCAGGAAAATCAATTTTATTTTTTAAAAAACCATTACCTGTGCGCACAAGCGTTCGTGTGCATCATCCCTTTAAGAAAAAAAAAGGCAGACATGACTGCTCTGTTCTTGAGCTCACCGCGTGTGATAGTTGCATCGTGGGCTTTCCCCTCCTCCGTTGCAGATTTAACGGTAAGTCTAGCAAAGGACAGAGAGAGAGAGAGAGAGAAGCCCCAGTTGAGTTTACAGCCGAAATAATTGTTAAATCATTCCTGGCGATCTTCATTTGCCTGGTGATCTTCATTAAATTCCTTAGAAGGGCGAACGAAGATCAGTCTTCCGCATCTTTCCTGGAGAAAGAGTTATGAAGGAAAAAGCATTAGTTCTCATGTGGGTTCAACTGCACTGGCCATTAGGGCTGGATGAGAATTTAATTGGGTCTCCATTCTACTGCAGACCTATCCAGTTGGCACATCCCCTCAGACCAAAATGCATTCCAGAATGCAGTTGCAACTGGAAATCTGCACTTTCTTGGGCAGCTGGGCTAAAGTTCCATCAATTAAAAAAAATCTGTCCCCAAATTGTGCATGGTTCAAAAGGCACGTCATGTGGGCAAATACGCACACCGTCGCTTTATCTGATGGGGAGAGCAAATGCATACATGTGCACCTTTGGAAAATCTGCACAGAAAACAAACCGTGGATTTGTATCCTGCAGATTAGTACAGAAATGAGTCGGAAAGATTTTTGGTGTGCAAATCCAAGAGCCTGTTTTGAAAAACGACTCCACAGCACTGCCCGCTTATTGTACAGTTCATATCACTCCCCAGTCCTTGGCTTCCTTTTAAGAAACCATCACCTCTAGTTACATTTAATGGCAATTCATCGTATCCCAAACTTTAAAGTATAAGGATTATCGAAATACGTTCGGTACCGTAAAACCTGAGTCAAACAGGGAACCATCCCTTCATATTGACACTTACTGTTGATGAAATCTTTCCAAGCAGGATCAGCAGTTCCTCCTGGATGTTATACTAAGGGGGATAAACAGAGAATATCTTTTCAGTCCCTCCTGGTACTATTAAGAGACTTGTCAAAATTTTGTAATGTGAAGATGTGAAAAGCTTACGGTGCAGATATGCATGACTACTCGGAAGTAAGCCTCAGGGAACTTATTTTCACGTAAGTGTGTAGAGGTTAGGGATGATAAACACGGGTTCTTCAAGTGTGTTGAGGCTTGCCATTCCTCCCCCTAGTGCTCTTTTCACCATGTTTTCTCTCACGAATGCATATGTCTTACCTCTTTTTTTCAAACAGGAAAAGTGCATATTTCCGAACAGGAAAAATGTACACTTATTCAAGCAAGAATGCAAATGCACCCACACCACATTAACCATGGTGTAAAAATGTGTCCTTTTTAGAAAAATGCTCATTTTAAAGTGTGCATTTTTCAAAACGGATACACCCTTCCAAATGTGATGGCAAGCTCAAGAATGCACAAGTTTGCAATCAGGGTGCTTTCCTCACATTTTCACAGCTGAAGGAAGTTCTCATACATCCCTAGTATAGGATTTCAGCCTTAACTGGTAAAAGTTACTTACTTAGACCTTCCCTAGCTAAGCAAATTGTATAGTGATGTTAATCGACAATTATGTGCAAGTATGAAGAAGAAGCCATCAGGGATCAAATCCCACGAACAGGATATCCCTATGTTCCATCAATTCACAAATGAACTTCCCAGTGCCTGCACACTTTGAAGCTCCTTCAAGTCATCCTGCTAAACAGCCCTCCAACGGCTGGCTGGTTTGCCTGCCTGGCTGTGACCACATCAACAAGCATCAGGCAGGCCATCATAATACATGATTAGTCATCAGGTTTGTCCTGGAAGCTGCCAATTTATGCTGAGGGTGGGTGAGCAGAACACGGATCTCCATGGAACACTGAAGTCAAAAACATCTGGAGATCTATCTTCTGGCCACCCGTGATGTACAGAGCCCCAGTTCAGTGAGAGAGGAGAGACCATAACTTCTCACACATACTTAGTGTGCTGGCTCACAGTTCTTCCCAAATGCATTATCTTTCTGACATGATACCTGATGAGGTTCTGCTGAAAGGACCTCCTCTGAAGCATATTTCTTCAGTCCTTTGAAGACATACTCCATATGGTGCGATGCAATCAGCCCAATGGCAGAAAGAATGCCCTAGGAAGAATCAGACGTTATTCAGTTGATTCCTATTTCCTTCAGAGTCTGAAAATTATTTATCTGATATATTTTCAAATTATTGTCTCCCAAAGTGGCCCACAACAATTCAAAAGAGAGACAGTTCTTGCCATTAGGTTGCAAAGTAAAGAGACAATAGTGACAATGGGTAGAGGTAAAATGTAAAGAGGAGGGAGATTGTTTTTCAAGGCCAGAACAAAGTGTTGAAGGACACAGTTCTTTGAAGGAGCAGGCAATGAGACGGGAATCGAGGAGGCTGAAAAGGTGATTGAGGAGACTGAAGAGGCCAATTCTGAGAGGATTGGGGTGACCAACATTAATCTTGCTCTAGAGTGGTCTTTGGGCTCTAATAACAGCTTATTAGTCACAGACTTCCAAGAGCACACCTTTGACAACATGGGTGCTAATATTTCTGCCTCAGAGCCACCAATAGCAGAGAGTGGGGCCTCCCACATGCCAATCTCCTCCTCCCGCAAACATTCCCTCTTGGATGAAATGATGTCAAGACAACTAACAGAGCTGGCAAAGAGCAACGGAAAAGCAAATCAGGCAGATTCATCTCGTCTAACATTGCCATCTGCCTGTGAAAGTGTATTCCTGGAAGGATGGTTTGTCGCCATGTCTAAAGATATTGGACATATTAAGCGCTCTCTGGTGGAAAGCAACAAGCTTTTAAGAATGTTGGCAGATATTCATAATCCTTCTCGAACCAACACTGACAATCTTGGAAGTAAAGAAGGACATGATATCATAAACAATCTTCCACTCATAACCAAGCCTGAGAAGGGGCGAAATGATCTAAGTAAGAAGCAAAGTAGCAAAAATAAGAGGAACAATGTTAACACCACAAAGAAAAGTAAAAACATAAAAAGAGCAAAGACAGTCAAATATAAGAAAATGGATTATAAGAAACTACATAACCTGTTAGGGAAGACGACCATAACCAATTCTAAATCTAGTCGAAACAACTCTACATCCAAGTCTACTTTTAACGGGGGAAACCCTCTTCTGTCCAATGACATAGTCCAAGCACCCCATCCTACTACAGGAGAAGAAATTACAAGTCTGACACCTCCATCGGCCCGGGACCTAGAGGGACAAGACCCTTGGATAGACGCCCTGCACAAAACTAAGCCATCGCAGAAGCTAGCTCCAAGAACTGTAAGGCTGACCCCCCCCCCCCTTGGAACTTGGTGCTGAATCAATATAAATTAGTTTTTGTAAATTATCCCAAACCAAAGGGAAATTTAACTCAAAATGCAAGGAAATTAGATTTTTCAATGTTCTTAGAAGCTGCTTCCTATGGGACTCTGACAACTCCTAATGTGAATAGTGTAGAATATCTTTACTATGATGGCAACGAGCTCGAGGAATTGTCACCTTTTCCAAGTGGACTATTGCCAGACGAGTTTATGAATGCAGAGAGACTATTTTTCTGGAGAAAGGTGTGGAAGTTACTAGGCTATTTGAAAATCTGGCCCAACCTCAGCCGTTACTCCCCTATTTCCAAAGTTGGCTACAAAAATCTGGCACTGATGTCCCATACTGCAACAAGGATCTGATCACCCTGGATAATCCAATTCATGGTCTCCATGCGATCCAGGACCTTGCTGGAAGTTCGAGCAGGAACCAGCTAAGCAGCAGCGCCCAAGAGGCATCTGATAATCAGGCAGCTCTGGAAGGCACCTCAAGTGAACATTACCTGCAAGTGCCAGTGGAAATAAACCTATTGCCAACATCACTGTTCTGTGGGCCTGAAAGAAAAGTACCAATGCCAGATGTGGAGGGACTGTCTGAAAGCACCAACTCAGCGGAAGATTATCCTTCTCAAATTATTAAAAATATCAACCCGCTGGCAATGAAGGAGGAATGGCTAGCTAGCAGATTTTTGGAGAACCATGAGATGGGTAGCCCACCTAAAAATAATCAACAATTGCCTGAGTGCAAGGAGCGTGGGCTGAGGACTTCTGCACCACCAGGAAATAGTTGTGCTTTTTTAGGGCCACTAAGCCCCCTAATTCCCTTAGGGTAACACTTAGACAAACGGAACAATGCTTACGCATTCTGTCATGGAATATGGCAGGCTGGGGAAACAAGTTTGTAGATTCTGATTTCATCCCCTATCTACAAACATTTCATCTCTTATGTCTCCAGGAAACCTGGCTCAGGGACCCCGAAGATATGCAGCTACAAGGTTTTAAACTCCTTGCCCTGCCTGCTATTAAGATGGGCAGGCACGGTCGCGGAAGTGGCGGCATTGCAAGTTTACTCTCAACGGATACCCGGATGGATATAACAGATCTGAAATTGTCGGATAGTGGTTATATCCAGTCAGCCCTAGTTAAATCCTTTATGCATAATTCAGTGGTTTGTTTGAATGTTTATGTTTCCCCTAACTCTACTAAGTATAATGATAACCAACTTTGGCATGAATTGGATTGAGTACTTCATTTGGTTGAAGAAATTTTACCTAATGTAGAGATACTCTTATGTGGAGATTTTAATGCACGACTAGGAAGCAGCAATGAACAGATATGCAAGGATCTGCTGTTGGACGAAGATATCGATGCTATGCCAGCTAGAACTTCCTCTGACAAAGTTGTTAACAAAGCTGGGGAAATCTTGTTCTCCCTTATATACAAGCACCATTTATACTGTTCGAACGGAGGGCCTCTAGATAAGACAGCGGGCCATTTTACTTATTTAACTGGGGGGGGGCAGTGTGGTGGATTATATTTTTATGTCAGCGGGCCTCTATGCGAAAACTTATGCCCTCTGCCTAGATGATCGTGCAGATAGTGATCACCTAGCACTGATAGCCGAGGTGGAATGCCCAGGGGGGTGGGAAACAGCCTACTGCTCAACATCCCCTACAGGCTACATGTATAGGTGAGAGACGTCTCAGATGGACCCCAATGCTGATGGAAGAAATAAAGCAATTATTAGACAGCACGAATACGATGGAGGCTAGGGACTTGATCATTAATAATCCTGATAACTCCCTGGGCCTATACCAGTCCCTAGTGGATAATATGCGGCCCTTCTTGGTAAGCTCCGGACATTTAAGAATGAACCAACATGCATATTCATGGTTTGATGCAGAAGCCAGGAAAGCCAAACAAGCTCTGGTAAAATCGGCTAGGTCCTTGAGGAGAGACAAATCAGAGGATAACACCAGAAGGCATTTGATGCAGAGGGGTGAATATAAGACGTTATTGAGGCGGAAAAAAGTGAGCTTTGCAACCACCTTCTGGAAGGATTTAGGACAAGCTGCTACAGAACGCAATGGAAAACTATTCTGGCACATGGTGGCCAGAGGTCTAAAATTTTTTAAACCTGCAGTAGCAGGACAGATCCCAATGGAAAGGTAGGTGGAACACTTTGGCAATCTGTTCTCATCCTCAGATACAACCCAGTTGGCCCAAAGCGAACTGGAGGATGGTCTGCCCTTAGATGCACAGAATACCTGGCCCACAGTCACAGAAAGGGAAATTATGAATCTTATCGGCCAACTAACTAGCGGAAGGGCCCCGGGAGGGGACATGTTGCCACCTGAAATTTTCCGCCTAAATCCATCCTGGTGGTGCCCAATTTTGGCAGCACTTTTCACATCAATTGACTTAACAGGTGCTCTCCCAAGAGGTTGGACATCTAGTGTGGTGGTCCCAATACATAAGAAAGGTAACATTCAGGACCCTAACAATTACCGCCCGATAAGTTTGCTCGATGTTCCCGCCAAATTGTACGCAAGGCACCTATTAGAGAAATTAGAACAATGGGTTGAGGAGTTTCATATCCTCTCCCCATTACAGGCTGGCCTCCGTAAGGGTCATAGTACAATCGACCAGTGCTTTGTTCTGAATTACCTAATACAAAAGTATACAAATAATCCAAGGAAGTTGTATGTTGCTTTTGTAGACCTCTCCTCCGCTTTTGATTCCATAGACCGACAGAGGCTGTGGAATAAGCTGCAGGCTTTATCAATTGAGAAGCGCCTCCTCTCCCTTATACAGCGCCTATACTCTAATACAGACATTAAAATCCGGTATGGTATAGCAGGCTCCCTCTCTGATCCCATCTTGACATCAAAAGGAGTCAAGCAAGGCTGTATTCTGGCCCCGCTATTATTTAATCTTTATATTAATGATATAACTCAAAATCTCTATGCCCCTACTTTTTTCCCTCCCACAATTGGAAAGATGAAGGTTCCAGCCTTGCTTTATGCCGATGACATGGCCCTCATTTCACTAACTCAAGTGGGTATGAGGAGATTGCTTACACAACTTGGAGGGTATTGCAAACAGGAGGGCCTAACTGTCAATTACAACAAGACTAAGGTTGTGGTATTTGCTAAGAGACATGTTTATCATAGATGGATCTTAGATGGACAAGTTATCGAGCAAACACGCTCTTTCAAATACCTGGGTCTTCACTTCTCGGAGAACACCTGTGGCATGCCCACATTAAAGCAATTTCAACCTCTAGCAGTCGCCTCTTGGGCCCTATTAAAAAGCTGTACTATACAAAGGGACACCACTTAGTCAAACCCACGGTAAAGGTCTATGTTGACAAAATAATAGCACATCTTTTGTACGGTGCACCCATATGGGGTGCCTACTACAAAAATGAATTAGAACCTACACAGAACAACTTTCTACGCACTCTCTTGGCAGTGGCACACAATATGCCTGGAGCACTATTAAGAACAGAAAGAGGCATCCCCTCCCTGAGAGCTCGCGTACATAAATCTGTCATTCTTTATATGAAAAAGCTCTGCCTGATGCCAGAGCATCATGTGGCAAAAATGTGCTTTTTGGACCTACAGGACAGGGAGGGATGGGTGCATACTGGCAGAAGTTTGATGTCATCCTATTCACCTCTCTCAGTCACAACCTTACACGCCCTACCTGTTCGCCAAATCCGTGATATAATATTCAGTAATGATATTGGGATCGACCTTGAACAGGTCAGGAAATGTAAGTTGGCCATCTGGTACCCTAAGTTCAAGCAGGACCACAAAATGGCTTCATATCTCAAGGAATTAAGCTTTTCCCCCGTTAGGCGAGCGTTTACACAATTAAGATTTCAACAGATGCCTACGGAACTCCTGAAGGGGAGATACGGTAACTGCCCCGTAAACGAGCATTTATGCATATGTGCAGCAGGCCAAGTAGAGGACTTGGCTCATTATGTTCTTCACTGCCGCCTTTATAAATCACCACGGACCAAATTCATCCGCCCCTTTCTAAACTTCCTTGAAGGCCACACAGAAGAGTTCAAAATCAGGTGGTTGCTGGCAGACACAGACAACTTTGTGAGCTACAGGGTGGCCCTAATTGCCCTAATTGCCCTCCTTAAAGTTAAGGAGAGCTTTTGTGGCGGGTCTGGATTCTGACCTTGGGTAAGGTAGACAATAATACAAATAGTATGGCATTGATTTAAGATAACGTATTTTATTGCTGCTCTATATTGCCCAACGTGTTAACCTGTCCTACTGCTTCAACAGTTCTAATCAGATTAATGTTTTAATGTTTTAAATGTTTCAATGTTTTAAATGTTTCAATGTTTTAATGTTTTAATGTTTTATGATGTTGTGATGGCTATTGGCTACAAACAATAAAGGGAAGTTGAGAGTTGACATGGGGAAGCAAGAGGAGTATTTAATTGGCAGTGAAATAAGTTCCCTCTAATCAGGTGACTGGATGCCGAAGGGTGGGGGGAGGATCTCACAGGATCTAAATTCCCGCTTGCTGCAAACACAGTCACAATATGAGAGGGTCACTGCAGCAACACTTTGAGGGCCTTTTCAAATCATACCAGGATGGAAGGCAAGAAGCTAAAAGTGCAGGATGGTTTCACATTGTAAAATATTGATACAATGCATGTATCAGCATTATGGTTACTACTCAAGAAACACTTTAATAATAATGATTATTCTAAACAGAGCTTTAAATAAATATCACGGTTCCAAGACTGACAGCTGTATTCCTCTCACCTCCTTATCTGATGGTTTCGTCAGCAATGACTGCAGGAGGTTGCCCAGACATTCCTCCACCAGGGCATGATCTCCTGAGGCATGGAGAATGGCCCCATAATATTGGTACAGGAAGAGCTGCAAGAAGGAGTGACAAAGATAGCATTTATTGGGACAGCAACTGTAGATAGACTCCATTATCTCATGATTTCATCTTGCCCTAAAGAATGTTGGATATTACTGTAATTGTACCACCATTACATCTGCATGGTAGTTTACAAAGTGCAGGTTTTTGTCAATATACGATCTTTATTTTGATATAGGGGAGATAACAGAAGGAGGGGAGGGGAGGGACGGGGAGGCAGGAATGAATGAGCAAGACTTCCGTGTCATGTCAATGTCACACACTTAAACTTCGTCATGATTTCACGAGGGAACTAAACATGCTGTATTAGCACTAGTCTGTACCCCTGTTCATTTGTGAAGAGAAAAAGACAAAAAGAGAGACACCTCCCTGCCGCTCTGGACCAAACCTCATTATCAAAAATAAAATACAGAAACAGATACTGGCTCTGCATCTAGAAATACATGTCCAAAGTAGGGGTGTGCATGAACCCCCCAATCCGCTTCTCTTCCAGATCTGCAACTTTCAGATTGGGTCCGCTCTGATCCGCCTATAGTCCGCTCTGCTTCGCTGCGAAGCTCCGGATCCGGATCGGAGCTCTGCTTTTTCTGCTTGAATTGAAATCCAAAAAAACCTACAACTTTTTTCTGTTAATGTTAGAAACCTCAATCCCAGCACCATGATAGCTTATCCATGTATACACATGCATGCCAAGACTCAAGTAAATCCAAGCATCCCCTGATTTTCGGGAAATTTTTAAAAATCGGACACCCCATTTTCAGAAATGGGATTTACTCTGACATTTTGACAGATAAAAACTTGCAAGCAGGCACCCTCACAGATGCCATCTAGATCAACATTTATGGCAAGTTTCAAGCAAATCCCATCATCCCCTGACTTTTGGCAGGGCTTTAACCTCTAACGCATCACCCGTAACCTCAATTCACTCCCCTTTCTATATCTCCATCAATTTTAAAGTTAGAAATGCCAAATTAGGCACCATGACACCTGATGCACGTATACACATGCTTGCCAAGTCTCAAGCCAATCCAAGCCTCCCCTTATTTCTGGTGAATTTTTGAAAATCGAACACCCCATTTTCAAACATAGGATTTGCTCTGACATTTTGACACATTTTTTTTTTTTGAAGTGGGCACCCTCACAGATGCCATCTAGATGCACATTCATGGCAAGTTTCAAGTAAATCCCATCATACCCTAATTTTGGCTGTAACCTTTTAACTCACCCCAAATCAAGTCCCATGCTAGAACTATGTCAATTTTCAGGTCAGAATCCTCAAACGTGGCACCATGATAGCTTATCCATGTATACATAAGCATACCAAGACTCAAGCCAATCCAGGCCTCCGCTGATTTTTGGGGAATTTTTGAACATCGGACACCCCATTTTCAGACATGGACTGTTCTCCGACATTTTGACAGATAAAAACCTGGAAGCAGGCACCCTCACAGACGCCATCTAGATCCACATTCATGGCAAGTTTCAAGCAAATCCCATCATCCCCTGATTTTTGGCGGGGCTTTAACCTTTTAACTTACCCGAAATCAAGTTCCATGCTAGAACTACATCAATTTTCATGTTAGAAACCTCAAACTCGGCACCATGATAGCTTATCCATGTAAACACATGCATGCCAAGACTAAAGCCAATCCAAGCCTCCCCTGATTTTGGGGGAATTATTGAAAACCGGACACCCCATTTTCAGACATGGACTGTTCTCCAACTTTTTGACAGATAAAAACTTGGAAGCAGGCACATCCACATTCATGGCAAGTTTCAAGCAGATTCCATCATCCCCTGATTTGGGGAGGGCTTTAACCTCCAATGCAGCACCCCTAACCCCAATTCAAACACCCCTTTCTATATCTCCATCAATTTTCATGTTAGAAACCTAAAGTTAGACACCATGACACCTCATGCACTTATACCCGTGCATGCCAAGATTCAAGCCAATCCAAGCCTCCCCTGATTTTTGGGGAATTTTTGAAAATCGGACACCCCAGTATCTCAGGGATTTAAAGCTGCAGACAGCTCAATGGGGCCATTTCAAAGGAAATCCCAACATGCCATGAATTGGGGAGTAGATAACCCTGAATACGAATCTTCTTCCACACTTGAAAAATTTATTTGGAACTTTAAAAAGTCTAAGTGAGCACAGGAAGGACTTATCCCCTGAGTCAAAGCAAGACACACACAAACCATCCCTGCGATGCAGGCAGGGGAGGAGGGAGGGAAGGCAGGCAGGCAGCAGACATTTCTGGGGGCACAAGGAAGTGCGGCAAGGATGGCTTGTTTCTTTCTAAGCCAGCAGTAACGCATTGCAAACCAATCCTGCGAGGTGGGGGCAAGGAGTGAGCAAAGGATGGCTTGTTTCTTTCTAAGCCAGCAGTAACGCATTGCAAACCAACCCTGCGAGGCGGGCGCAAGGAGTGAGCAAAGAATGGCTAGATTCTTTCTAAGCCATCAGTAACGCATTGCAAACCATCCCTGCGAGGTGGTCACAGAGGTGGAGGACAGGCGGGCAGAGAGCTAGGCAGAGATATGCCATAGATCTAGTATGGAGGAGTTAGTCCCGGCAGATGCCCCACCACAGCACCACCCGGGGGGGCACGCAGGCAGGCAGCAGGCATTTCTAGGGGCATAAGGAAATGAGGCAAGGATGGTTTGTTTCAAAGTGAGCAGTAAGTCATGCATTGCAAACCATCCCTGCAAGGCGGTCACAGAGGAGGAGGAAAGGCAGGCAGAGAGTCAGGCAGAGATATGCCATAGATCTAGTATGGGGGAGTCAGTCCCGGCAGATGCCCCACCACAGCAGCACCCCGAGGGGCAGGCAGGCAGCAGGCATTTCTGGGAGCATAAGGAAATGAGGCAAGGATGGTTTGTTTCAAAGCCAGCAGTAAGTCATGCATTGCAAACCATCCCTACGAGGCGGTCACAGAGGAGGAGGACAGGCGGGCATAGACCTGGGATTGGAGGATGCTTCATGAGGTCATCAGTTCTCATCAGGATTGGGAGCTGAATCTGCCTGTCATCGCTAAAAAAAAACCCGCCGCTTTTACCCTCTCCCGCTTTTTTTACATTTTTTTTAAATTATAGCAAGTGATCCACAGCACGCAGAGAGCTGAGAGTATGCTCAAAATGACCCCTAGCCACAACTCTCTAAGGACAAGAACTTTCAAAAAGATAGCTTAAAAACAACACAGTTATCCCCTATTCTTTTCCGCAATGCAATCCTATGGGCAAAATTATCCAAAATGGTGGGCGGAGTGCTCCGCAAAAAGAGAAGCGCTTCTCCTATGGCCGCTTCTCTTCACCATGCTTCTAAGGGTCTGCGGTCCGCTTCTACTCCGCCTCTGGGCAAGGCGGAGCAGGCCAATTCGCTTCTGATTCTCCGATTCTAATCGGAGCAGAGCACATCTCTAGTCCAAAGTGGACTATTCCAACTTGTTTTATGGTGAGCTTGGTCACCATAAACTTTAGACAGCTTCCACTGACCTTTGGCAGGGCAGAATCCCTTGAAGTCTTCCCCTCCTCCCTGAAGACTTGTTGGAGGATTCCAGATAATTTCTTCTCCGGGTGGTATAGAAGGGATCTGGCGCCAAGCTGTTGGAAAAGAAATCAAGCCTTTCACCATTCATGGATGTCTAACCCTCCCATTGTCTGAACAGGCTTGATCTAGCATTCCTTTCCATTGCGCCCTGTCATCTGCTGTTCCTCTCTTTTATTTTGGATTCCAATCTCAGGTCAAGCTGCTCTGAGGATGGCCATTGTATCCCTGACACTGAAATAGTCATTCCCGACTACCACCATGCTTAGGCTGACAGGTTCTTGCTATGCCACAGTCTACTTCACAGGTTCTAGTTAGAGTAGGCCTCCAGGAGGGCATGAGTTTCACTGGGACACTTCTCTATCATCTCAGGTCTTTCTCAGTTACCCAGCAAGCCTAGTTCAGAGCTCCACATTCTGTTCAGCAATCCTTGGCCATGCCATGCTGGCACAAAGGGGGGAACCCCTCAGATAACAATGCTGTGGAGATGCAGGAGTGCATCAAAGCAGAGCTGCCACTGATGAAGATGGATAGTTTTGCAAGGCAGAAGTTTCACCTGCCATGTATTTTGCTTCATAAGACAAGCAAACATTTTATCTGTCCTGGGTGTAACATCAATATGGCTTCCCAATAATGCCAATAAATGGGCTCCATCCTGGACATAACTTCCAGAATAATTTATTAAATCCACCATCATGTAGAGAGAACCACGAAGTTCCCAATTCTATGCTTTGTTCTCTGATGTCAACGTTAAAACCAGCCGAAAGCAACCCAGATGCAAGAGGTGAAGATCCTTCCTTACCTTCTTCAGTTTGCTCCTCCATGCCCCTGCTTTTGAGGAATCCTCCTCTAAAAGTTCTGTGGAAGAAGAAGAAGAAGAAGAAGAAGAAGAAGAAGAAGAAGAAGAAGAAGAAGAAGAGCATTGGTTAGGAATATTGTTCTATTGGACAAGATGGCTGTGAGGTTTTCTTTCTAACTCAGACCTGGCAAATCAAATAACGAACATGCCTGACTTGTAAAATAACTAAAATGAGCTCTGCATGAAACCTCCCATTTACAATATGTCTGGGAGCTTTAACTGACCCAAAACAATGTGATAAGCTGTGAAAAAATGCCGTCCCATGTTAGTACTTGCTATGCTTCAGGGTTAAACTACACATTACATTAAGTACCGAGTGTGCTGCTCCCCTTCTATTATGTATTAAGTACAGAGTAAACACACTCCCTGCCAACTGGATTGGAACTGCAGTGTGTGGGGAGGTTTAATTCTTCTCTCCCCAACTGGGCCCTCCGATGAAATCACCCCCATGTGGCAGTTAGCAGCAGAAAAAATTCCTTCTTGACCCTCAGACAGTGAGGGAAACACAGAGCAGGCTGCTGTGGGAGATATTAATGGGCAGGCAGGTTCCTATGGGAGAAGACAGTCCTTGAAGTATCTTGGACCCAGCATGTTTAGAGCAACTGAATGGGCTTGGAAACCAAGTAGAAGCCAAAGAACATGTAAAATCAGTATTTGTATGCTCCACATGGCCAGCCCCAGTACAATCTAGCAGCTACTTTTGAACCAGCTGCTCGTTCCAAATACATTCTAAAGGCAGGCCCACATTGAGCGTATTACATCTATCTAATCTAGATACCCTTGGCAGGAATTTGCATGAATTAGCTTCTCTTTGCCATCTTTCTGTCATTTTCTCCCACACTGATTTCATTTTATCCAACTAAATACTTAACAATAAGAACTAGAAGCTTAGTTCCTTTTAAAAGTTGGGTCATGCCCCGCTCTAGGGTCTGGAAGTTCCAATTGAAGATGGCAAAGGCTTCTTCTCATTACCCACTGATTCTTCCTTCTATTTGCTCGACTTCTGCAATGCGCTCTACATGGGGCTACCTCTGTGCCTAGTCCGGAAACTTCAATTAGTCCAAAATATGGCATCCAGGCTGGTCACTGGTACACCTAGGGGTGACCACATTACACCAGTTTTAAAATCTCTTCACTGGCTGACGATTAGTTTCTGGGCAAAGTACAAAGTGTGGGTTATTCCCTTTAAAGCCCTACATGGTTTGGGTCCAGACTACCTGTGGGATCGCCTTCTCCCGTTCAATCCACCCCGCACACTCAGGTCCTCTGGGAAGAATCCCCTTTAGCTAGCAAAAACTAGATTAACAACTGTTACCCAGATGACCTTTTCTTCTGCTGCTCCCAGACTGTGGAATGGGCTGCCGGAGGAGATTCGTCAACTTGACAGTCTTTTAGAATTTAAAAAAGCAATTAAGACTGATCTATTCTGGCAGGCCTATTCAGTGAAATTTTAGAATGTTTTCAGGATGTTTTAAAGATGTTTTAATCATGTATGGTATGTTTTAATCCGTTTTAATGTGTATTTTATATCATGTTTTTATACTGTTTGTTTTATACTTTGAATTCTTTTAGTTTTTGTGAACCACCCAGGGAGCTTCAGCTATTGGGCGGTATAAAAATGCAAATAATAATAATAATAATAATAATAATAGTAGTGGTAGTAGTAATTGCTTACCGCATCCTATTTGCCCACATATTTTGTATTCCATATTCCTTCCCAACCCATCTAGCCTTTCTTCCTCCCATAGTTCCTATGGAAGAAGGGTTGTTTTATTGTGTGTGTTTTAAAAAATAAAAACATTGTGAGCTAACAGGAAGAGCAAACAAGAGTTTGACAGGGGGAGTGTAGGGGAAGAGGCGACCAAGCAAAGGGGAACAAGAGAAGCCTCAAGGAAACCCAGGAGGCTGCCAATTCGAAGAGGCCGTGTGCTTGCCATGTGCTCCTGAGTGCTGAGTGAAGAGGGTCCTGCAGGACCTGAAGGGGGTGTGGCCTGATTGCTGTTGATTGTTGTTGGCCTCCCAGTGACCTCATTCTGTTTCCTGACTTGGAGCTGAGCAGAAGCAGGGAAGAGCAGCTGGCCCAGCTCAAGTAGAATCTACCAAAGTAAGCCAGTTCCCAGAGAGAGAGCGAACAGAGAGCAAACCAACAGGAGTTTGACAGGGGGAGTTCGGCAGGGGAGGCCAAGGGGGAGGCCTCTAAGGAAAAAAAAAGAGGGGGGGAAACAAAGAAAAACACAACGAGAAACCCACCCACCCACAAAACAAAAAACAAAAAAACAAAAAAAACAACAAACCCAAAAATCTTATTTTCCCTTCAGACATACTCATATAGTTGTGTACCTTCAGAGAGGACAGGACAAAGTAAAGGCAATTCCACTATAATCAGAAATGAAAAAACAAAGCAGAAATAGACAATATGGATGGAAAGGAGCCCCTAGAGGTGGTGACCTGCAAAGGGTGTGCAATGTTCGTGTTTCTGCCTGAGCTCAACATGGCGTATACCTGCAACAAGTGCAAGCTGGTGGCACTTTTGGAAGAAAAAGTGAGAGGACTTGAGCGGCGAGTGTCTACCCTCCAAAGAATAAGAGAAGATGAGGAGTTCTTAGACCGAACGGTGGAACTACAACAGCAACAAGAAGCAAACGAGATTGAAGAGCAACAGCCAGCTGAAGCAGAAGTGGGGTATGCTGAGGGGAGGAAAGCCAATGAAGAGGAAACTCTCTGGAAAAGAGTGACAGTTAGGAGCAGAAGAACTAGAAGGCATTCTGCACCGGTGGAACCATTAGAGTTAAGCAACCGCTTTCAGCTTCTGGAGGATGAGTCTGAAGGACAGTTTGCAGAGGAAGAAGTACAGGAGACACCAGGCAACAATGAACAAGAGGCAGAAGGTAGGTCAACCAAGAAGAAGAGAAGAGTAGTCGTTGTGGGAGACTCCCTGCTGCGTGGGATTGAAACCCAAGTATGTCGTGAAGACCCATGGACTCGCCAGGTGTGCTGTCTCCCTGGAGCACAGATTAGAGATGTGACTGAAGGGTTACCGAAACTCATAAAGTCCACGGACACATACCTCTTTCTTCTCATCCATGTGGGAACAAATGATGTTGCCAAGCAGAGCTACGAAGAAATCATTTCAGACTATGAAGCTCTGGGAAGGAAACTGAAGAACTTTGGGGCCCAGGTAGTTTTCTCATCCATCCTCCCGGTTCTTGGAAGAGGATTAGAAAGGGAAAGAAAAATACTCCGGATGAATGACTGGCTACGAAGGTGGTACCGACATGAGAGTTTTGGATTTTGGGACCACGGGCTACGCTACTTGGAACATGGACTGCGAGGGATGCTAAAAGAAATAAAAAGGCTTTCTTCAGATATGTGAGTAGTAAAAGACAGAGGAAAGAAATGGTGGTTCAACTACTTAATGAGGATGGCAAATTGATAACAGATGACAAAGAAAAGGCTGAAGTGCTCAATTCCTACTTTGCCTCAGTCTTCTCCCAAAAGCGGGTCCATGACCCCCCTGGAAAAAGTGAAGCAGAAGTTGAGGGGGCAGGATTACAGTTTGAGATTGATAAACAAATGGTCAAAGAACACCTAATTTCCTTGAATGAGTTCAAATCTCCAGGGCCCGATGAACTGCATCCTAGAGTAATGAAGGAGCTAGCGGAAGAACTCTCAGAATCTTTGTCTATTATCTTTGCAAAATCATGGAAGACGGTGAGGTGCCGGACGACTGGAGGAGGGCTAACATTGTCCCTAACTTCAAAAAGGGCAAAAAGAAGGAACCTGGGAACTTCAGACCAGTCAGTCTGACATCCATCCCTGGGAAAATTCGGGAGCAGATTATAAAGAAGTCAATCTGTAAACACCTTGAAATCATTGCGGTGATCACTAGAAGCCAACATGGATTTGTCAAGAACAAGTCCTGTCAGACAAATTTGATCTCATTTTTTGAAAAGGTAACCTCCCTTGTGGACCGTGGGAACGCTGTGAACGTCATATATCTTGACTTCAGCAAAGCTTTTGACAAAGTACCACATGACATTCTGATTAACAAACTAGCTAAAAGTGGGCTAGATGGAACAACTATTAGGTGGATTCACAGTTGGCTACAGAATTAAACTCAAAGAGTACTTATCAATGGAACCTTTTCAAACTGGGGAGAGGCAACGAGTGGGGTACCGCAGGGCTCAGTCCTGGGCCCAGTGCTCTTCAACATTTTTATTAATGATTTGGACGAGGAGGTGCAGGGAACGCTGATCAAATTTGCAGATGACACAAAATTGGGTGGGATAGCTAATACCCTGGAAGACAGAAACAAACTTCAAAGTGATCTTGATAGGCTGGAGCGCTGGGCTGAAAACAACAGGATGACATTTAATAGGGATAAATGCCAAGTTCTACATTTAGGAAATAGAAACCAAAGGCACAGTAACAAGATGAGGGATACTCGGCTCAGCAATACTACAAACGAGAAGGATCTTGGAATTGTTGATGATTGCAAGCTGAATATGAGTCAACAGTGCGATATGGCTGCAAGAAAGGCAAATGCTATTTTGGGCTGCATTGATAGAAGTATAGCTTCCAAATCACATGAGGTACTGGTTCCTCTCTATTTGGCCATGGATAGGCCTCATCTAGAGTATTGTGTCCAGTTCTGGGCTCCACAATTCAAGAAGGATGTAGACAAGCTGGAGCGTGTTCAGAGGAGGGCAACCAGGATGATCAGGGGAAACAAAGCCCTCTGAAGAGAGACTGAAAGAACTGGGCATGTTTAGCCTGGAGAAGAGAAGATTGAGGGGAGACATGATTGCACTATTATTATTATTATTATTATTATTATTATTATTATTATTATTTATTTATATAGCACCATCAATGTACATGGTGCTGTACAGAGTAAAACAGTAAATAGCAAGACCCTGCCGCATAGGCTTACAATCTAATAAAATCATAGTAAAACAATAAGGAGGGGAAGAGAATGCAAACAGGCACAGGGTAGGGTAAGCAGGCACAGGGTAGGGTAAAACTCAAATACTTAAAAGGTTGTCACACAGAGGAGGGCCAGGATCTCTTCTCGATCCTCTCAGAGTGCAGGACATGGAATAATGGACTCAAGTTAAAAGAAGCCAGATTCCAGCTGGACATCAGGAAAAACTTCCTGACTGTTAGAGCAGTGCGACAATGGAATCAGTTACCCAGGGAGGTTGTGGGCTCTCCCACACTAGAGGCCTTCAAGAGGCAGCTGGACAAGCATCTGTCGGGGATGCTTTAGGGTGGATTCCTGCATTGAGCAGGGGGTCGGACTCGATGGCCTTGTAGGCCCCTTCCAACTTTGCTATTCTATGATTCTATGATTCTAGCTTTGTTTGTGTCCACAGAAGCTATAGCTAAGATGTTAGAAAACAAGCAGGATATTGCACTATGAAAGTGGTATGAGCGAGGTGATGTTTGCCCTGTCCTGGACGGAGTTGCACTCTCCCTAAAGGATCGGGTCCGTAGTTTGGGGGTGCTCTTGGATCCAGAACTGTCACTTGAGGCACAGGTGAACTCAGTGGCAAAGAGCACCTTTTATCAGCTTAGTTTGATATACCAACTACGCCCTTATCTGGACAGAGATAGCCTAGCTATAGTTATCCATGCTCTGATAACCTCTCGTTTGGATTACTGCAATGCGTTATACGTGGGGCTGCCTTTGAAAACGGTCCAGAAGCTTCAGCTGGTACAAAACAGGGCAGCCCGTTTACTAACAGGGACTGGCTGGCCAGATCACATTACGCCATTCCTTTTACAACTTCATTGGTTGCCAGTCCAGATCCGGGCCCAATTCAAAGTGCTGGTATTGACATTTAAAGCCCTAAACGGTTTGGGGGCAAGTTATTTGAAGGAACGCCTCCTCCCATATGTAGCCCGGACCTTAAGATCATCTACAGGGGCCCTTCTCCGTGAGCCCCTGCCAAAGGAAGTGAGGTAGGTGGCTACTAGGAGGAGGGCTTTCTCCACTGTGGCACCCCACTTGTGGAATGAGCTCCCCAGAGAGGTCTGCCTGGCGCCTTCACTGTACTCCTTTTGTTGCCAGCTGAAGACCTTTTTATTCTCTCAATATTTTAACACTTAATTTTAACTTAAATTTAAATTTAAATTAAATTTAAATTTAAATTTTACTGTTTTAACTCTGGATTTTAATTTTATATCCATTTTGCTGTGAGGTTTCTATCCTGGTTGTGCTTTTTATACTGTATTTTGTATTTGTGCTTTTAACCTGTTGGTTGTTTTATTATGGTTTTAATTTTTGCGAACAGCCCAGAGAGCTTCGGCTATTGGGCGGTATAAAAAAGTAATAAAGAAATAAAGAAATAAATACGGTATATATAAAAGCCAGGAGCCACACTCCTGCTTTATAGTGGTATTGAACTGCACTGACAACTGTTGGGGCCCATTGACACAAACCACATACTGCTTTCACAGTGCTATATCCTGTTCGGTGTGGCTCCTGCCTTTTATATACCGCTTTCATGCCACTTCCATAGTGCAATATCCTGCTTGGGGTAAATTAGGCCTAGGCCTCAGTGAGCTGCACACATATGAAGAGATTCACTGCTGCTATTATGGTAATATGAAATCTGTGCTCCTGCAAACATCAAAGTGACATGGTGGGAGACCCTCTTCTACCTTTGGAGGCAATTGTCCTGAGCACATTCCAGGAGCTGCGATCTGATAACAGCTGGCCCTGGAAAGTCACCACCAACTTGGTGAGGACTTCTGCTGGGATGTAGCTCCAGAGGGCTTCGACGATGGCTCCAGCAGCATCGTTGTACACATTCTGAAGATCCTACAGCACAAAGAGAGATCGGCATACCATTTTGGGAAACATCTAAGGTAGGTCTCACAACTTCGGATCTATCAAGCTAATGGAACCCCACCATCCATGTATTGTACCGCATCAGGACCTTGGCAGCCTCCCTGCTTGCAGTCCTAGGCAGGCAGCAAGTTCAGGAGATTCCTCAAGCTCATCATGGGCCACCATACAGGGCAAATGGGGTACATTAAGCTTAGTGGGTAACAAGTTGCATAGGCTTCATCTAAGGAAGAAGGGGAGGAGTTTCAGAACAGGTTAATCAGGTGGCAATGTTTGGAATAGGGCTTAAATCAAAGCAGGGCTCAGTCAGGGAACCTGCATTCCATTATCAGTGGGCCTTATGAAAACAAGGGGTAGGAGGTGGGAAAGCAAGCACAGAGTGCTTTTTGGCCTGTAACTGGCATGGCTTTTATCTCCCGCCAAGTACCCCCTCCCACAACAGCTTATACACAGATCTGAGATTATGAAGAAGATTGACAAATGAACCAGAGTAGCTGAGCCCCCACAACCATCAAATTAATGGGTGTGGGGGCTCAGCTAGTTAATGTCACAAATTAAGCAGTGTGACATTAACTCTCAATATTAACCTGGACTCTGTACGAACCTCCTTGCAAAGTTCTTTAAATTCATCCAGGGGCCACCATATCAATATGAACATGTGGAAGCAGAACCCTTGTTTCTCTCAGTGCATGGCTCACCAAATCATATGCATGTTCCTCCAAACAATTTGGACTGGTGAAACTGCATTTTTGGAATGAGGAGGCATGCGTTTTTCACAGAATCTCCAAGCAGGTCAGACTACATATGAATGTCCAACCTTGTCATTGCGATACTCACTGTTTTCTTATGAATGTCCTCCATGGCAAGATGGAGAAGGTTCATCGCCAAATTGCCACTTATTTCCTTTGCAGACATTATAAAAAATGGCAGAAGTTCATTAATTGCCATCCGGTGCTTTGGTGTGATCTGCAAAGGATTAAAAATGAGTAAGAATTCAAATGAAATCAATAATTTCTCAGTTTGCTTGTGTGTGTGTGTGTCCCCGCGTCTCCAAGAGAGAAAGAGGGGGAAACACCAAATCCAAAATTTCTATTTGCTAAAAAACAAAAACCCCACAATAAGAAAGGTCTAACCATGCAATCCCATGCCCAAGTAAGCCCATCACGATCAATGCATTTTATCCCATAGTAGCCATGTTTAGGATTAGAGCCTAAGAATAAAAACAAAACATTTAAACATTTTTTAAAACAATGGAAGTGGGTGTTAAAATAAAATAATAGTGCCCCAGCTCAATATGCCCTTAGCTAGACTTAAAGTTTATCCTGGGATCGTCCCTGCCTGCTCCCTTGATCCCTTGTGTGTCATTTACATGAACAGAGATGACCCTGGGACAATATTGGGATAAACCTAAGGTCTAGCTAAGGCCTATGTCCCCTTGAACTGAAGGGGATCATCCCAAAAATGGGTTTACAAAAAGGTTTAAATTTGGTTAAATATGCAAGGTTTACAAAAAGCAAGGAGTTGTTCAGAAACTCAGTGTTGCCCAGTATGCAAGTATAAATACCATATTAAAAAGATTAAGGAGAGTTGTACCCTGTAAAACTGCTGCAGGTAGTTGAAAGCGCTTTTTAAGACCAGCGCAGGCTGAGCAATGCTCATGGTCCGAAGCCTGCCGGCAGAATGGGTCAAGATGTCGGTGTCACTTGACCCCAAATTTTTTAGGTGCATATAGCACAGCTGTGCATCTAGGAAGAAAGAGAAAACAAAAGACCTACAGCAAGTGGCACTAACAGATCAGTTGCAGAAAACACTTCAAGGACTTCTTGTTCGACAGGACAGCGTGTCCTTATCATGTCTCGTATGTGCAGTTCTATCTCCTTTTCTAGAAGGATAAGTAGCAAGTCCTTGCGTTTTTAGATCTCTCCTATCTTAAAAAGATGCCTGTGACCCATAACTCCCATGTTTTCTACCTTCAGAACTTAATGGCTGCTATCCCCCTTTCATGGAAGGCTGCTCTTGAAGACTGTTCCAAAGCCTCAGCTAATACCGAATGTAGTGACACAGCCAGGCCTGGCACCAATACATGTCATCTTTGGACAGATGATGGGGCACTGGGGCTCCAGCAGTGCCCACTCCTAGTCTGGGCCACCCTTCGATTTAATTTTGTATTAGCAGTGGGGAAACAGTGATTTTGTGTGTGTGTGTCTGTGTCTGTGTCTGTGTCTGTGTGTGTGTGTGTAAGAGAGAGGGAGAGAGAGAGAATTTATGAGTGTGTGAGAAATGAATGGGAATTGTAGGTCTTACCCCACCCACCACTGCCATTCTCACCATCAACCCTACTAACTTGTGCAGCCCTTGATGTGATCAGATGATGTGGAATATAGTCAAAAGGTTTGATTTCTAGTTTAATAAAGCACTGGATGCGTATCAAATCTTATCCCAAAGAGACTTCCTACTGATGGAATAGCAATTCAAAGGTTTGAAACCCCACTTCTGCCTAAGCCAGTCCTTAGACACCAGAAGTACAAGACTTAGATCCTCACCAGATACACCCAAATCATCCTTCGGATACACATGGGGACTCCTCCAGTTCATTAGCCTTCTTAACGAAGAGAAAAACCTGCAGAAGTGTTGCAAAATGAAACATGTGTAAAATGCCAGAGTTGTGATGAGAGTTGCTGAAACCCAAAGAAATGTTATAAGACATTTTTGTGCAATGAAAGTAGATCAAGAACTTCTTTCAATATTTCATATCAGCTTGGTGTGGCTCCTGCCTTTTAGATACCACTTTCATACTGATTTCATAGTGCTATATCCTGCTTGGTGTAGATGAGGCCCCAGAGTGAAGTCTCTGTATTAGCAATAGATGCTCAGAACCCCCTTGGCAGCAATGTTAGCTAAAACCTTAGGAAGCTTCCATTGATGGGCTTCTTCTCTGTCAAATACATGGTCCTATACAACCAGTAGGAGAACCCCTTCCATTTCAAAACAAAGAATTGAAGTATTAAACTATCACCATGATGATCACAGTGAGGATAAAATAAATTGGTGTCACAGTATGGATGTAGTTTTGAAGACCTACAATTATAGGCAGACCATGACTAAGTAACTTCCCTTGTATTGCTTGGAGTATGGTTGTAAAGGTGAATTTCATAACCATTTCAGCTGAAGTCTCGGAAAAGTCTTCCTTATATGATAATATAAAACAGGAAATGATATTATCCTGTGGGTCTGGCTTTCCAAGATCACAATGCATATTTAACCATATTTAAATCTTCAACGTGGTTTTGTGGATCTCACCAAACACTCTCATATAAGGTTGGCTCTTTGATGGGAAAAGTTTTTAAAATGTGTATTAACTGCCCTTAGCTTTGTTGGGTTATGAATTGGAGTTCCAATCTGCAAACCAGCCCTATGGTAAAAGTTAATATAGCTCCAAAATAAACCTTTTTCAATACCTGTTACGAAGACCCATCTTTACTGCATTCAGACTCAGTCTGACTGTAAACTGTCTTACACTTTGCCAGAACTTAAAGTGTATCCTGATTGTGACATCATCCATGATATTCAAGCATAACATTTGAACTCACCAGGTTATCCCTGTGCCACATAATGCTCTGCAACTAAGTGGCACATAATGCTCTGCAACTAAGTAACCATCAGCCTGACTATCCAAGTGTGATGTTTAGTTTCAAACTCATAACCTACATCTGAAGAAGCATTTAGCATAACTTGAAAGTAGGGGTGTGCACGGACCCCCCGATCCGCTTCTCTTCCATATACGCAACTTCCGGATTGGGTCCACCTATAGTCCGCTCCGGTTCACTGCGAAGCTCCGGATCCGGATTGGAGCTCCGCTTCCCCCCCCCCCCCATAGGCTTGCATTGAAATCCAAAAAACCCTACAACTTTTTTTTCTTTTAAAGTTAGAAAACTCAAATTCGGCACCATGACACCTCATGGATGTTTACACACGCATGCCAAGACTCAACACAATCCAAGCCTCCCCTGATTTTTGAAGAATTTTTTAAAACCAGACACCCCATTTTCAGACATGGACTGTTCTCCGACATTTGGACAGATAAAAGTTTGGAAGCAGGCACATCCACATTCATGACAAGTTTCAAGCAGATTCCATCATCCCCTGACTTGGGGGGGCTTTAACCTCCAACGTAGCACCCCTAACCCCAATTCAAACACCCCTTTCTATATCTCCGTCAATTTTCAGGTTAGAAACCTCAATTTCGGCACCATGACACCTCATGGACGTATACACACGCATGCCAAGACTCAAGCCAATCCAATCCTCCCCTTATTTTGGGGGAATTTTTGAAGACCGGACACCCCATTTTCAGACATGGATTGTCCTCCGACATTTGGACAGATAAAAACTTGGAATCAGGCATGTCTGCATTCATGGCAAGTTTCAAGCAGATTCTATCATCCCCTGACTTGAAGGGGGGGCCTTTAACCTCAAACGCAGCACCCCTAACCCCAATTCAAACACCCCTTTCTATATCTCCATCAATTTTCACGTTAGAAACCTCAAGTTTAGCACCATGACACCTCATGGACATATACACACACATGCTAAGACTCAAGCCAATCCAAGCCTCCCCTGATTTTGGGGGATTTTTTGAAAAAATAGAGTATCTCAGGGATTTAAAGCTGCAGACAGCTCAATGGGGCCATTTCAAAGGAAATCCCAACATGCCATTAGTTGGGGAGTAGATAACCCAAAATATGAATCTTCTTTCACACTTGAAAAATTGATTTGGAACTTCAAAAGTCTAAGTGAGCACAGGGAGGACTTGTCCCCTGAGACAAAGCAAGACACACACAAACCATCCCTGCGATGCGGGCAGGGGAGGAGGACAGGTGGGCAGAGTGCCAGGCAGAGATAAGCCATAGATCTAGTATGGGGGAGTCAGTCCTGGCAGAAGCCCCACCACAGCAGCACCCCGGGGGAAAGGCACGCAGGAAGGCAGGCAAGTGGGCAGGCAGGCAAGCAGGCAGGCAGGCAGAGAGACGGGCATGGGCTGGTGGGCACAAAGGAGCTAGTACCTTGCACAAGTAAGCCATAGATCTCTGGGGGAGTCAGTTCCTGCAGATCCAGCTACCTCACAAGGACGGCTCCCATGCAGGCAAGCATGGGCGGGCGGGCGGGCGGGCAGGCAGGCAGAGAGGCGGGCATGGGCACAAAGGAGCTGGTACTTATTGAAGCAGTAACTTTGAGTGTGGAAGATGATGCAGGCTTGGAGCATTAACGTTGCTTCTGCATGATCCACCTGTAAGGGCAGTAATGTGCAAAGTGGAAGTGTCGGATGACATGGAAAAACCAATCCTCAGCCAAAACATTCCAAAGGGCAACCAGTGGACTGCTGGAGTTTTCCTCCTGTTCCCGGTGGCTGGGACGGGTCTCTGCCCAACCATGGCGTGCAGACACAGCCTGTGCCCAAAATACCCCTGGCCTGTGCTCCTGCTGGGAGGGATACAGGTGATGCAGCCCACTGCCAAAGCACAGGTATAGGCAATGGGTTGCATGAATTGAAGTGACAAGTTGCTTCTCAAACCCATAAAACTGGTTCACATGCAGTTCAACTTATTTTAAGGGAGGTCTCCAAAGGGCGACCCGTCGACTGCTGGAGCTTAGCTTCTTCTCACAGGGGAAGTCAATGAGTTGAAGTGACAGGTTGCTTCTCCAAATCATGAAACTGGATCACGTGCACTTCATCTACTATCAAGAGAGCCCTCCAAAGGGCAACCCGTGCACTGCTGGAGTTTACCTCCTGCACATAGCGGAAGGTGGCTTCTCAAAATCATGACACTGGTTCACCTGCACTGCATCTTCTCTTAAGAGAGCTGTCCAAAGGGCGACCCGTGGACTGCTGGAGTTTACCTCCTGCACATAGTGGAAGGTTGCTTCTCAAAACCATCTTTCTGTACCACGTGCACTTCATCTACTATCAAGAGAACACTCCAAAGGGCAACCCGTGGACTGCTACAGGTGAAGTCAATGAATTGAAGTGACAGGTTGCTTCTCAAACCCATGAAACTGGTTCTCATGCACTTCAACTTATTTCAAGGGAGGTCTCTAAAGGGCGACCGGTGTTGAAGTGACAGGTTGCTTCTCAAAATCATGACACTGGGGGCGTTGCTAGACGTACCGGGTGTTCCGTCGTTGAGGAGCGGTGAAAGCGGCTTTTCCCGTTCAGCCGTGACGCCTCATCATCCACACCTGCCTTCGATTTGTGGCGGAAGTTTGCGCCGGTTGTGCTGCTGCCGCCGCGAGAACGGTTGCGCAGCCACACCGGCCTGATTGCCGCGGCTTTTTTTTTCGCTCGCTGCACGGTTTGCGCACGTCCGAAAGACCGCAAACTTGCGCAGCCGTCAGCGATGCCGCCGCCGGCCCTGGCGGCGGCAGCGGCGGCAGTGCCAGTGCCAGCCGAAGTGCTGCTGGTGCTGTTGAGGGTCAACATTGATGCGCTCACTTCCTGATGGGGGTCGTGGCGGGTGTCATATGACCCGAGGTCAATCGTCTGCATGGCCACTCTGTGCCTACATCTCCCATCATGCCTCTGAGGTGTCGGCGGCGATGACCGCCTCTGTGCCCTGTGCCCCATCCCAAGGAGCCAACCCACATCTGGCCGTAGCCATGGCAGCAGCCCACAAACAGCTCTGCCCTCTGCCAGCCTGGTACCCACACTAACAGGCAGCGTACAGCACCGCCATTATGCGGCCACGGTAGCTGCCCACCGCAAGGAGTCACCAGCCACTTTTGCGGTCCTCCGTTCCTGCGCAAACTGTCACTGGGGAAATAAAAAAAAAAAGCCGCTCCGCCGCGCTGCCCCAGCTGCCGGACTGCGCGCAAATGGCGGAGGCGGCTTGACCGAAGCCGCTGACCACTCCCCCTTAGCACGCCTTTTCCTGCCCAGTCCGGACCGCAGTGACCTCACATCCTCCCACACGTACTCCGAATTACCGCGGGACAGCAGGAAAAGGCGTCCTAAAACTCACTTTTTTAAAGTCGGGAGAAAGAGGCTTCACCGCGGGATAACGGCGGATCCTCGTGAACGTCATCTGGAAGCCTCGACGTGACTGCGGAAGGTAACGCGCGCTAGAGCCTCGTCTAGTAACGCCCTGGTTCACCTGCACTTAATCTTTTAACAAGAGAGCGCTCCAAAGGGCAACCTGTGGACTGCTTCGTCCTTTTTCTTCTGCTGCCCCTTACGCCTGGAACGCTCTTTCAGAACACTTGAGAACTACAAACTCAATCACAGCTTTCAAAACTCAGCTAAAAACCTTTGTGTTCCCTATAGCTTTTAAATATTGAGTTTGTTCTGACTCTATACTGTTTAGCTTCACCCTACCCAGTGCCTGTTTACACTTCCCTGTGCCTGTTTGCATTCTCTTTCCCTCCTTATTGTTTACTACAACTTTATTAGATTGTAAGCCTATGCGGCAGGGTCTTGCTATTTACTGTGTAATCTGTACAGCACCATGTACATTGATGGTGCTATATAAATAAATAAATAAATAATAATAATAATAATAATAATAATAATAATAATAATAAGTGGAAGGTTGCTTCTCAGAATCATGACAGTGCTTCACCTGTACTGCATCTTCTCTTAAGAGAGCGCTCCAAAGGGCGACCCGTGGACTGCTGGAGTTTACCTCCTGCACATAGTGGAAGGTTGCTTCTCAGAATCATGACAGTGCTTCACCTGTACTGCATCTTCTCTTAAGAGAGCGCTCCAAAGGGCGACCCGTGGACTGCTGGAGTTTACCTCCCGCACATAGGGGAAGTAAATGAATTGAAGAATCAGGTTGCTTCTCAAAGCCATGAACGTTACAGAGGAAGAGGGGTTGGCTCCTCATCACCCACATCCTGGAGGACCACCTCCTCCAAAGTAGTGGCTGTGCTGAAGTCAATGACTTCCATGAGTTGCAGTGTGAGGTAGCTTCTCAAAGCCAACACTAACTCATTGTGGTGAGTGAGGCGAGGACTAGCCCATTTGATTTTCACAGCGAGAGAGGCAGCCTGGCTAGTGGTGGTGGTGCCAGGCATTGCCTTGCCCCCTGCTTGCACCTCACCCAAACACAGATGAGCACGTAGTCAATCATGGAGTCTTTTGGAACTGGGTGGAAAACTATCCGGATGAGTTCACTAAGCTGTACCAGACGCCACAGAAATGAAATGAAATTGAGTGTGGTGCTTTGCCCTCACACAGTCATACACACACACACACGGTGACAAACTCTGCCTACAGCTTTTGTAGAGGCTCATGATGCCCACCAGGCAGGAAGTATTCTCTTTTAGGGGAAGATTCAGCCTGGCAGTGCCTGCTGCATCTACTGTGGTAGTAAGGAAGAGATGGCCTGAATTTGACTGAGTGAATTGTATAAGTACTACAGCCTGCCTGCCTGTATGTAAGATGAAGAAAGCATGACCTTACTGAGAGACGAATTGAAAGATTCAGAGTTGATTTTGTGAACTGAAATGCAGCCACTAAATAATGAAATGAAATGATAATAATAATAACAACAACAACAACAACAACAACAACAACTTTTAAAAAAGAAAAAGCCTGTCTACCTGAACTGTAGTCTGCCAGAAAAAGCGAAGGAAGGGTGGAATTAAAGGGAGAGGAGCCTGCCTGTCACTCCCACGAGGGCTTGAGGGTGGGGTATCCCAGCAGGGGGAGATTGCCCTTCAGAAAGACCAGCTGCTCCACCAAGTCCGGCTCCAAGCGAGAGCGGTGAGGGGTCACTATGTCGCCCGTCATAGAGAACACCCTCTCGCTTGGAACACTGTTGGGTGGGCAGCTCAGTCGATCGCTGGCCACCCGTGCCAGGTCCGGCCAAATCTGAAAGCGGGATGACCAGGGGGTCCATGGAGCAGTCCTCCATGGGCTCTGCCAGGTAACGCTGCACGGCGGTTGCAGCGTCATCCTGGCCGGTGGCTGGGGAGGGTCTCTGCCCAACCACGGCGTGCAGAACCTGTGCCCAAATCCCCTGGCCTGTGCTCCTGCTGGGAGGGATGCAGGTGAAGCTGCTGCTGGTAATGCTGCTGCTGCTGTGGGGAGTGGTGGCCTGCTCCTCTGCCTCACTGTGCCCCACCCTCTTGGCCCATGCCGCCCGCACTTCACCCACCAGCATTTCCACCCAGTGCTGCCTGGTATTTGGCCCACAAAGCCCATCCTTCACACAAGGGTCACACATGGCTGCCAATATGTAGACCCTCTCTGTTTGGATGGGCTCCAGCCTCCGCGTCAGGCCATCCCTCAGCCTAGTCACCGCATCGCGTACCTCGGGCTCGAAGTGCCTGCCGGTGACGGGATCCTTGTACTCCAGAAACTCGCCCATCTGTTTCTGGAGATGCCTGCATACAAGGATCACCTGGCTGAGGAGGGCAGAGCTAGTGCTCAGGGTCTCGGTGGCCTCAAGGAACGGCTTGAGGACCGCCACCAGCTGGGGCATGGCGTCCCACTGCTGCTTGCCCATGTGGTGGACGCCCATGTCCCTGACCCTGAACAAGTCGTGGATGGCACGCTGTTGCTCCACCATACGCTCCAGTATGAGGTAGGTGGAGTTCCAGCGTGTCACCACGTCTTGCACTAGCCTTTGCTGCGGGAGATTCAACTCCTCCTGCTTCTCCCTCAGCAATCGACTGCCCTTGACGCTGTGGTGGAAATGCCCTGCCACCTTTCTACAGCTCTCCAGGAGGTTACGAATACCGACCAGGGGACCGAGGTTGGCCTTGCTGCCTGTCCCAAGGCCATCCCTCACCACCAGGTTCAAGACGTGCACGATGCAGCGGATGCCCTCAAATCCGCCGTCGCACACTGCCTTCACTACGTTGGCTCCCCCGTCCGTGACCATGTAACCGCGGGTGAGCTTGTGCCCAGCTAGCCACCCATCCACCATGCGGTTCACGGCCTCCGTAACCTCCGCTGCCGTGTGGGACTGGTCCATCACTTGCGTATAGAGGAGGGTCCAGCAGTAGCCCTCCTTGCCAGTCCCTCTAGTGCTGGATGCTTCCTGTCCCACAGCTGCCCACCAGTGAGCCGTGAGGGACAGGTAAGCGTGCACTCCGCCTTCGCTGAACCAAATGTCGGAGGTAAAGTGCACCATCCGTGCCTCTGCCTGGCACAGATGACCCAGCACTAACTCCCTGCAGGAACGGTACAGGGAAGGCACCACCCGCCTGCTAAGGGTGGTGTGACACGGCAGCTTATAGTATGGAACTAGGGATATGCCTAGAACTAGGGGTGTGCACGGACCCCCCGCTCCGCTTCACTTGCAGATCCGCCATTTTCCGGATCGGGCCGCTCTGCCCCGCCCCCGCTCCGCCCACTTCCGCTCCGCTCCGCTCGGAGCTCCGGATCCGGATCGGAGCTCCGTTTCCCCCCCCCATAGGCTTGCATTGAAAGCTAAAAAATTATACAACTTTTTTTCTGTGAAAGTTAGAAACCTCATGTTTGGCACCATGACACCTCATGGGGCTATACACATGCACGCCAAATTTCAAAGCAATCCCATCATCCCCTGATTTTGGGGGAATTTTTGAAAATTGGGCACCCCATTCACACCCCTTTCCATAGCTCCATCAATTTGCACGTTAGAAACCTCAAACTCGGCACCATGAAAGCTTATCCAGGGATACATACGCACGCCGAGACTCAAGGCAGTCCCATCATCCCCTGATTTTTGGGGAATTTATGAAAATCCAACACCCCTTTCCATAGCTCCGTCAATTTTGCACGTTAAAAAAAAACCTCAAACTCACCACCATGACAGCTTATCCAGGGATACATACGCACGCCGAGACTCAAGGCAGTCCCATCATCCCCTGTTTTTTGGCGGGCCTTAAACCTGCAAAATTTGGAACTTCCAAAACTCCAAGTGAGCGCAGGAAGGACTTCTCCCCTGAGTCAAAGCCACACACACACAACATCCCTGTGAGGTGGGCAGGGGAGGAGGGAGGGAAGGCAGGCAGGCATGCAGCTGGCATTTCTGGGGGCATAAGGAAGTGAGCCAAGGATAAGCCAGTAATGCATATAAAATGGAATAAATCAATAAATAAACAAAGGAGGGGTGGAATTAAAAGCAGCAGTGTTGCTCAATAAACAGCAAGAAGATTTTTTTAAAAAAGTCTATATCTGTCTTTTACCAGCAATAGGGGGACGTGCCCGGGGGAGGGGGAAGCAGCTGCCAGTTCAACTCAAGACAGCCACCAACAGCTCTGAGATTAAGAAGTAAACGCTCACTTCAACTCATAACAGGCATCGCTCCACCACTAAGAAGTAAACGCTCACTTCGACTCATAATAGGCATTGCTCCACCGTTTTACTCTCTTTGGAAGGCTCTAATGGCCTTCCAGTGCAGGAGAGAGTGGGGGCACGTCCACGATGAGATGCCCTAGGGGAGCTCATCCCCTTGCACCACATCTTTTCAGTTGTTCCCCAAAGTTAGGGTGGGTAGCAGTGCTGTGTTTCTATCTCTTATTCTTGGCTTAGTATATGATTTCAGGTTGTGTTTGTGCATTTGGTGGGGCTACTGTTTTAAAAAACACTGGGAAAAGCCCGTTCAGATGAAGAAAGAGAAGTTTCCCAGAATCCCAAGTTACCCGTTTTGCCTATGCCCTCCTCTAACTTTGGGATCATGTGATCATGACCGGGAGCTGACTCTGCCCCTCAGCCCTTTGAAAAAGGTATTTTTCCCGCCAATTTTTAAAAAACTTCTAGCGCGCGACCCGCACGACGCAGAAAGTTGAGAGTAGTCTCAAAATGACCCCCATCCACGACTCTCTGTGCACAAGAATTTTCAGAACGATAGCTTAAAAACCAACCCAGTTATGCCCGAGTCTTTCCCTCAATGCAATCCTATGGGCGAAAAGCTGAAAACGCCGTTTGAGCCGCGCGGTTGACCCGATTTTCAAAAAAATATAGCACGCGACCTGCACGACGCAGAGAGGTGAGAGTCATCTCAAAATGACCCCCATCCACGACTCTCTGAGCACAAGAATTTCCAGAACGATAGCTTCAAAAAGAACGTAGTTATCCGCGATTATTTGCCGCAATGCAATCCTATGGCGAAATGTTTTCAAGATGGCGACTGGAGCGCTCCGCCTGAACTAGGAGCTCCGAAAAATGGTCACTTCTCTTTGCCTTGCTTCTAGGGGTCCGCGGTCCGCTCCTACTCCGCCTCTGGGTAAGGCGGAGCAGGCCAATCCGCTACTGCTTCTACGCTCCTAATCGGAGCGGATCACACCCCTACCTAGAACACTAATCTCCGATTAGAATCAGAGAATCAGAAGCGAATTGTCCTGCTCCGCCTTGCCCAGAGGTGGAGTAGAAGCGGACCGGGGACCCTTAGAAGCATGGCGAAGAGAAACGGCGATAGGCGGAGCACTTCTCTATTCGCGGAGCACTCCGCCCGTCATTTTGGATCATTTCGCCCATAGGATTGCATTGAAGAAAAGAATAGGGGATAACTGTGTTGTTTTTAAAGCTATCCATTTGAAACTCGGTGTGCTTAGAGAGTCTTGGGTGGGGGTCATTTTGAGCCTACTCTCAGCTCTCTGTGTGGTGCGGATCACTTGCTATAATTTTTTTAAAAAAAATGTAAAAAAAGCGTGAGGGGGTAAAAGCGGTGTGTGTGTTTTTAGCGATGACAGGCAGATTCAACTCCCAATCATGATGAGAATTGATGACCTCATGAAGCATCCTCCAATCCCAGCGTTGGAGGGGGGACTAAGGCAGAGCCACCCTGGGAGCTTTCTGCTTTGTGTCTCTTTGTCGGTTGGCGTTCGTGGAGAGAGGAGTTAGTTATAGGTGCTGCTGCTGTGTTTGGAGTTGGAGGAGATTAGATTAGGATTTAGCTTGGGTTGTGTGTGTGTTTGTTTGCTTGTTTCTGACTGTTTGCTTAGTTTGCTCTGTGTTTTTCCCTTACTTTGATTTTATATAAACTTTATTTTTAATTTTTGGAGTGTTTGGTTGGTTGGTTCATTTTTGTGCAATTAAAAGTAGATCAAGAACTTCTTTCAAAATTTCATATCAGCTTGTGGAAACAAACAAAGAAAGAAAGAACGCTGCCACTTAGCACCAACACCAAATTGATCCTAACCAGTTAGCCCTCCCTTCCACAAAGGATTTCCAGAACCAAATCTAAGGCCAGACATGGGGGAGGTCCATCAGCCTCCAGGACCCAGTTGAGTGCTGTCAACAACCCTAGTGGAGACCCCTCTTGATTGCTGCACCATATTTTATCCCAACCTTCCCTTATCATCCAGGCCTCGTCTACACCAAGCAGGATATTCCACTATGAAAGTGGTATGAAAGTGGTATCTAAAAGGCAGGAGCCACACTACTGCTCTATAGTGGTATTGAAGTGCACTGAACTGTTGGCGTCCACTGACACATACCATATACTACTTTCATACCACTATATCCTGTTTGGTGTGGCTCCTGCCTTTTAGATACCACTTTCATACTGATTTCATAGTGCTATATCCTGCTTGGTGTAGATGAGGCCCCAGAGTGAAGTCTCTGTATTAGCAATAGATGCTCAGAACCCCCTTGGCAGCAATGTTAGCTAAAACCTTAGGAAGTTTCCATTGATGGGCTTCTTCTCTGTCAAATACATGGTCCTATACAACCAGTAGGAGAACCCCTTCCATTTCAATACAAAGAATTGAAGTATTAAACTATCACCATGATGATCACAGTGAGGATAAAATAAATTGGTGTCACGGTATGGATGTAGTTTTGAAGACCTACAATTATAGGCAGACCATGACTAAGTAACTTCCCTTGTATTGCTTGGAGTATGGTTGTAAAGGTGAATTTCATAACCATTTCAGCTGAAGTCTCGGAAAAGTCTTCCTTATATGATAATATAAAACAGGAAATGATATTATCATGTGGGTATGGCTTTCCAAGATCACAATGCATATTTAACCATATTTAAATCCTCAACGTGGTTTTGTGGATCTCTCTAAACACTCTCATATAAGGTTGGTTCTTTGATGGGAAAAGTGTTTAAAATGTGTATTAATTGCCCTTAGCTTTGGTGGGTTATGAATTGGAGTTCCAATCTGCAAACCAGCCCTATGGGTAAAAGTTAATATAGCTCCAAAATAAACCTTTTTCAATACCTGTTACGAAGACCCATCTTTACTGCATTCAGACTCAGTCTGACTGTAAACTGTCTTACACTTTGCCAGAACTTAAAGTGTATCCTGATTGTGACATCATCCATGATATCCAAGCATAACATTTGAACTCACCAGGTTATCCCTGTGCCACATAATGCTCTGCAACTAAGTAACCATCAGCCTGACTATCCAAGTGTGAAGTTTAGTTTCAAATTCATAACCTACATTTGAAGAAGCATTTAGCATAACTTGAAAGTGTGCTTCCAGTATTAAGTGCAGAAACATCCAATAAAAAGTGCAATCTTACTTGCTTTGTGTATTAATGCTCACATATTAGTCTACTTTAAGGAGAGAATCAGCTAGTGTAATATTATTTTTCTTCAGAGAAATCCTTGACCTGATATCTTTCAGGTGCCAGGTCAAGACTTTCCTCTTCTTCCAGGCATTTAACAGCATTGAATGCTAAGTTTGTTTTTTAATGGACCCAAGAATTGTTTTAAATGGATGCTGCTGTTTTTATATCTCTGTTGGTTTTAAAGTGTGTGTGTGTGTGTGTTTATTTATTTATTTATTTTATTTTATTACATTTCTATACCGCCCAATAACCGGAGCTCTCTGGCCGGTTCACAGAAATTAAAAACATTCAAAGTGTAAAACAACAGTATAAAACCATAATATAAAATACAATATAAAAGCTCAACCAGATAAAAACAGCAGCAATGCAAAATTACAACTTCAAAACACCAAGTTAAAATTTATTTATAGACTGTTAAAATGCTGGGAGAATAAAAAGGTCTTCACCTGGCATCTAAAAGCACACAGGTGGTCGACCGGACTTGGCCAAGCACCTTGTCCACATCCTCGGGCCTCACTAACTGAAATTCATCCAATAAAACTGAACCGGACGGCGCTCTGAACGCCTCTACTAGTGGAGCTGCATTAAGTGTGGTGTCCAATACATGAGGAATCTGAGCGACTTTATCTTCAAAGTGCCGTGCAAACTCGTCACAGCGTGCTACCATATATATATAAATGTTTACTGTTTTTAGCTTTTGTGAACCGCCCAGAGAGCTTCAGCTGTGGGGCGGTAGATAAATGTAATAAAATAAAATAAATCAATAATAAACAATATCCTTGACTTGATATCTGCAGGGTTTTTTTTCCCCAAATCATCCTTTATTTTAGGAAGATGGTCCCAATAATATGAAAGTCCAAATGCAATAATAATGTTTCCTAGACTTTAATCCAATCTCTTCCATGGAGCTTTTGGCTTAAGGCCTTAGTTCAAATCTGAAATAACAAAAACAAAGCTAATGTGTATGTGAGTACGTGTGCCCACATTTGCCCTATATTACCCGGGTCTCTCTCTCCCTCTTGTCCGGTACTTGCTCCTCCACACACCCCACCCTGACCAAACTTAGAATGAGTGTTTGGCCTGCTGTAGGGTTTTGGGTAGCTTGTTACCAAGGGCAACAAGCCATCAGGTTCACACAACCTGACAAGCCACGCTTTTGTTGTTTATTCGTTCAGTCGCTTCCGACTCTTCGTGACTTCATGGACCAGCCCACGCCAGAGCCACGCTGCCCAGTGGTAATTAGGCTAATCCTCCCACCATGAAACCGACACACACAGGGAGGGGAAATCAGCCATTGTGGCTTATTTGGCCTGCACATCAGTCCTCCCTTATGTGTAAACCTGGCCATTCTATCCAAGCCTGCTAGCCACGATGATGTAATAGAACCTCTAGGTTCCGAGGCAGTATGGGCCAGGGGAGGGGGAAAAAAGTCAGGAAAGGGCAGTTCCATTTATGGCCTGTTTGAGAATTTCTCAAAGGTATTGGCTGGCCACTGTTAAAAAATGAATGATGGACTACATGGACCCTTGATCTGATCCAGCAGGGCTCTTCTTAAGGAGGCAGGACAGGAGCATGGAGAAAGTAAAAGGATGGATTATAGGGATTGTAGAGAAACAGGATCACTGTGGGGTTCTTAGGGAAAAAGAAAGAGAGCTGCTTGTGAGAGGAAGTGGAAGCATAGAATAAAGACATGGACACAAGAGCTTGGGTTAAACTAGGGCCTCTTTCTTAATAATTAGGTAGATTCATCCCTCCCTGGATCTGCATGTGAAAGTGCGGCAATTAAGTTCTTCTCTCAGGCCACTTGCCTGGCTTATGGGCGAGCCACTCTCTAAAGCAAGGAGTCAGGAAATCCTGCTCCTTACTTATGTGACATTTTATAAGTGTGGGGAAACCGCCCTATGACAACCTCTCCCACTGCCATAACGACAGCGAGTAGGTGAAGATAGGAGGGTCTCCAAAGGCATACCATATCCTGGCACAGGAACCGCATAGACCCCGAGGAGCATGTCCTCCGGCTATGCCAATCACCAAAAGGTGCCAGAATGCTCACCGGCCCTACCTGATATAGCGAATTCCCGCACATCTCTGCCACGAGTCAACCTAATTACTTATCCTGTCTCGTAAGACTTCCAGTATGAAGTAGGCAAAACCATCAAGAATGGGAAAATCCCTACTCAGCCCCCCGTCCAAAGGGAGTGACTGGCTAATCCCATACTAGAAGAAGGGTGGGAGCCAGAAATGAAAGAGATCGATGCCTTGGGTGGGCTGCCTTTTATAGGCACAGCCCCGCCCTACCTCACATGGTCTACATTTCGCCATGAGGGGTGCCTCTATTCTGCTCCTCCCCCTCGCAACAGCTGGCTTCCCACTCAAGCCTTTGGGCTGGGCGGACACCAGATTTGTTGTAGTTTTCAGCTTTATGAAATTTAGGTAAGTGGTTGCAAGATTTAGGAACACAGGACAGTGTACTGTACTGCTGTTGGTCCTCCACAGCAGGTAGTGGTGGTTCCTAAAGTAAGCATAGGAATGAGCTGAAACACTCCTTTTCAAAATGAGGCAGGTCAGGAGACCTGCCTTCTGGGAGCTCTGCTGACCTGTCATGTGCTGAAAACATTGCTGCTAGTTCTGTTTTTCTCCCCAGGAACCACTAGTTCCTGTTGCATTAGCCGTCCATCCTGCTGGCATGGGGACAGTACTCTATATCCAAATGGACATGCCTCTCTCCTCTAACTTGTGTGCTTTACCATGCTATTAATTTATTGTCTAAGGGCACAATCCTATGCATGTTTAGAGAGAGAAAAGGCGCTACAATCCTCAGCATGCCCCAACCAGCATGGCTGAAAGGATGTTGGGAGTTGCAGAACTGTTTTCTGTGTAAACATGCATAGGATTCCACCTTGAATCATGAACAAGGACAATTATATGATTCAGACAAAGAGATGAAAGTTGCCATCACAAGACCTACAATTGTGAAGCTTTTAGGCATGTGCTCCGCTCCGATTAGGAGCGGAGAAGCAGTAGCGGATTGGCCTGCTCCGCCTTACCCAGAGGCGGAGTAGAAGCGGACCGCGGACCCCTAGAAGCAAGGCGAAGAGAAGCGGCCATTTTTCGGAGCTCCTAGTTCAGGCGGAGCGCTCCGATCGCCATCTTGAAACATTTTGCCCATAGGATTGCATTGCGGAAAACAATCGGGGATAACTGGGTTGATTTTTAAGCTATCGTTCTGAAAATTCTTATGCACAGAGAGTCGTGGATGGGGGTCATTTTGAGACTAATCTCACCTCTCTGTGTCATGTGGTTCGCGTGCTATATTTTTTTAAAAATCAGGTAAACAAACATTACAAACAGGGACAGCGCGGGTCAAACGAAGGTTTTCGCCCATAGGATTGCATTGCGGAAAACAATCTGGGATAACTGGGTTGATTTTTAAGCTATCGTTCTGAAAATTCTTGTGCACAGAGAGTCGTGGATGGGGGTCATTTTGAGACTACTCTCAGCTCTCTGCGTCATGTGGGTCGCGCGCTAGAATTTTTTAAAAAATCGGCGGGAAAAATACCTTTTTCAAAGGGCTGAGGGGCAGAGTCAGCTCCCTGTCATAATGATCCCAAATTTGGAGGAGGGCATAGGCAAAATGGGTAACTTGGGATTCTGGGAAATTTCTCTTTCTTAATCTGAACGGACTTTTCCCAGTGTTTTTTAACACAGTAGCCCCACCAAATGCACAAACACAACCTGAAATCATATACTAAGCCAAGAATAAGAGAGCACTGCTCCCCACCCTAACTTTGGGGAACAACTGAAAAGATGTGGTGCAAGGGGATGAGCTCCCCTAGGGCATCTCATTGTGGACGTGCCCCCACTCTCTCCTGCACTGGAAGGCCATCAGAGCCTTCCAAAGAGAGTAAAATGGTGGAGCAATGCCTATCATGAGTCGAAGTGAGCGTTTACTTCTTAGTGGTGGAGCGATGCCTGTTATGAGTTGAAGTGAGCGTTTACTTCTCAGAGCTGTTGGTGAAGCAATGGCTTTCTTGAGCTGAACTGGCAGCTGCTTCCCTCTCCCCCGGGCACGTCCCCCTATTGCTGGTAAAAGACAGATAGATATAGCCTTTTTTAAAAAGTTCTTGTTGTTGTTTATTCAGCAACACTGCTGCTTTTAATTCCACCCCTCCTTTGTTTATTTATTGATTTATTCCATTTTATATGCATTACTGGCTTATCCTTGGCTCACTTCCTTATGCCCCCAGAAATGCCAGCTGCATGCCTGCCTGCCTTCCCTCCCTCCTCCCCTGCCCACATCGCAGGGATGTTGTGTGTGTGTGGCTTTGACTCAGGGAGAAGTCCTTCCTGCGCTCACTTGGAGTTTTGGAAGTTCCAAATTTTGCAGGTTTAAGCCCCGCCAAAAAACAGGGGATGATGGGACTGCCTTGAGTCTCGGCGTGCATATGTATCCCTGGATAAGCTTTCATGGTGGTGAGTTTGAGGGGGTTTTTTAACATGCAAAATTGACGGAGCTATGGAAAGGGGTGTTGGATTTTCATAAACTCCCCAAAAATCAGGGAATGATGGGACTGCCTTGAGTCTGGGTGTCCATGTGGACACATGGATAAGCTGTCATGGTGGCGAGTTTGAGGTTTCTAACGTGCAAATTGACGGAGCTATCGAAAGGGGTGTGAATGGGGTGCCCGATTTTCAAAAATTCCCCCAAAATCAGGGGATGATGGGATTGCTTTGAAACTTGGCATGCATGTGTATACGTCCATGAGGTGTCATGGTGCCAAACATGAGGTTTCTAACTTGAACAGAAAAAAAGTTGTATAATTTTTTAGCTTTCAATGCAACCCTATGGGGGGGGAAACGGAGCTCCGATCCGGATCCGGATCCGGAGCTCCGAGCGGAGCGGAGCGGAAGTAGGCGGAGCGGGGGCGGGGCGAAGCGGCCCGCTCCGGAAATCGCGGATCTGCAAGTGAAGCGGAGCGGGGGGTCTGTGCACACCCCTATAAGCTTTCATTAAGACCAAGATTTTTGTCTTCTGTGCATGTGCAATATTTCTTTCTCCCCCTCCATTAAAAAAATGCATTCTGTTTTCTACGGTAGCTGCTTCACAATTAACCCCCTTTGTAATTTTATGCAGATCCACATTGCTAAATTACGCAGCCTATTTCAGTAATTAAATACGTGTCACAGTGGGTATTCTCTCCATGTTTTCTTCCTTACTGGCTTTTAAATTCAGTAAATTTAGGTTTTCCTTTCCCCTGACTATGTGCATGGACAATATTGGGACTCATGTCCAAGCCATATGATATAAATCTTGGAATCCCACTTGTAACAATAATGTTGATTTTACATGTAATTCAGTTCATGAAATGTAATACCTTGCTTATTTTTACTTTAGTTTTATAGTGTAGGGGTAAACAGCATGATAAAATTATGCCAGTGAAATTCTCATTCTCCCAAAGCAGATAAACCATGAGGCTAGAATGGAGAATAGGATATGCAGAGGTGACTGTGGGGTTGTGGAAAACTGATGACGAACAACTTAGGGTCACCTACTTCTTCTTTTTTTGTTTAGAGCAGACCTTCCTCAACCTGGTGCCCTCCAAAGGTGTTGGACTACAACTCCCATCATTGCAAATCAGTATGTCCCATGGTCAGGAATGCTGGGACAGCAGGATGGGTAATGCTGTTCTATCTCCTTACCAAATACAGGGGCTGCCCAATATTTGTCTCTCACACACATCTCACATATAGCAGCACGATTGATAACAAAAGGGGCACTATTTGTTGGAGATGTAGAACCAGAGCAAGTGCTGGCACTTTCAACTGTTGGTCAATATCCTGCCCTTCAAAGAACCAATGTTTTTCCTCCTTAAAATGTGTTTATGCAAAATATACTGTTCACTCCCCGCAATCTTTCCACAATACATCATCTCATCATTGTGGCAGAGGAACAGAAAAGGGTTAGTTTGGCTGTCTCGAACTCCTTTCAGATGAGATTGGTTTGTAATCCTATACCACTTGGGAGGAAGCTCTAGTAAACTCAGTGGCACTGACTTCTGAGGAGACATGTATAGGATCCAAGTGTAAACCAACCTTCTCCAGTCTGGTGCTCTCCACATGTGTTGCACTGCAACTCCCACGTTATGGGGAGGACAAACTTCATTTTCATCAATATTTTTAAAATAATCCTTTCACATGAATCTATTAGGTGCTGGCTCTGCCTTTGATGTCACACTGCTGAACACGTAAGAAAAATCCTCTGTGTTAGTTGCTGAACACCATATATCTGGCATTCAATAAACAGACAACTTATGCCATGAGTTGAAAACTAATTTTGACATCTGAGGAACTATCAAAGTTAGATTGCTTATTATTATTATTATTATTATTATTATTATTATTATTATTATTATTTATTTATATAGCACCATCAATGTACATGGTGCTTCATTTGGTTTCTCCATTTAAACTGATGAACATCTTTTGGAGTTCCTTGATGTATCACATGTCTTAATGCTGGAAAACATCATACTTTAGAACAGGTGTGGGCAGAAAATAGATCTATCCATATGTTTGGGACAGCAATTTGCAGCATTCCTGATCACTGTCCACGCTGACAGGGACTTTTATGAGTTGAACTCCAAAACATCTGGAGAGCTACATTCTGCCTGCCCTTGCTCTAGAACAGCATTCCCCGATCAGTTTTCCACAACCCCACAGTCACCTCTGCATATGATAGCCTGCTGCCCTCCAGATGTTTGAGATTACAAGACACAGCATTCCTGACCATGGGACATACTGACTTGCAATGATGGGAGTTGTAGTCCAACACCTTTGGAGGGCACCAGGTTGGGGAAGAGCTGCTCTAAACAGAAAAAGAGAAGTAGGTGGCCCTAAGTTGTTCGTCATCAGTTTTCCACAACCCCACAGTCACCTCTGCATATCCTATTCTCCATCCTGGCCTCATGGTTTATCTGCTTTGGGAGAATGGGAATTTCACTGGAACTTTCTGCCTCCTTTGGGAGAATGGGAATTTCACTGGATCTTTCTGCCTCCTTAGGAAGTGTTCAATGGGCTACTAGGTTTTGTGGATGCATCTACAAATGCTGTGAGGAAATTTGGAGGAGAGTTCACTTTCAACTTTTTTTCTCAGTCTTTTACTTTGTATAAAAAAGACACAAAAGGATATTGCTGAGCTAGACTTGGCATTTAGAATCCAAAATAACAAGAATAAATACCATAATAAAGGGTATTTATTCACCCCTGCCACAACACACACACACACACACAGAAAGATTATTTTGGTTTGCTTTCCTCTTTTATGTGTGTACGTTGATTGCACTGAGTCTATTTGAAACACACACAAAAAGTGTTTTTTTAAAAATGCCTGCCACAAATTATAACTCATTCAAATAGATTAATTTATTATGACTACACAAAGGCTTTTTTTCTTTAAATATTCATTTTCTTCTAAGCACTGATATTAGTAATTTAACTTTGGATATAGCATAATCAATTAAAGAGAACCATGCTGTGAGAAAGTGAGCCTGGGACATTAATTTAATCTATTTTAGCAACTCCTGCTGTCTCTGGAATAATTTCTATGGATGCAAGGCATTTCTCAAAGTTTTCTATAAGGAAAAAAAAGCATGTCAGTGAACTCTTTCTAAATAAAACAAATGTTTTACTACTATTAGCAATATCCCCAACGTTTGTGGAAATTTGGCCATGAAGAGAAGCTGCAGCTGAATGGGATGGCTAGTGCCCGCCGTAACATTGGGTTTTTTCCCCTAGCTTTGGCCCCTCCTTTCTCCTTCTCTCCAGTCTAGATTTCCTAAATCAATAGCACCTCAGACATTGATCCTAATGGCCCTCGAGCTGTCCCCTTTCTACTTCGGTGGACTGTCAGGAAGCTTGAAGCTGCCATTTTAAAATTACTGCAACGTAGCACTCCTCCTGGGCACTGCGGAGCATTTAAAATGGCAGCTCCAAACCATGGGACCTTGGCTGCTACCTAAATCAGTCATGTATTTATGCTGGGCCTTGGAGGTGGAGCCTGAGGGAGATAGGAATGGTCACTTGGCAGGGGCAGGGCCTGGCTATGCCTGGTGGTTCATGCATGAAGCCTATGGGCACGACAATATAAGTAATAGCAAATTTTCTCGTCAACCCAATAAGAACACAACCAGGCCCTAGGTTCTATCCCTTTCCCTCTGAGAATTGTCCTCTTTTCCCTGGACAATCTGAAAACAGGGCAAATACCCTGAAATTTCAGGCAAAACTCAGCCTGGAAACCCTACTCAGTTCTTTAGAACTTTCCCTTAGCCTTGCTTCCCAAATAAGTTGTGTTTTCTGACTGTAGTTCTATTGGTGAGTGCTCACCTCCATACCCAGAGCCCTGTTAAGTATAGCAGTCTCTGTTCTTTTTCTTTTGTATTAATTGTTTGGGTTGCTGGTGTGCTGAAGTAAGAGTAGAGATGAAGGTAATGGCTGCTGGTCTCACAAAGACACCAATGGTGAGTTCCTCCTTTTCTCTTCCTTGGAACGAATGGGCATTTGGGAACTCTCTCTCCAAATGAAAAACTAAAAATGTTCCTCTCAAACGTCTCCACTCAATTTGCAGGCAGAAAAATGGGGAGGGGGAAGAATTTCACCATATTTGCCTATCGGGAGAAATTGTCCAGCATTGCTTTGTGGGGTGGGACTCACTATCAGCAATACCAGTAGTAAAGTTTCTCCCCCACCCTAGGTTTTCTGACAGCCTGGTCACCATTTTGCAACCTCCATAATGTCCTAGACCTTGCGTCATTCTAGGACATTGTGGGAGGAAAATGGCAGCCTCCACTCATAAATGGTGCAGAATCTTTGGGGGAAATTCTATGCAGTGAGCTTGTTTTTTCTGGTAGTGGGGAAACCAAACAAAGAAATACAGTCAGAAAAATGACTTTTGAGAAATTTTGGCTCAGCTGTAATTTGGAATGTTATTGAAATCTTAGCTTTCAGTTGGAATGTTCCAGGACATTTTTTTGTTTAGTGATTCAAAACATGCTTATCATTATATGATTTGAATAAACATATATTGCACTAAGAAAACATTTGTGGCATTTTCTCACCCTGGTGTGTGTGTGTGTGTGTGTGTGTGTGTGTGTGTGTGTGTGTGTGGTTGATTGGTGGCTAGGGACAATTTCTCTTTCTTTTTCACACAACTGAAAATTGGCCAGGAGAGAATTCTTCACTCAGGTATTACAGGCATCTATAACAGATAATAGCCAGGTGGGATACCAGCATGATTATGCTCTACCAACAATACTTGATAAATGACTTCAGTATTGGAAATGTGACTACAAACAGAAGGAAAAATAAAACAAAATGCCAGAATTAAGCTAACACATACTGTATACACACACACACACACACACACACACACACACACACACACCATGTGTTTGTTGATGCTATAAGGCAGAAACATTTTCTTGCATGGCTGAAGTTGTTTAAAAAGTATTTGTACTTGTTAGTTTCTTCCCTTGTCCTTTATCCATGACTAGAATTAGATATTATGGGAGATACATTGGTGATGTTGAAAAACTGCAGCCATGTATCTCGTTCTCTCTCCCTATTAAGTTAAGTAATAAAACTTACGTTATGTGATGCCATCATGCTATGAGTTTCCCTGCCTTGCCCTTCACTTCATTGCAGAGTTTGAGAAATGGTAACGACACAACAGACATGTATTGTTAGACATTACCAACCAGAGAAGAGGAGTTGTAGGTTGCCGCCAACTACACATCTCCTGTAACACCTAGATCTAGTCTGCATCTAATCTGTTAGGTCCATCCCCTAAAGTAACAAAGACGTCAAGAAACTGCAGGGTGTACTACAGGAGTGCACATTGGTCAGCTTCTAGCTGAAGCAATTTCATATGGCCACTGGTAGCTTTCTCAAATTTTATTCAAGATGTGCCATGCTCCCACTGGAGGAATCCTCTTCAGAGGAGGAGCTAGAGCTCCCAGAGATCAAGTGCACCCCTGAACAGCCCATGTCAGGAGGAGTCTGGGCCCCTTGAGGGAGGTGACCACAGGATTATCCCTGTAAAGAGCAGGGAATTCTGCCTTTGAGGTTGAGGGTGAGCAACCCCTTGGCCCCGAGGAATGTCATCACCTCAAGAGGCAGGGCAGTAGGACTCCTTTGAGAAGGAGTGCTTGAATACAAAATAGGACTCCTCAAGAGGAAACAACTCCTCATGAGTAGGACTCTTGCTAGAGGGCTATAATGAACTACGGCTGAGCTCTGGGTGGGGCTCAGGATCTTCAGTTTGAGCCTAGCCAATGCTGGAAACAATGTGGTTCTACTGCCGGTGTTTTATACCCCGACAGTGGCTCGTGATTGAATCTTTGTGTTATTGACTTTTGGACTTCTGCCTGACACTGCCTTTTTGGATCTGTAATTATGCTTGATTGATGCCCTGTGCATTTGAGTTTGGCTACATCTCTGACTTCTTTCACTTCTCAGGCAAATGCATATTTGTTTGGTAAACCATATTTGCCTACTTAGAGACTTATGCAGCCAGAACAGGGCAGGATGTAGTAAGAGTTTGGATGCAGATATATTTATAATAAGCCAAATGACAACAACATGTTTTTAAGCTTATGTTGCATCTCTTTTAGATTTTATGTGTAATTCCCCAACTATGCCTCTGCCCCTGAATTCCATAACCATCATATCCCTGCTACCTAGAGATGGGCAAAACCATGGAGTGATCAGCATGTGGCTGCTTGCCCTGCTGCTGCTACCACCCTCCCTCGTGAGCTGGGCAATGTGTGCTTCTGTCAAACACTCATGAGACCTCAGCAAGCATTTGACAGCTGCTGCCTTTATCCTTGAGTTACTAAGGCTCCCATTGGTGCAGGGTGTGATTTGTGTCCACCATCAATGCAGGAAGGAAGTGTGCAATGTTGGCAGCCAGGGTGGCTGGCTGCTGAATGCTCACGGGGGCCTTGCCAGCAGTCAGGCATGGGTCTGCACTTGCCCCAAGTGCATCCAACTGGGTCTGTGAGGAACAGATGTGGGGTTCTGCTGCCCTCATGGACCCAACTGGTCGCTCATGGCAACCATACTGCTGCCAAATATCACCAGCTTGGTTAAAGAGCCTGACTTCCCAGGAAGAGGTCTGTTTGTGTGACCATATATACTTTTGTCCCCTCTCTGAGACCATGTTTACTGCCTACAAAGGTTGCCCATCCTTCTGATAGGCAATGTCATAAGACATTTTCGGTGTATTATAGGAGCCAGTGCACGTATATGGTTATCAGTTGCAAACCAGAGAATAGGCTGGATTCTGAAGGCTGGGTCCTTACATGCTGATTTGAAAGTATGTCCCCCTGTGTTCAGTAGGGCTTTCTTCAACATAATGAGCCTCCCAGTGTAGATCATCTGGTAGGGCCCTGTGTTGATATGAACTGCTTCTGTTATAGGCATGGCCCTTTTCACAGTGGCACCCCACTTACACTCTTCCCTCTGAAAACCAACTCTCTCCTCCCCATCTCTACCAGACAATAGCAAGCTTCTTAAGACTACCTAATCCCCTCCCCTCCCCTGGACTTTGGGGAGCAGATTTCTCTCCCTGTTTCTAATGAAACTGTATTTACTTATTTATAATGCATTTTAAAGAAGTATATTGTACTGCTCTTTAAAAATGTGAATTATTATGTATGTGGCTATTTTAGATTCCAGTTGCAAGCTGCCTTGTGAATCTCTTGGGTGGAAAGGTGGAATAAAAATGAATTAAATAATAATAAAATCAATTAGATGAGTGTGGATAGGATGACAGTCTCATTTGACTGATTTTCCTGCTGCATACCAAACATCACTGGGATTATCTTTCTGCCATGTTTGATATAAAATGTTGTCTGTTCTTTCTTATCTTGAAGCTAGAAGGTATTAGTTGGGGCCTATTCATCGTAAAAGTAGTAATCCTGATTTGAGCATTCTAATTGCTTTATGAGACAGTGTAGATGGAATACACAATTTTGTGACTTTAATACGGATGCTACTGAGAAGTAAACAGCTGGGGTAGGCATCAGGCACTTTAATATACTTTATTTACATAGAAGACATAAAGAATATGTCATATGGATGGCATTTGTTTCATAATATATGTTGTTCCACACAGTACTGGAAAGCAAACAGATTCTTTCAGATTATCTGTGACACATTAGGAGTGGAACAGTTTGCCCAAAATACTCTTCCATCTGGTTTGTATCCTGCAGGCTCATCTTTCCCAACAAAAGCACCGAGTTAAGAAATTATACTTTTTAAAAAGCATAATCATCATCTACTGACAGATTATTCCCTTTTACTAATCCTTGGGTGATAACTGATACAAAGTAGATGAACGCTTTAAATCTCTGCCAGGAATTTGAACACACAGAATGTAAGAATAGTGATCATTAGTTCAGACAGAAATAAGAAGAAATCTCTGTATGGTAAATCCTTCCCTTGACCCCCAAATACAGTTTTGCAATAAATAAAAATAAAAATCAGAAATTTCTCTGAAATTCTCTTCTCTCACAGCCCCCTTTGCCCAAATTTTCATTTTTCTTCCACCACCCCCATGATATGCCAAAAATGGAATGGTTGAAATTTTCAGCACAGCACTAACTGGATTCCTAAAGCTGTGATTGATTCCCTGTTAGTAAACCTAGGCAGGACCTACACTACTGCTTTATAGTGGTACTGAAGTGCACTGACAAGTGTTGGGGCCCATGACACATCTACACCCAGCAGGATATTGTGCCATGAAAGTGGTATGAAAGCAGTATGTGGTATGTGTCATGGGCTCCAACAGTTGTTGGTGCACTTCAATACCGCTATAAAGCAGTAGTGTGACTCCTGCCTTTTATATACCGCTTCCATAGTGGAATATCCTGCTTGGTGTAGATGAGCCCCTACAGTCCTCTAAGATAGGAAGCTAAAAAGAGGACACCAATTATTGTTCCCACATGTTGGAGTAGGAGGAGGCTCAGAAATAATCCTTGCTTAAGGTTGCATAGTAAATTAATGGCTGAGAAGAAATTTGAACTACTGCTCACACTTTCAGTGACTTTACTACCCCACTCAATCAACATGTGTGTGTTTGCATAATTTTCAGTCATGCTCCAAAAGGCAAAGAAATTGTAGTTAACTTGCAATTCACGTTCATGGCATGTAAGCAATGAAGACTTTGCACGAGCTTACATATTACATTCACTTAGAAATTAAACTCCATAATAGAAATGGATGAATCTACCAGTTTTGCTTTTTCCTGTACTCAGTTTTTTGTGTGTGTTAAATTCTTTTCTTTCCCACATATGAAGAACTTTGAGAATGTCAGAAAATGCTTTGAAAATATGAATAAATATTTCATGCTTTAAATATATTATTGTAAGGGGGAAAAGCTAGAGACTGACTTCTTTATTTTATGAAACAGGGATCCGGCCTCTAAAGATTCTCCCTTGACCTGGCAGACTGTGACTGCACAAGACATTTTGCTGCCTGAAACAAAATGGCAACCTACCCCTGGTAAGGCCAACGTTTTAAAAAAAGGCATGGTGAGCCACTCGGACACCAATTCCTGCCTTCATCTATCCTCCCATGAAACCCCAATATGAAGCAATGGCTTCACATTGCTTTAAAGCAGGGCTGGCCCTGTAAATAGATCACTTTAGGGCTAGGAGTTGGGATGGTAGTCCACCATCCTTCATTCTCTTCTCACAACCTAACTAGATGTTCGTTAGCAGACATTCAGCTGAGAACTCAATATATTGCCAAACATCCACAAACTAGCAGGGGCAGAAGGAGTTGCAGTGCAGATGTAGCCAGTGATGGAATTCATGCTCAACCCTCACCTCACCCACTAATTTTACCTTAGAACCTCCTACCCTCCGCTACTTTCCCGTGTGATATAGCGGCCAGGTGTCCTACTTTACAGAGGACAGTCCTCTGTTTTCGTGAGCTGGTGGAGGGCAGTCCTCTTTTTGAAGGTGTCCTCTATTTGATGGGTTGTCCACTCCAAGTCTGGCTTAATTCAACAAACTGAACCATACCTAAAAAGGAGAGCAAGAGCCTCCAAGTTGCCCATCAACAATTAGTAGCTGGACAGCAGACTGAACAAGACACACAGGTCACCTGGTCAGACTTTTTTTTTTTACTATGGTGGCAATATTTCTAAATTTTCACCTATATGTATAAATTTGCATATGCAAATATTATTCAAATTGGTGTCCTCTTTCTTCAGTGATACAGTTCTTCTTGTTTGGCAATGTGTAAGTGGCCACCCTAGATACTGAACACAGCACACATAGGTCTCAGAACTGGCTGGGAGCACAGGACTCGCCTGGGGCATGGGGTGTGTGTGTGAAATGGCAAGCAAGAAAAGAATGTAGAATACCCCTCCCAACCGTGGATTTTTGACTGTGTATTGTGCCCATGCTTCCAGCTGCTTTGAAGCTGTTTGGTGGCAAATAGAGTTCCCTGCCCCTGTATTTACCAGCAAATATGTCATTTGTCCCATCCAGAAAATCTAGTGACTCTTAGGGACTGTTACTCCCCGTTGCAGGTTTTGAAGGCTACTGCAACATAAGCTTGTCGTATATACCTTATGAATGTCTAGAGGAAATCTCTAGAGGGAGAGAGGTATGCGAAGAAGCTTTCCCTGCAGTCAAAAGGACACAGTGTGTGGGTATGGGTGGGTGAGGGAACTATTGCGGGACAACAAAGCTTGTGAAAAGAGTTACCCAGAACAAAAGGGAGGGGGTATTAGTATGTTGTGCTTATCAGCATAGGAAGCTCCTTTACACATCTATCCCGGTATTGTTGAGGCCTACTGGCAGTGGCTCTCCAAGGTTACACATAGGAGTTTCCCCCCCGCTAGCCTATATGCCTGCAAAGCATGTGCTCTACCACTGAGCTATAGCCCTTGAGAAGTTGAGGGAAAATACATTCTCTTATTTTGAAATCAGCCCCCTACTGTCTCCAAGGAATCATCTGTCTTGTTCATCTCCTGGAGTAGGTCACAAAGCTATATAAATTTCAGCAGGTGTCATTTGTATATATGGAGGACCTGGTGAAATTCCCTCTTCATCACAACAGTTAAAGGTGCAGGAGCTATACTAGAGTGACCAGATTTAAAAGAGGGCAGGGCACCTGCAGCTTTAACTGGTGGGATGAAGAGGAAATTTCACCAGGTTCTCCATATATACAAATGACACCTGCTGAAATTCCCTTTTCAATACATCTGTTAAAGACACAGGAGCCCTGTCCTCCTTTTCATATGGTCACCCTATCATAGTGGGGACTACATCCTGCGCTGCATCCTCCAGTGGACACCACCAGAAGTGCAACCGGGAAGGCAGAAATAATGGTGTCCTTCCTCTAGCTTTCTCTGGGCAGGATGGTGCAGAGAATTGGTCCCTATAACCGTGATGAGAGAGGCCATCTCTTCCAACTCACTTGCTTTCTATCCTTGACTTGTGCAGTAGAGAAGAATGGGCCTGTTGGACCCAATCCCCACTGTCACACTCCCTGAGAGAGAGAGAGAGTGCAAAAAGGAGTGCCTACTTTTCTACTGGCCTTTATCTTCATATGCAAGAGTTAGGTAGGTTAGGCTTCATAGTTAGAAACAACACTAGCTGATTACTTCAGATCAAATTGGCAAATCTAAGCACTAGCTGTTAATATTGTTATGAAAATCTTCTATTGGCCTAACCTATGGAAACAACCTCTCTTTGTTCAGTAGTAACAAATACTTGCTTAATACCTTGTAGTAATGCATAAATACTTTTAAATACTTGTAGTAGATTCTGCAAGAGACTACTAAAAGATATTACAAAAGTATTTGTTACTACTACAATACTAACATTTTCTAGAGGAGGAAAAGAAATCCCAGTAGGGGTATTCTTTCTATCTGTCTTTCCATGCCAGGAAATGCTGCCCCTGTTGTGTTTCTGGTTACCATTCCATGCTGAAGTTATAAACACTCTAAAAAAGGGAGGCTTTAAAAGCTAGGATTGTCAACTTTTTAAACTGCCCTCTGCTCCTGTGCTCTTACTAAGTAGCCTGCCACACAGAAGCTAAGTGAGTTTTTTTCCTCATAAGGAGATAACCTGATAGGGAAGCTTCACTTCTTGATTTATATCAGACTGATGTTAAAGACACATGAGCATGACCATTAAAAAAGCACACCAAAACTCAAACTGCAACAACCCATTCTCTGAACTGAACCAGTATTTTGGAGTAGCTGCAGGGAAAGCCACTCCAGGTATTGGTTCTGAGTATCAGCAAGTAAAAATACTCCAGGTTTTGTACTGGATTATTGAGGGAGATTCTGAGAAGAGGAATGTTGGAGTGATGTTCGCTTGGCACGAAAATACCAAAATTCTCTGTTTGCAGTTTCAATGCTTGTTATTTCTAGGAGTTTTGGTGCTTAAACACGTTAGTCAGAGAAAGAAATGCCTACCCCTCTAAAGCAGGGGTAGGCAGAGAGTAGGATCTACTTTTTGGTTACTGAGTTGATCAACGAGAATTTCGGACTCCAAATTATTTAATAGTAGTAGCTACTGAATTTCTTCCCTCTGGCCCTGAATAATAGTGCAGAAATGAAGAAAACTTAGGCCACAGCTAGACCTAAGGTTTATCCTGGGATCATCCAGGGTTCGCCCTTGCCTGAACACTGGATCCCCTGTGTGTCACCTAGATGAACAGGTTTGACCCCTGGATGATCCAGGGATAAACCTTAGGTCTAGCTATGGCCTTGGTGTAAGCAGGAGTGTTTTTGTGTGTGGAAGGACTGTAACTCCAAACAAATTCCTGGGGTCAGAGTTCTTTGATTCCAGTTGGTGGATCTCACGACTAGTAAAAACACAAAGTACATCTCACCAGCCTAATGTCTGCTCACCCCTGTTTTTGTTTCTTCATAAAGGAGGACACTGACCCTGTTCAGACGGCACGCTAAGCCATGGTGGTTAACCATTCTGAGCTAAACATTATGGCTTATCATGCCATGTGAACCATTCTTAACCATGGTGGCTACATAGCCACAGTTTAAACATATCCACTAACCATTTGCTGCAAAAAGACTTAGCCTAACCATGGCTTAGCGTGTTGTATGAACCATTCCTAACTATGGTGGCTGCATAACAAAAGTTTAAACAGGCTAAATAACCATTTGCTGCAAAAGGGTTAGTGGCCTAACCATGACTTAGCGGGTCATCTGAACAGGGTCACTATTAATCAGCATATGATAAAGCAGCTGCAAAGGAAAAATGCAGGATTTCACAAAGACTAGGCCAGATTGTCTGCCTTTAGGACTTTTGCCAACTTGAGAGGACAAGATTACGACAACTCTTAAGAAAACAGGCCAGAAGCTTTCCCTTGTGCACAGAAAATATATATATTTTGAGACGGTGCATTTTGAAAAAAAATTTCATATGCACATCCGTGTGCACTTTGTAGGAAAAGGAAAAATGGAAGAACCACACTGTTCACAAAATGTGATTGCTGGAGGAACTTAAATGCGTATTAACTTTTACTATTTTCAAACTGATACCTGGCCTTTATGTTCCAACCAGGGCACTTGTGATGGCTTTTAATAAAGTTCAGTTGAAAGACAGAGAAAAGGTAAACTTTATCCCTTGACATTTTGAAGTACTAATGGGTGGGGAACCCAAACGTTGAACCGCCAGATTGAGGTTATGACAAGTGCAATTTCAAAGCAACTCAATGTGTAATGTAGTTCTGCTCCATATTTTTGGCCTAGAATGACATTGTTCAGGTTGTTATATCGAGAAAGCTTGAAGGAATCTTAAATTGGTGTGTTCAGTTTTGTAAAGTGTTAAGCTATATGCTATTTGAATGTAGGTAAAGGTTTTAGGAAGTCGTTGTTATGGGAGGCAGATTATAGGATACTTGAGTTAAGGGCTCAATGACCATGAAAAATATAGCTCATCTTTTATACATCCATATGCAAATAGAACATTATTTGATATTTTAAAAGCAGGACTCTGAGAACTTGCTCTTGGAGCATTTTCTTATAAATCTAATGCAGACTACAGCCTGTTTTTAGTACACTATAGGTGTTTATAGTGCACCAACCTTGTCAATTTGCCATTCAAACAATGTGTCATTAATATCAATCTCTTTTCTTTTGTGGCAGATAATATACTTGAAATTAATTCCACCATCTTAGACATGGTGGTGGTGAGGACCATGATGATGATGATGATGATGATGATGATGATAATGGTGATGATGATGATAACAATTCTACCACCCTAGTTTACACAACTTGATTCTGTGTAAAAACGCAATATGTGTTTAAAAGGGGCTGAAAACTAACTATTATGAAAATAGCATAAAAGGCGGGGAAGAAATAGTGGAGACTAATACAGTCATAAAATGCAGACAGAAACAAATGGATTTTAAGATGTTTTTTGAAGGCTGGAAGGAATCAAGTGTGACTGCATTTCAGGAGGCAAGGTATTTGAGATATCGGGAGAAGTAAAGGAAATGCATCCCCTCTTCTTCCCAGGCTTACAACAGTGGTTCAGGGGTGATTATAAGCTTCATATGCCTATATTGGTTTCTGCTAATAATACACAAGAAGAGAACGAGTAAATGTTAACACTTTTCACAACACATCTAGGTACACATCCCGTGAATCTTAAGATCCTCTTCAAACTCAGCCTATCTCTGGAGAGTTCATTATATCTGATCATTCCACTTAAGTAATCATAAATATTTATGCACCAATTGATGTTCTAGATGTTCTCTTTCAGCGGCAAGGCCAAATACATCAGTAGTATAAAGTAAAGTGAGACAATTTGCAATCAGCAGTTTAAAAACCCAGCACAGAATACAGAATGTTAAAATCATAAGAGCTTGATTATCAGCACAGGGGGAAAGGGTATATGATCCATCTGAACAATTTGGTGGTAATTTCTCAAGAGATGACTTAGCTTTCCCGCTGACCTGTCAGCACCTCTCAGCTTTCCGCAAGGAGGCATATGTTGACATAGGGATATCCTGATTCCCCCCACCCTCAGGTGCATTCTGAAGTGGTATAGTTGCATTAGGACTGTACCACATGAACATTTACACATTTCGGTAAGCTCACAAACACTCTAACTGCAGTTTTAAATGAATGAGCTGCTTTACAAGCAGACCACAACTCACACTTTCTCATACATTCAGTTTCATTAGCACTTCCAAGTAAATTTGCATAGGATTGCCACATCAAGAGTTATTCCGTCATTAAGGGTCTTTATCTTACATTTTATGAAACTGACTAGTGATGGCAATTTTGAGAAATTGAGGAGCTTCACTTCTAATTCCAGTTCATCAAAGGTTTGTTCTGTGTGTATGCTCGAACAATCCATTTTTCTCATTCTTAGCATCCTCCTCTAGAAATCTGTAATAATCATCCGTTATCTCGCAGGGCTGTTGTGTGGATGAGACATGTACAATGCTATACATGTAAAAACAGATAGATGGTAAAATCTAAGCCATCCATTTTTCCTCATTATAGTAGGTCTCATGGCTTTTAAAGGTAGCTAATAATTTGAAGTTCCTTGTGAAACACTGGAATGTTATTTTTGTTAAATTTATCATCCCAGCCCACTCCTTTCTAAAGGCTTGGGGTTGGCTGAAATATATTTTAAGTCACTACTAACAGAAGTTCACAAATTGTGATTGGGCTTAGTAGGCAGAAGTCTAAACCCATGCTGCAATAATAATTTTTGTACTAATTTAGTCTTATTATCAAGATTATGCTAATAAAAGTAAAGCATGTTTTTTCAAGGCACTTCAGCACCTTTCTATAAGTATATTTCTCACAGACAGCCTGGGGGATTTTACCTGAAATGGATGGAACTCTTTTATGTCCATGTGTATGCCTTGAAGACTTCATGCTGAAATGAAATGATCCATTATTTTCCTGATTTTAAAGCTTCAAGGGGGAGGGTCCATTTTGAAAAATAATAATAATAATTCACCAATTCTTTCAAACAGCCTGACTCCTTATGTGTTCTGAGTCAGTTCTTCACCAAGTTTATATGGCTGAACCTTTCCTCTTTATTTGTTTGGTTGAAACTGGCAAAAAACTACTATTATTGAAAACCATTTATTCAAAGAAGAAAAATGTTCCTGATTAGTCCAAGAAGATCCAGTAAAATTTGCCCCTACAGTAAAGCTTTGAAGTTGATTAAATAATAATGATGATCATGATGATGATCATGATGATGATGCATTTATTTTAGTTAAACCGTATAGGTGTTTGTGTTCCTTCTGCAATGTGTTTGAGTTATATGGTTCCTCTTTTCCACATTACCTCTATCTCGCCTTCCCTTAGCCTCCTTTTTTCCAAACTAAACAATCCCAGCTGCTGTAACCTTCCCTCATACGGGAGATGCTCCAGCTCCTTGATCATTTTAGTTGCCCTTTTCTGGACTTTTTCCAGCTCTACAGTATCTTAAAAAAAAAAAAGTTAGGTGACCCTACTTAAGCCTAGCGTAGAATCAGTGACCCTACAGAAATCATCCATATCATAAAGGAGCCTTGAATTGTCACAATATCATTTTTTTAAATCATTTTGCAACTCATTTGAAAGAAATTGCCTAATTGTTAAATATGAATGAAGACACTCTATAACTTGTCATAGAATAGAATTTCTCTACTGTATCACTGAAAATTTTACCTTGATACTATAAGGGAAATTATACCAAGATCAGTTCTCAGTTAAAACCAAATTCAAACACAGCAGCTGTTCTACAAGTATGGGGGGAATGTAATTATGTCTTATATGTGTACTTCAAAATTTAATTACTTGAAATCATTTATCTGTAATAGTACATATTCTAATTAATTTATTATAGTAGTAATTTAAGCTTTGGAGCATAGAACTATTAAGCATTAAGCTAGGCACACATTTAGCCTGCTCACATTGTTATTATTTTAATAAATTAATTAATTATATTTATTTGCTTTATACTGTTAGTTTTACCCTACCCAGTGCCTGTTTACCCTACCCTGTGCCTGTTTGCATTCTCTTCCCCTCCTTATTGTTTTATTATGATTTTATTAGAATGGAAGCCTATGCGGCAGGGTCTTGCTATTTACTGTTTTACTCTGTACAGCACCATGTACATTGATGGTGCTATATAAATAATAATAATAATAATAATAATAATAATAATATCTTAAAACAGCACATTTCACCCGGTTGCGTTAATGGTGGTCGCTATTATCACAACAGGGGGAAGTGTGTGATTTCAGCAGCCAGGGTGGCTGCCTGCTGAGTGCTCACTGGGCCAAGCCAAGCCTCAGAAGAGGCTCATGCTGCATGGTGAGTGGGGGACAGATGGTGGCAGTGAAGGACAAGTATCTGCCAAAGCAGGCACAGGTGATTTTGCCCGCCACTGGGTTCAAGAAAACAAGTACAAGGCACTGGAAGTTGACATAAGGTATTGTTTCCAACAGCTCTCAAATTCTCCTTGAGACCTGATATAGCCAGAGCCTTCAGAGCCCCATCCAGGACTCAGCTTAAGTTCATCACAGGCTTGTATAAAATGTCCTTCTCATGGGGGGAGGGGTACTTGGGAAGAATCCGATTGGTGTGGTTCTTGAGGTGTGTGCTTCACCTCCAGGTGGTGGCCTACGTCTCTACCTTCTTATGCTGGCACGTTATAAGGCGAGGTGGACGCTCGGCGTCCACACATTTAATGAGGGACGTATGGTTTTCAAGGAACTTGTCCAGTGGTACCTCAGTGTCCGCTAGGGTGACCATATGAAAAGGAGGACAGGGCTCCTGTATCTTTAACAGTTGCATAGAAAAGGGACTTTCAGCAGGTGTCATTTGTATATATGGGGAATCTGGTGAAATTCCCTCTTCATCACAGCAGTTAAAGCTGCAGGAGCTGTACTAGAGTGACCAGATTTAAAAGAGGGCAGGGCACCTGCAGCTTTAACTGCTGTGATGAAGAGGGAATTTCACCAGATTCCCCATATATACAAATGACACCTGCTGAAATTTCCTTTTCAATACAACTGTTAAAGATATAGGAGCCATGTCCTCCTTTTCATATGGTCACCCTAGTGTCCGCCAGTACTGGGGGATCTGATGCAGCTTCCCTGGAGCTGCTAGGAGTGTCAGTGTCAGGATTCCCTGGAGTTCCCAGGATTTCCTGGAATCCTCCAGGATTCCCTGGAGCTGCTAGGAGTGTCAGTGTCAGTGTTTTTGGACCCTGAGGTCCCAGAGACATCATCTGCAGAGTCATCCTGGCCTGGGTTAGGCATGATGAAGGAGGGCCTTCAAAGATGACAAGTGTTTGGGCAGGTACATATAAGAAGAGATGGTCCTTTATTTATTTATTCAATTTCTAAATACATTTTCTCAACTTGTGATATGCCCTATAGCCAAAGCTCTCAGGGTGATGTACATAAATACAAAATAAAACACAATAAAATGAATGAAAAATAAAACAAAACTAAGGGCAACCACAAACAGTTTAAAATACCGAAAAATAAATTGCTCTTTTGTTTTTCTCCCCCTCTTTATTTGGAGTGGCTGCCTCAAAGATACTTCCACAAGGCTCCTAGCTCTGCACAACACCACTAGCATGTCTACCTGTTCACCATGCAGTGTGGATTGTTAACCACCTTGAACAACCCAACAAAAAAATCATGGTTTCTCAAGGTGGCTTGCTTGAGAAAAATAAGCCAAACTGCATGATTAACAGGCAACCCTGTGGAAAAATATCATGGGTTCAGACTACATGCTGACCTACACGCTAAGTGTTTTTATTTGTGGTTGTGTAACCCATTATATCATAATCATCCATCTGTGGATTTATATACCAACCACATTCGTCTTAAGCAACTTTTGCTTCCATGCAGTGATGAATGGATTGAGCTAACTCATCTAGACAGAGAAAAGTACCATCTTAATAAACTGAAAAATTTCTATTCTTTCTTTATAATTACTTTTGCTTCAGATTAATGAATTACATTTACTGTAGGAAGACTAGCAAATAAAAAGCATTCAGGACAAGTATAAAATATGACAAGAAGAGGAGGAGGAGGCTCTGCCCATGTAAAGCACAAATTGAAGACCTGGAATGGCAATCTTAACATTTTATTTGGTCTTATGATGTTCATTTCAATTAAAAGAGAGAGAAAATGTAACATTAAATTGTCGATGACGAAGCCTTTAAAAACACACTTTTTAAGTTCACCTTTTAAATTGCTTCCCTTTGTCCCCACTTTATTTTTATGCTTTGTGAAGTATGTCCTTGTGGTTACTGCATCTAAGGTCTCGCCATAAAATATATTGCTGACCCTTAAACAATTGAATAAAATGACTCTGTCAATTATGCCTTTTATCAAAAACTAAGGACATAACAGATTCTTCTGACAGATTGTCAAGGACACATTTTATTGGACCTGTGTAAACGCTGCCTACCCCTTGTATATTAGTTGCAGATTTATTGGTTTTAAAGCATGTTACATCATGCCATATGGCAAATAGAGTGCAACTTGTTTTATACCAGTAGTGTGAAGGATGGGAAATATGTCATAGAAAAAATGGATGAAGGCATGCTCCAAAGAGGAACATCAAATATAGTGGCAAGAGAAGAGGTAGAGATTTCCAAAGGCTCCAACCTTATACCCATTTACCTGGGAGTAGGTCCCATGATCCCAATGGGAATTTCATCTGCGTAGACATGCATAGGGTTGTACTGTAAATACTGCAGTAGGATTTTCTGATTTTCAAAATCTGTGCTAGATTTTTTTTTTAATGGAAACTGTTTTGGAAAAAGTGAGAACATATGAAGTATCCGGTTTTTTGGTAATAGGAAAACCCAAGTTGGAACTTGAATGAGACCTTTTGATTTTTCCAAAACAAGACTGAACAAAGTGCATATAAGCCATCTATACATGCAAATGACATACATCCAAGCCTCGCACAGGCTGGGCATGGTGAGGTTGTTGTGGGTGGGTGCTGGAAGCACGAGGCATGGAGGCTAGCCATTGGCTGCCTCGTATGGTGTCTCTAGAGACGGGAGGGGAGACAGAGCTTATTTAAGGGGATTTTGCTCTACCCTCCTCTTCCTTGCAAAAAAATGGCTCCCTCCCTTCCCTGTAGATAGTGTGAGCTAGCCAGTTGTCCTTTCTGGAGGTCAAGTAGGATTTTTTTGCTCACAACCTCAAAATTGGTTATGATTTTTTTTCACCTACTTCAAGACAGGAAGGGAGTAATAGTTAGGTTGACAGGCATGTTTCTTAATTTGGTCACAATTATTGGCAGGTATGCGGACATCTTCAGCTGCCTAGGGTCGGTGAGTATTCAGAGGCACCTAGCAGTGATGGGTAATGCCTGAGGCTCAGCAGCTGCAAGCCCCACAGCCCAGCTGCTGAGATAAGGGTTACCTTTGATGCCAACCTTTCTCACCCACTCGACCAGCCTTGAGGCATGAGGGGTGTGTGACACCAGAAGGCCTCCCCACCCAAAAGGGGAAGCCAGGAGGTGGTGAACTTACAGGCACCACTCACTGGTAGGAATGGCTCACCCTATCAATTTAAGGCTGAATGCCATGGACAGAGAAAGATGTCCGTTTAGGTTACCCTTCTGCAGATCTATCAATAAAAGTGGCCCTATTTAAATCCCAATACCGTCTCATTATTTCCACACTCCACATTCCTACAACTGGTAGCCATGCTGTGTACAGTGGTAAATCAGGTGATATAATGTTCAAGTTATTCCAAAAATTCTTACTTCCTTTTCTGGTTATGTGCTCCAAACATACACTACACAGCATAGAGGAATGTAGAAGCGTCTGAAAACAAATGGGGTTTCCACATTTCTAGCTGAACACTGACAGTGCAGTCTACACACAATTATATTGACGTAGTAAATTTATTTATTTATTTTAGTATAATTTTATACTGTCCAATAGCCGAGGCAGTTCATGATTGAAAACCATAAAACACAAGTAGTCAGAATAAGCTTAAAACTTTAAAAGTTCAAAATACCATGTAAAACCAAAATAACCAAAATAAGTTACAGCCCAGGGAAGGCCTGTGTGGAAAAGATATGTCTTCAGGAGGCGTTTAAAGGTTGTTACATTTTCTGCCTCTCAAACTGCACGAGAGAGGGCTTTCCAGATGATGGGTGCTGCTACAGAGAAGGCCCACTGTCAAAGTTCTTCACGGTGACATTCTGATCATTTTGGAATGATGAGCAAGGCATTATTATAAATATCATCTTGGTGTATATAAGGAAAGGCAGTCTGCTAGGTATGCTAGTCCCAAGTTGTATAGGGCTTTATAGGATAATAACAAAACCTTGTGCATGGCTCAGTGGGTAACAGGCAGCCAGTATGTGCTTGATTTTCATACTTTACGATGTAAGAAGTGACTTCCTACACATGATTTTTTAACATTGCACATTGGTGAATCTGCATGCAGACCAGCATTGAATCCATAAGTTGATGGGACAATAACTCTTGCTATGTCTGGATGTTGACAAGAAACTAGAACATTGGAGTCGCTTAGGATGTGCAGTAGTAGCCTGCAAGATGTTAGATTCAGAATATTATAAAGATGTGCTTCTTTGACAAATGATAGTCCTTTGATGATGGGTACATCAACAGAATATAAATGAAATAAAGCAAGTTCTTCTACAACAGTAGTGTAGAACATTAAGTAGCTGTTAAGCTTAGATCCAGAGATAACTTAAACATTTGTGTTACACAGTCTGATATTTGGGAAATAGCTGGAAGGGAAAGATATGCATACATGCTGCTTGCATGAATAATGCCAATTCTTTAAAAGAAAGACTTTCTAAAGGAAATAATTTGTTTATGGGAAAGAGTAAAATATAATGGCAAGCTGGCAAGAACTGTAAAGCATTCATACTGGTTACATTTTCATTATTTATATGGCAGTTGGTTAAAATTAGAGGAGGCTGGTGACTCCACTTTTATTTGGGCTGTGAGGCCATTCTGCAGCCTTAGCTAGACCAGGCTATATCCCGGGGCGAAACCCAGGATCATCCCTGTGCATCCACATGACGCACAGGGGATCCTGGGGTCAGGGAGGGATCATCCCTCCTTTGTCCCGGGATAGAGCCTTCCCCTTTGGGCCCACTTTTTCCGCGTTCCCGGGCTGAGCCTGAGACCATGGAATGTGTGGCCCGTTTGTGCAGCTCGACCCCGCTCTGTGCGATTACTCACACAGGGCTGGGAGCTGCGCACGGGGTGCAGCACTCCTCAAGATCGCTGCACTCATCAAGGTTAGGGTGGTGGGAGTGTGCTGTCAGGTTCCCCTCCACAGATAGTTGTACTTATGTGGTAGCCCTCCTCAGCAGAAAAACAAGTAATAATTGACAATGTTACAGAAGAATAAAAAGTGGTTATATTACAATGTCTCTTGACTACTTCGTTTTGTTGTCTGAGCTTCCTTTTGGCCTAACTACTATGGCTGAATTGTGCCATTAAGCACTGGAATCTAGAAATGTTATTGAGGCTTCTGCAGTATGATAGGCCTCACTGATCCAGGACAATCATGCGATCAGATCACATGGAAAGGATGTGCATAGCAAATTCATTGTGGGGGGAAAACATTTGGAACCATCAGAGCTTTCTGAATTTCTGCTACGTGATATTCTTTTTTTAAAAAAAAAAATAGTATTTGCTTTAGATTATTTTAAAATGTAATCCCGTAACAAAAACAAACAGCAGAGAGAGACACACACATTATGTGGCATCTACATTTAGAATATCATGGATTAACAAAGAAGCACAAAAGAAAGACATGAGAATAATCAGGAATAATGAAAATAAATAAATAACCAAGGTTGGTTTGGGTAGATGCAGAAAAGAATTCAGTAACAAATATGCATCTTGCAATCAGTAAAGTGTAGGAAAGTATCTGAGTGAGCCTTTGTATTTCCAGTTAACCAAGTCAGTAAGGACTGGCACCATTTTCCAATAAATTCATTTAATTTGCAATTAGCTGTTGGATCTAATTCATGTGAGACCTTATCCTTAGTTAATTTTTCCCATAGCTTATAATACTATATTTTAGTGGTAGCAGGATTTTTATTTTTCTATTTTACTGCGACTTGGAAGAAGGGCAATCATGTCCCATCTGATTTGTGGTATTACTTCTTGTCCATAAAACCCAAGAAACAAGACTTTCCACAGTATCAAAGGGCAATGAGTGGCCTATAATGTAATTAATATGTCCAAGTATCCTAGCTCAATATTTATTTATTTATTAAAAACATTTATATCCCACCCTATATCAATAAGATCTCAGGGCGGCGTACAGATATTTTGGTACACCCTAGCCAACGATGAATATATATAAGCCTATTTTGCCACATCTTTTTCCAGAAATACTTTGTATTTTGCTCGTTCAATAATGAAATTTTATGGGGTGTTAGATACCCAAATCCAGTCTAATGAGATTGGCTTCAGCTATGCCAAGGAGGGAGGGAGGTTATGGATATGTGTGAATGCAATTCCTCCTTATGACATGCTGACAATATGTACATCATTGTAAAACATGTCTGGAATATGAAACTCAAGGTTTATTCAAATAAGCCATTTTACTTTATTATATTATGTCCAATCAACTTTCCAAAGAACTCAGGATCATGTGAAGGGAGTTGCCCCTTTTTTATCCTCTCAGCAGTTATGTGGGGTAGGTCATGGTAAAGATAATGACTAGCCCAAGGTCATTCAGGATGCTTCACAGCAAAGGATTTCCTAGTTTAATTCCATGGCTCCATCTTCTGCACCAGCTTTCTCCAACTGGGTGCCCTCCAGATGTGTAGCACAACAACTTCCATTATCTTCAACCATCATGGGAAAGATGGGAGATGTAAGCACATCTGGAGGACACCCTGTTAGGGAAGGCTATCCTACACCATCTTGGCATGTGTCTGGGGAACAAGTGTGTGCAGGGCCAGAGCTTTCTATGTCATTTTCACTGTTGGCATCCCTCATAGGCAACAGGGCAAGATACTTCTAATTTTTGAATCAGAGCTGACTAGGTTAGTCATAGAGGTTAGTAGTGGTTTAAACAGGTTGTAGTTTGCAGCTTAACTATCCGTAGATTTGAATGTAGGAAATACTCTGAGCTGGACTCTGAAATGCAAATGAATGAGGCTGGTGTGGGCATAAACCCATTTGGGCATCCCCCCACCTCATTTGGGGTTAGTGAATGAAGAATTCCCAGGGTGCTGGGCAATGTGAACTTTCCAAGGCCTCTGGAAAGTGCTCAATTCCCCCCCCCCCCAACACACCATTAGCATGCAGAGGGAATTGCACACTTTCCAGAAGCCCTGGAATATGTGCTTGGCCTCCCAACCAGCCCCACACCAATTATGGCCTTGAAGTCCTCCTTAATTCAAAATTGTGTGTTTCCCCTGCCAAGGGTGTGTGTGTGTCTTAAAGTCTATGTTAATAGGGCCTTTAAAGCCCCTATTGGTGGGGGTGGGGAAAGAAACACAATTTCCCCAAGACTTGGAGGGAGAAAATATGCAATTTCTCCAGCCTTGGGGGAAATTACGTATTTCCCCCCACTCAGGTATTTATTTATTTATTTATTTATTTATTACATTTCTATACCGCCCAATAGCCGGAGCTCTCTGGGCGGTTCACAAAAATTAAAACTATTCAAAATATAAAACAACAGTATAAAACCATAATATAAAATACAATGTAAAAGCTCAACCAGATAAAAACAGCAGCAATGCAAAATTACAAATTTAAAACCATGTTATTTAAAATTTATAGATTGTTAAAATGTTGGGAGAATAAAAAGGTCTTCACCTGGCATCTAAAAGCATATAATGTAGGTGCCAAGTGAACCTCCTTAGGGAGCTCATTCCACAGCCGGGGTGCCACAGCAGAGAAATGGTGCCAGGTAATGGTGGCTGCCATTACTGCAGCAGGGGAATGGACAGAGGACACACACAACTTAGCGCAGAAGTGTGTTCCATCCAGACCTTTACCCTCTTTGTCCTGCACGCAGTGATGGAGTGAAAATCCACCGGGTGTGTCTATCAGGGCCCACTAGGGCCGGACTCAGGGGTGTCCACTGCCCTTGCAGGCCCAGGTGGATTTTTGCCTCATCCCTATTTGGGATGTCCCCTATTTTCTGAAGAGCTCTGAAAGAAATAATAATAATAATAATAATAATAATAATAATAATAATAATAATAATAATTTCCTAATTCTTCCCCATCAGGACATCCTCCACTATCCTAAAAGGTATTTCTAGGACAGAGCTTGCCATGTTAGCGAGGAATGCAAAGAAATTACCTCCATGCTCCAAAAATATTAGTTCTACTCAAAGATACTGTACACAGCCCATGCTAAAAAGAAAAAAAGAGGACTATAGAGTATATCTGTTTTTTCCCCTGACTGTGAGGATAGTAGAAGTTGGGAGCATGTAAAGACATTCAAAATAGAGGACAATACTGTGGCGTTACACCCCACGAGTCAGCCCCCTAATGTATGTCTAGGATTTGTATGTCTATTGTGTTTAGAAAGTTGACCTGAGTGGGTAGAGATTGAATATCTTAGGAGGGGGGAAGAGGATATATAAGGCCGGGAATGATTGAGGTAATAAGGTGGTGTGTTTTTAAAGTACTTTGGTTCAAGGGAGAATTAGAGGATCAGGGTAAAGAGGGTTGTCTTTTGAGTGTCTTGGGCAGATAGTCAGTTGGTGTATATTAAACAATCCTGATAATAAAGAAAGTTCAAGAGTGAAGGTGTGAGAGAAAGGAAAGTGTGTATGAGAAGAGAGAAAGGATTAGATGAGAGGTTTTAACAAGGGTCTGAAAAGTTTTATTATGAAACAAAGTTTGTGAACATTGAAATAAATTTTTATTCAGTTTGTTTTACTACCACAAAAATCCCACGTGTCTCCTTGGCATTTATCATCTGCAGTTATATACATATAACACCCATTCTGACATTAATTCACCATCAGCACATATAATTCACAGCACGTTATTTTATTCCTGAAATTATTCCTGTTTACCACCTTTCTCCACATAGTTTGTAGAGAGGTGGTGTTTGTCCCTCACCTCGGGCTCATAAAGTGGTGGCACTTAGCTTGAGCAAGGAGTGTCTGTGGACAGGCCTGTTGTAAAGAGCCTGTGTCATGGCACAAATACTAATATTGGAAGGGTGGATACAAAGACCCTCAACTTGTTCAAGTTTGAGAAAACAAACAAACCCTGTTTGAGTTGGATGATAAAGCCGAAGAATTGACCACAGATATGCTGTATGCATAGGCCTGGGGTGAGGTGAGGGTTGAGGAAGTCCTGTATTTAATTGTTTATGAAATTGACAATGATTAATATAGAATTAATACTTTTTTAAAAAAATCCATGCAAACCCAGTTAATATGAAACTGATAGTGAATTTGAAATGAATTATGAACTGTAGAGAGATCTGAATAACAACAATATAGGATTGTGAATTATCTCTAAAGTCCACCTTGTCTCAATAATGAATAAAGTTGGGATTTTGAATTACTTTTCAGAATGTGTAATTCTAACATTATTGTAAAGGGCCATGATGACACAGGTTTCTTTTTAGCTTTGTAGTCTGTTAGCACATAAGCGCTGCACTAAATAAACAGCAGTTTTTAGTTGTCTAGCCAATATTCATAGTTTAAATGTATTTAAGATTAATTAAATATATATCCCATCTTTCCACAAGGTAGCTAACAACAATAAATAGAAATAATATAATTAAAACATAAAGGCAAATCAAATACACCTATTAAAATAGGAATGAAATCACCCACCCGTGAAAACCTACTTCACTCGGTTTAAAAGCTAAACACTCATCTGAACACCAGCAGAAAAAACATAAAGATGGAGCCAGCTTGCTTCCATTGACAGGTAACTCCAGAGGCTGGGAGCAGCTCCACCGAGAAAGGTCTTTTCACATTCCTGCTAAATCTTGCTTTGCTGGTGGTGGGACAGAGACAAGGTCTTCTCCTGAGGAGCTTGAAATCATGGCAGGGTCAGATGGGAGAATATAATCTTCCAAATAGCCTGGGCCCATGTCATGTGGGGCTTTATATGTCATAAACAGCACTTTGAACTGTGTCTGGGAATTGACTAGTAGCTAGTAAAGCTGCTGAAACCAGGGAGTTATGTACACCCTGTAACCAGCCCTAGTCAATATTTTGATTGTAGAATTCTGGACCAGCTGAAGTTTCCAAACTGTAGAGTACATCACAGTTGACCAAATATAAAATAATATCTCAAACTAAAAGATGTTTCACTGTGGCCAGGTTTGACATTTCCAGGAATGGCCAAAGTTGGCACACTAGACTTAGCTGTATGTACAAAACTCATGGATAGTTGGTACTAAAATCTTGGTAACTAGGTTCAGGCTAAATCTAGGAGTACACTCAAGCTGTGAATATGAGTCTTCAAAGGCAGTGTAACCACATCCAAGACAAGCTGAATTTCTATTCCCTGATCTGAATTCTAACTGATCAGGAGCACCTCTGTTTTTTCTGGATTAAGCTTTGGTTTCTTCATCCTTATTAAATCCATTGCTGACATCAAATTCAGATTTAGAACTTGAACACATCCTTGGATTTAGATGAAAAGGAGATATAGAGCTGGGTGTCTTCAGCATACTGGTGGCACTGAACCCAAAACTCTGGATGACCTCTCTCAGCGATTTCATGTAAATGTTAAATAGCATGGGAAACAAGAATGGACACCTTGGGGGATATCATAGGCCAATTGACATAGCATAGGTGTCGAACAGCAGGCTCCCAGCACCACCTTCTGAAATAACACACCCACCCACCAAGAAGTACTGGGACAATCTCTACCAGCCATGATGACCAAAAGGACAACATGGTTGATAGTATTGAAAACTGCAGGACCAACAAGAAACACTCCCCTTGTTCCTGGCATAGAACATCCAGTTAGGTGACCCAAACAGTCTCTGTCCCATGTTGGCCTGAAACCAGACTGAAATGGGTCTAGCTAATCCACATCATCCATAAACATCTGGAGCTCAGATGTTTTTGAGATGTATTTGACTCTCAAATACATTGGCTTGCTATTTTCTGTCCAGGAGGGGGAAAAGCGGAACGAGAATGAGGCAAGACAAGCATCGAGCTGGAAAACAAAGAACCCCAAGGAGCTTGAACATCGGACATTTCCTCATCCTTAGTATAGGGCTGAATCTGAATCTAGGTCCTGGAACATATCATGAACAGGTTTCCTAAGTAAAATCTCAGAAGTATCTGCTCATTTGCAGCCAAACATTTAAGTAAGGTAAAATTCTAAAAATAGCAATGGTGTTTGTAAAACTCATTTGGTTTTACTCAGTGTTTATGTGAAGCTTTGCCTGAAGAAGAATCTCAAAATTTGCTTCAAATCTCATTTTAGGAGAAACATTGGTAGCAATTATGATAGCAATGTGTTTTGCTTTGCTTTGGTTTCATTGCCCTTGTGCAATGGTTAGTCTTCTAATCGCAGCAAAAGCAGGAGCTGAACTGTACTCTTTTAACAATGTCCATAAATATTTTATTGACTGTCTTGTCTTCCAACTCATTAAATATAACGGTTCTCAGTTGTTATTAGGCAATGAGCTAAACATTATGTGATTTTGAAGCTAGCACGGACAGTTCATTTTGTTTCAGCATCTATTATGTGTTCATATTTAACTTAAGAAAGTGAGAAAAACTGACATGAGTATGCAGGGACATTCACAAAGAGATGTGTACTTTACTGACTTTATTCCCTGCTTTCCCCCAAAAGATGTACAAAATGAGAAATAATTAGTATAATTTACATTTTATAGGAGGCAAGTTAATTATCTTCTAATCCAAATTGTACACACCATAGTAAGCTGGAGAATACTGATCTGGTCTGTCTTTTTGTCTCTGGAGAGCCTAGACTGTCTCTGGTTCATTTATCTGGAAAGCATTTTTTTCTGTCTATCTCTCACAATAGAGGACCCCTCTCTGTGTCTGACCTGAAACCAAGCAAGAGCTACCCATCATTGTCCTACAGACAGTTAAATCAGGTCCCACAGTCTTCTCAGAGCATTCTACGCCCTTCTTACCTTTCAGGAATTGGCCCAAATCTCTCTAGATTTTTCATGAGATGCTGTCGTGATTCCAAGCCCTCCCACTGAGATGTGAAACAATAAAGAGGTTCACAATCCACAAAGCTTTATTGAGTAAACTGTTGTCTCTTCACAACTTCTATTTCTTCAGTCTTTAGTTCTACTTTGTAGTCTGGTGTAGTGGTTAGAGTGCAGTTAGGTCTTTTGCAGAGAGAACCATCTGGGAGTGAGGATGACATGGCTGAATTCCCAGCATTAGATCATCTTGGAAACTAGAGAACCACTGGTTAAATTCAGAAATCAACCTACCTAGGCAAGGATAGAAAATTTTTGTCATGAGATTATCTGGTGTGCTGCATATCCCAGTTGAAGTTTCAACCATGAAATAATCCATACATTTGGTTTTCTCTATTTCACTGCTGTTACCGGCATATCAATGCCAATGCTGGTGCATCAATGCTTTTTTGTATATCACTTTTGACTGTTCAGGAGTTCTCATATATATGTGCTGCATACCTCTTCTTTAAATTCAGCTGCCTTTTCCCAGCCAAAGTTTTCTTTTCAGAGTACCTTGTGGAAGTCCTCTGTTGTGCTAAGTAGAAAATGGAACAAAAATAGGTAGTACACTGTGTACAATTTGCTCAGCTTTGCTGAAAGGCCAGTGGCTGTTGGAGAATAAATTTAAGGTACTACACAACAGTGGCAAAGTTTATTATCAGTACATTTACAGAACATACCTGGCAAGACTAGCACATATCACCTTTTTTTAAAAAAATAATAATAATAAAGTTGAGCTTGGACCTCAAAGAATCTTTGGTGATTTAACAGTGATCCAGTAAGGGAGGTATACACGTTTCCCAGCCCAGTGTATTTAAGGGCGCACAACAGTGTGTGTCCTTCGTTAAGGTTTATGAGAAGAAAATATATTCCATTAATAAAATAAAAACAGACTCCACTAATCTTGCTGAAATTTACATGATCTGAAAAGAAATGTCTCTTGAAAAATAACCTGAAAAATTCTGGAAAATTGGTAAAGAATTGATGTATTAAGGGTAGTTTAAAGTGGGAAATAAAATAAAATTTTGCTCGGTCAAAATGAAACTGAAAAGCAGTTGATGATATATTTGTCCATCATTTCTTAATTCCTTTTCCTTTTTTCTTTTTAATCCATTGTTGGTATCTTGTCCCTCCTTTTTTATATTTGGTGGAAAGGGATTTCTTTTAAAAATAAATAAATTCCGTTTGCATATACGTTGCACCATGAGAGCTTATGAGGCTTTCATAAGCCCACACAGCTGCAGCTCAAGTCTATCCGGCTCACCACCTAACAGCTGAGATTTGGAACATTGATGAGATCTCTGGCAGGGTCCAGGGACTGACTTCATTTTGTAAACTGGGCTTTGAATGCTCCCATGCAGATTAAGGCCATGGCTAGATGAGGGCTTATTCTGGGGATCACCCTGGGATCATCCCTGTGCATCCAGATGATGCACAGGGGATCCCGGGGGCAGGGTGGGATGATCATTTCCCCGGGATTTTGCCCTACCCTTCTAGCTTGGTTTTTCTGTGGTCCTGGGCTGATCCCGAGACTGCGGAACATGTGGCCGCGCGTTGTGGTTTGTCCCAGCTTCTCGTGAGTAACTGTGAGGAGCCAGGGCACAGAGCTCCTCAGGAGCTTTGTGCCCATCAGGGGCGGGGTGGGGGGAGTGGGGAAATTATTATTATTATTATTGTTATTAAAAACTTACTGTTTTGCAGACGAGCGCTTGTGTGCTCCTTCTCCTTTAAAAACTAAAACAAAATGGTGGCTGCGATGTCATGCACCGCATGTAAATGAGGGTGATGATCTCACGATCCTGAAAACACAGGATTGACGCCCTTTCACCCCCTAGTCTAGCTGAGGCCTAAGGCAGCCTTGGTAACGTTCCTCTACAGGATCACAGCCTTTCGCAGCAGCGCTGGTCCACAAAGCTCTCTTCAAACTCAGAGGGGTCACCTCCAAGACAGCCTTGAAATGGTCCTTGCAGACAGGAGCTTCAGTCTGGGCAGATTGTAGTAACAGCCACTTGCAATAAACTTCTAAGGAAGAGAGAAACAGGAACCAGCCAGCAACCATCTCAGACTGAGACGTGAAACTGAGCAGGTGATATTATTTACTGAGGAGGAGGAGGAAGAGGAGGAGGAGGGGGTGGGGAGTGCTCAAGAGAGAGTGCTTTATTTATACATTTTTAAAAACTGAAACCAAGGACCCAAGAGCTGTTCAGTGGGACTTACTCCCATGAAAGTATGCCTTGGGTTGTAGCTTTAGCAAAGAAGGCATCCTTCTTGAACCATTGCCTCTCAGTCTCACTTCAGTGTCACTATCCTTAGCTGGAGAATTGAGATTTTTTCCCGGTTAGAGCTGCCCCTGCATAACCTAAGTTTGGACTTGTCTAGATGGGGCGATATCCCAGGTGTCATCCCGGGATCATCCCTGTGCGACCACATGACACACAGGGAATCCCAGGAGCAGGGAAGGATGATCCCTCCCTTTCCCCAGGATATGGCCCTACACTTTAATCCCGGTTCTTCCCGCAGTCCCAGGATGATCCCGGGACCATGGGAGGTGTGGCCGGATATCCAAGTTTCATCCTGGCTCCTCGTGAGTAACCACGAGGACCAGGAATGTAGCTCTTCAGGAGCTACATGCCCATCGGGGATGGGGTGGGCAGAGCGGGAGTATTATTAAAAAAAAAATACTTACCTTTTCGAAGGAGTGCTCGAGTGCTCATCTTGAGTAAAAATAATAATCCAAAAATGGTGGCCACAACATCCTCTCGGAATGTCACACACCACATGTAGATTGAGGGGGAGGATCTCACAATCACCTTATCACAAGATCCTCCCCTTCCAGCCCCCTGGTGTAGACATGCCCTTTATCTCTCTCCAATTCTCACCTTCCTCCTACATGTTTTTAAATATATATTTTCTCTAACCGGGTCTTCTCTTCCACTGAGTATGAGGAGCAGTTGATGGGATATCTTAATAAGCTTTCAGCCCCTTCCTGTCTACATTTATTCAGAAGTACATCTGCCTGATCTCAGTGGGGCTTACTTCCCAGTATATAAAATTGTTGTTATATATCCTGCTTTTCTGGAAATTCAGAGATGCATGGCAGGGCTGCCACCTTACTCAGATAATGGCAAATGAAGGCTCCCAGAGGGGAGAAAACAGGCCCCACAGTTGCCATAGAAACTCTGCAGGCCCTCTTCTGCCCCCTCTCCTTCCCTGTCCTCTCCACCCCTTCAAGTGAATGTAAGTGTTTTGGAATATGGTTCACTAATGAATGAATAGAACACCATCAAACCTCACTTTCCAGAAAATGAAATAAATGACAATAATGCCCATTGGAATGCCACCCATGCTTTGCCACCTGAGGAGACTCTGGCAGGATCTACATTACTGCTTTATAATTATTTATAATGGCCTTGACAACTGTTGGGGCCCAGGACACATTATATATACCATTTTCAAACCGCTTTCAAAGTGTTATATCCTGCTTAGTGTAGACGTTTAAAAATGGCATTTTTCACAAATGGGTATAATGTTTTTTCTCTTGCTATACTTTCAATGTTTTATTTTCCTCCAGTATTGCCCAGGAGAATTCAGAAATATACAATTAATAAACTGAAAACATGTCATTTTTGACATCATCATCATCATCATCATCATCATCATCATCATCATCCTTTTGGATCTACAAAAGATGATGATGACTAGAGATGGGGAAATGACCCCCTGCCATCTCAATTCAGAATGGATAATTCTTTCTGAGCTTTTTCTGAGATGTCTCTGATTTTTTTTTTTTTAAAAAATAGCTTGTCCCATCCAAATTCAGCTATCTGTTGTCTCTAGCCTTCCCTACAAATAGTTTCCTTCTTCACTGCAGACAGGGCTGGGGATTTATGATGACAAAAACAAAATTCAAAATGATTTAGGTTCAGCTAATAAAAAACTTATTATTTCCAAACTAAGGCAGGGAATCACCCCTCTCTCAATTAGGGTAACATTGTTGACTAAGAGGGTATTTACAACAGATTGTGGCATGTGCTGCATGTCTCACTGAATCTTCCTGAGTTTTATCAACCCAATAATTTATAACCCACTGTGTATGAGCTAGCTGTATTGGGTTGCTGTATTAGCTACACACAGTGTTGAGAGTTGGTAAAATATGCATGCTGTTGAATCATTGATTGAGCATATGCAGCTGCTAAGGAAACTGGGCAAAATGCCCTTCAAATTGAAGGGCTTTGGGCAAGTTCTCCAAACTGGAGTACAGGATATAGATTTTTAATATTCGTTTTGTTCTGTTGGGTTTCAAAAGAATTTCATTACAGGTTTGCATATACCTGTTGGTCTTTATATCAGGAAATAGTTGAGATCTCCCGGAGTTCCTTCTCCTTTATTCTCCTCTAAAGATGCAGTGGTTGATATTTGATCTTCTAAACTCCTGAGAGAATTCAACTTTTCATCATATGCCCTGTTCTCTGCCCTACGATCCACAATGTTAGGAACGTAGGACTTTTCCTTATACTGAGAGCTCCAGCACTTTATTGCACTGTTGTCCTGCCTTGTTCACAATTTTGCCCCACAACCCTCACATGTCTTTGTCCCTGTCCTGCAGTCATCTTGCCTCTTCCTCTCCATTTTCTGTGTTTTTCTCCATGCGGGATAGAACTGCCCTTCTGTTCTGGTGTATTACTGTCTTTGTGCTATATTGCAAATCCTCTCTTCTTGGGGGGGGGGGGTGTCTGCATTGAAGGGTGGTCTTGCAGATGAAAGAGGAAAGGTACTGAGTTCCTTGAATGACTGGGTTTGTGCTGAGTTGCTCAAATTTGTGTGAACCGTGCAGAGAGCTTCGGCTGTTGGGCAGTATAAAAATGAAATAATAAATAAACAAACAAACAAACAAACATACTTCAGTAGACAACAAAGCCAGTGTGAGGGGGTGGGAAGGAGCCCATTGCCACGACACAGGCTCTGAACAACAGACCCGTCCGCAGCTACTCCCTGCTCAAGCCAAGCACCACCGCTTGATACACCTGAGGCGAGGGGAGAAAGGGGTTAAATGGAGAAGGATTTCAATAATAAAATAATGTGCTGTGAATTATATGTGCTGAGATGAATTATTGTCAGAGTGGGTGCTAAATGTGTAAACTTCAGATGATAAATGCCAAACAGACATGTGGAATTTTTGTGGTAGTTAAAAATAAAATAATTAAAATTTATTTTTAAAAGTTCACAAGCTTTGTTTCAAATAAAACATTTAAAAACTTTTTTAAAAAAACCTTTCATCCAATCCTTTCACTCATTCACATACACACTTTCCTTTCTCTCACACAATCACTCTTGAGCTTTCTTTATTATCATAGTTGATGTATAAACAACATACGTCAACTATGTGCACACCACACTCCAAAGACACCACTCTCTACATTGAACCTCAAATTCTCCAGACCCAAGTACTCTAAAATCCAAAAGCTAACACACAGAGAGCACTAAAAACTCTAAGAGTACCCAAAAGTCTTTCAATCCCCTCAGTCATTCCCTTATATATCACTCCTCCCCCCTCCCCAGAAATTCTAACTCCACCCACTCAGGCCAACATTCTAAAAACCACAGACTTACAAACTCAAGACATACATTTGGGAACTGACTTGTGGGGTGTAACGCCACACCCATGTCCATCACAATCTCCATCACAATGAACTGGAGAGGGAAGGAAGAGGGTGGGGCGAGTGCAGTGGCAATACCAGGGGGCTCGAGCCGGCACAGATGAAAAGGTAAACAAGGTGAAATAGCACAACAATTCATGGCTGTGAAAGTGACCAGTGCTTGACACGCTAATGAAACGGAGGTGGAAATTGTGGATGCATACCAGGAAAAAAAAAGTAGGTGTGATGGCTCTCTGTGTCAAAACATTGGTCCATATAGCCCAGTGTTATTGACAATGATTGGCAGCGGCTCTCCAGGGTTTCAGGCAGGAGTTTTTTCAGCCCTACCTGGAGATGCCGGGGATGATCTTGGGACCTTCTAAATGCAAACCATTTGCCCTATCACTGGGCTTCAGCCCCTCCCCTATGCTCAATATTAACATACTAAAGCTATGAAGGCAGCATTGTCTTAATATAAAAGCAAAGTAGTGCATGGGCTATGTTGTGCACATGCAATTATATATAAAGTGTATTGTAGTATGCAAGGCTTCTTAAGATCAAATTGGAAGTGACACTAAGGCCTTTGCTAGACCTACCTTAAAATGTGGTGGTGAGTGTTAGACAAATAGCCTTGTTCTTTCTTCCTAGGGGCGGATCCCATAGAAAGGCACAGGCCACTCAGGGAGGGTATAATCAACGTTTATTAAAGTTGCAACTTGGTGCGAAGAGCAGTAAAGGCAGTTCGGACCCTGTTTACAGAGAACATAACATTCTTATACACTTCCAGCTAGCAACCCCTGCAACTCCTCCCCTTCGATTCATCCCATGCTGGCATAGTCTAATGCAGTAGGTAAGAGGCGGGCTGGAATTGGTTTGACCTAGGTGCACTTTACTAATTGGATTGATTAACTGCTATGACATGGTTCCTGATAATACAACGTTGGAATGACCGCTCGTTAGCAGCTCCAGATAATGTACCAGGCTACATCGTATTCCTTTGGTACAGATAAGTGCCTCCTGTTCAGCTTGGCTCTAACTTAAAATACAGTTATGAGAAAAACATGTTATAAACAGCAGAAGGTTACAAGCAGGGCATACCCATCATACATAGCAATGATTTTCTAAAATGGAGTCACTTTTGCTAAAAGTGAGGAGGGGCCAGCCCGTGCTAGAAGTAGCGTGGGCTGTCACTCCCACACATCAGACGCAATGGGGTAAAGGAAAGCCCCGTCGCGTCGGCCACTTTGTTTAATGTCTTAAAGGGGCCAGGTGCGCAGGAGTGCACCAGCGACTAAGGTAGGCATTGTTTTTGTTTTGTTTTTTTAAAAAAAGGTTCCCCGCTCCCCGCTGTCCCCGATTTCCCCACCCTGGTCGTGATTTCCCCCCCCCGTGATCTCCAATTCCCCCCCCAATCACAATCTCCGATTCTCCCCATCCCCCCAGGCTCCGTTTCCCCCCCATCCCCCTGGCTCCGATTCCCCCCATCCCTGCCCTGATGGGTGCAACGCTCCTGTTGAGCACTGTGGGCCATCCATTGCTTTTCCCGGCTATTCGCGAGTAAATGCGGCAGCCAGGAAAAGCAGCGGACCGGTCTACAAGGCCGTGGTTTCGGGCCCAGCCCGAGACCACAGGAAATACCAGGCCACAAGCGGTGCCGGTTACCCCAGGGCCAGGGAGGTTTGACCCCTGCCTGAGCCCGGGATCCCATGTGCATCATCTAGACGCACAGGGACGAGCGAGCCCAGGCCTCTCACCGGGCTAACCCCTCGTCTAGCATATATGTAATTAGGAATCAAGCCAGTTAAAAGAAAAAACTATGGCAGAATGGGACAATTTTTTATCTGGACATATTAAATCTCTCCCCACTGCACTGTGTTCTGCTGCCCCAACAAAAACTGGGCTCTTTCAAAAGCAGCTTGTGATATGGCATTGGGGTCTGCAGTTCAAAGGAAGAAAATCAATCATCTCATTGGCCATGCCTAAAGTAGCCCTTTACAAAGATACATGCTACTATGTGGGCAAACCCTCTGAGAGAACCTGGACAACTTTCTCAAGCCAATTAATGTGCTCAGAAAGTTGTCACAACTATGGCTGGATTATGCATTAGGCACAATATTATGTACTATTGAAATCCCCAAGGGCCTATGAAATAATGAAATTCCCAAGGGCCTATGAAATTCCCAAAAGCCTAAGAAAAGGTTTGGAGCTTAGAAAAATATTAAATTCGATTAAAGCCAGTTGTTTATTTAGCAGTTTACTCCCACAGGTATAATGTGTCTGAGTATATGCAAATTAAACATAAACTTTGTATCTCTTTTTGTTATCAAAATCATAGATGGTTTATTATTGAAAGATTGATTGATTGAAAAAAGTGTTTTCCTTCATTGTTCCCAAAAATGGCAAAACCTATTCTAAAAGCAATGGTGACATATGGAAACTTGTCACCATCTTGTTGTGTGTGCAATGATAGTTTCTGCCACAAATTTTCTGTCTGCATGCATATGTGAGAACAATAGAAATTCATCTGCAAATGTATGATCAAGATCCAATGGACAGCTGTCGATTAATACTAGCACTGTGAGAAATTCCCTCCTGAATTTTTGCAACCCTGTGAAAGAGGCAGTTGTTGTTTTTCTGTTTCCTTTTCAGTGAGAATTTCAGGGAGATATCTTAAGGGCTTACCCTATGGTAAGTGTGTGTGTGAACACACTATTTATTTATTTTTACTTTAAGGCCATTCTCCTGCTTGTACTTTATGAAAAGCCACCTAGAGGACTTATCCAGAACTTCCTTCCTTGGAGTTTTCCAGTGTTGCTGTCTACTGAGTGCCTGAAAAGCCATGTGAGGATGAGGATGAGGAGGGGTTTTTGGTTGTGGGTATGTGAGAATACTTTTTTATTTTCTCAGTATTTTAACACTTAATTTTAACTTAAATTTAAATTTTATTGTTCTAACTCTATATTTTAATCTTATATCAATTTCTGCTGCATGGTTTTATCCTGGTTGTGCTTTTTATACTGTATTTTGTAATTGTGCTTTTAACCTGTTGGTTGTTTTATTGTGGTTTTAATTTTTGTGAACTGCCCAGAGAGCTTCTGCTTTTGGGCGGTATAAAAATGTAATAAATAAAATAAAATAAAAATAATAAATTATGGTTGGTTTCTTTTAAGAACAAAAACGCCTCACTCATTTGTGTAAATTGACAACAGTGGGATTGGAGAGAGCACTTAGCCCCACCCACTTTTACCTACACTTTAGTTTACCCCACCCATCACTGGAATCCGGACCTAGGAACTGCTCCAGTTTGATAGATATTAAAGTCTAAACTGCCTTTCCTTTCTCGCAACAGCCATGGCTGCCACTCAAACTCCGTTTGCTGTACTGGCAGAGCCTGCATATCTTCCACCCACAGGAAGTAGCTTCAAGGGGCAATTCATTGGGAGCAGGTCTCTTCATGGTACTGAAAGTGTCAATGATGGATCCCTTTGCTGGTTGACTGAGCGTGGCTGGCATTTCTCCTACATTTCTCCTACATGGCTGGCATTTCTCCTACATTTCTCCTACATGGAAATTTGGTGTAAGGTGTATGGTGGGAGCTGCAATCTATGAAAGCTTTCCCCCTAACCAAGTCTATAAGGTGGCTCGTGATTCATTGTTGTGTTTTCTACAATATCCTAAGATGTAGCTCAGTGGTAAAGCACATGGTTTGCATGCAGAATGTCCCAGGTTCAATCCTTGTCATCTCCAGGTAGGGATGGAAAAACTCCTGCTTAAAACCCCAGAGAACAAACTGCTGCCTTATAAGGCAGGTTTTTTTTGTTCCTATGGCTACTTTATAAGAATCCTCAGATATTTTTTTTCGTAGGACAATAAGGAGGGTGAATAATCAGCACAATTCCCATTAAAATTAAAATTTGCAACCCCCCAAAAATGCTCAAGCATCGAATGTATAATCCACATTATGCATTTCAGTGTTTGCAACTCATCCTTTCTCTTTGCCTTCTCAAAATTCTTCTGAGCTTCAGAAATCCTGAGAATAGGAACAATGCTCCACCTAGTGGAAGTAAAATTGAATGAATACAATGAACTCATTACTTCCAATCGATCTGGGCAACCCTTCAAGTCACAGGAAGGAGTTACGAATGCACGTTTTGCAGAATCTCACTAATTAGAAAAGGGTAGTTCTCACACAGTTTATCAAAGACCTTCAGCTCTGTAGGAAATCCCATCTCACTCCAAGAATGCCTGCTTGAAATTTAAACCTAAGAATTGCACAGGAAATTCCTCTGCACGTCAGGGTTCCATTTGGCCTTCATTGTTATTATAAAGAAAAGAGTGCTGGAGTTATATCAAATTCCAACACACTATGGACTCATTAGGTGGCTTTTGCCTAGTTACTACCAGTCAGTATCAAATCCATGCAAAATCATCATGTAAAATAGAAATCATAGCAACCTCCTTCAGGCTATTGTAAGCATGGCTGAAATCATTGCTGTCAAGTACATAAATCTGTAATATATAACTGGTTGTAAAATTATATTTTATATATATCTTGCGCATCCCTGTATATTAAACAAGACAAACAAAGATTGATTAATGGAATTCTTGTTTTATTTATGGAACTGCACTGTTAATTATTCCCATGAGGAAAATAACACCAGACAGCAGTACTATTTATTTTGAAAATGCCTCCCAATTGGACTGATTTAGGCACTTTATAGGAATTATTAATCTCCTCCCCCACCCCGCCTCCACCCTCTTTGCAGAAAAGTCAGCATGGATTCTGTTAAGAGAAGTGTTATCTCATTTTAGAATGTGTGCAGTTTGGGATGATCCAACTGTGAAGAGCCCTAAAGAGATTGGGGCAATAAAATGGCCACCGGGAACACCCAGGAAGGTTGTGAAAAGGTTGGACATGATAACAAAAAGTGTCCATACTAGGTATTTATAAAACTTATAGTCAGTGGATTCCTGCATTGAGCAGGGGGTTGGACTTAATGGCTTTATAGGCCACTTCCATCTCTACAAGCTCCCATGGTGCTCCCTACCACTGTTAATGTTCTGTAGTGTGTGTTTTTCTTTTATCAAAGGGCTAGGAATGATCTTCTGAACCCCATTTTACAATCTTTTCCTGGTCATCCTACTGAATCCTTAATGGCCTTATTACTTCAGAACTCAGACAAGTCAACCACCGAGCAAGTGGCCACATTTTTTGAACTTCGCCATTTCTATTAGATCCTCCATGTCTATTTGTCTTTTTAATAGTTAAATATATGCTCAGTCCTTTTGCTCATGAAGTTTTGGTGTGCTGGAATGGTCTATTGACTGCAATAAAATTTCTCCTTCTTGTTGCTCCCAAGGTGCTCCTTGCCACTGTCCATCTTACCCTTTGCTTTCCGCTCACCTCACCCAAGGCAGCTGGGCACACTTCAGAACGCATCCACCTAATATTTTTTTATTTTCTAAGAATTCCTGAGGGGCCCAGATGGATTTTTGGAAATAAATGTGGTGCTAGAGGTTGGTGTTTTGCTTTATAGAATGCCAACCTCATGGTTGGATAAATAAATAAATAAATAAATAAATAATCTTGACAAATAAAAAACTGATCAGGAAGGGCAGGGAGCCTAATGGGCATCAGGTGGACACTTTGGTGCCCATGGGCACCATATTGGGACCCCTAGTTCAAAACATTTGGCCAGCCATTGTTGGAGTAATGCGAAAGTTAGGGCCAAACTACATGTTTTAAGTAATATGTTATATATGTCTTGTTTTACTTTCGTTTCAGCTATGGGGCTGTATGATTGATATTTAGATCACAACACACTAGGAGGGGAGGGTTAATAAGCTGTAACTGTGTGTTAGGGAGTGATGGAGGGCTAGACCTAGGGAGGCGAAGGATCAGGCTCCTCTCCCAATGCATTGTGATCCCAATAACAATCAGACTCGCCCTTGTGGCAGTAATTGGCTAAACTAAAACAAGAGACGCAGCTACACGCTAAACATTGAGCATAGCATCCTTGGCCTAATCCAATAGTACAGGTTTTATGCAGGGTAAACTTTATAGCTGGGTGGGGATAGCCAAACAACCTGCACATTAACTTTGATGACAGAGCCTGTCTATCCAACATTAGCTGAGAGAATGCTCCTGATGTAGTAAGAACTTAACTCTTTGTGAACCAATTTGCCATATGGCTTACTAGGAATGAACTGGTTCAATATAAGCATAAGAAGAGTGGTGTGTGTGTGCGCGTGTGTGTGTGTGTGTGTGTGTGTGTGTGTGTGTGTGTTTAAAGTTTGTTTTCTGTTCACTTTCTCAATACAGAGCGTATCATTTTGTATAATTATGTGAGATAATGTTTGCTAATGGAAATCTGTGTTTCCAGCAAAATTCTTGCTCCCCTACTAGAACAGAGTGGGGCCACACCAGTGTAGTCTATGCAATTATTTCCCTTTACTCCAGGCCTTCAGACTGTCATGCATCAAGCTGAACAGATCCACTAGCCATATAATAGCCTTCCAAGTACTAAGACGCCCCCTGCCATGTTTTTTGGAGTCCAATGCAGACAGTCAGACTAAGGCCTAATATACAACAAGCAGGATATTGCACTACGAAAGTGGTATATAAAAGGCAGAAGCCACACCAAGCAGGACATAGCACTATGAGAGCGGTATGAAAGCAGTATATGGTATATGTCAATGGGCCCCAACAGCTGTCAGTGCACGTCAATACCACTATATAGCAGTAGTGTGGCTCCTGCCTTTTATATACCATTTTCATATCCCTTTCATAGTGAAATATCCTGCTTGGTGTAGATTAGGCCTAAGAGGTTATTTGGTCCCTGATTGCCGAGAACTGGGCTAGATCTACACCAAGCAGGATATGACACTTTGAAAACATTTTGAAAACTGTATATAGCGTGTGTCATGGGCTCAAGCAATTGTCACTACTGTTATAAACCAGTTTAAAGCAGTAGTGTAGATCCTGCCTTGGTGAGCAGCATTCAGCTTGGTGGGTCACAAATTATGACAGCCTACTTCACACTGTAAACACTTAACTTCATATATTCTTGTTTTTACTAGTATATTAGATATTAGTTGCTTTTTTGGCATAATGCACTAGCTCAGCAAAGACCCTTTTTACCAACAAAGGGGCATATAGATTATTCCTATTGTTATTAACATTTCCTATAATCTACAGTAGAGAGCTTTAGCTTGTAATTATTATTATGTGTTCTTTATTTTCTTCTCATTGCTATTAACTTTGGAAAGGACTTTATTGCTATTTATTTCTCTCTCTCTCTCTCTCTCTCTCTTTTTAATGGTAGGCTGTTTGTATTCCTTTGCTTTTTATTAATGCTATTATGAAACTAGTGTGCCTTGCATGTGCATTAATTCACAAAGGAAATGGAGTGGAAGCTTAGTTTTCATTGCCCCAGGGAACAGGTGTCAGCTGGAGGATAACATGTACTTCACAAGTTTGGTACATAAGTTTAAAAATCAAAACAGTTATTGTGAGTGTAACCATTAGTACCGCCATGAGTGGACAAGATGTTTCATTGTGTTCTCATCTCCTGGGAGGAGGGCTCCTCTTCGTAAACCAGGCACTTATGCTTCCCTCTAGTAGACCATTACATTCCCCTCAGTTTTCTTTTCCAACTGACTGAGCATGCTCAATATTCCTTGGGTTATTTGGGGGGTGGAGGTGTCTCCCCAGATACTGCTTTTTAAAATGAAGTATTTCTGAAAACCTTGGAGTTCCTCAAAGTCTGTTGATTCCATTTCTTTCATGCTCCCCCCCCCCTTTCCTTTCTCGGTGGCCCTGTTTGGGCTTCTTTTCCAGCCGTTCTCTCTATCTGATTCTCCGCTCCCTGGCATGAAGAAAGGAACCTTCAGTAACCTTGATGTCTGGTTTCTTTTGCTGAGAACCCTTTAGAGAGCTTCAGCTATTGGGCGGTATACAAATGCAATAAATAAATAAATAAAAATAAAATTTACACCTGCATGGATCCAGTCAAGAATGAGGGAGGACATGAAAGGGAATAACAGACCTATAGACTTTTGTTTAGTTTAGGACAAACTCTGTTGGCTCTACCTATGTACCCGTTATTTCATAACGTAGTGTTGCAATAGAAGTGGCAGTTGGGGAAAGGCAGTTGGAGAAAAGAAGAACAAAGACAGTTACTGATAGGTCAAAAAAGTGGGAGCTGAGTTAGGATTTAGAGATAGTGACCTGGATAGCACATAGTGCTCACCCATACTTTATTTTAAATCAGCCACTCTACATGCCAGTACTACATCTCTCAGCATGCCTTTGGCAGCCTGCAGGTGCCCGTGTCCTCTGAAACATCCTCTGTTGCTGACGCTGCTCCTTGATAGAGAATTGAGGAGTAGCATTGCCAAGGAGGGGAGGTAAGCGGCTGTCAGTGCGTGTGCCCAGCTCCGGTCAATTGTGCTGGGACTGCCTTGGCCTGAGCTTCTTACCCACTAAGTGCTCCATCAGGATCCTGTACTGAAGAGCTAGGTGGGGCCAGGCACTTCCCCCCTTCGTTGGGTCTGTTTCTGAGCATGCACTGAGTGCCTCCCATTCCTCCCACCCTCCTAAGGGTGAAGGCTGTGCACTTGCTTCCCCCAGATTCTGAGAAAACAGTGATATCAGGGTGGAGTACCTTTGAGCATGTTCAGCCCCTCAAAGTCACACTGTTGTATCTAGTTACAATTTTAAAACCATACAGATGGCGGCAGGAGGCACAGCAAATGGTCACAACCCATTTATGTGGGTTGTTTCCTTTTATGTGGAATTCAGTTGACTGCTTGAGACGAACTTTAAGAGTCGGGGTTGTGAAAGACCTGCAGCAGCCACCCAACTGTGCACTCACAATGGCTGGCAAAAGCTGGTAAGTCTGGCCTCCTGCCCAAGGCATGCTGAGAATTGTAGTCATAAGCCTTGGTTTTTTATTAAATTCTTTAAAAATACTTAAAACCCCAAATTCTGTGTTTTTATATTTATTTTCTGGTACATTGTACAACGAGACCTATCAGCATGCTGAATTTCAAATTTGTAACTCATCTGGAAGTAGGTAAACATTTCTGGACATATATGATACACACATACTTTCTGCTTTATAGGTAGAGATACTCAGGTGATACTTGACCCCATGTAAGCTAAACCTAGACCTAAGGTTTATCCTGGGATCATCTGGGGTTTGCCCCTGCCTGAGCACTGGATCCCCTGTGTGTCACCTAGATGAACAGGTTTGACCCCTGGATGATCCAGGGATAAACTTTAGGTCTAGCTATGAACATAGTCTAATACTGGACATCTATTTCAACAGAGATGATACCTTTCAAATTCTTTGGTCTTCTAACATTTCAAATGTCTGCATTTCCATTATATTTTTTTTTAAAAAATATTGAGGTTATGGTTTACTAAAGGATATACTAGTTATCTGATTAGATTTTGTAAAGGGCACACTGTCATTAGTTCACATAGAAAATGGTAACACACTTATTAATGGCATCATGCTTGGCTTCTTTAGATGAAGGAAAGTTAATTCACCCTCTATAGATGACTGATGTACAAGCATATGGAACATGGCCTATATGTCCAAACGTACAAATATGATAAGTGTTAGAAAATGAAGGCAACAGAATAATCACATATTTTAATCCATTATTGGAATGCTATGGTTCAGGATGCAGTTCGTCCTCATCATTTGTTAGGAGTGCTATGAATAGTAATTCTTGCTTCAATTATTGAAGTTAATACTTGTCATTATTTCACTATCATCACAATTATTATTGTCAGCATTACTTACGATTGTTAATCTTGCTATTTTACTTTTAATGTTAATGATGTGAACTGTAGAAGTGAATATCTGTTATTGTACATTCATAATAATCTGTATGATTTTTTTAAAGAATTAAAAAGGGAATTGTCTCACCCTTAAACAAATGTAAATGATTAATCCCACTAACAGAGTCCAGCTGTCACCCTTACAGTGTGTGTGTGTGGGGGGGGGGGTGTCACTCAGTTGTAAAGCTCACAATTTGCATGCAATTGGTTTCAGATCCAATCCTTGGTATGTCCAGGTAAGGCAGGAAAAGTTCCTGCCTGAAACCCTGGAGAGCTGCTGCCAGTCAGTGTTAGCAATACTGGGCCAGATTAGGGTGACCATATGAAAAGGAGGACAGGGCTCCTGTATCTTTTACAGTTGCGTAGAAAAGGGAATTTCAGCAGGTTTCATTTGTATACATGGAGAACCTGGTGAAATTCCCTCTTCAGCACAACAGTTAAAGGTGCAGGAGCTATACTAGAGTGACCAGATTTAAAAGAGGGCAGGGCACCTGCAGCTTTAACTGTTGTGATGAAGAGGAAATTTCAGCAGGTTCCCCATATGTACAAATGACACCTGCTGAAATTTCCCTTTCAACACAACTGTTAAAGATATAGGAGCCCTGTCATCCTTTTCATATGGTCACCCTAGGCCAGATGGACCAACATTCTGACTAGGGATATCAGAGAAATCTGTTGCAAGAGGTGAAGCTCATCAAACTCTTGCTGGCTCAAGCCCCCTGGATTCCAGTCCAACATCCGCCAGCTGGTCCAACTCGGCCTGCACTGACTTGGGCCAGCTGGTGGATTTTCTGCCTTCTCACAGCAGTGGAATGGTGTGTGACTTGGGGGAAGCTTTCTCCCCCACACCCGTCACTGTGCAAAGGTGTGACGTTCTTTATCTCCCTGCCAGTGAGAGGGACAGGTTGACTTGAGCTGTCTAAAGGGTTGGCAGAGAATGCTTTCTGCAGACCCTTTTGTCACCACACCACTGCCAGCACTACACCATTGCCACTGGCATGGAAAGAGAGAGTGTTGCACTGCTGTGGCAGAACAGTGCGTGTGGGGGGAGGGGGAAACCTCCATCCCACTCTTCTGCCACTGCTGCCTAGCTCCCAGATGTCTGGAATAATTGTCCCTGCCTTGCTCACAAAGGCAAGCTGAGTCTAGCTGGGGTTGCCATGGGAGTCTGTCGGGCCCTTAAAGGGACAGATGTTACAGTGACAAACATCCCTACACCTGACTTTGCACAAGGGAGCTTCCTATGTTCCTAAACTAAACTACACTTTACTTTAAAGGGGGGATCTACACTACTGCTTTAAAAGCGCTTTAAAGCGCTTTGAAACCTCTATATGCAGTGTGTCCTGGGCCCCAACAGTTGTCAAAACTGTTATAAAGCGCTTTAAAGCAGTAGTGTAGATCCCCCCATAGCTAAAATAAGATCAGGAGACCCAAGTATGCATTGGGACCCTAATGTGTGTGTGTGTGTGGGGGGGGGAGTTTAACCCTTTGCTATGGTCTTAGTGTGGTGGTTCCACTGATGCACAGACATTCACAAAAACGTTGTGACTTTGCTCTAGGTATCCTGGAGAAATTCGACACACACTAAAATGAGTTTGGATTTCCAAGAAGTGGACCTGCAAAATCCGCTGTGACTGACTTCCTTGTGCCACATGAACTCTATGGACTTTTGTGTATAGTTTGTTTTTTACTATCCTGAAATTTATGCAAATTTATTACTGCAAAATATGCATGTTTTTACTGAGACTGGAAAATGTACACAGGGAAATGTTGAATGGAGTGGGGGACAATAGGCTAAATGTTACATGCTAATGTACATTACGTAAATTGTTGCAAACTTTCTTATGGAATTATTTGCATATTTTTCTGCATAAGGGGGAAAAATGAATCAGACTTTGGACAGCTGCTGGAATGAATGACACTGCACAATTCACAAAACACGGGATGATTTTCACAAAATCCAAACATCTCTATTTTTCTTCATCCATTTCCAGTGTTTTGGAACTGTTGATGGGAAGAAACATTCTTTGTGGTTTGTGGATAAGGAACTGGTGCCCCTATGTCTCCCATAAATAAACACAGTGAATAGTGCACTAATGCTTTAAAATTTCTTTTGAGTATAATGGAACTATGTATCCTACTTCAATCTTATTTTATTTATTTTTCTTAAATATAAAACTTTTTAATCATCAACATTTTTAAAAATAAAACAAAACAATTCCAGCATATCTTCATTGCCTCCAAATTTCAGGAAACCCTTGAAGACAGTTTCCAAGCAGATCAGTTATATGGCTTCCTGGACTGACTGTCAGCTTGGAGTAAATATATCCTTTTTCGGGAAATGTTTGGTAACTTTGTGGGGGGTGGGGGTTAATTTTTTTTTTTTTTTTTAAAAACACCCTAAAAATAAAATCCAGGACTAAATGTACCTTTTAAAAGCCTGTCATCACTTGCTTTGAAAATGCATGTTTTCTCAAGTACAATGGGTTCATTAGGTTTCTTGTGTTCAAAAGCTTTTATGTGCCTGTTATTTATAGCCATTAGTCTGTGCTAATAATGAAGGCTAATGGAAACCGAGGCATATGAGAAATTCACTTTTCCCACTAATTAAATACACTTCTGAAAAAGAACAACCCTATAGCATCACTATTAGAATGCAAACCATTTTTTAAATGGTGATTATTTCAATGCTCGAGAGCAATGCTGCGGAAGACAGAACTACCCGTAGGCTGTTTAAATACTGGTTTGCAAATATCGCATTGGCAGGAGCTACAGAGAAGTGAACAAGGCTTTTGTGAGTTCAGAACACTGAGAATTGCCCTTCCCTTTAATTTCTCTCTCTCTCTCTCTCTCTCTGTGGAAATATACATAATTCCTGTGCAGTGTAGGTTGCCTTTGCTACTGATGAACACACATCCATGATACATCCTTCACAGTCTAGCTCTTGCACTATTTAATTAGGGAATGCACAAAACAGCCTCCAGTCAGCCAGTCATGATTGATAGGTTAACTGTGCCCTCCAAGCCACAAGCAGAGCCAATAGACTTAATATTTTTCCCCTCTTCTCAATTACTCCTTATTTTTATCCCAGAAAGTGTATTATTGGAATCCCGGACTTGTGCCCACGCCAAGCACAGCAGGTCTGCTTTGAACTCTAGAGAATGGAGTCTCACAAAACAAAACAAAAACGATGACTACATCAGGTGATTTTTATGGGCAAAACTATTATTTTGGTTGATGTTCAGACAGGAATGTTAAACGGGGATTGCTTAATTATGCATTCAACCTGGAACTGGGTACCCTGAAGACTTCTGCCTTTTAGCAGAAAATCTATAAGATGTTTGATTTTCAGAAAGAATAGGAGGAAAGAAATCCACCCGACACAGCTTTTACTCAACCAACACTTATTTCAGTGTGGATTTCCAAGGAGTACTATTCTTGATGCTTGTGGAGCTGAATGTGAAGGTTTCTAGTTCATGCGTATCACATTTGTATCCTACATTATTTTAAGTAGCTCAGGCCAGTATACAGAGGGCCATCTTATTATATTTACATAATCATGGTGCAGGTCAAGCATAAGCATAGTTGGGCACTGGCTGAGGGCCCACATCTCAGTACAGGGCCTACTAACTACATTCTCTTGGATTGCTATTACTCTTCACCATTGCAACATGCTTATTCACCTACCTCTTGCTCTAGCCCAGACAATGGTGGAGGTGAGAAAGCGAAGCAGTAGATGCCACGTCCTGCTTGCTCAGGATCTACACTGCTGCTTTAAAACAGTTTATAACAGTTTTGACAACTGTTGGGGCCCATGACACACTCCACATACAGCTTTCAAAATGTTTTGAAAGTGTTTTATCCTGCTTGGGGTAGATCTGTCCCTGTCAAACAAGCAAGTGATGAGAGACAAAACACAAATAAAATCACCTTCTGCATTAATACATTTGTTTCTAACTAACTTACCACTAATACACTCATGAATCTAATACTTAAATTTATAAATTTTATTGAGATTAAAGAATCCACTAAAATCAAGTGCAGATCAGAGTATCCAGGATTTTTCATATAACTGTTCAAGAATCCACATAACATCCAGATGAAAGACATCACCAAATGTTGCATCCTAAGTCATATTTTCTTGCTTTCTCAATATCTGGAGATCAGGGTGAATCCATTGTTCACAGCACATTTAAGTAGGAATCCAGTTTCTGAAGAGGTTGGATTAAATGATCTGTATGGTTCAATTAAATGTTTTGAAACATGGCAAAAACTTGTATTGCAGTTGATAAATACATACATTCTCCTTATGTGTGTTTTTTTATCAACTTCCCAATGCTTTTTTTAAAATGAAGTTTTGTTTTCTACTACTAACTATAAATCCTTTATCCCTTACTGATGTTGAATCAATTCCTTTATCCAGATCTATTTAGTTTTTATACTTTTTAAATGAATTCCATTTTCTTTTCAAATGTATCAAATGTCTTACATACACTCCCCTGAAAGGACTTAAATTCAGTTCCAACATCTCCTTAACATTAGACTTTCAGTCTACCACTGTTTTAGTCTTTGTATCTATATTTTTATTCATTATGGTGAACTGTTCATTTAGTGTGTGCCAGCTTTATTTTCATTAACAATTCTTAATAACCTTATCAATTTTATTTCAACATATTCATATAAATAGTTTTCTAACCTTCTCTTACACCCATTCCACAGCAGTAAGTTCATATATAAATTCCATTTATAAAATAAACAAGCAGACTCATTACAAAGTGCAATTTGGGAATCAAGAAAATGGACTGGTTAAGATATGTATATACTAAGAATTCTTTTATAAATAAGAATACTTTCTCTAGCAACTGTTCCTTTATATACCACAATAAGCATTAAAAAAATGGAAGTAGATTTCAATACTCCTTGCAGCAATTAATTTTCAGCGAAGTGCTACCACATAATGAGACATTTGGAAAACAGGAAGACATTTAAATATAAATTGCTTGTGCAATCAATCACTATTTACTATTTAAATTCCTAAAAACATTTTTGTTTCTGTAAAATACTCCTATAAAATTGATCTGAAAACTACAAGAATTGTTGACTGTATCAAGTCACTAATGCAATTTGTTATTAAAATGTACTCTTTCGATATAATATAAAACATTCATTGTTGGATTCTGTAGAAAATTCAAATCATCACTCCTTTTTATCACCTATTGGAAAGGAAAACAAACATTTAGGAGATGAGCAGTGCAATTCTATTCCTGTATACTCTGAAGTAAAATTTACTAAGATGTACCCCCAAGTAAGCATGTATAGGATTGCAGCTAAAGTCATTCATTCCATTCATTTATTATATTTCTATACCACCTAATAGCCAAACTCCCTGACGTTCATAACATGATAAAATACAATATCAAAACTTTACCATTGAAAAATGTAGAGCAGTTTGGAAAGAAGTTATAAAGAACTAATTTTTTAAAAACAGGACCAGATAAAAATAAAAAATCCCCTTCAAATACTGTCAAATGCATGGTAGTAGAGATCTTAGCCTGGGATAGAAATGATGACACTGCTAGCACCAGATGGACTTTGCTGGGGAAAGCATTCCACAATTGGTCTCATTTCCCCCACATGTGCCTGACATAGGCCTCAGCTAGACCTACTGGTCTAGCGTGACGGAGGGGTGAAGATATCGCAACATTTTTATTGTGCGATCTCCCCCTCTGTTTACACGTGGCGCACAAGGACCTCAGAGGGAGAGGACGTTGTGCCCACCATTTTTAAAAAAAGAGGAAGGAGCGCATGAGCGCTCCTGTGCAAAAGGCAAGTGTTCTTTATTTTATTTATTTTCCTGCTCCCCCGCCCACTCCACCTCTGATGGGCACAGAGCTCCTGAGGAGCTCTGCACCCCATACACTGGTACCAGCTCCTCATGAGTAACCATGAGGAGCCAGGACAACCCGTGACACCCGCCCACACATTCCGTGGTCTCTAGATCAGCCCGCCTCTGTGGAAAAAGTGGGCTTAAAGTGTAGAGCCATATCCCAGGGCAAGGGAGGGATCATCCCTCCCTGATCCTGGGATCCCCTGTGCATCATGTGAATGCACAGGGATGATCCCGGGGATCACCCCAGGATATCGACCATCTAGCTATGGCCATTGTCTCCTGCCTCAGGTCTTTCATATCTCCAGTTAGGGCTTAGCAGATCACCTGTTCAGAACATCTTATTATTATTATTATTTATTTATATAGCACCATCAGTGTACATCTCTGTTTAGTTACAACCAAGACATACTGCTACACCTAGTTCTGTCCAACTCCCCAGTGCTCTCTGAAAGTGGGGAAGCCACTATGAGAAATTTAAAATGGTAGTCCGCAGACCTAGAAAAAAATAAATGTTTTTAATGGGCATCCACAGCAAGAATCAACTGAGGACTCTGGGAGGATGCTGATGGCCTGACAACTTCCTGAAGTTGCCATGTGCTGTCTGTGAGTGCCTGTGTGTGTCAGGCTTGGCCTGACACTGTGTGTCTCTCTATTCACATTTGTATCTTCTCTCTTTATGATTCATTCAGGCCTTTATTTATTTATTTCTATACTACCCAATAGGTGAAGCTCTTTGGGCTGTTTGCAACAGTTCATAAGATAATAAAATACAGCATAAAAATATAAATATACAAAATTTAAAACAATTTAGACAGCTAAAAACAGTTTTAATGGAATACTAGAACTGTTTAGATATGCCATTAAATGCCTGGGAGTAGAGTCCTATAATGTTGCGTAAATAGCCGCTTTACGGACACCATTAGCAGAAGTGGGCATTTACAAAAAACAATGAACCACCATCTCCCCCCGCAAAATGGCAGCTCAGCAGCAGATCAGGCAGCCACCTAACAGTGTTTATCTCTCTATTTACCATGTGGCAGCAGCTCATCCCAGAATCCCAACAATGGCGGGAGGCAGGTGAGGGTTCAGATAATGGCACACGGCACACACAGAGGTGAGTCCATCCATCCCTATTGGCCTTTGTTAAGACAAGGACCTTTTATAGCCATGTAAGCTCTCCACAGCATTCTCAATTGTATAATGTGGTCCTCCATGAGTAAAGTGCAACACATGCAACTAAGAAGGAGAATATCTGAATAGGGCTCAAGAATAGTTTAGATTGTTCCAGATATGGATGATTCTGGGTTGTTGTTTTTGTTAACTCTTGTCGATGTTTAGCATCACCCTATGGGTCACCCTGCATTTGCAGTGGATTCTGGCTAATGTTTAGCTCAAAGTACTGCAAGGAAAAGAAGTGGATGCTAGACTCTCATGGCTGGAGAGTCTTCTTTCTTTGTCCTTTCCACACTACTATCAATAAATGCCATGAAGATTGGGACCTAGGCAAGAGCTGGACCATGGGGGTGTAAAAATGGAAATTTTCAAATAGTATGTACAAAAGCAATGTGCATGCCACTTCATTATGACAACTGCCAAAAAGTGTAAGGCCAGCAGTCTCTTTACAAACCAAAGCAGCCACACAACCACAGATTGAATAATTTTGGACCCTTAATATCATTCTTGCATCAAGGCCTTTTTTCCTTCATTAAGCAGCTCCTTTTAATCTGTGGTGACTGCTGTATCACATCTGTTAAGTCATCCGCTCAGGTCATTTACATCCTTGCCCAACCAGTTATGCTGGGCATGTTGTACAATCCACTGATCAACAAATTAAATATCAGTTAATTGTTGTACTGTACTAAAGGCAACAATGTCTTATGCTTCTTTTTCTTATCAAAGACTATTGGTAATTTGGAAAAGGGCAAGTGAAGTTGCGCATCAAAGCCGTGTTCAGATGACACAATAGTCCACTCCACAAATGACTATTAGTATGTCTGCACACCTTTGATTATTTGCGTTTGTGTGATCAGTTAAGTATTTTACAATGGTTAGTTATTTCCTTGTAAAAGACTCAACAGATGACACAATAGTCAACGGTTGACTATTTAACCAACAGGGGGCTATTTAACTGCTGACTATGGCATCATCTGAACCTAGTCCAAACGTCTTTCCCATTTTTCAGTGTCATATGCTCTCTTTGACGAAAGAAAACTGCATTGCACTGGATTTAAGTAGATTAAACAAATTCTACACCCTGACATTTTACTCAACAAAACTTTCATAGAAGCATTTAAGATTAGTTTAAGATTAAAAAAAAAATGCCCTCAGTCTTACATGTGAATCTTGACCAGTCCACCGATTCATAGGTGCATTGGTCAAGAAGTGCTTTTAAGTCCCATCAGTACTTCAGTGGGAGAATTTAAGTATGTAGTTATATCATTTAAATCAGAAGGACTGAACTGTGTACAGCAATACAGTGTACAGTAGGCCAGTAATATTGTGTATGATGCTGCAACACAGTCTTTAATATACCAAGAACCCCCATAAAAGAGGCCAAGACTAGGGATGGGTGAGAAATTTGTTCACTTCATTATTATTATATTTGTAATCATTATTATAATTTAAATAGAAATACAGTGCATCTATCTCACCCTAGTGGGGAAGACTACGGGCCTTTTAAGGCAACATGTTAAGCCATAGTTAGGGCCACTAACCCTTTTGCAGCAAATAGTTAGTGAGTTTAAACCATGGTTATGTAACCACAATGGTTAGGAATGGTTCACACAACATGCTAAGCCATAATGCTTATTTCAAAACGCTTAACCACCATGGCTTAGTGTGTTGTCTGAACAGGGTCTATGCGTGCCTTGCTCAGTCCAGATGCTGTTGATGGGCAACTTGAAGCCCCAGCTCTTCCTTCAGATGGTTCTTCAGCTTTGAACTGTCCTTGGAATGGTCAGCCCTACAAATTCAAAATGCTTTTGAAATAGAGGAAAGTCTTCTGACTTTCCTTTAAAAAGAGGACTGCCATCTGTAAAGGCCTGATTTGGTGGATGGCCAACAATTAAGTTGGATTTGCTATCAAATGTTATGCAGACGAAGTGGGTTTGAGCCTGTGAAAGCTAATCCAGTAATATATTTGTTAACCATTTAAAACTGCCACAAGACTCTTCCTTGTTTTCTTTTATTGTGCTCCTCTAGTTCAGCCTTTTCCAACCTAGTGTCCAACCTGTGGATGATGGGAGCTGTAGTTCAACACATCTGTATGATGGGAGTTGTAGTCCAACACATCTGAGAGTTGTAGTCCAACACCAGGTTGAGAGCACTACCTGGAGCTATATGCCTATTTACCAGAGTAATAACAGCAGTGGTAGCAAACATGTTTCAGAAGGAGTGGGGACCCTTGGTGTGAATGAGAAGGAGCCCCAATAGTACAGGAGAAGGCAGGCATGATGGTATAGATAATGACCTGACTGCCATTATTCTGATAATCAGGTGTTTTGCCAGTAGTCACATGTAAATTAAAATGCAGCATTAGAATTTCCTACTTTTCATTATGACTCAGAATGTTCCGGTGCAAATAATAACGGTTGAACTGATATTACTGTTTGCATCAGTTTAGCTTTAAAAAAAGGAAAAGAAATGTGAATATGAATAGAATGTGAGGTAGTTTTCATCCTAAGTCTGTAAAAATCTTTCTCATTACAGCAGTTTATGAAGTCATTTGGGCTTTGAAGACTGCAAATAAATTGGCAAATAATATGCAGAAGCTTAGTGGAATCCATATTTGGAAGGCATTGTATATCTTTATTGTACTTGTCAAGAATATTAAGTACATTGTTGTTGTTATTCCTGGAAATGGTGCTGTGTAATATAAAACTAGCATATACACATGGCATTGGAAAGTATTTTGTTTATTAGCATTTCATGTACCATATTTCAAACATTTCATTTGCATGATGTGAGATATTTTATAAGCCAGAGGAAATAAATCTAGCCATTAATCGATTAGATATGTAATGTCAGAGTCCACGGCATGTGGTTATCAGTCTTTCAGAAAACATTCTAATGCGAGCTCTGCACAAGTGTTTGCTTGAATGCATGAAAGCTGAAACAGTCTAGCGGACAGGGACGCGCATGCAAATCACTGTGGGTGGGGTCTCTCTGTTAGACATTTGCACATTCAGCATGGTCTACAGAAAGTTCCAAAGCATGGTCTATAGCAGAGGGTTCATTTTGCTGAACATTCAAAGGTCCAAAACAACTTTTGGTGAACTTTTCAGGCCTGAGGGCAGCATATGGTGCCAGGTGGTGTGTTGGGGGCAGCACCTACATGTATGCATAGGCATGCACATGTACTCATAAGCACACACATATATACGTACATGTACACACACATAGGCATGCATGCAGCTCCACTAGCAGCTCAGCAATAGCAATCTTGGATGTTTCGGGGTTGTCTTACAAAGGAGAGGATAAAACCTCACCTCCCACCATGACCCAAATTAGGATCACTGCTTCTCTACCTCCATTAGCATGAAAAGCATGCATGTCTGAAACAAGACTAGGAAATTAAACCATAGCCTCCCACCCCACCCCAAAGATGCATCAATGGCCAAGGTATCACTTGAAAGTAGTTTTCCTACTGAATATTCACTTCAGCTATAGATTTTTTTTGGGTGGGGGGTTGCTACTATTTTCCCGGGTATGTGTTTTACATGTGAACTGAGTAGGTAGAGAAAATCGCATTAGCTGTGATATTATTATCCCCCTGAGATAAAGAGCAAAGCTGCTTTCGTTGTTGCTAATCTAATAACTGATATCACCTTCAACTCCTAGCTTATTTTTCACACATTTGTTTTTCTTTCCCTTTTACTGGAACAACCTTTTTTATTATTTATTTTAAAAATGAATCACTGAAGTAATTAAAGAAAATCAGTAACTCTCGACTGTTGGCTAATAATGTGGACTTTTTCTGTTTTGTCTGAAGTTATCTTCTTGTTTTTGGTCCTACTGCCATTTTGGTAGCAGACTCCATAAAAGCCTACAGAGGAGAAATGTTAATGAAGCTCTGCAGTTCAAAGACTTCAAATGGTATCCTATGTGTGGTTTTGTTTAGAATCCAAATTAAGAAAAGCTGGCACAAATGTCTGTTTGAAATCTGGGGGGGGGGAATAGTACCCGTGCCCCCCTCTGAGGCCTTTCAAAGGATTTGTGACAAATGTTTGAATACTGCGTTGCGTATTTGTAATAGTCTTTTTTCTCTCTCTGTATCTGGAGGTTGCTGATTTTTAAGTATTTCCCTGAGATCTAAAGGCTAAGTATTTGTCTGCTGCCCAATTTGTTCTGAAAATAGGAGCTCTCCTGAGAAATCCCAGGGTTTCACATTGTGTTTGAAATGCCACTGCTTCAAAATCTACAATGAGGTACAATCTCATTGTTTTGTGCCTATGTTGTTGTTGTTTTTAATTTCAGGGAGAGGGAAATCTAATTCTAAAAAAGTGGGAAGAACCCCAAACTATTTCCTACCCCAATCATTACCACCACCATCTCAAATGCATCTTATGCACTTTTTTCATATTCTCCTGTCAGGAATCTGTAGGAAATAACATTTTTAAGTGGAAACTGTCTTGTGCCATATTTCTCTCTCCATTGTACTTCCATGATTACTGTGAGACAACAGATACCATTTCCTTGACCTTGCCATTAATGTATGCTTTAACTATCTTCACAGTGTATATATAATCTATGGCGGGGGAGTGAAAAATAATGTTCATAACTCATGAATGTTTCATATTTCTAATCAGTTCAAAATTGCTAGACCAATGCAACTAATGCTCACAAATGCTTCCTTACATATTTATTTACGTACTTATGTACATACGTATTAAATTTGGATCCAACTTTTCCTCAAGCACTATTTTAGCCTTATAACAGGCCTGTACAATTCATGACCCATTAAGATGAATGCAGCCCATCATTGGCATATGGTGGCCCTTCAAGAACTCACTAGATCTCCCTGGTTTTTGTTTTTTGTTTTTTATTGCCTGGGGATTACAAAAAGCAAACAAAAATGGGATGTCCTTGGCAGACCTCCATACATGGCTAGTGAACTGTGTTCTGCTAGATTGGTCCCAAGTTATGCAGGCCTGCATTATGACAACCATAGATATGGCAACCCCATGTAGTTAACAAAACATGAATAGCACTGAACATTCACACCTGTCATGTTGCATAAATGGGGCGTTTACAGCCACCATATCTGCAATTTTTGAAATTCACAATTTCCAGAGTTGCCATTGTTGCACACAATGGTGGGTCTGGATGAGGATGGTGGTGGCTTGGTTGGCCCCCCGTGGAACCAGACATAAGCAAGTCCACCATCCATAGGTGTCAATCAGTTAAATCTGACAAGAAGCTCTATATATGCTGCTACATAGCAGCAGCATGGCTTACGAACATCCCAGAGGCATCTGGTTGGCTGCTATCATGAATAAAATTCCAAGAGACGGGAAGAAGGACCCATGGTCTGATCCAACAAATTAGTGTTCCGTACAACTTTTCTTTCCAATGCCCTCCTCCCTTGTCAGATTCATTTCTGACTGTCCAGTCACAACGGAGATTCAGTTTCTTCTATAATTTCTTGCCTATTCTCTTGCTTGAGTGTAAGGAAAAGTAACATCTAATGCATTCCTGTGTCTCTCAGACCAGATCTACACCAAGAAGGGTATAGCCCTATGAAAGTGGTATGAAAGCAGTACGTAAGAGGCAGGAGCCACACCAAGCAGGATATAGCACCGTGAAAGTGGTATAAAAGTGGTATATGGTACATGTCAATGGGCCCCAACAGCTGTCAGTGCATTTCAATACCACTATAAGATAGTAGTGTGGCTCCTGCCTCTTATATACTGGTTTCATACCACTTTCATGGTGGAATATCCTGCTTCATGTAGAACTGGCCTTTGTTTCTATCTTTATCCGAGATCCTGCATGTTAAGGAATAAATCTTAAACCAAGACAACAAATACTAAGTATTTGCATGGTCATGTTTTGTTTTGAAGCGAAGATTGTGTATCAGCAGATTGTTGGACTTCATTGCACTCTGATGTAAACATTTGTCAGCTTCTTAATTTGTTGTGATGTAGATATTTATATAGCAAAATTCTTATTATTTTGTATGTTATCAATATTTTAGTTGCTTCAAAGTCTACCACTATTGCTGGCTTTTACTTTTAAATAAGTTGTTGTTGTTGATGATGATGATGATAATCATCATCATCATCATCATTATTTATTTATTTAAGGATTTTTATGCCGCCCTTCAGCCAAAAAAGGCTCTCATGGCGGCTTACAAAAGTATTTCTTGACAGTCCCTGCCCACAGGCTTACAATCTAAAAGACATGACACAAAAGGAAAGGCGATTGGGAGGGAGGAGGAGGAGGGGGGAAAGGAAAGCAAATTCAGGCACTACAATCTTAGTTGGAAAGTTCAGCAGTTACAGGTGACAGCAGGAGGGAGGGGGCTCTCAGCTGGAGCTGGACCCAGGCACGGTGGAGAGATGCCTGGCTGCTGCTTCCTCCCTCACTGGTGGCCTCTGCAGAGACAGTTGGTAATCATCATCAGCATCATGTTATATGGGGTGTTTGTTAGTCAGGCATAATATTCAATGCAATAAAAATTATTAATATAGAACTGCCACATACATACAGTATATCAGCGTTAAATTACCTACTGATTGCTTCATATATTACCATCTTCTTTGTGGTGTGCTTCAAGATTTTGGCTTTTGATTTGAAAGCTCCATCCAGCTCCACTGACTCATTTTCCTCCTTCATTTATATTCTCACCTTGAAAGCATTTATAGGCTGCACAATCCCCTTGAGTCATTTTTATTTCCTTTCTACACTGTGCAAATTCATCTTCCCCAGGTCACTTCTGAAATCCTTTTGTTATTTTTGTTGTCCCCTTATCATATTTTCCCATGTTTAAATAATTCCTCTTAATTAGACTTCTCAAGTTGTGGCTTACTACTTGGGAAGAAGTGTGTTTGTATGCCTATATTTCAATATATTCTGATAATAAATGGTTATTAAATAATGAATGGTTTTAATTTTTGTGAACCGCCCAGAGAGCTCCGGCTATTGGGCGGTATAGAAATGTAATAAATAAGTAAATAAATAAATAATTGCCTTAAAATAGAATTGGATAAACATATGAAAGGGGACTATATGATTCGTACATTTTTCATAGTGCTTTAATAGTAGCCTGTTTGGACATGAGGTTGTCCTTCCCACACATTGTCCTTCCACCTCTCACACATATATTTTATTTAATTCTCCTTTGGGATATGAGAGCAAGTGAGCGAGAGACAGAGAGAGAGAGAGAGAGAGTCACAACTGAAGATTAAATACATTATTTATTTATTTATTTATTTATTTATTTATTTATTTATTTATTTATATAGCACCATCCAGTAGTGCAAAGACCTTCTGCGGGCGTCCATGACATGCTGATCAGTTATGACTGTACCAGAAACTTCTGATCTACAGGCTGGCAGTCCTCATGGTGGATGAGCTGCTTTGGGCTACAGAGTGGAGAGCAATAGCATCAGTACTATCCTCTTCAGGTTCCAGCATAGCTCCACACCAGACAGTGCATTCATGCTCCTTGACTTGGCCTTGCTATAACAGTTTAGTTTAGTTTAGGGATTGCACACCTGTCTCCGTACTGGCGTGTAGCGAGGGAGACTGGAGCAGGCAGGCACCATCAGAGCCTGCTTCAGATGGAAACACCCCCCCCCCACACACACACAGGGCTAACTGCCATCTTCACCCTGTGGGGAAGAAGATGTGAGGGAGACTGGAGCAGGCAGGCACCATCAGAGCCTGCTTCAGTTGGAACCCCTCCCCTACAGGGCTAACATCTTCACCTTGTGGGGAAGAAGGAGCTGTTGGTTTGCCCCTCCATTGGGAGATGAGAGGACGGAGCAGGGCCTTCCCATCAGCCTAAGCAGTCTCCTTAATTTCTTTTTATTTTCTCCCTCTTCCCTCCCCATCCCCTTTTCCTTGTGTGTCATGTATTTTTTTAGAATGTAAGCCTGAGGGTAGGGACTGTCTTCTTTATTGATACATTGTAAGCCGCTCCGAGAGCCTTTTGGCTGAGGTGCGGGATAAAAATACTCTAAATAAATAAAATAAATAAATAGCCTCTCTGCGTTCCCCCTTCAGACTGATACACTCAATATCAACTCTAGGGAGTGAACAAGTTGGATTCGGACAGCTCTTTTCAGCACAACACCTTGAATCTCAGGCTTCTGAACTCACTGACAATATTGTCATTTGATCCTGCAGGAACTCATGTTTGGCTCTGCTATGGCTGTCAAGCACTGACAACGGTCTTGTTCACAGATTAGGTGTTTGATCCCTCCTATGTATATATGTGCTTCCTATTGTTGTCTATGACAGACTCTCTGTGCACAGGCAGTGTGAACACTGAACATTGCCCTGGTCACTGAACGGAGAAGAATATGTGTATTTAGAACTGCTGTGGCAGCATATATCTTTTATCTTCTGGAATACTAACACATTTTGGAAAGAGTAAGTTGGAGAAAACCAGAACTTCTATTTTCAGTATAGTATTGGAGTTTTCTCCTAGAAGGACTATCTCACTCTCAACCTATAAACATAACTGGCTATTTTGCCTCATTCACCAATGCACAATTGAAAAATGCATTTATTCAGGAACTCAAACTATCTGTCAGTTATCTGAGTTTGGTATCAGAGTATGATGAAGACTATGGCCTTAGCTAGACCTAAGGTTTATCCCAGGGTTGTCCCGGGGTCGTCCCTGCCTGCTTCTGGGATCCCCTGTGTGTCATGTACATGAACAGGGATGACCCCGGGACGATCCTGGGATAAACCTTAGGTCTAGCTAAGGCCACAGTATAGTCAAAATGGGAATATGCCTGGGTTCCATAGACTGATACGTTATGACTGGTATGGTTGCCATGACATTGCTATGATTGTTATAAATGGTATACAGCCATTGGAACCATTCACTCCATTTATTATTTTTTTGTTTTTTTATTTTGTTCCCAACACAGACATCACATATAATACATACGAACTAAAGCATACATAAAACCATTTATTATTTGATGGGTACATTCAAGAGCTCTTTTTATATATTCTGTATAAACTTATCTTATTGGTCTAGTGCAGTTCTGTTAGGTCTCTTGCACCTTGTGTGTTTGTTATGAGCTGTTATTTGGGACTTTGGTTTTTGGGGGGCTTGTTTAGTTGTTACAGAATAAACACAATCCTGGCCAGTCAATTAAATCACCTAGACTTTTTCAAGAAAGGTACGCCCACATGCCAGTTTTCAAGGGGGACATGCATCTAATGTGCCTCCAAGCTTTAGCATGCATGCACCCCTATGAACCCCATGTGAATTAATATTGTGTTTAGCCATTCAGGCAGGCAATGGGACCAGCACATGGGCTTCTTATAGTTGAATGTTTATTCATCCAGTATTGTGGTATGCCTTCAGCCTACAACATTCCTATGAGCCACTTGTTCATAGGAACTATTCTCAGGTTAGCATGCTTAACATCAAGTCTGGGAAATGAAATGATAAGAGAGGGAAACCTTTTGTGGTTGAAGTAACTAAGCTTTGTAAAGTAAAACCTTGGAGACTACTTTTTATAACCCTGTAGGAAACTTTCACTTACAGCATTCTGTGAAACAACTCTTCATCATATGTGCTAAAAGACAAGGAAGAGCTTTCTGTGGTGGTATTATTTATCAGCCCAGACAAGCGACAGAGGGCAATCTCAATTAAATGTGGTACCATATCACTATGTCTCATTGCATTGAAATTAAACTGGGAAATGGAAAGAAAAACAGGCATGGGACGGTTGTACATATTGGGACTTCATTTTAACTTACTTTGCTGGACAAAATGGGGCTTCATCCTAGCTTCATTTTTTGTCTTCCAGGGATCTGGATTTTGTTTGGGTGTGTGTGTGTGATGTTAACAGGGCATTAATACAAGTACATGAAATACTTTGAACTGCCGAATGATCCAATCCCAGTATTAAAAGGAAATAGGTCTAATTTCACTTCTGAACCCACACACCCATCCCACCCCCCACAACACTCAAAATAAAGCAGGTAAAAATAAAAATTGTATCAAATAGGAATGCCTTAAAAAAGGAATTGCTAAGAAACAAATAACATAATGGTGAAAACCTAAGGTCATGCAAAAAATAAAAAAAACCAACCAAAAAACCAATTAAGAACAATTTGTCATAACCTTTTTGTTTTTACTGCAGTCCAGTAACTTCTAATGGGTGAAAGTTTATTTGTTTCTGCACCTAACAAAGTGCTGACAGCACCAGCTGCTGACATTCTGCTTATAATCAGAAGTAGTGCATAGCCTTCTGGAAAACCATGCATAATCAATTGGAACGTTCATCAGCACCTGCCTGCATGTAAATAGTAGGTTGGAAAGCAATATGGAATCACTTGCATGGTACTTCTACACACAGACAATTGGGTGTATTTAATGATTTTTTTCATTCCTAAATGAGTGGATAAAGTTCTGTCTTGAATGTCAGTGGGCATGTACATATGGCTTGACCAAATTATTCACATTGCATAATTGGATGAATTCCAGATTTACAATGAAATGTTTGGGGATATGTTTTCTAGGTACCATTCATATACCTGTGACATTGTACACACTGCTTTCCTTCCACCCCTACCCAACATCAGTATAATTTGGAATATATTTTAAACTTTTGTATATTTCTATTCATAGGTTTTAAAATGTTTATGTTTTAAATTTTGTAAGGCTGCCTTGAGGCCCAGCATTGGGCAAAAGGTGGGATACAAATATAATAATAATAATAATAATAATAATAATAATAATAATAATAATTTGATTACATGCTGACGCTACATAAAAGACAGATTTGTTTACATAGTGTCATCAACATGCATGGCCTTTATTTATTTTAATGTATAAACTGTGTTCTTACAAAAATGGATTTCAGGGCAGCATGCACAAACATTTAAAAACAATGCATTATTAAAACATTAAATAATATATATATATATATATATAAAACTATTCAGCCAGCTGAAAATACACTACTTTTCACCTAGCACCAAAAGAAATACAGCATTGTGCTAGGTGTACTTCCCTTGAGAGGGCTTTCTGAGGTCAGAGCACCACCACAGAGAAGGTTCTTGCATACATGCATAATGCACTCCTCCTACGGAATGCAGAGAACTGCCCTCATGTATAGGCAGGCTGGTATGGGAACAAGTTCCCCTTCAGATTGTTGGGGCTTTAAAGGTAAACACCAGCAGCTTAAATTGGGTCCAGTAGCAAATTGCCCGTGTAACTGAGGCCACAGCTAGACCTAAGGTTTATCCTGGGATCGTCCAGGGTTTGCCCTTGCCTGAGCACTGGATCCCCTGTGTGTCACCTAGATGAACAGGTTTGACCCCTGGTTGATCCAGGGATAAACCTTAGGTCTAGCTATGGCCTATGTGGAATTTTTCTTGGTAGAAAGGAGGGCATACAAATCAAATCAATCAATCAATCAATCAATCAATAGTTCCTTTCAAACAAATGTAATATGGTTTTATCTAGATGAACCACACAACATTCCAGCAGCCAAATTCTGTAATATTTAAAGCTTCTGAACTGTTCCCAAGGACAGCCCCATATATAACACATTGTAGTAATCAAACCTGGAGCATGGAGCACCATGGCCAGACTATCCCTATGGCTGTAGCTGATGAAACAACAAAAGCTACAAAACGTTTTCTGAGCTACTGAGGTGGCTAGGACAACAACTAACAATGTTGGATCTCAGAACTGTGTATTTTTATGACTTACCCACAGAACTTCAGCTATTGGGTGTTGTGGCTCAAACATTATAAAGATGCTTCTTATGATCCAACACATCTTTTATTGATAGAAAGGAATTCACATTGCAATGGAGAGAAGGCATTACCCTGCCCAGGAATACCCTTCCCTGAGACTTGCTGCGTTTGTCAGTTGTTTTATTAGTCAGTTCGGTAGAAGCAACTAGAGCATGAGCAGAAAGCTTGTTTACCAAAACGGAAATTCTAGCTGACCACAACTTTCCTGCAGCAGACCTGTTACCAAGGCAACTAGGGAAAAAGGGGATTTGGCTCGGCGGCTAGGGAAAACAGGGACGTCTAGCTTTACTCTCTCTGTTTCCATAAGCAAAATTCAGGTGGATGTGGGGGCAGGGGGCGGGAGAGATCTTGTGAAACAGACGGTTTCTAAAAGCTGATGCTCAGCTATTTAGCAATGCCCAACCTTTCCATTTAGATTAATCAGATTGATCAAACATGGCTTCGCTTATGCTAAGATAAAGCTCAAGCCATCACATGGGCAGCATAGAAATGAAGCGCCTTCCCCCAAATTAAATGAAAGTCCTCAAGCTGAGCACCTGCTCCTTCTGGGGGAATGTGTCCCTATCCAGAACAGGTGATACACCAACCCACAGTCCTTCATCTTGTTAGGATTCAGCTTCCGTTATTGACTGGCTGTCATCCAGTCAATAACTGTGTCCAGATCATGGTTCAGCACCATACTGATGACACACCTCACTCCAAATCCATGGATGACCTCCACTAGAGGCTTCATGTTGAATAGATATTAAAAATCAGAATGATCTTATGTTACAGAATAACATAAGAAAATAACAGTGACACAGGTCCAGCGCCAACAAGCTTTCAATTTAAATTTCATCCTTGGAGACAACAGTGGAAGGAAAGGGGCAGGAGGGCAAAATAAGATCATAAAAAGAATGGTGATGATTTAAATTGAGCTGTACGTATGTTGGCAGGTAAATTGAATTAAATCGACATCTACATCAAGTAGACTTGACAAGAAACAGGGAATGCTTTATCCATGTAAAACATTGAGTTAAGAGGATGTATGTTTTGCTCCCTAGCACATTCCCAGAGCTCATGCAACTGGTGGTAGTAGAAGGGATGTGCTCTTTGGGGTAGGCTCCCTTGATAGTTCTTCAGGGCCTCATAGAATAGGGACTTAATGGCCTTCAACTTTGTTTTGGCTCTGGGGTGGGATCTACACTACTGCTTTAAAGCGCTTTACAACAGTTTTGACAACTGTTTGGGCCCAGGACACACTGCATATACAGTTTTCAAAACGTTTTCAAAGTGCTTTAAAGCACTTTAAAAGCAGTAGTGTAGATTCCCCCCTGGTGTACCCCAAGGATGTGACCTTACATGATTTTGGGTAGTATCCAATGTTAGTCATACATTGAGTAAGATCCATTGAAATGAACTGGATTTTAGTTAGTCATGACTAATTTGACTATTCTAAAGCCTTTGACTGTGTGGATCATAACAAACTGTGGCAAGTTCTTGGTGGTATGGGGATACCAAGTCATCTTGTCTGCCTCCTGAGGAATCTGTATAACGAACAAGTAGCAACGGTAAGAACAGACCACGGAACAACGGACTGGTTTAAGATTGGGAAAGGAGTATGGCAGGGCTGTATACTCTCACCTTACCTATTCAACTTGTATGCAGAACACATCATGCAATGTGCTGGGCTTGATGAATCCAAGGCTGGAGTTAAAATCGCAGGAAGAAACATTAACAATCTCAGATATGCAGATGACATCACTTTGATGGCTGAAAGCGAGGAGGAGCTGAGGAGCCTTATGACAAAGGTGAAAGAAGAAAGTGCAAAAGCTGGGTTGCAGTTAAACCTCAAAAAAATCAAGATTATGGCAACCAGCTCGATTGATAACTGGCAAATAGAGGGAGAAAACGTGGAGGCAGTGACAGACTTTGTACTTCTGGGCGCAAAGATTACTGCAGACGCTGACTGCAGCCAGGAAATCAGAAGACGTTTACTTCTTGGGAGGAGTGCAATGACAAATCTTGATAAAATAGTTAAGAGCAGAGACACCACACTGACAACAAAGGTCCGCATAGTTAAAGCAATGGTATTCCCCGTAGTAACCTATGGCTGCGAGAGCTGGACCATAAGGAAAGCTTTTGAACTGTGGTGCTGGAGGAAAATTCTGAGAGTGCCGTGGACTGCAAGAAGATCAAACCAGTCCATACCCCAGGAAATAAAGCCAGACTGCTCACTTGAGGGAATGGTATTAAAGGCAAAACTGAAGTACTTTGGCCACATAATGAGAAGACAGGACACCCTGGAGAAGAGGCTGATGCTAGGGAAAGTGGAAGGCAAGAGGAAGAGGGGCCGACCAAGGGCAAGATGGATGGATGATATTCTGGAGGGGACAGGCTTGACCTTGGGGGAGCTAGGGGTGGCGACGGCCGACAGAAAGCTCTGGCGTGGGCTGGTCCATGAAGTCACGAAGAGTCGGAAACGACTGAACGAATAAACAACAAAATTTAAATCCCATTCATTTCAATGGGTTTATTCTATGTAGGCCTAACTTTGGATACTACCTTCTGCTCACAATCTCCTTGCTTTTTTGTGCTTGGCTAAAAACTGTATAGTCTCAACTTTTTATTCTCCCCACCCCCGTCCACCTTGGTAGCAGTTAATTTATATTTTTAAAATGTCCTCTTCCTCCCTTTCCCCCCTGTCCCTCAGGAGGTAGTTCATTTTACAAGGGCCTTCTACAGTTTCAATTCTTCCAGAAATATCTAGTGCTTTTATTTAATACCAGCTCACTCCCTTGATAAATCAGCTTTTCAGGGGGTTTATAGTGAATTGGTGTCAACTGCTGGGCTGCCTTGAATCATTTCACCCATGTCAGTAAATGTGCAGTCTTTATCAACTTTATCATTGTCACATATTGATCTATGGACTTCACTTCAACACTGGCTCTGCTTTGTGATTTAATGCCAAAACTTTGGGTTAGCTTTTGGAGCCCACATAAGCAAACCTGTTCCAATGTGCCCTGAGACCTTCTTTCTCTTCTGATGGAACATCAAGTAATTTTCAAAGAGAATGGTATTGGCTGCGCCTCCTTTTCTCAATTAGCCTCAATAGTTTGTTTGAATTTTGAGCTGTGTTTCAAATCCATAGCCTGTTTTGGCAGTTCAGAGCAAGAAGCCAACCAGTGTTGTACTGAGGTGTTTTTTGTTTGCCTGTTGTGTTTTTAATGAGGAAAGAAAATTATCCCCTCTTGAGCAGTTTCCTTCCTTTCCTTCACCTATTTATAGCGGTTAATTCATTTAAATGTGTGGAAATTCATTATTACATCACATTGAAGTGAGAAGGCTAAAGAAGTGTCAGATTGAATGGATTGGTACTTTACATTGTTAGAAAGTCTAGTGTGACTTAGAGCACAGTTGCTTTCTAGAGAGAGAAAGCATGGCAACCCAGCATTTAGTAATGGAAGCAATAAACGCAGGCCAGAGCCAGTTTAAAATAAGTTCAAATCAATTTACTTTATTAGTGCTTTTCTGCATTTCATCAGCACTCCCTACAAGCACTCCCTATATTTTGGTGAGTCAGTGTAAGTGAGTGTGGGCATGACATATGATTACTTGCTTCCTTAAGGGAGAACCCACACAGTGCTTACTGCAAGGGCAAGTAGAAAGGAGGGAGTAGGACATAGGAACTGATCAAACTGCAGGGCATTCTCTATCACCCCCTAGGGTCTGGAAGCATGCAGAGTTGTTCCTATTATCCAACATATATACCATTTAATCATTGGACCCAACTGGTTATAGATATGGAGGCCTTAGAGGTGACCATGATAACATGAAACAGTATACCTTACACACACACACACACACACACACACACACACACACTCACATACGAAAGTGATGGTTCTATTTGTGGGGGAAAGGGGGAAATAAAGAGATGAGACAAATATGTATGGGAAGCTCGGAGGATGGCAACAAGGGAGAGGGCCTTTTCGGTGGTTGCCCCCGACTGTGGAATGATCTCTCCGATGAGGCTCGCCTGGCGCCAACATTGTTATCTTTTCGGCGCCAGGTCAAGACTTTTCTTTTCTCCCAGACATTTTAACAGCATTTAACAACATTAAGTTTGTTTTTAATGGACCCCAGAATTGTTGTTTTTAAATAGATACTGTTGTTTTTATACTTTTTAAAATGTTTTTGTTGGTTTTTAAGTAATGTATACTTTTAATGTTTACCATTTTTAATTGTTGTAAACCGCCCAGAGAGCTTTGGCTGTGGGGCGGTATATAAATGTAATGAAATAAATAAAATAAATAAAATTAATTCCTTATGTCTAATATACCATGTATTCTTGTAGTTCCAAACTTCAGCTCATTGCAGCTTTGCACTGGCAAAATACAAAGTGAAACAGATATTTTCCAGATTGGAGCTAAGGATTTACAAGGACATTGTTTTCTAAACGGTATGATCATAGGTCACCGTTTCACTATAGCCACGTAATAAAATGTTTACATGATAAAACCTTAACTTGATTATTTTTCTTTTATCAGTATGAGCTTATAGTGAGTGTAAATCATCATAAAGTTATTCATGAGGGGGAAAATTCTCAGTTGCTGCAGAACAGACATTTTTTCTTAATCTTGGTTCATTCCATTTGCCCGTGGTTTGACACTGAAATTTAAAGTGATATTATAGTATTTTAGTACCTTGGAGATAGTACAGGATAGTACTTTTATGTGACTGATGCATAAAAATAATAAATAGCTCTATTATTTTGAAGAAAACAACGAGCAAGCAGATAAAGAGGGATGTCCTAAATTGAATAATTTAGTTCAACTCCTGTCATAAAGCTATGCTAATGTTGTTCTTAAAGAAGAATATTTGGAATAAAATAAAACTGAGTTGCTGAATGATATGAAGGAATATGGTGCTCATAAAATGGGTTAATGCCAAGCCTGCAGAACATATCAATGCACTGAGCAAATTCTAACCCACAAGAGTTCAACGATTTGGCCTATTAAAGTAGGGTGACCTTATGAAAAGGAGGACAGGGCTCCTGTACCTTTAACAATCATTTAAATATATATGGAGAACCTGGTGAAATTCCCTCTTCATTGCAACAGCTAAAGTGCAGGAGCTATACTAGAGTGACCAGATTTAAAAGAGGGCAGGGCACCTGCAGCTTTAACTGGTGGGATGAAGAGGGAATTTCACCAGGTTCTCCATACATACAAATGACACCTGCTGAAATTCCCTTTTGAATACAAATGTTAAAGATACAGGAGCCCTGTCATCCTTTTCATATGATCACCCTAACTAAAGATAATTACCCTGATTTTTCTCCTA